>NC_142985.1:22500-647500 GCF_061535395.1 Colias eurytheme
AACCTAACCTAACCTAACCTAACCTAACCTAACCTAACCTAACCTAACCTAACCTAACCTAACCTAACCTAACCTAACCTAACCTAACCTAACCTAACCTAACCTAACCTAACCTAACCTAACCTAACCTAACCTAACCTACCTAACCTAACCTAACCTCTAACCTAACCTAACCTAACCTAACCTAACCTAACCTAACCTAACCTAACCTAACCTAACCTAACCTAACCTAACCTAACCTAACCTAACCTAACCTAACCTAACCTAACCTAACCTAACCAACCTAACCTAACCTAACCTAACCTAACCTAACCTAACCTAACCAACCTAACCTAACCCTAACCTAACCTAACCTAACCTAACCTAACCTAACCTAACCTAACCTAACCTAACCTAACCTAACCTAACCTAACCTAACCTAACCTCACCTAACCTAACCTAACCTAACCTAACCTAACCTAACCTAACCTAACCTAACCTAACCTAACCTAACCTAACCTAACCTAACCTAACCTAACCTAACCTAACCTAACCTAACCTAACCTAACCTAACCTAACCTAACCTAACCTAACCTAACCTAACCTAACCTAACCTAACCTAACCTAACCTAACCTAACCTAACCTAACCTAACCTAACCTAACCTAACCTAACCTAACCTAACCTAACCTAACCTAACCTAACCTAACCTAACCTAACCTAACCTAACCTAACCTAACCTAACCTAACCTAACCTAACCTAACCTAACCTAACCTAACCTAACCTAACCTAACCTAACCTAACCTAACCTAACCTAACCTAACCTAACCTAACCTAACCTAACCTAACCTAACCTAACCTAACCTAACCTAACCTAACCTAACCTAACCTAACCTAACCTAACCTAACCTAACCTAACCTAACCTAACCTAACCTAACCTAACCTAACCTAACCTAACCTAACCTAACCTAACCTAACCTAACCTAACCTAACCTAACCTAACCTAACCTAACCTAACCTAACCTAACCTAACCTAACCTAACCTAACCTAACCTAACCTAACCTAACCTAACCTAACCTAACCTAACCTAACCTAACCTAACCTAACCTAACCTAACCTAACCTAACCTAACCTAACCTAACCTAACCTAACCTAACCTAACCTAACCTAACCTAACCTAACCTAACCTAACCTAACCTAACCTAACCTAACCTAACCTAACCTAACCTAACCTAACCTAACCTAACCTAACCTAACCTAACCTAACCTAACCTAACCTAACCTAACCTAACCTAACCTAACCTAACCTAACCTAACCTAACCTAACCTAACCTAACCTAACCTAACCTAACCTAACCTAACCTAACCTAACCTAACCTAACCTAACCTAACCTAACCTAACCTAACCTAACCTAACCTAACCTAACCTAACCTAACCTTTTTTTTTTTTTTTTTTTTTATAGTGGAGAATGCATTTAGGCATACCCAGAGCGCTCGGGGAAAGGGCCCTGGGTTATGTCGGACTCACACCGCAGAATGCGGCGACTACCGACTAAACTCCACTGTGTTCCGTCGCTCCGCTATATTGGCAGGGTCGCGGGTATTTGGTGTAACCGCTTCCGTAACCCTGTCAGCGGCAGCCTATTTTTTATATAGGCCCATCGCGATTTAGACCTGGCTAGTGTTCGCCAGTTCCTCCTTCCTGGGGGGCGGCGTGAACGGAACACGTCTCACGCCGCCTCACCGCACCGGACGATGGATTATGTCCCCGTTCCACCGTCCGGCACCCAACATTAGGGAAGCAAGTCGCGACCGTGTACAGCGGTCGTGACTCGGCGACTGCGCCCAATAAGACGTCGCCGCCGAATAGGATCCGCGTTGGGATCTCCCTCGCGGACCCGCTCTGCTTCCTCCTTCTGCGACATCACATCTTCACAGAATGTGATAGCCGCGCGCCACGTTCTGTCGCTGCCAACCATTGCGCGAGCTATGGAAGGCAGGGAGAGATCAGGGCCGACGACTGCGACTAGGTGAGCACGGGGCTCGGACCACGCGGGGCACACGGCGAGAGTGTGGTCTGCCGTGTCCTCCGGACTGTCACACCAATGGCAAGCCATTTGCGGCTCCCGCCTGGCGACTTTGCACAAGTACCACCCGAAACAGCCGTGTCCGGACAGCACCTGTGTCAGGCGGAAGGTAATTGCCCCATGCCGCCTGTCGCACCACTCGCGTAGGACCGGTCGAATAGCTTCGACCGTCCTCGCTCCTGCGCTGGGCCTCTCGAGCCGGCGTTCCCACTCCCTGAACCGCCGCTCGAGAGCATCAGCCCTCCATTGCTGGACTTGCTCCAGATATGGATTAATTCCATGCGATCTGGACGCCGTGACGCGGCGATAAACGTCCGCCAGCATCTCGGCATCCAGGTCCCACGGGGGCGTCCCAGCCATGACACACGCGGCCTCGAAGGACACTGTGCGATATGCCCTCACGACTCTGAGCGCCATGACCCGCTGCGGTCTACGCAAGTATGGTCTGGTACGGACGCTCAAAGAGTCGGCCCAAATGGGCGCACCATAGAGGGCCATGGAGCGAATGACGCCGGTGTATAGACGACGACACGCACCCCCAGCCCCTCTTAGATTCGGGAGCAGACTTCCAAGTGCCCCGGCCACCCCAACAAGACGGGGGGCGAGGCGACGAAAGTGCTCCACAAATGTCCACCGGCTGTCCAGCACGATGCCCAGGTAGCGCAAAGTGGAACCGACGCCGATGGACGTGCCACCCACCTGGATAGCTGAACCAGCAGCCTGCGCCCTTCGACGGCCGCGAAACAAAATTGCCTCTGACTTGTTCAGAGCGACCTCTAAGCCAAGTCGTTTGATTCGGCGCACAACATCCGCCACACCAGCGGTCGCAATGAGGGCTGCCTCCCTGTACGAGGCCCCGCGTGCAGTTACCAGGGTGTCATCCGCGTAGCAAAGCACGCTGACACCCGGTAGATAAGTGGCACGCAGGACCCAGTCGTAGCCGATGTTCCACAGAAGGGGCCCAAGAACCGAGCCCTGTGGAACACCGCACGTCACTTCCTTTTCTAGCCACCCACTACGCGCGGGGTACGCCACAGCCCTCTCCGATAAGTAGGACTGCAACAAGCGCACCATATACCCGGGCACGTTGTGATAGCGGAGCGCTTCGATCACGCAACTCCACGGCAGAGTGTTGAATGCGTTGGCGATGTCAAGGGACACCGCCAAAAGCACTCCGCCTTCATTATCTGCATGATCAGCGAGGTTCCGCAATTCAGCAATCGCATCGATAGTGGACCTTCCCCGGCGAAATCCAAATTGGTTCTCGCTTAGGTCCGGCCCCACTCCCTCCAGATGGTCGATGAGGCGAGCTGCGAAGACGCGCTCAAAGAGCTTGCTCACCTCATCGAGCAGCACGATCGGCCTATAAGCCGAGGGCGAGTCGCGCGGGCGTCCCTCCTTCTGCAACAGGACCAAGTTCCCGGTTTTCCACCTACGGGGAAATTGGCCCTGTTGGAGGCATTTTGTGAACAGCTGTTCCACCCTGGGTCCAAGAGATTCTAGCGCCAGCACCCAGGCCCGCCCGGGAACACCGTCAGGGCCGGGGGCGGCATTCTTCGCCTTAAGGCGCTCTACTGCCACAGCGAGCTCGTTGCGAGTGACTGGAGGGACATTTTCGTTGTTGAGCTCCTCCTGCGCAGTCATCGTGGGTGCCATCGGTGGGGGAGAATGTCTTCCCCGACTTGGAAACAAGGACGTCACCACTTGCTCCAGAAATCGTGGCTCGAGACTTTGAGACAAGGGCGGGGCCCAAGGGCGAAGCTTTTGCCTCACCCTCTTATACGGCCGACCCCAAGGTTCGCGGTTCAAACTCTCGAGCATCTCTTCCCATGCACGGGTCTTAGCGCTGCTGATGGCGTGCTGCAGAGACACAATGCAGTCCCTATAGACGGCGTATAACCGCGCTTCCTCCTCTTCGTCACGCCGCCTACGGCGCCTGTGCCTGGTGTACGCCCGCCTCGCAGCCACGCATGAAGCACGCAGCTGGGCAACATCGGCGGACCACCAGTACATTTGGCGCCTACGTGGAACCGACCGCACCCTCCGCATGCTCGCGTCGCACACCTGAGACATAGCTTCGGCAAGCCAAGTGGCCTCCTCCTCTACGTTTTCGCCGCCATTCTGCTGCGACGGGAGCCAAGCCTGCACTAAGGCAGCCTCAATGAGGAGCTCCCTATCGAGGCTACCAAGTGCCCAGCGTGGACGACAATCGCCAGGGGGGAATTGACTGGGAGCCGTCGAGGGCGTGGAGACGCTAAACCGGATATAACGGTGATCCGAGAGCGTCTCCACGTCCAAAAGAACCCTCCAGTCTTGTATACGACGAGCGAGAGGGGGGCTCGCAAACGTGACATCCACAATGGATCCACCCCTCTGCCGAACACACGTTAATTCTGCTCCACGGTTAACAACCGTCAGTCCCGACGCAACTGCCCAGTCAGCGAGTGTCGAGCCACGTATATCACTTGCCACGCAGCCCCAAGACACCGACTTGGCGTTCAGGTCCCCGGCCAGAAGTACAGATTGAGGTTGTGCGAAGTCTAGCAGATCCCTCAGCTCAACCAAGAACTGCTCGAAATCGGCGAGGCAGCGGTTCGGCGAGAAGTACGCCCCCACAACGGTGAAGCCATTGACAACCGCCGAGACGCATCCCCGTCGCCTTATGATTTGCTCAAGCTGTGTGTCGCCTTGAGCAACCAGCGCCACCAAGCCATCCAGATCGCCCACCCAGTTATCCCGGGGGGGCAGATTGTATGGCTCAGACACTACCGCCACGTCAATCTCCCACTCTGCCAGACTCTGATGTAAAAGGTCCTGGGCCCTGGCACAGTGGTTGATGTTGGCCTGTAGAAAACGCAGTGGGGCCATTACTGCGTTTCCATGGCTGCCTCCGTTTGCGGTACCTCATCAGGCACCGGAGCAGAGCGTGATGGCGTTGGAGCGCCATCTTGCTTCCGCATTCCACCTCTTTTAGGCTTCGGGGCCTTACAGGCTGCGCTTCCAAGCCGATGCTCTGCCGGTAGCTTTGCCTCCGTGCATAGGGCACAGCGAGCGGAGGCGGCATCGCATCCACCAGCTTTATGGCCTGTTTCACTGCAGCGGAAGCAAGTGGCACTCCTGTCCGTCGGCGAGGAGCACGTGGCGCTGACATGGCCCACCTCCAGGCAGCGGTAACAGCGCAGGGGCTTCTGCTCGGTGAGAGAGACTTTCGCCGAAGCCCACCCAACCATTACGCGCCCCGCCTGCGCCAGCTTCTTCGCCGCAGTCACCGGGCAACTAACCCAGGCTGATACAGCACCTCGGGGGCCCGTGCGCAGGCCACCACACTTCACATGCTCCGCGGTACACTCCCCTGCGCGCGATACCGCAGCCGCAATGTCCTCGACTGTGGCCGAGTCATCCAGGCCAGTGATTCGCAGGTCTGCGCACTTGACCGGCCTGGACACCTTAACGTTATCCTCACCGAGGACCTCCCGCAATTTGGCGGCAAGGGAGTCCGCTTCCTTGGTGCTGGTAGCACCGGGGATCTCTAGTATCCTGGCACCAGTGACAGCGCGCTTAAAACGCATTGCACTGATGCCAATTTCGGCGAGGTCTATTCCACGCCGCGCCTCCGTTAAAACACCGGCGTAGGTTACGCCACGCTCCTTCGCACTTGGCTGCAGGGTAAGGACGACAGCCGAGGAATTCGGAGCGTGGAGCTTTCGCGACTTCTTCTTGCGGGACTTAGCCGCAGGCTTCTTCCCTTTCCCCTTATTTTCTTTTCCTCGCTTTCCGACCACAGTCCACTCTCCGACCTTTGACGGCTGCTGCGGGAGGCCGGATGACGTGGCCAGCGTATCTTTTCTGGGGGGCTTTGAACCCGCCGGATCAGGCTGCACGGGGACCCTTTCCTTCCCCTTCGCCAATTTCTTTTTCCTCTTCTTCGAGGTTGCCTCGATCTCCAAAGCTGGGACCGCCGTCTGCTTCGCGGTTTTCTTAATTGCGGGCCCAGACACCGATCTACCGGGTTGCGATGAAGCCGCAACACCTGCATATGTCCTCGCCTTTGATGGAGGGGGCGGTGCGAGGTCATCAGCCATCGCTTGTTCAGCCGCCTTTGCCACTTTCCTGCTATCTGCCGCCAGTGGAGGTCTTATGCGCTTTTCCGGCAGCAGACGCTCCTCTAGAGCCTCAAATCTCGCGTTAATCATTGCTCCGACCTGGCGCAAGATATCCGAATCTTGGGGCTGAGCAGGCAGCGACGAGCCCTGAGAGGCCTTCACCTCTTGGAGTTCCCTTTTCAGGGAGTCGAGCTCCGCCTGTAGGCGGGAATTGGCTGCCTGCAGCAATCTCGTCTCCTCAGAGACAGTGTGTTTCTCTAATAGAGCTACTGACTGCTCAATGTCATCGTGGGCCAATTTCAAGGCCTTTTTGAAAGTGCCCTTGAGATTTGATGACTTGGTCATCACCTTCACGATTGCAGCCAGGTCATCGGCAATGCGGCGACTGAGAGCCTCCGACGTGTTTGTCTTTGCTGGAATGGGAGGGAGAGGAGCGCTAGCTTGCGCCACTTCAATGCGCTCGGCGCACTCAGCAACCTCCTTCTCGGCCTGCGCCTCCAACTCCCTCTTACGCAACCTCGTCATATCGAATGTGGCCTCGCGCCGAGTGGCGCTTGAACCCGATGGGCGGCCCTTCCCTCTTTTTGAGGTGGTCTTAATAAATGGGGATGTAAAAACCCCTGTGCCATCCTCTGTGTCGGAACCAGAACAGCTGGTGTCCAGCGTCCGCTTCCGCCACAGCCTGTCTTTTCCATCCATTTCTATGATGCTGTTGACAGAGCTGGAGCTTGAACGCAGCACAGCCCTGCCCCGCCTTGTCTCGACACGCGCCGGAGACATACTTCCGTCAGTGTCTTCGAGGTCATAGAAGTTTTCAGTGTCCATAATTGTGTGTTTGCTAAAGTCGTCGTTGATCGGTTCAGAGTTAAAGGACATTTTTGTTCCCACGAGTATGGGGGATATAAAACGTCCATCCGGGCGGTGCCCCCTGCACCCGGATAACCCTTTTACACCATGGAGGTCGGGCGGTATCCATGGGTGTACACAGCTAAAAGCTCACGCTCTCCCGAGCCAAACTGTCCAGGAAGGACAGGAAATCCACGCCGCTGGACTACAACGCGGATTTGAGGGTTTTTGATGAGGTGTCCTTCCTCTCAGGCCAGCCGATTAAGGCAAGCCTCCTGGTCCGTCGTAGCTGCTAGACGTGACAACAACACTACGACGGATAACAGGTTGCCCGACGGGAGGCCGAAGCCTCTTACCAGGCGACAGAAAAGCCTGCCGCCCAGCCCGCCGCGCCGCGATTGATACAACCGCCATCCCTCGCTGCAAAGCAGCCCGTCGTCCAGTAGGACTAAATCGTCCGCAACCACTGGTCGCCATACCTCGCCGCAAAAGCAGCACTGTTCGAAAACAAACCCAGCAATTTCTCTGCAAAGCAGAGATTGCAACGAGGACGTGGTAGCCCTCGAGTTCCTCCACGCTGATTTTGGTCCGCGCCGGCAAGACCACCGGTACCCCCCATATCTGGGAGGCCTTCCCCTATCCGCCACCTGAGGACGCGCCCGATGGGAGACCAGAAACTCCACACGGGAACCTAACCTAACCTAACCTAACCTAACCTAACCTAACCTAACCTAACCTAACCTAACCTAACCTAACCTAACCTAACCTAACCTAACCTAACCTAACCTAACCTAACCTAACCTAACCTAACCTAACCTAACCTAACCTAACCTAACCTAACCTAACCTAACCTAACCGAGTCATTTGCCCGAACGCGGTCCGTAGACAGCGAAATCGCATCGCTCCTGAGTTTATTTTTTGCAAAAGTGGTATTTTTTCATCTTACACACTAGTGTAATATACCAGTGGATGCGCGCTTGGACAACAGATACGGACGCGAAAACGGTTTTAAAATCGAGTGAGCCTGTGAAAAGTTATTACCGAAAGAAATTTTTACTAAATTAACAAAAGTACGGCGTCGCTGGGAAGTCCCGATTTATATCGGGGACTTCGCGAACCGGAACTGTGGTGTTGTGGGTATTAGTGAAACGAGTGCCTGTGAAAATTTTGGGATTTTTAGGACCCATACATAAGGTAAAACAAACAATTTTCGGCAAGCCGGGCGGTGGCAATCCTCCCTAACTCAGTGCATGGTGGAACGATACAAGTGTAAATAGACGCGTCTTATTAAAATAAAGCCTGTGGTTTTTGTCCCGGGGAAATCGGTTGAAAATTGGCGAAGATAGACACCAAAGAGTGTTCTAACCTACAAGTAGAAACTTTCTTCTGCCAAAACTATACTTTTCCCCCTTTCCCCCCACCGTGTTTCCTACTTAAATTAGTGTGTTGATATTCTATACATCTTCCCGCACAAAGATAATAAATTATCTTAACTTCTCATAACGTATTTCGGGAGAAATATCTAAGTAGGTCACGGGTGCAAGATTCAACAAAACAGTAAACACGTGGTGGCGAATTAATGTTTTCTTTTTAACCTAATTTATATTTTGTATTTGTATATTAGTATTTTGTAAAAATAGACCAGCTACATCATTTTTGGTGTAGCTGTTAGACTAAGGTATTATATACTGAGTGCTTAGGGACCATATACCACACAACACAAATATATATATATATATTTATAATATTATTATTTATAATAATTTTATTTATAATATTATTATCTTTCATTCATTTATTTCTATTCATCATAAACAGGCGACTCCCCTATTGGGAGACCTGATAGTCTTAAGTAAAAATAATAATTATTAATTATTGACTTGAGTGGTTAGTACTGACTAGCTAGCTTTAGTAAGCTAGTGCTAGCTTAGTAGGTCGAACCGTACGATAATAATATCGTATAACTTATAGATTGACTTTTTAAACTGAACTATAGACTATAATACTTGCTGCTCATTTCCATTTTTATTTTATTTTTTATTGTTGACCAATTGTAATTATTACGGACGTATTAATATTAATATTTTATTAATATTTTAAATAGTGATAAGTTGACAATTTTTAACTTTCAGTGACCTATTAATATTTTATATTGCACGCCTCATAAGCGAAGCGTTGAGGTGGGTACTACTGTCACTTCGCGCAAAACATCTGATTTTTCCAACTTAAAATGTCTTTATGTATCATACATTGCACTTGTAAGATAATACATACACACACATATTAAGAAAAAACACTATTTTTAACGTTCATGATATTTTTGATGTCATTTTTGTTATTTAAACTAGTTAAAAAACAGTTTAAAAAAGTTCTGTCTTGGACGTCCGTGTGTCTGTATGTGCGGATCCTTTTTCTTGTTAACACGATAGCGACCGAAATACTTTACTAATCGAGTCTTTTTTTTTCTCTTACGCTTGAGTATGCTCAGGAATAGAACCCTTTCATTTTTCAGGGTCTGATTCGATGTGGTTTAATTGTTATTAAATAAACAAAAATAATAATTAATAAATAATTATTAAAAAAAAAATTATGAGGCGTGCACTTTTGGATTTTCCAAACTATTTTTATTTTATATTATATTTTTATATTATTATTTTATATCTTATATTTATATCTGTGATATTTATTTTAATTGTAATTATTGACAGGTATCTCCCCTATTGGGAGACCTAATAGTGTTAAGTTGACCATTTTTAACTATCAGTGATCTATTAATATTTTATATTTTATATTAATATTTTATATCTTATATTTATATTTGTGATATTAATTTTTAATTGTAATTAGTGACAGGTATCTCCCCTATTGGGAGACCTAATAGTGTTAAGAATAATTATTATTGACAGGGGTTTTTTTTTTTTTTTTTTTTTCCCCTAAGTCATCATGATCCACACTCCCCAGAGGCGTGCCAGTGACACGTTCACTATCTCCGAACCAGTGAAGAAGCCTGCAACACCTAAAAGTCGGACTGCAGAAGGGAAAGCCCTTCTGCTGAAAGGGAAAGCCCACCTGCGCGAGTCTCGAAATTTAAAGACAGACATAAAGGATGGGGTTATTACGGCGCTAGAAAGGATGTATGAAATAATAAAAGAGGTGGAGTTTGAACTCACCAATGCCAGGGCTGGTAGTGGAGGGCGTAGTGGGGACCCTATACATCCCCCCCCGCCATCCGATGCTGGTCCCAGCGTAGTTGACGACGCATTGGTGAGAAATCTGGACCTAAGTGAAGGAATGAAAGAAAGTATGAAAGAGATGATGACAAGAATGGAAGATATGAGAGTAAGCATGCGGGAGAATGAAAATAAAATGGACAAATTGAGCTCGCTTTTGGAGGGCAACATGACTGTCGCCAAAACGGCGAGTTATGCGGGCGTTGTCTCGAAGGGAGTCATAGAGAAACTCCCCGAAGCAAGAGCCCTGCATTCGGTCATGGTGTCATCCAAAGACGAACAAGAGACGGGTGATGAGGTGTTAGAAATGATCAGAAAGACTGTGGATGCAAAGGACGGATGGGTGAAAGTAGAGAGGGTAAGAAAGGTGAAGAACAGGAAGGTGGTCGTCGGCTGTGCGAATGAGGAAGAAAGAATCAAGGTGAAGGAAAGGCTGAGAAAGAATGAGGGATTAGTAGTGGAAGATGTAAAAAATAAGAGCCCTCTACTAGTCTTCAGGGATGTAATGAAATGCGAAGTTGACGATTTCGTCACAGCATTCAGTAATCAAAATGCAAGCATCCTTGAGGGCCTGAAGGGGGAAGAGAGAAAGGTAGAAGTAGCGTACGTGATGAAAGCAAGGAACCACCTCCAGAACCACGTAGTGGCCAGGGTGAGTCCACAGGTATGGAAGAGATGCACGAGTGAAGGACACGCCCATATAGGGCTAAGTAGAGTGAAAGTGATGGATCAAAGTCCGTTAGTGCAGTGCTCGCGCTGTCTTGGGTACGGGCATACGAGACGAATGTGTAGGGAGGAGAAGGAACGATGCAGCCACTGCGCCGGTCCTCACATGAAGACCGAGTGCGACAAGTGGCTGCGGGGAGAAGTGCCTCACTGCATCAACTGCATAAAGGCTAAGAAAGGCAGCGCAGAGCACAGCGCCTTTGACAGAGAGTGTACGGAAAGAAAGAGGTGGGATGCTCTGGCCAGATCGGCGGTAGCGTATTGCTAGGGTTGCCCAAGGTGAGTCCTTCCAGTACCGAATGCTGCAGGCCAATCTCCAGCGGAGCCAAATCGCCACACGGGAGCTACTGCTCGAAGCCACCAAGCGTAAGGCATGCGTAGCATTGCTGCAAGAGCCCTACGTTGGTGGGGCGAAAAGTATGAGGACATACAATGGAGTGAGGATCTTCCAGAGCGAAGGGGAAGGGGGTGGAGCAGTAAAGGCGTGTATTGTAGTACTCGACGACACACTGGATGTCGAACTACATACACGCCTTAGCAGTAACAACATCGTTGTGGCCACTCTCAGAACCAAAGCCTGGGAGATGATTGTAGTGTCCTTCTACTTCGAGCCCGATAAACCAGTGGGGCTCTACCTGGACCATCTTAGGCGGATAGGGAGTGAGCTGGGTATCCATAGGATGGTCCTGGGAGGCGATGCGAACGCAAAAAGCCCGTGGTGGGGTGGCGAAATGGAAGACTCGCGAGGAAGAGATGTGTCTGCTGTACTGGAAGAAATGGGAATGCACATACTCAACACCGGGGACATCCCTACGTTCGATACCATTAGAGGTGGGAAAAGGTACTCTAGCTACGTGGATGTGACAGCGTGCTCCGACGATCTGCTGAACCGAGTGGACAACTGGAGGGTTGAGGAGAGTCTCACGAGCTCGGACCACAACGGCATATCCTTCGGCATCAGACAACATAAATCCACAGGCACGAACATAATACGAACTACACGCATATTTAACACACACAAGGCAAACTGGACTCAGTTTCATGAGAAACTGACCCAGCTGATGTCGGACAGACAATTAACTATACAAGACATAGACACAATACACAGCACACAACAAATAGATGACGCAATAGACAGATACACTGAAGCAATCACACAGACATGCAGAGACACAATGCCGACCAAAAAACACACACAGAAATTCACCTTGTCGTGGTGGAATGATGAGCTCGCGCAGATGAAGAAGCAGGTGGCCACGAGGAGACGCAGGATCCGAAACGCAGCACCTGATCGCAGAGACCGCGTGGTTGGATTGTACCTGGAAGAAAGAGAGATGTATGAAAAGGCAGTGAAAGAAGCGCAAGAGAAGAGTTGGAAGGAGTTTTGCCGGAAACAGGATAGGGAGGGGGTCTGGGAGGGCATCTACAGGGTGCTTAATAGAGCCACAGGGAGAGAGGAGGATCTGCCCCTTTCGAGGGGCGGTGAGAGCCTCGATGCCCGGAGCTCGGCAGAACTGTTGGCGGAGACCTTCTACCCCGAGGACCAGGAAAGTGGTGAAAGTGAGGGACATCGTCGGGTGCGCGGGTGTGCGGAGTCCTTGGACACCGAACCACCGGCGGGCCCGGATGACCCTCCTTTCATCATGGAGGAGTTGAAGAGAGCCGTAAGGTCCTTCAACCCCAAGAAGGCCCCCGGGGCGGATGGCCTCACGGCCGACATCTGTCAGCACGCTGTGGATTGTAACCCGGGATGGTTCCTTGCCTTGCTCAACAGATGCCTCTCTGCCGCCTACTTCCCCGCACAGTGGAAGTGGGCGACCGTGGTTATACTGCGAAAGCCGGGCAAGGAATCATATCGGGTACCGAAAGCCTATCGACCGATCGGCCTCTTACCTGTGCTCGGCAAAATCTTCGAAAAGATGCTGGTCGGCCGACTCAGGTTTTACCTGTTGCCCAAAATAAGCCCCCACCAGTATGGCTTTATGCCACAGAGGAGCACCGAGGACGCCCTCTATAGACTAGTGAACCACATCAGAAATATGAGGGAGGAGAAGAAGATTTCTGTTGTGGTATCGCTGGACATAGAGGGAGCCTTCGACAGCGCCTGGTGGCCAGCCATAAAGGTGCGGTTGGCTGAAGTTGGGTGCCCGGGGAACGTGAGGCGGGTGATCAGCAGCTACCTGAGTGAAAGGGGAGTGAAAGTTAGATATGCGGGCGTGGAAGTGAGTAGGGGGACCAGCAAGGGGTGCGTGCAGGGATCCATAGGTGGACCAATCCTGTGGAACCTCTTGCTGGACCCTCTGCTATGGATGTTAGAGGAGATGGGAGTATTCTGTCAGGCGTTCGCCGACGACATTGTGTTGGTCTTTGAGGGTGATACGGCCCTTGAAATAGAAGGAAAAGCGAACCGTGTCCTAAACGTAATAGATGAATGGGGAAAGGAAAATAAACTTAAATTTGCACCACATAAAACTTGTGCCCTCCTGTCCACGAGGAGGTTAAAATATGACGTGCCACGGCTCGCTATGGGGAATGTGGAAATAAAATATTTTTCTCAGATTAAGATATTAGGCCTAACGATTGACAGCGGCCTCACTTTCAACGCCCACGTCGGGACGGTATGCCAAAAGGCAATCGCTCGATATAAACTCTTGGCTAGGGCAGCCAGAGTTGGTTGGGGACTTAGCCCAGATATTATTAGGACTATTTATGTAGCTGTTATCGAACCGACTATTATGTATGCATCGGCAGCGTGGGCACCCACCGTGGAAAAGATGGGGGTCCAAAAAAGGCTGAACACCGTACAACGGGGCTTCGCCCAAAAGATCTGCCGAGCATATCGGACCGTCTCCCTGAACTCAGCTATGCTGTTGGCTGGGATACTCCCCCTTGACCTCAGAATTCTCGAAGTCTCGAGACTATATGGGATCAAGAAGGGGGTGTCGCACCCAGCGTTGGGAGACAGGGAGGTGGAAAGAATGGCTCCGGCGATTGAGGACCCACATCCGGCAGAGCAGGAAGGGCTGGGGTTCGGGCTGGTGGACGAGGACTCGTATTCCGACGTGGCTAATAGCCACGTACATAGGATCTACACGGACGGCAGCAAGATTGAGGGTCGAGTCGGAGCCGCCCTTTCCATATGGGAGGGGGAGGCCGAGACGAATGCCGTCAAGCTTGCTTTGCCGCCGTATTGCACCGTCTACCAGGCCGAACTCCTAGCGCTCCAAAGAGCAGTAATTAGAGCCTGCAAGAGTGGAGTGGCGAAAGTCGGCATCTTCAGCGACTCCAGATCGGCCCTCCAGGCAGTCACACTCGGTTCCCCCCACCCCCTTGCTGTGCAAACAAGAGCGGCCCTCCGAAAAGCTGCTTCGCAGAGGCGGGAGGTCGCTCTGTTTTGGATCAAGGCGCACGCAGGGCTAAGGGGGAACGAAAGAGTGGACCAGTTAGCCAAGGAGGCCGCTCTGGGGTCGAAGAAGAAACCCGACTACGATCTGTGTCCTGTTTCATTCGTCAAGCGTATCCTGAGACGGGATACGATCGGGGAATGGGACAGGAGATATGATGTGGGGGAGACGGCTGGAGGCACGAAGCTCTTTTTCCCAAGCGCTGCTGCTGCATACAAAATAGTACGGAAAATAGACATCACACACCACACCACACAAGCACTGACTGGACACGGTGGATTCGCCTTCTACTTGAACAGATTCAAGCTGAAGGAGAATCCATCGTGCCTGTGTCAGCCCGGAGTCGACGAGACGGTTTCTCACCTGTTGCTCGAGTGTCCGATTTTTGCAAGAGATAGATATGTTATTGAGCAAAAATTGGGCATCGCGATGACGGGTGAGAATCTGCCCGCGGCCCTGGGGGATGAGACGAGAACTGAATTCTTGGAGTATTGTAAATACATTGTTGGGGTGGTTAACAAACGAAACTGTGATAAGCTGTGATGTTAGGGTTAAGTTTAGGATAGTTGTGCCGTGATAATTTGTATATTTATTTGTATTGGTTTTATTTTTATTGTAATCTTTGAATTGTAAATTTTAATGTGATCTTTAATTATTGTATTTTATTATTATTTTGAAAATTCCATTGTATATTGTAAATTCGTATTTTAAAATTTGATTGTATTTTAATATTATGTGCCCATATTGTAAATAAAGAAAATTGTGTTTATTATTTGATTAAAGAAAAGAAATGTCTCTAGACTATACTCTAGAGAAAAAGCAGACAACACCCTGCGATGGCGGGTGCTTTTACAAAAAAAAAAAAAAAAAAAAAAAAAAACCTAACCTAACCTAACCTAACCTAACCTAACCTAACCTAAACTAACCTAACCTAACCTAACCTAACCTAACCTAACCTAACCTAACCTAACCTAACCTAACCTAACCTAACCTAACCTAACCTAACCTTTTTTTTTTTTTTTTTTTTTTTTTTTATAGTGGAGAATGCATTTAGGCATACCCAGAGCGCTCGGGGAAAGGGCCCTGGGTTATGTCGGACTCACACCGCAGAATGCGGCGACTACCGACTAAAGTCCACTGTGTTCCGTCGCTCCGCTATATTGGCAGGGTCGCGGGTATTTGGTGTAACCGCTTCCGTAACCCTGTCAGCGGCAGCCTATTTTTTATATAGGCCCATCGCGATTTAGACCTGGCTAGTGTTCGCCAGTTCCTCCTTCCTGGGGGGCGGCGTGAACGGAACACGTCTCACGCCGCCTCACCGCACCGGACGATGGATTATGTCCCCGTTCCACCGTCCGCCACCCAACATTAGGGAAGCAAGTCGCGACCGTGTACAGCGGTCGCGACTCGGCGACTGCGCCCAATAAGACGTCGCCGCCGAATAGGATCCGCGTTGGGATCTCCCTCGCGGACCCGCTCTGCTTCCTCCTTCTGCGACATCACATCTTCACAGAATGTGATAGCCGCGCGCCACGTTCTGTCGCTGCCAACCATTGCGCGAGCTATGGAAGGCAGGGAGAGATCAGGGCCGACGACTGCGACTAGGTGAGCACGGGGCTCGGACCACGCGGGGCACACGGCGAGAGTGTGGTCTGCCGTGTCCTCCGGACTGTCACACCAATGGCAAGCCATTTGCGGCTCCCGCCTGGCGACTTTGCACAAGTACCACCCGAAACAGCCGTGTCCGGACAGCACCTGTGTCAGGCGGAAGGTAATTGCCCCATGCCGCCTGTCGCACCACTCGCGTAGGACCGGTCGAATAGCTTCGACCGTCCTCGCTCCTGCGCTGGGCCTCTCGAGCCGGCGTTCCCACTCCCTGAACCGCCGCTCGAGAGCATCAGCCCTCCATTGCTGGACTTGCTCCAGATATGGATTAATTCCATGCGATCTGGACGCCGTGACGCGGCGATAAACGTCCGCCAGCATCTCGGCATCCAGGTCCCACGGGGGCGTCCCAGCCATGACACACGCGGCCTCGAAGGACACTGTGCGATATGCCCTCACGACTCTGAGCGCCATGACCCGCTGCGGTCTACGCAAGTATGGTCTGGTACGGACGCTCAAAGAGTCGGCCCAAATGGGCGCACCATAGAGGGCCATGGAGCGAATGACGCCGGTGTAAAGACGACGACACGCACCCCCAGCTCCTCTTAGATTCGGGAGCAGACTTCCAAGTGCCCCGGCCACCCCAACAAGACGGGGGGCGAGGCGACGAAAGTGCTCCACAAATGTCCACCGGCTGTCCAGCACGATGCCCAGGTAGCGCAAAGTGGAACCGACGCCGATGGACGTGCCACCCACCTGGATAGCTGAACCAGCAGCCTGCGCCCTTCGACGGCCGCGAAACAAAATTGCCTCTGACTTGTTCAGAGCGACCTCTAAGCCAAGTCGTTTGATTCGGCGCACAACATCCGCCACACCAGCGGTCGCAATGAGGGCTGCCTCCCTGTACGAGGCCCCGCGTGCAGTTACCAGGGTGTCATCCGCGTAGCAAAGCACGCTGACACCCGGTAGATAAGTGGCACGCAGGACCCAGTCGTAGCCGATGTTCCACAGAAGGGGCCCAAGAACCGAGCCCTGTGGAACACCGCACGTCACTTCCTTTTCTAGCCACCCACTACGCGCGGGGTACGCCACAGCCCTCTCCGATAAGTAGGACTGCAACAAGCGCACCATATACCCGGGCACGTTGTGATAGCGGAGCGCTTCGATCACGCAACTCCACGGCAGAGTGTTGAATGCGTTGGCGATGTCAAGGGACACCGCCAAAAGCACTCCGCCTTCATTATCTGCATGATCAGCGAGGTTCCGCAATTCAGCAATCGCATCGATAGTGGACCTTCCCCGGCGAAATCCAAATTGGTTCTCGCTTAGGTCCGGCCCCACTCCCTCCAGATGGTCGATGAGGCGAGCTGCGAAGACGCGCTCAAAGAGCTTGCTCACCTCATCGAGCAGCACGATCGGCCTATAAGCCGAGGGCGAGTCGCGCGGGCGTCCCTCCTTCTGCAACAGGACCAAGTTCCCGGTTTTCCACCTACGGGGAAATTGGCCCTGTTGGAGGCATTTTGTGAACAGCTGTTCCACCCTGGGTCCAAGAGATTCTAGCGCCAGCACCCAGGCCCGCCCGGGAACACCGTCAGGGCCGGGGGCGGCATTCTTCGCCTTAAGGCGCTCTACTGCCACAGCGAGCTCGTTGCGAGTGACTGGAGGGACATTTTCGTTGTTGAGCTCCTCCTGCGCAGTCATCGTGGGTGCCATCGGTGGGGGAGAATGTCTTCCCCGACTTGGAAACAAGGACGTCACCACTTGCTCCAGAAATCGTGGCTCGAGACTTTGAGACAAGGGCGGGGCCCAAGGGCGAAGCTTTTGCCTCACCCTCTTATACGGCCGACCCCAAGGTTCGCGGTTCAAACTCTCGAGCATCTCTTCCCATGCACGGGTCTTAGCGCTGCTGATGGCGTGCTGCAGAGACACAATGCAGTCCCTATAGACGGCGTATAACCGCGCTTCCTCCTCTTCGTCACGCCGCCTACGGCGCCTGTGCCTGGTGTACGCCCGCCTCGCAGCCACGCATGAAGCACGCAGCTGGGCAACATCGGCGGACCACCAGTACATTTGGCGCCTACGTGGAACCGACCGCACCCTCCGCATGCTCGCGTCGCACACCTGAGACATAGCTTCGGCAAGCCAAGTGGCCTCCTCCTCTACGTTTTCGCCGCCATTCTGCTGCGACGGGAGCCAAGCCTGCACTAAGGCAGCCTCAATGAGGAGCTCCCTATCGAGGCTACCAAGTGCCCAGCGTGGACGACAATCGCCAGGGGGGAATTGACTGGGAGCCGTCGAGGGCGTGGAGACGCTAAACCGGATATAACGGTGATCCGAGAGCGTCTCCACGTCCAAAAGAACCCTCCAGTCTTGTATACGACGAGCGAGAGGGGGGCTCGCAAACGTGACATCCACAATGGATCCACCCCTCTGCCGAACACACGTTAATTCTGCTCCACGGTTAACAACCGTCAGTCCCGACGCAACTGCCCAGTCAGCGAGTGTCGAGCCACGTATATCACTTGCCACGCAGCCCCAAGACACCGACTTGGCGTTCAGGTCCCCGGCCAGAAGTACAGATTGAGGTTGTGCGAAGTCTAGCAGATCCCTCAGCTCAACCAAGAACTGCTCGAAATCGGCGAGGCAGCGGTTCGGCGAGAAGTACGCCCCCACAACGGTGAAGCCATTGACAACCGCCGAGACGCATCCCCGTCGCCTTATGATTTGCTCAAGCTGTGTGTCGCCTTGAGCAACCAGCGCCACCAAGCCATCCAGATCGCCCACCCAGTTATCCCGGGGGGGCAGATTGTATGGCTCAGACACTACCGCCACGTCAATCTCCCACTCTGCCAGACTCTGATGTAAAAGGTCCTGGGCCCTGGCACAGTGGTTGATGTTGGCCTGTAGAAAACGCAGTGGGGCCATTACTGCGTTTCCATGGCTGCCTCCGTTTGCGGTACCTCATCAGGCACCGGAGCAGAGCGTGATGGCGTTGGAGCGCCATCTTGCTTCCGCATTCCACCTCTTTTAGGCTTCGGGGCCTTACAGGCTGCGCTTCCAAGCCGATGCTCTGCCGGTAGCTTTGCCTCCGTGCATAGGGCACAGCGAGCGGAGGCGGCATCGCATCCACCAGCTTTATGGCCTGTTTCACTGCAGCGGAAGCAAGTGGCACTCCTGTCCGTCGGCGAGGAGCACGTGGCGCTGACATGGCCCACCTCCAGGCAGCGGTAACAGCGCAGGGGCTTCTGCTCGGTGAGAGAGACTTTCGCCGAAGCCCACCCAACCATTACGCGCCCCGCCTGCGCCAGCTTCTTCGCCGCAGTCACCGGGCAACTAACCCAGGCTGATACAGCACCTCGGGGGCCCGTGCGCAGGCCACCACACTTCACATGCTCCGCGGTACACTCCCCTGCGCGCGATACCGCAGCCGCAATGTCCTCGACTGTGGCCGAGTCATCCAGGCCAGTGATTCGCAGGTCTGCGCACTTGACCGGCCTGGACACCTTAACGTTATCCTCACCGAGGACCTCCCGCAATTTGGCGGCAAGGGAGTCCGCTTCCTTGGTGCTGGTAGCACCGGGGATCTCTAGTATCCTGGCACCAGTGACAGCGCGCTTAAAACGCATTGCACTGATGCCAATTTCGGCGAGGTCTATTCCACGCCGCGCCTCCGTTAAAACACCGGCGTAGGTTACGCCACGCTCCTTCGCACTCGGCTGCAGGGTAAGGACGACAGCCGAGGAATTCGGAGCGTGGAGCTTTCGCGACTTCTTCTTGCGGGACTTAGCCGCAGGCTTCTTCCCTTTCCCCTTATTTTCTTTTCCTCGCTTTCCGACCACAGTCCACTCTCCGACCTTTGACGGCTGCTGCGGGAGGCCGGATGACGTGGCCAGCGTATCTTTTCTGGGGGGCTTTGAACCCGCCGGATCAGGCTGCACGGGGACCCTTTCCTTCCCCTTCGCCAATTTCTTTTTCCTCTTCTTCGAGGTTGCCTCGATCTCCAAAGCTGGGACCGCCGTCTGCTTCGCGGTTTTCTTAATTGCGGGCCCAGACACCGATCTACCGGGTTGCGATGAAGCCGCAACACCTGCATATGTCCTCGCCTTTGATGGAGGGGGCGGTGCGAGGTCATCAGCCATCGCTTGTTCAGCCGCCTTTGCCGCTTTCCTGCTATCTGCCGCCAGTGGAGGTCTTATGCGCTTTTCCGGCAGCAGACGCTCCTCTAGAGCCTCAAATCTCGCGTTAATCATTGCTCCGACCTGGCGCAAGATATCCGAATCTTGGGGCTGAGCAGGCAGCGACGAGCCCTGAGAGGCCTTCACCTCTTGGAGTTCCCTTTTCAGGGAGTCGAGCTCCGCCTGTAGGCGGGAATTGGCTGCCTGCAGCAATCTCGTCTCCTCAGAGACAGTGTGTTTCTCTAATAGAGCTACTGACTGCTCAATGTCATCGTGGGCCAATTTCAAGGCCTTTTTGAAAGTGCCCTTGAGATTTGATGACTTGGTCATCACCTTCACGATTGCAGCCAGGTCATCGGCAATGCGGCGACTGAGAGCCTCCGACGTGTTTGTCTTTGCTGGAATGGGAGGGAGAGGAGCGCTAGCTTGCGCCACTTCAATGCGCTCGGCGCACTCAGCAACCTCCTTCTCGGCCTGCGCCTCCAACTCCCTCTTACGCAACCTCGTCATATCGAATGTGGCCTCGCGCCGAGTGGCGCTTGAACCCGATGGGCGGCCCTTCCCTCTTTTTGAGGTGGTCTTAATAAATGGGGATGTAAAAACCCCTGTGCCATCCTCTGTGTCGGAACCAGAACAGCTGGTTTCCAGCGTCCGCTTCCGCCACAGCCTGTCTTTTCCATCCGTTTCTATGATGCTGTTGACAGAGCTGGAGCTTGAACGCAGCACAGCCCTGCCCCGCCTTGTCTCGACACGCGCCGGAGACATACTTCCGTCAGTGTCTTCGAGGTCATAGAAGTTTTCAGTGTCCATAATTGTGTGTTTGCTAAAGTCGTCGTTGATCGGTTCAGAGTTAAAGGACATTTTTGTTCCCACGAGTATGGGGGATATAAAACGTCCATCCGGGCGGTGCCCCCTGCACCCGGATAACCCTTTTACACCATGGAGGTCGGGCGGTATCCATGGGTGTACACAGCTAAAAGCTCACGCTCTCCCGAGCCAAACTGTCCAGGAAGGACAGGAAATCCACGCCGCTGGACTACAACGCGGATTTGAGGGTTTTTGATGAGGTGTCCTTCCTCTCAGGCCAGCCGATTAAGGCAAGCCTCCTGGTCCGTCGTAGCTGCTAGACGTGACAACAACACTACGACGGATAACAGGTTGCCCGACGGGAGGCCGAAGCCTCTAACCAGGCGACAGAAAAGCCTGCCGCCCAGCCCGCCGCGCCGCGATTGATACAACCGCCATCCATCGCTGCAAAGCAGCCCGTCGTCCAGTAGGACTAAATCGTCCGCAACCACTGGTCGCCATACCTCGCCGCAAAAGCAGCACTGTTCGAAAACAAACCCAGCAATTTCTCTGCAAAGCAGAGATTGCAACGAGGACGTGGTAGCCCTCGAGTTCCTCCACGCTGATTTTGGTCCGCGCCGGCAAGACCACCGGTACCCCCCATATCTGGGAGGCCTTCCCCTATCCGCCACCTGAGGACGCGCCCGATGGGAGACCAGAAACTCCACACGGGAACCTAACCTAACCTAACCTAACCTAACCTAACCTAACCTAACCTAACCTAACCTAACCTAACCTAACCTAACCTAACCTAACCTAACCTAACCTAACCTAACCTAACCTAACCTAACCTACTTATAAAACTTATAAAATTCTATTAGCTGTAAAAATTTGTATAAGTCAGGAAAATTTCCATAAGTCCGGAAAATTTCTATACGTCGGGAAAATTTCTTAAAGCTAGCAAAATTTCTATACGTCAGGAAAATTTCTATACGTCGGGAAATTTTATATAAGCCAGGAAAATGTGAGGATGTGGGTGTGTGTGTGTAGTATGTGTGTGTGCATATAGTAGGTAACTTGGATTAACACAAAGGGGAAGGTTTTATCCTGGAAATCCCACGGGAACGGGAACTATGCGGGTTTTCCTTTGAAAACGCGGGCGAAGCCGCTGGCGGAAATCTAGTAATTAATAATGCGCTTAGATGGATAAAATTAATTAATATTACTTGAGTATGGTGATAATAGATGGCGGTAATTTATTTATAGTATATTCTGTATCGCACTATAATTATTGTTTTTTCTCGAGTCGATAATATATTGACAGGTCAGTGTAGCTCTGAAATTGAATATAGGGTTGGTTCTTTGCAAGGGCGTCGCCCCCTAGAGATTCTAAAAAAGTTGAAAATTTTGATTGCTCTCCATACACGACGTGTACGGTAGAGTGATCGTTTAGCAGCCTCAGGAGACTAAAAACCTGGCTAAGAAGCACTATGAGTGAAAGTCGCCTCAATGGTCTGGCCATGATGAGTGTGCACTGAAAACTTATACATGGAAACTTACAAGATTTGAATAATAAAGTGGTCGAGAAGTTTACAATGAATCCCCGAAAATTATGTTTTAGGCTTTAGGTAATTAACCTAATATAAACAAACAACGACCACTATAATATTAAAATCTGGTAATTAAAAAAAATATGCTGTACGCTGTACATTTATTCAAATTCAAACTCCTTTTTATTCTATTTTTCTTATAAATGTTATTATAACTTATTTACTAGTTTTTTATTGCATAGTCAGGAGCTCGTGTTCGTGTAGCTTTACACATTGGACTCTGTAGTCTGTACTGTCACAGAATATAATATACAGGATAGACTTATATTTCTTGGCATTTAAATTTCTTGAGTTCGGAACTTGAAGACCCGATGCCAACACAACTGGGCTGGTTCTTTGGTTCTATGTACTTCGTTCTTTGATACTATTATTCTTATAATAAATGTAACTTTCAATCTTATTTTTTTTAACACGCCGTTCTCTTCGTACTCGCAGTCAATTAATACTGGCTCTCAATTCCACTCTATTTTCATTTTTATTTTGCGTACCTAGCGAGTTTCTTGATAAAAATCAAATATTAAATGAATGATTTGCGCTAGAGTTACAATCGCGTTATCGGTATCAGGATATCATTGAAACCATAAGGGGCGTTCCCGGCTCTCGTTACGGACCGGCCTGGGCGCATGCCGGCGCCAGTGCGCACACCGCCATGCTGCTGCTCGCGTGCCTTCTCGCCGCTGTGGCACCAGCGCGCTGCGCCGACTGCGTTATCGACAACATCACTCCCGACCTCTCCTGGGAAGCTACGCTTTTTAAAGACTTGAAAACGAAATGCGCTTACACTCGATATAAAGCTCCTAGCTCCGGAAACGCAACCATCGTTTCACTGAAATTTATACTGAAAAACTTTTTCTTCGATGCTGGAGAGGAATCCTTAAGTATCTACTCCTGGATGTTCATGGACTGGCTCGATCCGCGGTTGACATGGAATCCGAAGGACTACGGCGGCATTGATAGATCAAAAGTTTTCGCCTCGACTATTTGGACTCCAATGCTAAAACTACGAAACTCAAAAGACGCGTTCGAGGTTCCCTTCAGCTTCATGATGCACTCCGGGTGTCACGTCGGCAGCGAGGGAAGAGTCATGTGCGTGATGAGGATGATGCACGAGATCGCCTGCGCCACCAAGCTGAGTGACTGGCCCTACGACACGCAAACTTGTAGATTCGAATTCAGCAAAAAAGACGCTCTCGAAAATAAATTTTCCTTCACGTTCGGAGGGACGAGAGGCGTCAGAATGTGGGGCGCGGAGTATGGCCAAGGTTGGAATATCATAGAATACGAGCAAGGTGAAAACGACGCCAAGGCCGACGCGCAGATCTACTTCGTGTTGACGCTAGAACGGCAGGCGTGGGGACTGGGCGCGCTGGCCGTGGTTCCGACGCTGGCACTCAGCGCGCTCACGCTGGCGGTGGCACTGCTAGACGCGCGTGGCCCCTCTCGGACGCCGCTCGCCTTGCTGAGCGAGCTCGGACACTTCACCGTCTTACAGATTGTCAACTTCAGTATTCCACAGCACAGTCGTGATTCGCCCACTATTTTAAAATACCTGCAGTGTTCGCTTTTCATAACCACCGTGTCAATTATAGTGACATTCGCTCTGAATCATCTGTCAAAGAGATCGCGCGCTCCACCGATGTGGGTCGCGCAGCTGAACGCGCGCGCTCTAGGCTCACAATTGGGGCGCGTCTTGCAGCCGGCGGCGCCGGCGCGGGACTCTGTCGCCGAGGCGGTGTCAAAGCGATACCGAAGAGAATGGATAGATTTTTCCAGTTTGTGTAATTGTGTTTTCTTCATCAGTGTTGCAGTTACTTACTGTGTTTTGTACTTTACATATATTCCTCAACCGCCATCCCTTTTTTAATTTAATCTGTATAACAAAATATAGATAATATATACAGTCAAAACACAATATAGTAATATATACAGTATATAGTACAGTCCCCAATTGAATTAAAATTCATTTCCGTGGGACCTATCTCCGCCGTACGAACTACTGATATCCTAAGTGGATCAGCATGTTTTTCTGAACACAAAAAGTGCGGTAGTCAAGTCCTAGGGGTATGGGGGAGCAAAGATGGCCGTCAGGCCATTCTATTGTGCGTTATAATATGTAGATAACTACTGGACCGATTTACATAAAAAGGGTGTCAATTTAAAGATAATGAAATAAACATTATTTGATTCCTAAAGTTCAGTAATGTAAAACCTTGTAAAACTAGCACCAACTGAAATATTTTCAAAAAGCAACATTTTATGAAATAATATTTTTGAAGTGAAAACTTCTTTAGCGGCGTTGAGCACTTTTTCTGTAATGGGTATAAAATCTTAAACTCGCGTCTATGAGAAACGAAAACATTGCATCAAATTTGTAAAATACACGTATATATATACCTACTTTACTTTGGTGAAAACGAGGGGTTATAATTTCTTTTAATAAAAAAAACTTTTGTGAGATGTATGTATGTTGAAAACTTTATCCAACAAACATGGATAAAGTTTAAAACTTGTTTGTTACTAGTATTATACAGAAATTGCAATAAAATAAACAATACTTATCTAAACCACGGCTGTATTTTATAGGTGAGAAGTGAGAACGCTATCAATGGATCAGACAAGTTCTAACATGTCACAGACTTCAGTGTAAACGCAAAATATGTGTTTTATACTTATACTTGTATAAATATTTGTTGACTACAAAGTGTGAACGAAAGAATGTTTGAGACAGTCTAAATACATGTATAAAACAAATGATTATGTTTTGAAAAGTATTCTACAAGTTTTGTATCAAACTAGGGTCATTGCGCCTGTTCGCGTCCACTTAGTGCAGTTGGAAAGTTTGAAGGAGAAAATAAAAATGTTCCAGAACTAATTTCAACGCAAAATTTATGTAACGTGTTCATTACATAGTCTATTTTAAGATTTACTTTCGATTGTGTTGGAAATATCATGTGGTTTTTATTTATCTAGACAAATAGCAGAATTAGGCGTTTTACCCAGTTCGCGTCCAAAAATTCCAGTTTGCGTCCACCCGTGGACCAGTTCGCGTCCACCAGCTTAGAAAAAGAATTAAGAGTGTATTGGGTGATATTTTATCAGATAAATGCAAATAAAAATTAGATTTTAATAAATTATTTATTTACGAATATAGTTATTTAATAAAAACCGACCAAATGCGAGTGGGACTCGCACACCGAGGGTTCCTGTATAAACTGTTTTTTTTTCATATGTTTTAACTGTAAATGATTATTTTTTCAATGTTTCCCTTATTTGTGCTATAAGACGTTGCTTCGTACCAAACTTCAAGTGTCTGTGTTCACGTAAAGTACCCTGTAGGTTTTGATTCCCTTGCGAATGTCGAAATTTGCGAAAATTTGCAGCATAAACGGCTGTATCTTCTGATTGCTTTGGCTTATAAGTTTGATTTTTTCACTGCTTCAAGGGACCGTAGACTTGAGTATTCAATATAAATTTCAGCTTTATATCTCAACGCGTTACTGAGAAAAAGGGTTTTGACAGAAAGACAGACCGGCAGACGGACATACAGACGAAAGGATATCAAAGTGATCCTACAAGGATTCCGGTTTTTCCTTTTGAGGTTCGGAAATTTCACTGTAAGGAAACTGGAAAAACTTATTTATATTTATCTTCTCATCATTTAATAGAACTAAAAATTAACAAAAAACAAAGTAACGTTATGTAAATAAATAATAATCAGTTCTATTAAGATTACCTACCTACCCTATTTTTAGTTTCTAATGAATTAAATTTATTTTTTGTTTATATGATTTTCTTAACCACAGACTTATTGATTCTCATTCTCAAAGATACTAGTCTCATTCTTAGAAAACCCATTTTAAAATGAAAAAAATTGCATAAAAATTTGCTAATTTGAATGAAAATTTAAATTATCAACTTGTAGTCCTAGTCAAAAATTTACAATCTATTTTAAATTACATATTTTAACAAACAATTCATTGCTACTTAATGAAAAACAATGTGGACGCAATATGTTCTATTGTTATGCACTATAGGTATAGTTTGCGCCCACCGTGGACGCAAAATGGAAGTTGTACAAATTCGGTGTAGTAATTCGCGTCCACCTTATTTTAGCTATTAATTGAAAAAGAAATAACTAAGCTGATTTATAATCCATACTATTCCATGTTTTGTTAGCAAAGTAAAGAAACAGTTACATATTCAAAAATTCACATTTAACAATAAGATACTCACCGTCAAACGCGACGCTGCGCACTATTTTTTTCTCAAAATCCCGCGCGTTTTAGCTCTCTCGTTTAATAACCAAAATTAAATATTTTTTTTAAATAGGATAGGCGGTGCGCAGGCATATTTTGAATGTGTGTGCATGTCTCTTATACATTGAGGTATTATCGGAAATTTTTCTTATTACAATTTTACTTAAAGTATACTTATTTTCGTGAATTTTCTAAAAGATATCCGCAAAATGGACGCGAATAGGCATGTGGACGCGAACAGGCGCAATGACCCTAGTATTTAACTCGTTTCTTGGTGTAAACGAGGGGTTAAAGTAGGTACGACTGAATTTGTCTCGAATTCTACAAGTATTGCTACAACAAAAACAAGAGATCATAAACATGTAGGCAAGTAGAAGTTTTCAACCAACAAGTTCCATATAAGTTATCCTACATGCATCAAATTTTGTATGTACAACATGTTTTACACATGTCTATGAGAAACGAAAACATTGCATCAAATTTGTAAAATACACGTATTATACTTTGGTGAAAACGAGGGGTTACCATCGAGATATATGGGGGTTACACGTCTTGATCGTGCTGACACTTGACAGGTGACAAATGACATTTACAATTTACAATGACAATTGACAATAACAATCGGCCGTCGGCGGAACGGCGGGTCGGACTTGGGAACAGAATAATTGGGAATTATAATGATGTAAAATAAAGTTCATAATATAGAATGTGATAATAATATATACTGATTGTAATCAAAGGTATCGTTAAAAAAACACCATTAAAATAGTCTAAAGAAACTTAAACATAAATAAACAATAAGTAATTTTAAACAGGTGGGTAGGTTTTCATTGATGTTTTTCCCAATAAATTTGCGAATATGTTTTTTTTTTTTTGCGCATACTTTATCGACATCCTTTTCTAGTTGGTTAAAACAACCAACTAAAGGGGTCCATAGCGATCAAGGCCCTCAGTTGACCTTCTGTGTTGTCTTTTAGCTTAAGGTATACAACAGTACAACTTCTCTTTATCTCTATTTTGCTGCATTGATAAATTATAAAATAAAATAATTTATATATAATAATCAAGTGACTTATGTACTTATATAAATAAATAAAATTCATTTATTTCAGGCCGCTTAGCCCATATAGTATTAGTAAAATCTTATAATGCACGAAGAAAATTTGGCAAACGGGCAACTCAGGAGTGAAAACCTCGAGATACATAATTCAGGAAGGAACAGTAAAAGGCCTGATAAAAGTATAGTTTTAGATAGGCAAAACATTGAAGATGTAGACAAAGAGAAAGATGCCAATGCAAGTTTAAGTGCAGCGCAGCGTGCACGCGCAGAGCACAACCGGCAGCGCGCCAAGGCCCTGCGTGAGGCACAGCTCATCAAGCAACCTCTGTTAGTATATATAATGAGGATTAATAGAGTAACCTTTCATAGTATGTTGTATTTGTATAGCTAACAATAGAAACAATAATACAGGAGCCTATAAGTGCTAACAGACCTTATAATATACATGATAATTCATAATTGTATTAATTCGTCTTCTTTCGTTCGTTTTGTCGCGATTCAACTGATACAGCTACCGTGCGAATAGCATGCACATGTAGATCTTGACCACGACTACTTGCGCAAGTGGCCTGTGTCTTGCTCCAGTTATATGCACCATGTATAACTCAAACTGTTTGTGTAACATGACCATAAAAGATATTCAGGTTTTAATTGTAACTTTTTTTTAAGAAACAAATTAAGTGAAAACTGTATTTCACGAGCAATTGACTCTGGTGGTGGCTTCCTGATAGAGGAGACGGAGGAAGAACCCTTGCGGCCTGTACCAGCACCTGCACCTATCGTGCACCACACTGAGCAGCCTCACTGTCTAGAGTGCGAGCGGCCCTTCCCCCAGTCGTACCTCTTCGATACATTTGATTACAGCGTGTGTGATGAATGCAGGTAGGTTCCTTCATCAAGTTATCAACTAATATGTATTCGAAAAAACAATGTCAATTCGCACCATAAGTTAAAATATAAATTTAAACATTTCTAACATTTTCAGGGACGACGACGATAAACACGCGCTCATCACGAGAACCGAAGCTAAAAGCGAGTTTCTACTGAAGGACTGCGATCTAGACGCGCGGCCGCCCCCGCTGCGGTGCGTGCGGCGCCGCAACCCGCACCGCGCGCGCTTCGCCGAGATGCGGCTGTACCTGCGCGCGCAGGTGGAGGCGCGCGCGCGCGAGGTGTGGGGCGCGCCCGAGCGGCTGCAGGCCGAGCGCGCGGAGCGGGACGCGCGCCGCGAGCGCGCCGCGGCCACGGCGCAGCGCCGCCGCCTGCGCGCGCTGCGCATGGACGTGCGCTCCAGCCTGTACGACCGCACGCGCGACCTGCACGAGCACGCCTACGGGCCCGAGCGCTACGACGCCGACCGCGACGTGTACGAGCGCTCCTGCGCCTGCGGCCACGTGCAGATGTATGAGAAAATGTAGCACTTAATAAGTCTATTGAAAGTGATGAGTGGATTTATAACGCGCAACGGGACAAAAGGAAAAGAAACAACAAAACTGATATATTGTGATTTTATCTTTAAGTATTTGTGTGAATGAACTTATAACTTCTTACATGTCCCCAAATAGATTCTTACTTTATCCTTTTTTTTTTTACTACTGCCTCCTTTTTTTATTATTTCTTATAAAAACTATTAGTTCAGTCAAATTTAGACAAAAATGGTGGTTCAATAACAATTATTCCCAGAGAGCCAAGTTTTTATGTGTTCACCAAGTTAACTAATTAGGAAGATCAAAGATCAAAATTTTAAGTATTTTGTATTTGACCCATTGAGGTATTAATACGTAGTACATAGTAACTCAATGATTTGACCCGAATTTATCCCAACCAAATTCGTGAGTCACACATCTACGCCCTGTTACTTATATTATATCGTTGGATGCGGATTTACGATCAGAACGTCGCGTGGGCGTTAGCTATTATCAAGTATTCTGTGGAACCGCATCAAGGTTCTCCTGAGGGTCGGCGCAGATATGGCGAAGCGCAGCGCACTGCGCTTTTTTTGATGTTATTTTAATTAGGACAATGTCAATAATAGTTTGACAGTGTAAGAGCTAGCGCGCACGAGCAACTTTGTCTTTGCAACTATTTTGTCTCTCCCATCAATTATTTGTGTGGGGAGTTGCATCGCTACGTGCGCGCACTTTCATACTTGCCCATGGGTGGAGAGACAAAATAGTTGCGGAGACAAAGTTGCTCGTGCGCGCACTATCTAAATTGGAAAGTGCGCTGTGCTGCAAGCGCGGCGGCCGCGGCGCGCGCGGCGCTGGGCGGCTAGTGAGTCATAGATTAAGCGATGTCATCGGCTCACCGCTATAGAGGCGACACTTTGTAAATATACTATGCCTATTACTTATCAATTAAAACCAATCAAATCAATGTAACAAAAAAATTTATACATAGGTAATTGATTTTCATCTTTCATGATTTAACCTTTTTTTATATAATATCCACAGTACATTATTTTCTAAATGTGTAAAATTATTATTTTCCACTATAAAAATTTACGTCATCTAATATTACGAATTACGATCCATACTATCCAAACATCTTTAATACCCAATGGCCCCAATGCCATTTCTTAAATGTTTAGTCTATGAGCATCTACAGACGCTCCGATTTGGTTGGTGCCAACCTCAGGTGCCAACCATATTGGAACCGACATGGCAACCATTCCAACATTGCTACAGATTGTCCGACGGTTGGCCTTCCAACTGTCAGTTGACCATAGAGTAATATGTCAGTTGACCATAGTACGAAGAGAATGGGCTAAATTCTACTATAGAAATAGAGAAAATTACAGTCATATGCGGCTCATAAAACTTATTTTTTAAGGTTTTTAATGTAGCCGCACTGTCAATTTTTTTAATACTTCTAACATAATAAAATACACTTGATTTCTGGCATCTCTATTTGCGTAATCTTTGTTACTTAAGTCCCACAAACAGGGAAAGTCTTTATTAGTTCCAGTAATTTTATTAATATGTCACGTTCGGTGACCGTAACTCCCTCGGCGTTCATGTTGACGTCCTACACCGGCGGCGTTGCAAATGTGAATGAGCCAATTACCTCTATTACTCTATGGAATGAGCCGATTTGGTCGGAACAAAGCTTCCAAACGTTCCAATTTGGTTGGATCGGATAGGAAGTTGGTTTGGTCGGAATTGCTGGCGCATCCGACCACGTCAAACCAATATTAATAATAATTATGTCGGACCGACCGCTCTCTACACTTTCCGATTTGGTCGTGGTCGGATGGTTGGCACCAACCAAATCGGAGCGTCTGTAGATGCATTATCATGACAAATGACGCAAAATGGCGCCCGCCAAAAATATTCCTCGAACCAAGTTTTAAAAATAATTATCTAATTAATTACCGACGAAACTTTGCACTTTGCCGCATTACTTGAATTATTAGTCAACATGAAATGCCCATCATACAGATGTTCTAGATCTTGAAATGGTATACATTTACTCAGCAGAAACCGCTCATCACGTGACACAATTTTTGTTATAGCACAATTTTCGCTCATAAAGTTTTTAAGTGGTCGGTTGCGATTCAGAATCAGGCGATCTAGTTTCCAAGAAAATTTATAGCCTGTATGATGCCTATACTAAAACCTACACTACAAAAAAAAATCATCCATTTCCGTTAATATCCGGAACTACTGAGTTCCGGATATTAACATGTACAAACAAACAGATAAATTTTTTATTTGTGCTCAATAGTGCACGAATAGAGATAGAATGTTTCTAAACCCCCTGCTTATTAGCAAAGTAAAGACACAATTCTTTTTTTACTGATTTATTATATTATGTATAGATATAATAAATAACTACAAGTTCACAACTCCTCAAGATTATTCATTTATTTAAATACAAAACTGACGACTTGAGATATCCTTGTGACAGGTAGTTGGATGTAATATCATTTTACTATTATCATCTTCATAAGAGACACAATACGACATATTGAAGGGTGAAGAACTCATAATATTCAATGGTATTATCCCTTATTTTTACCACAGTATATACAAAATAAAAACAATTCTTTATTAAAGTGAAACTTTTATTACATCGTCTCAAACTTTTTGGTCTGTGTAGCGCATGTCGCGTGTATCGCGGCTGCCGAGTAGGTATACCTACTCGGCAGCCGACCGACACGCGACATGCGCTACACAAAGCAGTGTTCGGAACCGTTCGAACAGTTTCACTTTTACCGTGGTTTCATAAAACCACACAACATTTTTTTTTATTATTATATTAATAATACATATGAGACTGTAAATAAATGCTTTTAATTTATGGATAAGATGCATGTATGGAATTGCAATAGATAATAAATTAATTAAAAAACCTTTCAACAAATGAAGACTATTTAATATTTTTGTTTCATTAATATTTTATCTCAATAACACCTCCAACAGAAAAGAGAGACCATTTAATGCTGCAATTGAGATACTTTCACTGTGTTTTTTAAGTGTTGTTTAAATGCATATACATATAAAAAGGTGATTTAATATTGAGATGGACTTATTTAAATAGCCTTTAAGTCCTCTGGTAGATCATTCTTGGGATGCTTATTTTCAAAGTGTTGTTTGTAAGTCTTGGGATCGGGCATTTGTGCCTGTGAACAATAATGAGCTCAGTTTAACATTTTTTAATACTGTACTGTAATGAGACAATATTCTTAAGGGCATATTTCATAAATGGTAGGAAAAGCCCAAAATATATAAACCTGAAAAAAAATTAAAATATTTCTTGTTAATAAAGTTCAGAACCTAAAAATAGTAAATTTTTCATCAATAACATAAGACAGAGGACCTGCAGGCAGTATAAATACAAAAAATGTTTAGCAGGGCAGTGTTTATTGGATTGTGTTGCATTTACATTATATAAACATAGAGCTAGAGCAAGAGCATTTTTTTGTGATCTTTTAGTGTAAGCGATTGAAAGGACGATGTTTGAGTGTTGTTCACTATAAGAATGTTGCATAGAATCCTTTAGAACACACTAAGGCCACTCTCCCATTATGATATGCACAGGTGATTTAAGTATTCTGCAAGTCTCGGAGACTAGTCGCCGAGGAGTATCTCACATACATTAGTATGTAGGCTCGCACACTACGCTACCGGTACAATGCAGTCCGAAAGGTAAGGCATCTCACCGATGAAGATACAGCTAGATTGGTTTATTTCAGCTACTTTCATAGTATTATGTCCTATGGAATTCTACTATGGGGCAGGGCAGCAGATATAGAAACTATATTTATCTTACAGAAAAGAGCCATTCGCTCTATATATAATTTACGTGCTCGGGACTCACTAAGAGATCTCTTTAAGAATACTGGTATCCTTACTGTACCATCACAGTATATATTTAATAATATTTTGCATGTACACAAAAATGCCGACGTACACACAAGAGTAGGAGATAGACACTGTTATGGCACAAGGAACAGAAATAGAATTGAAATGCCATTTTTCCGATTAGCTAAAGTTAAAAATTCATTTATGGGTCAAGGTATACGCTTTTACAATAGAATTCCTCATAATATTAAAGAGTTTGGTAGTGCTAAATTTAAAACTTATGTAAAAAGTATATTAGTTCAGAGAGCCTATTATAGCATTAAGGAATATATGGAAGATGAAAATCCATGGAGGGTTGTCGCGTAAGAACCACAGGACAGTTCTTTGGCATATTATGATATATTATGTAGTTAGATTTAAGTTACAGATTATGTAATATTGACAATATGATTTTAAAAGAGCAACTATGGAGTTTCTTGCCGGTTCTTCTCCATAGATACTGCTTTCCGAATCGGTGGTAAATGTTAAAAATACTTATGTAATGACGATTCGAAAGTGCTACTAAAAGTAGTCTAATTGAATAAATAAATGTTTGAGTTTGAGTTTGAGTTTGAATGTATGTGAGATATACCGCGGCGACTAGTCTCCGAGACTTGCAGGATACTTGAATTGCCTGTGCGTATCGCAATAGGAGAATGGCCTAAGACAAACGAATGCTCCATGTCTGTTTACACTAAAAGATTTTGAAATAGTGGGATTAGAATGAGCATTTGCTTGTTTGATGTAAATGTATCGTAATAAAATACTATCTACAGACCCATTTGTAGTCTAGAATTTTTTACAATAGAGTATAGTATAAGATCTCAGGATTACTGCGTTGTTTTTTTGCTAAAACCAAAATTTTATGCATATTTATATGTTTGCGGAGGCGTACTCATAAATCATGATAGTTAGACATTTGTTTTGCATTTTAATGAAGTTTGTGAAATTAAGGTCGCGAGTTCAACTTGTCCACTATTTGTATGGACAATTTTTTTTTATTGCCAATATGGAACACAAGCACACTATGTGTGGCGCTTGCAGCTTGTAAATGGCTCAATCCTGTAGGATCACCTCTAAGATTGTAAAAAAATAATTGAAATTCAGTATATAAAGTCATGTCAGATTACTGGGCATTTTCTGTACTCAAAGTTGCATATTAAGATCGCCTATCATAATACATAATTTAATATTTGTGCACTAAAAGATAAAAGATTTCTGATAATAATATAATATAATAAAGGGAATAATTACCTTACACACAACACACACATGCACTAATGCCTTTTGCGCAGCTTTCTTTTGGTCAGTAGCGCTATGCCCTTGCTGCTTTTTCATTTTTGATAACTTTTCAGCAGCCTTCGCTTGGGATTGAAGTTTTTGTTGACCACGGGCCATCCTTGAAAGTATAAACACTATTTGATTATCTTTTATCTAAGCCCCTACAACCTCAAATAGTTCAAGTAGAACATCCACAGTGGGAACGGTTCGAGAGCAATAATTTAGTTACAGTAGCAAATATTTCAAATTAACCATTTCCCACCAGGGCGTAACTGTTGTCAAACTTTTGCCTATCAGCCATAAAAAAAATATGTTAACTACAAAAATAACATTGTGATCGTGACTTACCACGACTTAGATTACTTTAAACGAAATAAGCATACCTTTTCTATAAATTAATATCAAATGTGCGGGCGATACAAATTCTTATAATTGTAAAAAATTATAGGCTTGTATATGTTTGCTACAGAATAGAGAAGAGCAATGTTGAAGATCTTGCTAACACCAGCTGGAACCCGTGAAGTGGTCTACGTCTGTCGTTTACAGACTTTTTCGGGTTAACAACAAAACTTTCTTAGACTTTGTGAAAGAATGTGGAACTTTATACTCTAAATGTAACGCAACACCGATTTTCTATCAAACGCTAGAGTTCTGTGAAAATTCGGTTGTAACTTGTAGTACGAAAAATTTAGTTACAACTTGCCTATTAACAATTGGAAACAATCGATTATACATCCAATCATAACAACCCACTGTGCGAATTTCAGATTTACTACCAATAGGGAAAGGCTGTCAACGAAAACTTGCCAATAACAAAAGCTCACACTTTATATTATTTATATTTGCAATGGCTGAAATCAAGGCTGAAGCCTGAAATTATGATTAGGTACCAGAAAAAATAACTACGTTAAAAAAAACACAAAAAAAACCGACTTCAAAAACGGAAAAGTAAAAAATAACAAAGATTTGATAATTTGATGAGATTTGAAATATTAATAAAAAAAAAAATAAAAAATAAAATATCCTTTATTGAATTATTATGTACATTAATGGACGACTAAGATCCGTTAGGCAAAAATAAAAATACAATTAATTACTGCGTATTATTTAGATTGCTATTTATTAAAATAATTTGGAAAATCCAAAAGTGTACGCCTCATAATTTTTTTTTAAATAAATATTTATTAATTATTATTTTTGTTTATTTAATAACAATTAAACCACATCGAATCAGACCCTGAAAAATGAAAGGGTTCTATTCCTGAGCATACTCAAGCGTAAGAAAAAAAAAGACTCGATTAGTAAAGTATTTCGGTCGCTATCGTGTTAACAAGAAAAAGGATCCGCACATACAGACACACGGACGTCCAAGACAGAACTTTTTTAAACTGTTTTTTAACTAGTTTAAATAACAAAAATGACATCAAAAATATCATGAACGTTAAAAATAGTGTTTTTTCTTAATATGTGTGTGTATGTATTATCTTACAAGTGCAATGTATGATACATAAAGACATTTTAAGTTTGAAAAATCAGATGTTTTGCGCGAAGTGACAGTAGTACCCACCTCAACGCTTCGCTTATGAGGCGTGCAATAGATTTGATGTAGGTGTTCATCAAGTTAACGGGCCGTTCAGCGTTCATCTGTCTCGGTTGTCGGTATAGGTAAACCAGAATCTGATGGCAATTAGGGAAAACAAAATTTTGAGTGTGCAATACTAGGGAAAATGGACTGAACGATCTTGATACTGCTTATCATTAGTCAGATAACAAAGTGGATAATAATGAGATATCCACATGTAGGTGGACAAACTTACATGTATCTATTAAACATATTACTTTTAGATAGGTAATACATATCATGTATTTACACATACCTATATAATATGTACATAATCCCATATGAAAATGTGTATGTAATGATAATGCAGATGAAAACTCGATTGTTTATTAATAAGCTATTGCATAGCTTCTATGGCGGGCCTTGAGCGTGGGGACCGAATCCAAAAATTCCGTAACGAAAAAACCTCACGCTCCCCACTCCGACGGGCACGGAGGTGTGGCTTAAAGGCATAGCATGCAATAGCTTTACCGCGGCAGTCCCCGAGTGCCACACGTCTTTTTATTTTTTCATGTTGTGTGTCAGCTGACTTTGTTTTTCTTTCAAGACACTACATCATAAAATTTAATTTGACAATTTTTCAAATGAGAGGAAATGACTGAAAAAAATTCGATTAATTTAAACCAAAAACTATACCTCTATCTATAAGTGCCACACGTCTTTTTTTATAAAATAAAATAAAAAAATAAATAATATATGTTTATTTTCGTAAGCATTAACATATACACACATTATAAATTTGACTTGGACAGCTTACAAATACTCCTTCAAGAAATATACATACTAAGTATACATAACTACAATAAATATACATACTAGGTATACATAACATATCATCCAGAACTGGAAAAAGATTCTGAGTATTCCACTTCCATTTCTAGATCTTCGGATGAAGATGACTTTATAGAACTAAGAAGAACTAAGAAGTGTATAATAAATTATAAAACGCTCTTCGATTATTACTTAAAATATCTTGTGTCATATAATCGTTTTCGATTTTTCTGACGTGTTCACAGCATTTCAGTTATTGCTCTGGCCCAATTTCAGAAAAAGCTTTTTCTACTATTTTTTTGATATCCGTAGCAGGTCTATTAACATTCTTCTCAAATCATTTCTATTGGATTAAGTTAGGTAAGTATCAAAACGGGTAAGTCCAATTTATCAGTCAAATCTTCCACGCGCTTCAAAATTGAAGATTGTGATGTGTTTGACCCTTCTTCATCCCATATTTTTCTATACACATTGTAAACAACACCTCTTGCTTGTGATCGCAGCGGCTTTTTCAACATTTTCGAAGATTTTGAAGACAAAATCCTAAAAATTTTCATCAACTTCGAAGAAGACAAATAATTTGACAACCAATTTGATAGTTGTCAAATAAAGTTGTCACATGAAAATCGTTGTCTTATTATAGTCCTTTTCATTTAGGATGATTCCTGTGACCCTGTGACACTTCATCGTGTTCCGAATTACGTATTTTATGTTTAAAAAGTCAAAATAATTTTAGTGCATAATATTTTTATTTTATGGCGGCATTATTACCAAAAATATAAAAATGAAACATCTTAAGCTTATAAATCAAAAACAGTATTGTTTAGTTTAATATAATGAAAAATAAAATAAAATAACACAAAAATATAATACCTACGCAATTCGTGTACATGAAATGGATCGTTGAAAAATCATAGAGTTGGAAAATCATATAATCGGCGCCACAATCGGCGCCCATCTTGTGATCGTTTGTCAATCGAGTCAATCGCCTGTACGAGTACGTCAGCCTTGTATACAAGTTGCATTTTTATATTGATACTTTACGTGGTATTCTGTTATTTTTACTAATTGTTATTGTTGACTTTTTGTTGCTGTTGTTTGCTAAGTTTCCTTAGTTAATTGTTGGCGAAATGCCGAAAAAACTAAATTTGGTACTTTATTCAAATCGATTTCATTTCCATATAGAATATTATCGATTATCGGAAACAACTGATACGATTTCAGTAACCGACATCTCTACACGTGTCAAAAATCGATGTGTCACAGAAATCATCTTAGGTGGAAAGGACTATAAATTTAAATATGCCATCAGATTCTGATAAAAACACTGGTACAGTGCCACAAACTTATCTGACCCGGTGGCAAAAACTGGAACTACGTGCCGCCATTTTGAAATGTCACATTTTCACATACTTTTCATACGGAATCTCTCGTTAGAGAGTAGTATATTCTTTGTACGGAATATTTTGTTTATATAAAAGAAAGCGACATCAGTGACACTGTCACCGGGTCAGATAAGTTTGTGGCACTATAGACCCTCAGAGCAATAAACCTAGACCACCTAGACCTCGGAACCTAGACCCAAGACCTATAAACATCCCCCGTTTTCCAATTACAGCACTAGAGCGCATTATGCGGCATAATGCTTAACGTTGAATGTTCCAACTACAGCAACGCTTCGCACAATCGAGCACTAGAAAAAGTAATGCGCGTGAATTGATGCGTGCAATCGATTTATCGTTAGTAATTATTAATTGTTGGAAAAAATTTTAAAGCTTTCGTTTCATTGTAGTTTTTTCGAAATAATCAAAGTTAATTCAAATTGTGTTAAAAAAATAAATATAAGTATGGATGAAGGTACAAACATTGAAAAAAATGTTAATGAAAAAATCAAAATCCAAATTACTTAAAATAACCGTAAATATTTTTCGACAAATTATTATGTATACCACTTTATTTACACATTAATGAGGTTATTGCTAACTCTATGAATATTTTTTTTTTTTCAACACTGAACTTAGCGCAACCTGCTGGTGCGTTTCACGTTCCAATTAAGCATCAGCATAATTCGGCATTGTGCGGCACTGAGTCGCATTATGCTCTGTAATTGGAAAACGGGGATCGTTTCACGCCTTCACATCTCTGATATCTGTGTCTGACATTGTCATACTGTCAGCTGTCATCCAAAATATACCTTTTAATCTGTATATAATAGTTTAGAACGGTACTTAGAAGAATACGATTGCGACTTATTTTACGTAGTAACTAATACTTAATCTGTGCTTATTTCGAAAGTTTGTTCATACGTGTTCAGAGGTTTTGCAATTTTAAATTTATGTTTTAAGCAAAAGTGTAAGATACATCATAGCTTCTTTTAGTCTATTTTAATAATAATCATATTATTATGCATTAAATAGTATTAAAATATTGTTATTATACACATTTTTGTTCAGTTAAGTACATATTTACTTTCAAGACTCTTTGGAACGTTACAATGAAAAGCTCAAAGTTGGTAGGATGTGCAAAGAGATGTTTGTGTGGTCCCCGTGTAATGACCCGCAGGTAAGCTTTTGACTACTTATATTATATAGTATTCCATTACCTTGGACTTTGTACTGGTGACCTACATTATACATAGCTAGCACCAAATATTAAGAGTTTATAATTATGGCAAGAGTACAAAGTTTAAGGTCAATTTATAATTAATGTTTTGAGTTGCATTAACCAATCAAAGTACAATTAAAGTTTCTAGGCAGTGCAAAGATTTTATTTTTAATTAGTATTGTATTAGTATGTTTTGAACTATTTAACTAATCTTTACATTAGGATTCTAAAATGGTATTGTTAATTTATTTTCAGCATTTACTTCATATTATATGAGTCAATAGTCATCATCATTCTTAATAAATTATAAAATTTATATCATACTTTCAAATAAATTAAGAAATTTTGATTTAATAAGTGTGTTAGTTTTATTTATTTTATTGCGCTCATGCAAGGTGATACACACATTCTAAAATGGTATTGTTAATTTATTTTCAGCATTTACTTCATATTATATGAGTCAATAGTCATCATCATTCTTAATAAATTATAAAATTTATATCATACTTTCAAATAAATTAAGAAATTTTGATTTAATAAGTGTGTTAGTTTTATTTATTTTATTGCGCTCATGCAAGGTGATACACACATTCTAAAATGGTATTGTTAATTTATTTTCAGCATTTACTTCATATTATATGAGTCAATAGTCATCATCATTCTTAATAAATTATAAAATTTATATCATACTTTCAAATAAATTAAGAAATTTTGATTTAATAAGTGTGTTAGTTTTATTTATTTTATTGCGCTCATGCAAGGTGATACCTACGAAAATTGATCAATATTTTATCTCTGAATTGTTATTATGCTTCATGCGCCTCAGTTTCTGCATGGGAGGAGGTTAAGAAGCATTTAATGCCACTGTTTTGATTATTCATTGTCCGGCAAATGGTGTGGATGAGGTAGAAGTGGTCAATGGGTTTGTGACACCCACCTTGCCCTACTTGTAATGAATTTCAACAAACACATTTTATTGCACGCCTCATAAGCGAAGCGTTGAGGTGGGTACTACTGTCACTTCGCGCAAAACATCTGATTTTTCAAACTTAAAATGTCTTTATGTATCATACATTGCACTTGTAAGATAATACATACAAACACATATTAAGAAAAAACACTATTTTCAACGTTCATGAAATTTTTGATGTCATTTTTGTTATTTAAACTAGTTAAAAAACAGTTTAAAAAAGTTCTGTCTTGGACGTCCGTGTGTCTGTATGTGCGGATCCTTTTTCTTGTTAACACGATAGCGACCGAAATACTTTACTAATCGAGTCTTTTTTTTTCTCTTACGCTTGAGTATGCTCAGGAATAGAACCCTTTCATTTTTCAGGGTCTGATTCGATGTGGTTTAATTGTTATTAAATAAACAAAAATAATAATTAATAAATATTTATTAAAAAAAAATTATGAGGCGTGCACTTTTGGATTTTCCAAATTATTTTATTATATCTTCTAATTATGTTACCTATATTATTTTGGTGTATTTTCACTATAAACATCTAGAATGTTGTAAAAACACAACCAACAAATATAATCAAAATACAGATTTTTGAAGAATCTGAAGCCATTTTTCTGGTGACTGTGGAAGTGAAAGATATATTGATAATGTTACCAAAATAAGCTTTGAAAATGAGATAAAATAGGAGTAGAGATGATGCTGCACAGCCAGTAAGATCAGATAAAAAGTGGAGATAATGGAAGCTATTTGTTAGGGAAAAATACAATCAAATGGTTCAAAGTTCAAAACAGGTAATATGTGTGCAGCAGGTTGGAGAATATTGTAATTATTTTTTGGTGACAAACACTTGCCTTCAATAATAATTAATGTATGTTCAAATTGTTAATTTTGTATAAATATCTATCAGTCATAACTTTTTGAACTAATAGTTAATTTTAATTAATAAAAATTTTACTTTTACTTTGTACATTGGCTATCTGCCAGTGATAAGCCAGAACAACAGACAGACTGAAAAATGTTTAAAATTACTCTTTTAGTATATCTATTGTGTACATACATCCATATGCATTTAGTATACTCCTACGGACGGAGGTGACTCGGCCCCCAACTGTTCTGGAAATATTTGCAAAACTAATGTTCATCTGTGAAACATTATAGCGGCATGGCGACAGCAGCCGCCGCCACGGCCCAGCAGCGCGGTGCCCGCCAGAGCGCCTCCTTCACGCTCAACCTGTTCCGCGGCCAGCTGGAGCCGGCCCAGGTCTTCCCTTTTCCTGAGCCTCTCTCCGATGAACAGAAACAGACCCTCGCCGAACTCGTCCCCCCCGTGGAGAAGTTCTTTCAGGAGGTAAACGGTGATAAATCGGGCAACATCGGCGCTCGTTTTCGACGAACGTATTGATACGAAAGTGTGCACTTGTACAGGTGAACGACCCCGCGAAGAACGACGCGGAGGCGCAGATCGAGGAGGGCACGCTCGCGGGGCTGTGGGAGCTGGGCGCGTTCGGGCTGCAGGTGCCCACGGAGCTGGGCGGACTGGGCCTGAGCAACACGCAGTACGCGCGGCTGGTGGAGGTGGTGGGCGCGCACGACCTGGGCGTGGGCATCACGCTGGGCGCGCACCAGTCCATCGGCTTCAAGGGCATCCTGCTGTTCGGCTCGGAGGAGCAGCGCGCGCACTACCTGCCGCGCGTCACGGGCGGCGAGTACGCGGCCTTCTGCCTCACCGAGCCCTCCTCCGGCTCCGACGCCGGCTCCATCAAGTGAGCGCCTGCCGGTTGCACGTTTATTTGTCTACACTCGCATGTACACTACTACGCGTTCCGTAATCTTATTGAAATCCTCGAACGTTTCAGAACGAGAGCGGTGCTATCTCCCGACGGCAAACATTACATTTTGAACGGATCGAAGATTTGGATCAGTAACGGTGGAATCGCGGAAATCATGACCGTGTTTGCGCAAACTCCAATCGAAAAGGACGGCAAAACCGTGGATAAGGTCAGGGCGACATCTCTCGCTTCCCTATAATCGTAAAGGCTATAAAAGTGAAACAATACAGAGGTGACGTTCCCGGCAGGTGACGGCGTTCATAGTGGAGCGGTCGTTCGGCGGCGTGTCGTCGGGCCCGCCCGAGAACAAGATGGGCATCCGCTGCTCCAACACCACGGAGGTGTACTACGAGGACGTGCGCGTGCCCGTGGCCAACGTGCTCGGCGGCGTCGGCAACGGCTTCAAGGTGCACTACACTCTACACCGTACATTCTATCAAAACGAATGCCGTATATGTTCAGTGAGGTGTTGGTGCCATTGTGGGGCGTATATGACATATTATCATAGCGTACATCGTTTCTGACCGCTTCGACAATGCTATCGCCATCCTAAATCTAATCGTTTTCGGTATAATATAACCCGTTCCATTAAAGAAACGAATATTAAATGGCGTCCCGAGCAGCCATGAGTCAATTTATGATCGGGTTTCGCTTAGTGTTCGGCAGGTAGATTTATATTCGAAAATCAAATTCATTTCACTCTACCCTATTTTGTTGCACACCGGACGGCCGGATAAGCGACGCCATTTAGATTCGTGTCTTTAACGAACGAGACGTTCGAGATGTCGCTCACTCGGGTCGGGTGTCGCGCGGGTCGGCAGGTGGCGATGAACATCCTGAACAACGGGCGGTTCGGCATGGCGGCGGCGCTGGCGGGCACGCAGCGCGCGGCGCTGCGCCAGGCGGCCGAGCACGCCGCCACGCGCGTGCAGTTCGGCCGCCGCCTGGCCGACTTCGCCGCCGTGCGCGAGAAGTTGGCCCGCATGGCCATGCTGCAGTACGTCACCGAGGCGCTGGCCTACATGGTCAGCGGCAACATGGACACGGGCTGCCAGGACTACCACCTCGAGGTGACCGATATTCTATATAATATCGTGAATCGTGACCGTAGACACGCTTCACTATTTTTAATTTTATTTTATTTATATGATTTGCCAACAGATTGTACATCCTATACGTGTATGTATATAATAAATGTTTCTTTTTTAAAGGTAGCACACTGTTAAACATTTTGCAATTTCTCCATATTATAAACCCAAGTAATTTTAGAGATTTCGTAACTATACAGGATGTCCCACTATCGGTATACTAAGCGCGAAGGGTAGTATTGCATAATTAACTGATCAGTGATCACGTTAAAAATTACCTCAAAAATTCACAGCCGACATATATACTGCTTCGCTAATGTGAGCATTTTGTCTATGAAAACATAATCTTAAAAGATAGGTAGTTCAAGTGCGGGTGGCAAAGTTGGGCGGGTTGCTTGTTAGCGGTATACACATAAAAGTTTTAAGAATTCCTCTATTTGGAAAAAAATGCGGCTGATGCAAAACTACAACCTCCTTTGATCTTAGTATACCGACGGTGGGACGACCTGTATTATATTATATGATTAATAAAACGTAATTTTTATATCAAATGTCAGTCTCGCACTTGGGTTATCTTTTCAAGGATGATATTTAGTCCATTGAAAAGTTACATTTGGGGTTGCATTTTTTAGAGGACGCAATTTAATTTTTTTGATGTGGAAAAAGTTATAAGCGAAAATGTTCAGAAATTAGAGCTATTTATCCACATGAAATTGCCCATATCTTTAAATGTCATTTTTCTGTAAAACCTTTGCAAGTGGCTTCATGTGAAGAGGTGCCGGATGCTGAGACCTCCGATGATATTACTATTCGGTTATATATTCAAAATAGAATAAACTGCGTAACTCGAGGGAAATCACCTGGTCATGATGGTCTCAGCATCGAGCATCTGCGCTATGCTGGACCCCACATGTCGCGTGTACTTGCTTTACTGTTCAATTTATGTATCAGTCATTCTTACCTGCCTTATGACATGATGAAGACAGTAGTTGTACCAATTGTAAAAAATAAAACCGGCGATCTCACAGACAAGGGCAATTACCGACCCATTTCACTGGCTACGGTGATTGCCAAGGTCTTTGATGGGATGCTTGAACCGCTTTTAAAAACCTCTATAAATCTACATGATAACCAGTTCGGTTTTCGAGCCGGACTAGGCACTGAAAATGCTGTCCTGTGCTTAAAACATTGAATCAGGTACTATACATCAAAGCAAACCCCAATCTATGCCTGCTTTCTGGACCTGTCCAAGGCATTTGACCGGGTGTCATATGAGGTCTTATGGAGGAAGCTTAGAGATTACCACTTGTCTCCTGAATTGATCAGGATTTTACAGTTTTGGTATGGTAACCAGGCCAATACAGTTCGTTGGGCTGGTGTTCATTCGGACACATTTAAACTTGAATGTGGGGTAAGACAGGGAGGGTTGACTTCTCCAACACTCTTTAACTTGTACATTAATGCACTTATTGTTGAACTTAGCAACACTCATATTGGGTGTCATATTGATGACACTTGTGTCAATAATATTAGCTATGCAGATGATATGGTCTTATTGAGCGCGTCAGCATGTGGGCTCCGTAAGTTGATTACTATATGTGAAAGGTATGCCGATGGTCATGGCTTGCTCTATAACACATGTAAAAGTGAGGTTATGGTTTTCGAGGCAGGCCGGAAATCACCCCGGTCAATGCCTCCAATCACCCTGAATGGGCTTGTTTTAAAAAGAGTCAATGAATATAAATATCTTGGCCATATACTGACATCCGACTTGAAGGATAATGCTGACATAGAGAGGGAGCGTAGAGCGTTGTCGGTCCGTGCGAACATGGTGGCCAGGAGGTTTGCTCGTTGTTCCACTGAAGTGAAATTAACACTATTCAGAGCATATTGCTCTAATTTCTACACGTGCAGCCTCTGGTATAACTATGGTCGTCGGGCATACAATGCTCTGCGTATTCAATATAATAACGCATTCAGAGCGCTGATGGGGCTGCCTCGCCACTGTAGCGCATCAGGGATGTTTGCTGAAGCTCGGGTAGATTGCTTTTATAGTATAATACGGAAGAGATGTACATCTCTGGTGCGCCGGGTGCGGGGCAGTACCAACACTGCTCTAAAAATGATCGCAGACAGATATGATTGTGTGTACTTGCACCATTGCGAGCAAGTACACACATCCTATATCAATAAAAATAAAATGACATATAAATGGTAAATTGTAAAATGATAATATTTAAATAATTAATGTAATGTACTAACATAGTAATTAAGAAATTACTAACAAGTGGACCTATGATGTCTTATCAATAAATAAATTATTATTATTTATATTTTTCAATAATTTTTTTTATCATTTTACGAAGAAATGATATCAGACCATTTTTGTAGATTGTTTTTCGAGGAACAACTTTTATTTACAACATTTTTTCTATAATTTTAGTAAATAATTTTAGTACTGAAAAAGAGTACTCACTTCAGAGCGCTGTAAAACCTTATAGTCCGGGATACATCGCCCATTTTTGCAAGTGATTACTATCAAGCTAATTTTTCGTGAGTAGCTTTATTTTGATGAGATGCCCAATAATTTCATGTACAAAACTCTCGATTGTGGTAGCTACCAGAGGAAACAAGGATAAAATATTTTGATTTGATGGTTCTCAAATATTAATTACTAACTGAATGTTTTTTTTTGTTCAATCTCAAGATAATTATCTAAATTATTCGAAAAAATATTTGTCCTACAAAATCTATGGTTTGATTAAAGAGTCCCCCTTTCCAATGTGTATCGATAACGATGTCATCATAAATGATTACTAACCAGCTGATTTTTTTATTTTCACTTATTTAATACTTATATAATTCAACAGACATATTGTCCTACAAATTGCGTAATAAATATTTGAGAACCGTCAAATCAAAATTTTTTATCCTTGTTACCTCTGTAAGCTACCACAATCGAGAGTTTCGTACATGAAATTATTGGGCATCTCATCAAAATAAAGCTACTCACGAAAAATTAGCTTGATAGTAATCACTTGCAAAAATGGGCGATGTATCCCGGACTATTAGTTATTGACGTAATGAAAAAATGTTGTACATAAAAGTTGTTCCTCGAAAAACAATCTACAAAAATGGTCTGATATCATTTCTTCGTAAAATGATAAAAATAAATTATTAACTGTAGCTTATTAGATACTCTTCATTCCGAAATTCGAGTTCTCATTGAAACAGTGGTAAATGTTAAAAATACTATGTAATGACGATTCGAAAGTGCTACTAAATAGTAGTCTAATTGAATAAATGAATGTTTGAGTTTCATTTTGGGATTGCCAGAAAAGAAAAATAAACGTAATCCTGACTATGATTTAATCTTTAAACTTTCGTATTTACAATATACAAAATATTATGTAACGCGAGGACCGTTGGCGACAGGCCGCCGTGTCGAAGGTGTTCGCGTCCGACTCCGCCTGGAACGTGGTCGACGAGGCGATCCAGATCCTCGGCGGCATGGGCTTCATGAAGGCGACCGGGCTCGAGCGCGTGCTGCGCGACCTGCGCATCTTCCGCATCTTCGAGGGCACCAACGACATCCTGCGCCTGTTCGTGGCGCTCACCGGCATCCAGTTCGCCGGCTCGCACCTGCAGGAGCTGCAGCGCGCCTTCAAGAACCCGGCCGCCAACCTCGGGCTCATCTTCAGCGAGGCGGGGCGGCGCGCCGGCCGCGCCGTGGGGCTGGGCCGCGCGCCCGACCTGGACGCGCACGTGGCGCCCGCGCTGCGCCCCGCCGCGCGCCACCTCGCGCGCCAGGTGCTGGAGTTCGGCGCCGCCGTGGAGGCCGCGCTGCGCAAGTACGGCCGCGGCGTGGTGGACGAGCAGCTCGTGCTCAACCGCCTGGCCGCCGCCGCCATCGACGCGTACACGTCCGCCGCCGTGCTGTCCCGCGCGTCGCGCGCCGCGCGCCTCGGCCTGCCCGCCGCCGCGCTCGAGCTGCGCCTCGCCGAGGCGTGGACCGAGGAGGCCACGGAGCGCATGGCGCGCCTCGGCGACGCGCTGTCGCCGCGCACGCTGCAGCACTACGCGCGCCTCTCGGACCTCGGCCGCGACGTCGCCGACGCGGCCGGCCAGGTGACGCGCAACCCGCTCAACCTGTGACGCGGCCCCGCCCGGGATGCGATCAGGAAATAGGGAGCCCGCTCGCGTATAGACTTAAGGAACTATAAAATTGTACATAATCTATTAGGTAGGCTAGACGTCGACGTGCAGCGAGGCGTCCCAGGCGCGCGCGTTGACCAGCTTGAGCGTGGCGCGCAGCGCGGAGCCCGGGCCGAGCGCCAGCGTGAGCGGCTGCGGCGTGTCGCGCGGGCGCGCGTACAGCGCGTGCAGCGCCTGCTCCCAGCGCACGGGCGCGGCGGTGAGGCGCGCCAGGCGGCGGCGCGCGCCGGCCGCGGTGCGCACGGCGCGCGCGTCCACGCACGACACGAGCGGCACGCGCGGCGCCGCCACGGCCACGGCCCGCAGCGCCTCGCGCACGGCCAGCTCGGCGCGCGCCATGAGCGGCGTGTGGAAGGCGCCGGCCACGCGCACGCGGGCGCTGCGCCGCACGCCGAGCCGCCGCCCCTCGCGCTCCACGTACCGCAGCGCCTGCGCACGCGACATGTCTCGTACAGTCTCTGTAGTGTTACGTGATGCCTCCCCCCTCAGATTTTGTAAGAATGTAATTTAAAATATTGTAATAAAAAGTATTTATATTTTTAAAATGATTTTTACTCATAATAATATTACATCGATTCGACACGACACTTCGTATTGTGACGGACGAGCCTACGCTTCTACCGTACACGGTAGAAACGTAGGCTCGCTGAACTGTTGAGTCGTTTGCTAATGCAGACTTTATAAAATCCTGTGTAAATGAAAAATAATCTATTAAAAGAAAGAAACTGCATCCACCATTTTTTTTAAATCAATTGCCACAACAGGGAAGCGAAGGTCTAATCTGTTAAAATTACACCCTGTACTTTTATTGCATCAAACATGAGCGTCCATTATAATGATGAATGAAATATCCCTCCAAGCAATTTTATGATAATATATTTTTTCTGTCCGGTAAGATAGTTAGGAGTCTAGGACACGAAATTTTTTACTGCGTGGAAACATCTCATCCCCATAGGAATCTCGTTCGATTACGCGGATAGCTAGTCAATAGTAAAACTACAGCACCTGTTCATCGCCGGCGAGCACCTTGCAGCCGGGGTAGAGGTAGTTGGCGACCTGGCACACGCTGTCCGGGCCCGCGGCCGCGCGGGCCGCGTGCAGCAGCGCGCCCAGCGCGGCGTCCGGCGCCAGCCACACCGTCAGCATGCCGCCCGGCCGCTCGCGCGCCGCCGCCTCCATGGCCGCCGCCCGCACCTGCGCAGCACCAGTTACTGTACCCGCGAGCCGGTTAGCCGACAGGCTTTCGAAATGCAAACGACCGCCCGACCTCGACGAGGCGCAGGGCCTGTTCCAACTGCAAGGCTCCCGCGTACACCATGGCAGTGATTTCGCCGAGCGAGAAGCCGGCGACCGCTCGCACGCGCTCGAGAGCGCCGGGCCGCGTGTCGCGCGCCAGCTCCAGCGCGCCCAGTGACGTCACCAGCACGGCGGTCTGGCAGCGCCTCTGCAGCTCCTCCTCGGGGCCTTCGCGGCAAACCCGCGCCACATCCCAACTGTACATGTGAACATAGATTGGCTTCATTTCCAAACATTTGACTTTTAGGTGTGCCCTTAATAAGTCTCAGTTATAATTTCCTTGCCTAGCCTTCAATCCGACAATGTTATCAAAAGATTGAACCCGAATTTATGAAAATTTGTACTTGAAATTATGAATATAAATTGAAAATTTTGCATGTTGCATGTAAAGATACTACTTTTTCAACTTCAAAATACCAAGTGAGGAAATTTAATATTGTAAGGGATTAGAAATAAAAATATTTAGATATTAATATACAAACGCAATAGAGAACAATAAATGTTGTAACAATAACATTGGGACTCCATGTAAATGAGTCTACCTGTTTCATTCTTGTTTTTTGCATTATAATAATATGTCGCTGGCAAATTATATAATTTCGATGTCTTCAAAGTTCAAATGGCATTATAATTTTCAAAACACTCAGAATTTTATATTATTGTGAGAATTCACATTTTCAAATGTCCACATGGAGTCGTGAGACAACTATACTTGGCTAGTTTTAAATAAATCTTACACACCCAACCAATGATTTTTTTAAGCTGATGATACCCTATACACTCACAAAACAAACAGAACATTTGTGCTGGTCATGAGCAACTGCACACATATGCAATTATTATTAACAACATAGACAGAGGTGAAATAGATAGCATAATTATTGAAACATGGTAAATGCATTGAGCTATTATTAGTAATAGTAGCTCATTGGGTAAATGTTAAAAATATGTAATGACGTTTCAAAAGTGCTTCTAAAAGAAGTCAAGTTGAATAAATGTTTGAGTTTGAACAGTAAGAACAATGAGAGTTGGTAACTCTCTGCTATGCAAAAGTGTAAGCCAAATAGTCACATATTGACCAATCACAGCACTGCATTCAACCTAACCAAAAATGACTGGTCCCATATTCTCAGCATAATATTATAAATAATATATAAATTGCCAAGAATTTTTAATTAGTGCAATTATACAATTTGCACCAATGTATGATTATAAAAAAAATAAATGATTATAAATTCCTGAGAATATAAGAGTACCTTAGATTAAGATTCAAGTATAAAAATTGTTAGTTGTGCCATTATTAAAAGATAACATTAAATTAAAACAGAGACCTCAAGAAATCAACAATTAGCTAAATAATTACCCAACCACACTAGAAGCTAGTTCATATAGTTCCTTAGCAGAGGGCACATTGTCGAGGCACTTTCCCATGCCAACGCGCTGCGAGCCCTGACCAGGGAACAGTAACACCGTAGTCTCCGCAGGGTCGACCTGGTGAGGGAGAGACTCCTGGACGCCTGTCGCGTAGGGCTGTGTTGCCCATAGCAACTCGCCCTCTGGCGCTTTTGTGGGGTCTGCTTCACCAAATGCACTTGCATCGCGAAGCAGGCGTCGCAATGGACTTTCTGAGTTTGGCTTCTGTTCGATTGAACGCTTTTGAAACCGCAGACAGGCACATGTGCGATTTAATAACCGTATTGATGACAACATTCCGAACTAAGCAGACAAAAGAACAGAGAAGATAAATTAATATTATAACATAATTTAATGACTAGACATGGGTAGGTAATGCGTGTAATAGTACAAAAGTAACATCACTTTGACACGTAATGCAACATCACGCATTACGCATCAGTTACAAACATCACTCGCATCACTCACTTTTTTTTAGTTTGTTTTACATTTGCTTGCGTTCATTATAATTATTAACAAACAACATAAAGTACGTGGCCAAGTATGAAGGAAAATCAACTACATTTTTTAAATATTTACTTAAATTGTAATTTTACGATATGTAATAACTAATAAGTATTGCAGTTATTATTGCTATTTTTCAATATGATCTGTAATACTTCACATATCACCATTAATATAATATAAACCTCAGATATAAACATTATAATATTATTAATGTCATCATTTCATTAAAAATCGATCGGGTAATGTGTGATGTTACGGAGTAATATCACTTCCGTGGAAGAGATGCGTGATGTTGCATTACTATTTGACGTACTGTTTTGCGCATGTCTATTAATGACACAGAAATTATGATATACTAAGAACAAAAGTAAGTATACAGAGCCACAGTAAATCTTTTTGGTACATATATTTAAAGTTTACTGTTACGATCACAGCGCACTATGCTCCCCAAGACAGTTTGTGTTATTGTGTTTACTCGTAGAGTGAGAATGAACTATAGAGACGTCAGACGACATCGGCCTGAGACATCGGCGTATACCCGAACGAGATGGCGAATCCCTACGTCAATGTTGCCAACTATTACAAAAACTTTTTATCCGAAAAACTGGCAAAATGTCTATAAATGTTTGGGTATTTTTTTGTAAGATAGGTTTATGAAGAAAAAGACAGATTTGAAAAGATTTTGTTATTTATTAACTTAACTAGCGACCCGCCCCGGCTTCGCACGGGTGCAATGCTGATACTAAATAGTAAATACACTACAGAAAAACTGTGAACGTTGTATATAAAAACATAGCGGCCCGCTCCGGCTTCGCACGGGTATAAAATATATAGTCGGGCAATATAATATTAACTTTTGAAATTAACAAAGTAATATTGTTCAACATGATTTTTTATTAACTTTTGAAACATAAAAGTAATAATAAAGAACAATGAAATCAATTTCAAACGGAAGAGAATATAGGTAACAAAAATTAGAGGAAAAGTTATTTACGATCGATCTGAGATCGGGATTAAAAAAAACTATAACTGTGGAATAAAGTTTAATGGTAAAGTTGTAGGTATTTAAAATATTTATTACAACTTTTGCTTTTACACTTCTCGCAATTAACCACAAATATCGAAATATCCCAGTTCATATATTTTTTATAAAAAAACAAGGCTAAAGTTTAGATATCATTTCAATCAATGGTAAATAATAATAGAAAATACAGTAAAATTAGGACAAAAAAGGTCAAGTGCGAGTCGGACTCGCGCACCGAGGGCTTCGAACAAACTTAGGTAATTGTTTTATTATGTTGACTGTTGTATCTTTAAATGTTGCTTGTAGCAATTTTTTGTTTGTCTGTGCTATTGGACGTGGGGAGTACCTTGTAGGTTGTGATTCCCTTGCAAGTAGTTGCTAGTTTCAGAATATGCGGTTTTAATTGCTATTTCTTCTGATTCAAATTCAAATTGAATTTGAATCAGAAGACAGAATAATATGTTATAAAACAGATACGGGAATAATTACGAAAGACAAAAATTTTTTATTACGTTATATAAAAAAAAAATATTTTTATTTTTAACTTATAACCCCTTTACTCATGAACGCAAATATTGTAATGTATTCAATTGATATTCACATCAAAAACTTAGCTTTATAGTCATAAGTGTATTTCTCTCACGCATTACTTGTCATTTTAGTGCCTATTTATAATAAAAAAGTACTGGGAATAGTTCAAATTAAAAGCAAATTAAACGAAATACATTTATTTGAAAATGAACACTTGAACAGCAAAATGACGGTAGAAATAAATGGGTAGAGGTTCCGCGATAATGTGCGCGCGAGTAGCAGACGAAAGCGCGCCGCACCGCGGTGAGGAAGGCGCGGGGGGTGGCCTTCCGGATTTTACTCCAACACGGCCTCTCCTGACGGGGCAGCGTCCTCGCTGCCTTCAGTGGCAGCTGCAGCTCGTGTGGAAGGGCCAGCTTCGCAGTCTTCAGCGTTATGATGTGCATCGTAACCTGGAATATACAAAAAAACCGACATTGAAAAAAAAATACTTAAACCAATGCAAATGAGGAAAACTGAACCGGAAAACCGAACCGTGTAACAAACTTTACACAAACATTAACATTTAATATTAAAAAAAACATTTCACGATTTTGGGGAAAATTTTACCCTGTACTGGTATCCCTCATGTTAATCACATGATTATACCATAAATTTGAAACTACGTAAAAACAAATGGCGTCCTGAACAACAAGAACACTTCGTAATTTAGTCGGATAACACAAAAAAATGTTTACGTCTATTTCGATGAAAATATTATATATTTGTAGATAATTTCACATTAGAGTTAATGAAAATGTATCAACTATATCCAGTTCTATAAAACAATATACTTCAAATAAGTTTACTTACGTGTGAAAGGTAATATTTGGTAATCTTCGTTCCGGCCGATTTTTACAACCAATCACACTACAACGCACCATATTTTCACTTAAAGTCGGATTAAAACAGATCACTGTCAATGTTTATTAAACTTTGAAGTCACATAACAGCGAGAGAAAACAGAAAACTAGCAAAACAATGGACTGTAGCCGCTTGTTTGGGACAAACTGCCTTTGTCCCCAACAAAAGAAATCGCATAACATGAGAGAAACAAAAAACAATGTTTCTGTCTCGCTTGCTCTTAGCTTTATAGTCATATGTGTATTTCTCTCACGCATTACTTGTCATTTTAGTGCCTCCTCTATGGTTCATTCTCACTCTACGTGTTTACTCACAGAACAGTAAAGTAGATAGAAGTGTGATGTGGGCGTGGCCCACGTGTCAATGATAAGTTTAGAATTTAGATCACCTAACTTGATCTCAGTTGTGCGCAGAAAAATATTCGAGTCGGTTGTCAGCTGTCAAACCTTTTTTCCATATTTATTTATTAATTAGGACGTGTTGTTCGGTATAAAGAGTGCAAAAATGATAGCAGACGAAATAATATCAGCAATGAAGGCATTTCATACCGTCGGTAAGTCTTATTTTAATTTATTTTAATTATATTTTATGTTATAACTTCGCTTGTCGTAATTTGTCAAAATTGTATACAAATATCTAGTCAAAATGAACCTTAATCCATAAGAAATTAGTACTATTATAGATTGAACAGCAAACAAGACTTTCTGGAATATTATTGCAATAAACAAACGAATTTCGCTTTAGTGATGCTTGTGGTGCATATCGACAGTATCGATACTTTAGAAAAGACAAACATTATAAATATTAAATTTTATTTTATTTTTCCTTAGCTTTCATTTGTCTAATTTATTTATAGATTTCCCAAAGAGGCTAATTGAAAAGAGAAATGGATAAATGCAACGTGACGAGTTAACTGGATGCCGAACAGTACTAAGCGGTCTAACAAAGGCCACCGATACATCAAACCTACAGCAGTTCCAAGATTTAAAATAATGCATATTTTCTGTTTGTATTTTGTAAATATAGATTTATACTATTCTATTCCGTTTTTATTTAATAATAATAATATAAAAAGACGTACTTAGTAGTAATAAACATACTCCAAAATCTGACGCATTATACTATACTCATATAAAAGAAAGAAAAAAAAATACACAAAAAATATTTATTTGTGAATTATCGATAACAAGGCTGACATCCCTCAGAGCATAGCATCAGATAAATATCAAGTTAATGTCATTAATGTTGAGTGACACAAATTTCAACCTTATCTCTATGTGTTGCGTTTCAAATTTATATCTATCGAAAACTAACGCCCTCTGTTGTGGAGTAGCTGAATGTTTTCGAATTTGGAATTTCTGTGCAATGAGAAACAAAACAGCTAATATACCTAGGGATGTTATACTAAAATAAACCGTAACATGGTGCGTTAGGGTACATATTGAAATGCTGAATTTATAACCTAAGTCAGTTTTTACTCAAATTAAGCTGTCCAATCAAAGGCATAGTTTACTTGTAGTGTACTGTATAACTATCGGTTTAAATGTGTGGGTTTGGCGACACTGGTTTTCATACTAATTAGACATTACAGCACTTCTATATGTTTTTACTGTTCTGTGTGTTTACTCATATATCTAATTGCTCCGAGACTCCTATGTATCCAAGGTGACAGGTGAAGTCAGCTGTCAGATACTACGTTCATGCCATTCATGCACATGTCATATTATTAGTATAATGTCAATGCCACCCTCGACATATTATGTGTGACATTTATCACGGAAATATAAGACATACCAAGAAGCTTATCTAATACACTGGAGATTTCAGTATGAACAAGAAAACTTGTAACAAGAAAATATGGCCAGCTTATCGGTCTTCTATCGGATACACTTTGGAGAGTGCGCTGCGGAACTGCACGATCTCGTTCCGCCATCCCCGTTCTTCTATCGATCGTCGAGGCGCACATACTCTAGGCATCGCCCTTCGCCATATGGTGGACGTTCCATGTACCCGGACTAAGCGGTTTGGTTCCACATTCTTTATCCGAACCGCGAGGGACTGGAACATGCTTCCTGAGTCTGTGTTCCCCGACGAGTACAATATGGGGGTCTTCAAGCGTAGAGTGAACAGGTACCTTCTAGGGAAGCGCGTTCCATCTTAGACCACATCTCAGCTTAACATCAGGCGAGATTGTGGTCAAGCGCTTCCCTATTACCAATAAAAAAAAAAAATATGACCTTGAATGACGTATGTATGTTTTTTTATCCCTTTCACACCCACTTGCCAAGTTAGGTGTGAAAGGGATAAAAAACATACAGACGTCATTCAAGGTAATATTTTCTTGTTACAAGTTAATGTTCATACTGAAATCTCCAGTGTATTAGATATAAGCTTCTTGAAACATACTTAAATTTCAAAATAAATAATTCGTGAGATAGTGCCATCACAAAAAACATTACTTAGAATAGAATAAAGAATAAGAATAAAATAATTTTTATTAGGCACACCAAATTACCACCACCAACACAAACAAAAAAAAGAAACAATATAAAAATACACTCTTAAATATAATCTAACATAAAAATTAAAACTAAGAATAAGATTTGTGTGGCGACTGGCGACCTGAAGTATTTACGCTTGAAGTATTTACTGAACTTATATTTTGATCTATCTGTCTGTGGATAGTGCAAACTGCAAAGTCAAACAAAATTCATCGTCACCTGTGAGAGCGTTTTCACATTATCCGATCCGATATCGGATATCGGACACCGATAGCCGATATCCGATATCGGATAAAATTTTCCCTTTCACATTGTCCGATAAAATCCTTCCGATATCATCATGAGTGTTGCCAGAAATTTTTAGAGAAAACTAAACTAAATTGCCAGTTGATAATAAAGGTATAATTAAAAAAAAAAATCAAATGATAGATCATAGTTGTACATACATTAAAAATAACTACGTAAAAAAAAACAACTTCAAAAAAAGAAAAGTAAAATGTAAAAAGATTTGATATCATTAATTACTGCATATTATGTAGATGTGCTATTTACTAAATAGTTTTGATATCGGTCATTTGTATAGTATAGGCTTAGAGTATAGGTATGTTAACACATTATAAATTAAATAAATTTATATCAATACCTACTACAACCTAGTATTAGTTAATGATTTTAGTAATACATAATATTATGTATCAGTAAATACCTTTCAAAATCTATGAAATGTATTTTTAACAAGACGTACCTAGTCATTTAGTCATTTTTTCACTATATACATTTATAAAAGTTCATGTAGTACCTATGATAAATTTATTAAGTGATACAATCTTTGTTCACATTTTCTATTATTTTTCTTATTACACTGCAAATAGAATATTGTCTAATATTGTCACCCGTTCAAATATATATTTTATAATATGATTGTTGTCATTTCCTGTAAGTAAAGATACATAAATTATTTTATTGTCACAAGCAATTATTTTAGAATTAGGAGTTTTCAAATATTATTTGTTGTTAATTCAAAATAAAAATAAAATCGGTGTGAAATCTCCTCCTTTTTTTGAAGTCAGTTTAAAACAAAGCACTCAATGACAACAATACAATAAACAGCACAACCACAGAGCACAACCAACATCCGAGTAGGAGGAGGAGCGAGGCAGAATGAGTTAAAATAAAGATGAATATTTTCGAAGATAGATATTTGAATTTAAGAACGCAATATATTAATTTTGTTTACTTCAGTTCAGTTCAGTTCAGCCAATTGCCGTATATTTTAATATGACAATTAAATTAGCTGCCGTATAAATCGTATTTTTAATGCCTATAAATACTTAAATGTGTGTTTTCTTAATAAAAAAAGGTTTCTTTTAATAGAAAGGATTTTAGGTTAAAGCAAAGAATTTTTTTAAAGATTTAGCGCCCTATAAGACTGAAAATACACAAACTACTGCTTTTTTGCTGTTGGTATACTGCCTTTTCGAAAATTGTGTTGGCAACACTGAACATTATCGTCCGATAGCTCACCCTCAGAGCGTTTTCACATTATCCGATCCGATATCGGAGGCCGATATCCGATATCGGATAAAATTTACCCTTTCACTATTTCACATTATCCGATAAAATCGTTCCGATATTCTATATTTTTTGAAGTGAAACTTCTTTATCGGGATTGGAAAAAATTTAGTGCAACATTTTTTCGTTACGCGTGACATTTTTCCGTTACGCGCCATCTTTTTCTTATCCCGTCCATGCGTGATTCGACGTATTTCTGTAAAGTTGCATATACATAGTAAATTAATTTTGAAAAGTTTCACTTCTTACGTGTGTACACTAGTACACGCACACATTTTTTTTAACATTTAGCGCACTCTAAGACTGAAAATACACAAACAAGTGCTTTTTTGCTGTCGGTTTAGTGCCTTTTCAAAAATTGAGTTGGCAACACTGAACATTATCGTCCGATAGTACAGTTCTAGTTGGCATATCGGTGTCGGCTTCGATATCCGATATCGGACCGGAAAATGTGAAAGAGGTACATAAATCACACATTTTACTTACCCCCGATATCGGATCGGCGTCCGACACCGATATCGAATCGGATAATGTGAAAACGCTCTAATTTTAGACATATGTGCGCTCAGAGCAATAAACCCCATGAATAAACCTATGCTCTCAGCTCCGAGGTTTTTGCAGTACAGCTTGAGTACAGCCACAAACGGCTGACTGTTGACAACGCATTTATGACAGTCGTATGACAGTTCACAGCTGACGCCTGACAGTAGTGAGTAGTTGGTAGGTATAATAGGTAGAGGTAGTTGTGATGTCAATTTCGCAAAAACATTATTAACATTTTAAACTTACGTGTTATCTTTTTTTATAGTTTATATATTATTTATGTATTAAAGAATTTATTAGTGTTTTATTCTGCTACATAATGCTTAAAATGATATTCTATATTTTCGAATTGAAGAAAGAGTTGCTGGTGTGCTTATCGTTATCGGTACTTTATATTACTTACTACCTAGTGGAAGTCGTCAAGGTAAAACCAATTGTTTCCTAAAAGTAATTTGATCATAGATAAGTGTATTGAGATAAATATTTTTAAATTTTTTATTACAAAATCAAATTAAGTAACATTAAAACTGAAAAATAAGCCGAAGTTTATAAATTTTCTATTTGATTTTATGATTTTCAGAAACCATTGTTAATATGCGGCAAAGGAGAATTTCGACAAATGCTTGAGGAGAAAGTACCTCTACTAAATGAACCATATTGGCCTACTCCATGGTGTGTGGAGTCGAGGCTTCAGACAGTGATTGCCTCTGTCCTTCGTTCACGAATTTTGCCAACTGTGAATTATCGAAGGTATCATCAGTTCATATTACAAAATAAAGACCCTCAGTCGGTCTGTCTGCAACAAACTGAAAAATGACTGTTCTGATATCCATTGTCTTCACTATAGTCTGTCCACTATAAGAATTGCTTTTTGACAGCTCGACGGGTGATACCAGAAGTGATGTTCAAAAGATTATCGATTGTGATACCATTTCAATTATAAATTCAAAATATTATCATAAATCGAATCAGGTACGTAAATAATAATTACAACGTAAATGTACTAATAAGATGTGTAATAATAAGACCACATATCTATGCATTGTATGTTAAAACTAAACTAAACTAATATTTTATTATTTATTGGTTTCTATCTTACAATTTGGTTGTCTCTACGTTTAAATTATATAACATAATAGAAGAGTTTTTCTGTATCGGATATATTTCACAGAGTATTTCTATCGATTATTTTAATCTATCGACCCATCATTGAATAATTCTGTGTAGGCATCACTAAGTGGACGGGACCTGTCCATGAAGTACGATAATTATTTGTATGACATTTTAACATAGACAATACAATCCTACATGGGCGTGAAGCTGTCAAAAAGCAAATAATATAATGGACAGAGTATAGTTGTTAATGTGGTTCTCGAATAGGGTTTCAGACTATGCACTATGCAGCCAGAGCTACATTGGAGAGCTAGCATTATACAGTGTGGAAGTATTCTATGGGCCCTGAAGGGAAAATACTTAAAATACTGAAGATAGCGAATTTTGCTGAAAGAAATTTTTAAAAAGAAATAGAACTGAAATTTACTTGCATCAACCGGGAATCGAACTATAAAAAATGAAAAAAATTGAAATTTGTTATTTTATTTTTAAAATCTACTCAAACATTGTTAAAGATATTTAATTGTTAGTTTCGCTTTAAAATATTTGCTTTTAAACAGAAATATCATGGAATTGAACATTTAAATTAATTATAAAGAACGTTACTAAGTTAACTCTATTTATCTAATAAATTGTTCAAAATGAAACTTGTAATTCTGGATATTTAATTTATTTTCTTCTGGAATTACATATAATAATTAAAAGTAAAACAAATGAAAAATACAAAATAATAATCGAATTTTAATACTGCAGTAGGGTGTTTAATCGCGGTGCTCTTAAAACCGCGTTTAAAACTTCAATAAAAAAGAAACATCTAAGAAATAAAATGTGTAAGTATTTAAAAATTATTTATTTATTAATAATGGAACTGTTTACTTACCTAAAATTCATATCTTTAATAAAACATCTTCGGATGCATAAGAAAATTATAACTGGTTGTTTCACTTGACAGACGGAAAATTTTTCAAAGACGGCATCAAGGCCCATATGTACTCCATAATAAAGATTTAATATTTTACGGATGTTATTCTATAAAATGCTAGTCTAAACTTATTTGTATCGATTTGAAGAATAAAATAACAAATATTAATTTTGAAAAATTTTTGTTAGTTAGATTCCCGGTTGATGCAATACAAGTACCAAAATTTTCGGAAATCTTTATATGCAGTTTTATTCCTTTTTAAAAATAAAGGAATGTTTCCTTTCAGCAAAATTCGCTATCTTCAGTATTTTAACCCGTGACGCGTCCTATGTACAGACGGTTGCTCATAACTAAAACTGTACTGTAGCGTCCTGCGTAACAACGACTGTTCATAACGCGGCCAATGACTTTGAAGGTCACCTGTAGTTCTTACAAGTGAATGTTTCCAGTATAAAAAATATTTCTCTATGCCTTAAACATTTATAATTCGAATCGACACGACTCCGAGACAGGCAATAGAGACCAAAACCACAAAATAAAAAAAAAAGTGAATCATTGATTGAGTTGCGTCATCGGCCATAGTTTGTGACATTTGTCTTGTTAAACGAATATTTGGATTGTGAATTATGCCGAGAGGAATAATTAGATGAGTGATAATTGAGACGTATATTACTGGAAATTTTACGTAGAATACGTTTATGATATTGGTTTTAGGGATATTTGAAGAATACTCAGTGAAAAAGTGTCTCAACTTTTCAGTGCGGAAGACGCAAAATGGCGCTTTTTTTTCTTGTTTGTGAATAATGGAGATTTGTTATTATTCATAGTGAAATACGTTGTGTTAAATGTGTGAAAATATAAGTGAATGTATTTGGCAATCGTGTAGTGATATGAAAACGTGAATATGATCATTTGATGACTCAGCATTATCATGTAAGTGTTAGTATGTAAGCAATTAAAATTAAAACAAAAGAAAATCAATTTTTTATAATTTTATAGAAAAAATATATCGTCATGATTACATTTTTATGCTATAACTAGTTTCTTCCTCTTTCCAAAAATATATCATACATGGCATATAATTATAGAACAATAGGGTAAATAAAATTTTCAAACTCGGTAGTCATAAAAAAGCTAGATTTCGTGAACTCCCTTGACACTATCGGGATCGGTGCCGGCTGTGCGCTAGGCATGGGCGTTGAATCAACGGACTAGTTAAATTAACCGTCTATGTACACTCAACGATTCGACTAGTCCATCGTTCATCGACGGACTAGTTGAATTCAACGACTAAACAAAAGAGTCGAAACGCTCGTCAACGCGTCCGCGACGGTTAACGCTTCGACGTGGCCGTATAATAGTCCACCGTAGACGGCTAAACGACTCGACGTAGACGGCTCGTCAGTCGACACGTTTGTATCAACTACCAACTTGCGACGCGACGCGTCGCGAGTTGATAGTTCAATATTTTTACCGTTAATTCCGTTTGACTTTTAATGAGATTACTATGATCAATGCTCGAAATATTGAAAAAAAAGGAGATTAATTTGTATTAATTTGATATTATTGAATTGTCTTAAAAATCTAAGATATTTTTTTTATTCAGTTAATTTATTACATATCATAAGGATTACCTACCTATAATAATATATTGAATAATGTTAAAATATCGACTATAACTAACGACTTAAAACGACAAGTTAAAACATAAACAAAAACTTGGTAATAGATAGGTGATATAAATATAATATAATTGTTAAAAAACAGCTCTGACTTTTTCTTTACTAGAGACAACCCTGACATTGAATTCTTTGAAAATCTATAATTCGTAATAACTTCGTGTTAAGAATGTGGAATTTTACATGTAGAGTGTAGACCTCAGTTCAAGGTAACGAACGTTCGATTACCAATACCGTCGCGCGTCGGTCGACCGTGTTAATTCGTTTGGGGGTTTACACATCGACTAGTCGAAGATTTTAACTAGTTGATCGACTAGTTGATGAACGACATTTAACGGTCTAGTCTCGTTGATGAAAAATGCGTCGACGACCCATTCCTACTGTGCGCCGGACGCGTCACGGGTTAAGTGCCTACTTTCCCTCAAAGACCCATCGAAAATTTCCACACTGTATAGTAAGGGTTCATTCGCACTATGCGGGTAGCGGGCAGCCGCATTCGCAACCGCAACGTGCGGTTGAAGAACCGTTGCGATTTGCGGTCATGTCGATCCAGTTCAAAGAAGGACGTGGAAGAAGTTGCAGCTATTTACTACATTTACACACGTTACGTCAAGAAGAAAAAACAAAGAAAGAAGTTCTGGGTGCATCCATTTTGCAATATTTTTCGAAGAACTAAAATAATATGAAGATAAGTTTTTTTTACTAGAATGTGCATACAAACGTTTGAAGAATTATTGAAAATTTTAGAAAAATTTATAACAAAGCTCAATGGCGGGCAGCCGCAGACTGAACCGCACAGTGCGTATAGCAACCGTCCGGCTGGCCGTCACTCGGGCCGCAGCTCTCCGAGCAACCGGAGCGGTCTGCGGGTAGCCGCATCGCAGTGCGCATAGAAATGAATATTACGTACATAATTGTGCTTGCGGTCAGCCGGACGGCTACCCGCATAGTGCGTATGAACCCTAACAAACAAATGCAATGTGCACTTAGCAAAGAAATGCTCACAATGCATTGTGGTCCCAACATCCACAACATGAAGCTTGTGGTGGCTGTAATGATTCACAATGAGTTTAGGCAATTACAGAAACACCACAATTACACCCTGAATTGTGTTATTACTTTTAAATTTAATTACTATATCAGTGTAACTTGCATACCTACATATAGACTGGGGTAGAAGCCTTTGAAAATAATGAAAAGATAAAAAAAATCGCAGTCGGATGAAACCCATTAGAGAAGGAGGGGAATATGATAAAAATGTAAGGAAAAATAAATTACGGTCAATCCGAGTTCGGGAAGCGGGAGGGGGGAGCTTTTAAGAGAAAAAAATGGTTTCTCTCAATTTCCGACAAAACTACAAGTCCTATAGAAAAAAGTTCAATGGCAAAGTTGTAGGTAATTAAAAGTTCTACAACTTTTGTATTCACAATTTTTTCACATAACCTAAAAATTTAGGTGAAAAATTCAAAAAACCAAGTTTTTGGTTTTTTATTTCTATCTACTTCAAAATTTATTTTTTTTCTACGAAATTTGGTGGAAACTTACTTTATTATGTCCCAAATACACTGTAATTTATTTGATTGAAAATATTTATTTTTTCGCCTTATTTTGAATTAATACCAAAAAAAAAACCTAATTTTCAATCGAGAAGTCACCCGTCAAAATATCAGCTTTTTTCAATAACTTGGGGTGCCTTTTATTCATTGAAATCTCTACTTTCATATGGTGTAAAAAAAATTAACACCACCATAGTAAATGTTCTCAGGAAATGCATACAAACAGTCTGAAAATTAGCTTTTACTAAATCAGGCACAATTCTTGAACTCTATATCTTCTCTTGTATCGGCTTTTCGGCAATATTTCAAAAGAAAAATAATTATCTGTTCTAAGTTTAATATTTTACAACATATTCAAAAGCAAAATGATGTCGATAAAAACATTTCAGGTAGTTCGAGAAGTGTGCCTGATTTAGTAAAAGCTAATTTTCAGACTGTTTGTATGCATTACCTGAGAACATTTACTATGGTGGTGTTTATTTTTTTTACACCATATGAAAGTAGAGATTTCAATGAATAAAAGGCACCCCAAGTTTTTGAAAAAAGCTGATATTTTGACGGGTGACTTTTCGATTGAAAATTAGGTTGTTTTTTTGGTATTAATTCAAAATAAGGCGAAAAAATAAATATTTTCAATCAAATAAATTACAGTGTATTTGGGACATAATAAAGTAAGTTTCCACCAAATTTCGTTGAAAAAAAATAAATTTTGAAGTAGATAGAAATAAAAGACCAAAAACTTGGTTTTTTGAATTTTTCACCTAAATTTTTAGGTTATGTGAAAAAATTGTGAATACAAAAGTTGTAGAACTTTTAATTACCTACAACTTTGCCATTGAACTTTTTTCTATAGGACTTGTAGTTTTGTCGGAAATCGAGAGAAACCATTTTTTTCTCTTAAAAGCTCCCCCCTCCCGCTTCCCGAACTCGGATTGACCGTAATTTATTTTTCCTTACATTTTTATCATATTCCCCTCCTTTTCTAATGGGTTTCATCCGACTGCGATTTTTTTTTGTTTCAAAAATTATCTACTCTAGTGTAATAGAAACCTATTATTTTATGATTATATTAACTAATTATAACTTTTATATTTTTTTACTGAAAACATTAAGATGACATATTAATTATTATTGAAAAGCAACACAGTGTGATTGAAAAATGAAAAATACTAGTTGTTAAATGTGGAATTACAAATCTCTCTTTCTGCCGCCATACTGCCAGGATTTTTCATTGAATTATCTACTGTATTCTTAAAAGATTGTAGAAGATAAATTAAAAAAAAAAATGGATTTTGTATAAGCAGGAGTTAACTATAGTAATTAGTAATTTATTAAGGGAAGTACCTTGATTAAAATAATATGTATTATATTTGAGTGGTTAAAATAAATGCAAATAGTGGCATCTGCATAATTTAAATAAAAATAAAATTTAGAGAAATACTCCGGTTATCGGACGGGGGACAAGTGGCACTGGACTGGGCGGACGCGCCGGGCGCGACCGGCGACAAGGCGCGGCCGCTGATGCTGGTGCTGCCCGGGCTCACGGGCGGCTCGCACGCGGACTACGTGCGCTGCCTCGTGGCCGCTGCGCGCCAGCTCGGCGCGCACTGCGTCGTCTTTAACAACCGCGGCCTCGGCGGCGTGCCGCTCACTGTCAGTACCATATCTTTTATAGATTTTGCTACACACTGTATGGAATGAATAAAGCTTTTATAGATCATCAGTTAATTAACCTCGGCTCCACCCGGGGAGTCGTCGATTGTAGCTTTTTAAAAATTTTCAGCTGTTAGCGTAATTCACGCTGAGACAAATCCGACGAAGCTAAAATCTTCAAAATCCTTTCTGCTGCGAGTTAATAACGGTGAAACTGAAACATACTCGTAAATTTAAAAAATGATAAAAATCGCCGTTTGCATCATACGTACAGACGCCCCGGCTGTACTGTGCCGTGAGCCACGAGGACCTGGCGGAGGTGGTGGAGGCGGTGCGCGGGCGCGGCGGGCCGCTGCTGGGCGTGGGCGTGTCGCTGGGTGGGCTCATCCTGGGCCACTACCTGGCGGCGCACGGCGAGCGCGCGCGCCTGCACGCCGCGCTCATCGTGTCGTCGCCGCTGGACGTGGAGCGCGGCTCGGCCTGCATCGAGCGGCCGCCGCTCAACGCGCTGCTGTCGCGGCACATGGCGCGCAACCTGCGCAACACGGTGCGCGCGCACGAGCCGCTGCGCGCCGGCCCGTGGGACTGGGCCGCCGTGGACGCGAGCCGCTCCGTGCGCCAGTTCGACGCCGCCTTCACCACCAAGCACTTCGGCTTCCCGTCCGTGGAGCACTACTACCGTGCGGCCACGCTGCGCGGCAAGCTGGCCCGCGTGCGCGTGCCGCTGCTGTGCCTGTGCGCCGCCGACGACCCCTTCCAGCCCTTCGACGGTGAGTGTTCGCACACTGTCACATAACTAATATAACTGTACTGTTTGAGGCCAATTGAAAATTGGCCCTACCTCTATCGCTTGTTGAACAATAGCTCAACCGATGGTATAGTATTTTTATGAACCCAAAAAAAGTATTTGTCAGTAGTCGACATTTTAATATATCTTAACCACATCTTAATAGTCCGATCCTTAATAATACCGTCGCAGGATTAGTACGTTCATTGTTTTTTTGATGAAATAAAAATTTTATGTATATTTAGTATAATTAGGAGAATATATTATATCGACTAGGTTGCCAGTCTAAATTTGGCCCCAAGCATGTTTAATTAAATTTTTTCTAATCCATTTTTGGGAAAAAAAATTTTTGCCGCCGGCAACCCTTATTTGCGGGCGGATTTAATTAGGCACCCATATGTGATAATTAATAGAAAAAAATTAGCTTTAATAATATATGATTCATAAATGTGCGTGATGAAAGTATAAATGGATCGAAATCATACCTGTTTGCACCAGGCTGCGAAGAGGTTGCGGTCAGGTGAAAAACGGCAACCGTGATTTTTTTTAAATATTTATGTATATAATTTGCCATGATGTAGACTACATTTTACATAAAAAACAAGTGAACGAAATTTTTTCCCAAAGATCCATTATAAAAAATTTAAATAAACATGCTTGCGGCCATATTTTGACTGGCAACCTAGTCGATATAATATAATAATAATCTCCTAATTATAAATACATATAGGTACATACATACAATTTTGGTTACATAAAAAAAAAACTATGAACGCACTAATCCTGCGGTGGGATCTAGTACTATTATGTACATTTTTATTTTGTAACGCCTAATAGTTTTACTATGTAGAGAATTGTGATTATTATCTTAGATTATAGGGTTCCGTACGATATAACAGGACCCCATTATTGTGACTTCGCCGTTTGTCTATCCGTCTATCTGTCACCAGGCTCTATCTCATGTCAACATTTGAATTCAGAGATAATGATAACGGTAACGATTTAAGACATTAAAAAGGTGATTTTATGCATGTTTTCTATTGATAAAAGCGACATCTATTCTGGCACAAGAATGAAAGAAAATGTTTTTTAAAATATTAATATTATTGATTAATATTGCGATTAAAACGGGTCATTTAAATTTTTAAGTAAAAAAATACCTAATTCGTATATTCCATACGAATCCTAAAAAAAAACGCTCAAAAGAGCGTCGGCGCCGTCGGCTCGGCGCGTGTGCCGACGGGCCGACGGCGCCGCTCACGGGGCCGCGTGCGCAGTGCTGCCGCTGGACGAGGTGGCGCGCTGCAGCTGCGTGGCGCTGGCCGTGACGGCGCGCGGCGGCCACATCGGCTTCCTGGAGGGCTGGTGGCCGCCGCGCGCGCCGCGCCGCCAGTACATGGCGCGCCTCGCCGCGCAGTACTTCGGCGCGCTGCTGGCCGACCCCGCGCGCCTGCACGCGCCCCAAGTGTGCGGCTAGCGGCCCGCCGCCCGCGGCCCGCCGCCCACGGCCCGCCGCCCGCCGCCCACGGCCTGCCGCCCGCGGCCCGCCGCCCACGGCCCGCCGCCCGCGGCCCGCCACCCGCGGCCCGCCGTCCGCGACCCGCCGCCCGCCGCTCGCCCGGCCCGACGCGGTCTCGTACATCTTTCATAATTTCATTTTTCATATTTTGTTATTGGTTAGCTCACACGATAGACGCCGTTGGCCGTATCGATCCCCGTCATATAATTCTGTACGAAGTGTACCGACTTATTAATGTAAATATTTAAACTGCAGCTGCGACTACTGAGCTTGAAACTTAAGGAGATAGGCATAACGAGTTCGGCATAATGCTAACAGCGAGTGTACACTACAGTGTACATGTCTACCTGTTACGTTTCATTGAAAGATGTAACATATGTAGTTAAGTATTTTAATACCTATATTTGGCATGTGCCGTGTTTATCGCAATGAATTGCATAAATATATATTAAAAATTAAAAATGTTGTGTGGTTTTATGAAACCACGGTAAAAGTGAAACTTAGGCACAAAATTATCGTATTTGTACGATAATTATCGTACGGTTCCGAACACTGCTTTATACCTACTCGGCAGCCGACCGTCACGCGACATGCGCTACACAGACCAAAAAGTTTGAGACGATGTAATAAAAGTTTCACTTTAAAAAAAGTAATCCGCTATAATAGGCATGACGACAGTATCCATAAATGATCGTATTAGTGTTTTTAAGGGAAAATGTATAATAAATAAATTAAATATAGTGACTTAGAAATCTTAAAAACGTTAAGATTAATGAGATTATCAATAAAATAAAACATTGAAATTCTGCAGTTGGCCATTTTGACTAAAACACGCGTGACGTCACGCTTAAGTAAACAACTCACGTCAGATGTGTTTAGTCGTTATGAATATGTTGAGAATACGCATTTTATTTATTTTCTATTGTTTCACGTATGCTTTATCAACTCAGAAAAGAAATATAATTGCGAATTCACGAATACATGGTTCGGGGTTCTCCGCGATAACTTTATACAATCATTTCTTATTATTTTCTCGCTTGAAATAATTACTAACACATTTTTGAGCATTAATTTTATGTGGATTCAAACTGCAATACTGCACACCACTTATAAACTTTGTAATTCGTTTCTATAACACATATTAAATAAATATTTTTTTTAATTTTCTTCGCAATGCGTACGTATATACGTAATTACGTACGTAATTACGTATTTACTAAAGAGTGACGTCACGTCTACGCCATGACACCTGCGAGCTGTTTTGGCACAGTTAATAAATATTTTTTGAAAAAAGGCTTTTATCTTCGTCAAATTCAAGTATATTACCGAAATATAGGGTTTTTCTTGTATAGTAAACGTATACACACATTATGGAAGAGGATTTCAAAATCTTTCGTCATGCCTATTGTTATCAATAGAAGAAAACACACTTCTTTCAAGGGAATGCTCTTGTTTATCAGCATTCAGCACCCTCACTCGTTGATCATTTGTGGCCTGTACCTTCTACCTAGTCCTTTATAATTATTGGCATCTATCAATTCATAACAATTATAGTTTTATATAGAGTCATGAGTAGATAAACTGTACGGAAACAAAGCATCAAACAACCGCGCGAATCGCCTGCGTGGTGCTGGTTGCCTAAAGACGCTGACAGGTAAAATCTACTTTGATTGGATAACAATAAGTTCCTATTTGATCAAAATCGGTTAAGAAACATTCATATTAGAATTTCCTGTTTACCCTCTAAGTGAGGTAGCGTCATTTTATGCCTATGCGTTATTCTGAGTCTTCAGCTACATACATGCATACAAAATTTCATCGTTATCGGTTCAGTAGCATCTGCGTGAAAAAGTAACAAACATCCATCCATCCATACATACATACATACTCACAAACTTTCTCCTTTATAATATTAGTAGGAGTACATATTTCAAAAGATATCAGTTAAGTAATAAATTAATTTACTAGTGAGGTAACAATGATACAATTTTTATGTTTTGTCCGAAACAAAAACAATTCCAGATATTTTTACACATACACAAGCAACCCTAGTCCGCAACTTTTCCCTCCAGGGCCCATCGAAAATTTACACACTGTATTTAACTTATTCTAAATTAAATCATATTGTTTATCAGATTGAGTACATATTTCTTTGAAAACCATTGCGAAGAAAGGCTTATGTAGCTGGTTACTAGTTATTATTCTGTGGTTTTAGTTTATTTTTGCATCCATTAAATTAAGTAAGTATCGCATATAAAGCGCACAGATAAAGGAAAAATGTGAAATGTATAAATTTACAGTTACAACATAATATAAGAAACAGATTTACACGGAACCCTCAGTGCGCGAGTCTGACTCGTACTTGGCCGGTTTTTATTTACTTGCGCCCTACCTGTAAGTTGTAACCAATGCTGCCCTACCTCAAATTCGCCTACAGCCCTGATTAGGTACACAGCACAACACGAAAGAAGGAGAAACGAATGTTTCTTCTCTGTACAGTTTATCTACTCATATAATCATCATCATGTGATAGCACCTATTTATTTTTCAGAGAATTCGTCTATTTACAATCCGTTAGGTAATACTTTTAATTTTAGATAATTATAAATTACGTATACACTGTTGAAGCATTATTTATTTATACATTGTTTTATTAGCTAGGTACTTGAAGTATTTTTCTGATATTATAATTATTGTTTGTTTTAAAAATTGGAATAAAATGAAAAAAAAAAAAAAATCTTATTTTAGACTTTCCAAAGTATCACAGTATTAGCTTAATAGAATATTATCACATTACTGATCATCATCATCATCAAGCGACAAGCATTATAACCGTCACGCGCATTGCTGTACGTATCTCTATTCTTGTTTATAATAATGTTATTCATCACAAGTTTGATTAAGAGAACAACGGAAAAGACAATATTATAATGCCTACTATTTAGTATTTTAATCATTTATCAGGTGGAAGGCTGTGTTGACCATTTAAAGTTATAATTAAGGCACCTATCTGTAATGAAAAATGAACTATATCTATATCAACTTAGTACTGTAACTATACAGATAGTTATATGTAACAATAAATGTAAATGTTAATGTATTTAATGTTGTAATATATATATATATATATATATATATATATATATATATATATATATATAAATACCAACCTGGGCACTAAGTTGATCCAGCCCGACTGCCGTGCATTCCTGACTCCACCTTTTCCCCCATATTACTCGACTCCGGTTGCATAGATCTTGCCCGGAGTGGCAACGGCGCAAATATTTGAGCGATGTTGCCAAACGTATTCATAGAGAAATTGATGTACTCAACATTTTTATTGCTAAGATCTCGAACTAAATCGACTCCGTAACGGCCGAAATTCAGAAACCCATAAACACTTGTTGGCTCCGTTTTATATACCAAATCCAAAGACGTATGTTGATCAGATCCATATATATTATCAAAATTACAGCTTTATTTGATCCGACAAAACGAAACTGTATATTAAGTAACGTAGATTAATTTTTCGTAAACACTACAGTATTTGTTGGCTCCGTACACAAACATATTATAGTTAGGTAATGTTCCATACATTGCTAAATCCGCCTAGACTAGACGAACTCGACTCCGTAACGGTTCAAATTTTGAAATGCTCAAACACTTCTTGACTCCGTTTTATATACCAAATCATAAGTCGTATGTTGATCTGTTCCATTTATATGCACTTGCATGACATTGACATGGGGATATGAAATTAGGGCTAGCAAAAAATCTCCTGAGTTTTATGGAAGTTGAAGAAGTCGACCGTAATTCAATTGAAACTTATAGAAAACGTTGTGAAACTAAAAATACGGAACCCTAAAAAGATAGATATTTGGACGAACCTTTCGTCATACAGTGACGGTGATAATTCTCAAGTAGTATGCATCCTACATAGACTGTGGTAGAAGCCTTTAAAAATAATAAAAAGAGAAAAAGAAACCCATTAGAAAAGGAGGGCAATATGATGAAAATAAAAAAAAATTAAATTACGGTCAATCCGAGTTCGGGAAGTGGGAGGGGGGAGCTTTTAAGAGAAAAAAATGGTTTCTCTCGATTTCCAACAAAACTACAAGTCCTACGGAAAAACGTTCAATGGCAAAGTTGTAGGTAATAAAAAGATCTACAACTTTTGTATAAACAATTTTTTCACATAACCTCAAAATTTAGGTGAAAAATTCAAAAAACCATGTTTTTTGTTTTTTATTTTTATCAACTTCAAAATTTATTTATTTTCTACGAAATTTGGTGGAAACTTACTTTATTATGTCTCAAATACACTGTAATTATTTATTTTAATGAAAATATTCATTTTTGCGCCTTATTTTAAATTAATACCAAATATACAACCTAATTTTCAATCGAAAAGTCACCCGTCAAAATATCAGCTTTTTTCAAAAACTTGGGGAGTCTTTTGTTCATTGAAATCTTTGTTCTTTGTTCATTGAAATTCAGCATGTATGATAATTACTGAACAAAACATATTGAATAGTAATATTTTCTCAATTAAAATCCCAGATCAACCAGGGTGAGAGTAAAATAAAATCAATGGAATTAAATCTTCAATCAATAAATCAGTCAGCCAATCCATCGGGTTTTACGTCTAAAAATCAACTTCATATAAATGAACACTTAATCAAGGAACTACGGGACAGAAAGAGCCGCGAAAAAAATGTAATTTTTGCTGGTTTCCCAGAATCGACATCTTATAACTCAGAGGAGAGGATATCTAAATACAACTCAAACTCAAAAAATTCAAAGCTCATAACAAAATTATTCCACCACACGCTCCACTTAAAATTAACGGTGTTGTATTAGAACAGAAAACCCACGAGAAATACCTAGGTTTGCGAATCGACAGCTCTCTAAAATGGAATTATCACATCGACCACCTAAAAAATTAATTATCAGCACTTCTTAGATATCTGCGTAATATCACTTTTGCATTCCTCATAAATTACGACACACCATCTACAACACGTTAGTAAAGCCGCACCTAATGTATTTAATAGAAGTATGGGGGAGTGCTTACAAAAATAAATTAGCGCCACTCCAAATTTTACAAAATAAAATCATTAAAACTATCTTTAACTATCCTTTTTTAACTTCTACAAATAAAATCTACGACGACACTAAAATAATGAATTTAAAACAATTATACTTTTATAAAACGTGTATGTTCATCCGCAAAGCGCTACATAAAAACATAAATACAATTAATATTATATTCTCAACATCAAATCGCCACTATCCTAATAGACGAGCTAGCTATCTTGCCCTCCCGAAGATCCGAACAAATTATGGAAGGCGAACGGCAACATACGAGGGAGCACGTTTCTTTAACGGATTGCCAAGCAAATTGAAAATTGTAAACTCATTCATTGTATTCAAAAAACAATTAGACCAATGGCTGAGCTCGGTGGGCTCTGATTGGCTCATTTGAATCGGATCAACAAGAGCTAAAACGCAAAAAAGGTGGATTTGTATAAAAAGCACGTAATTATTATTATTACTGATGGTGACACTTGTGGCTCCGTTCGGATCCACATACGGACGGTGGTGTGGCAATGGATCAACAAATACCAACCGGATCAACAAGTGAAAACGGATCAAATAATTACTAACTATATGGCACGTTTGATCAACATAGTGCCCATGGAGATATCTATATATATGAATATACAACAATTATTGTTATCGATTTAAAAATATATGACTCGGTCATTGAGCTACTATTATATTATGTAATGGTCTCGGTAGGTACCTACCTACTACTAAACATATGTTTTAGTTATAGGTACTTAATAATTGTTTTCCAATAAAAATATATTAATTGTATTTGTATAATAATAAGTAGTTAGTTAAAATAATCACCAAAATGCCTTTAAAATTATTATGTCGTGAAAATAAATTATATTTAAAGTTTTCTATCTATCGGTTAAGTAATTATTTACAAATTTACGCACTGCTCAAAATACGATATCGATATGGTATATTTTTATGTAGCATAATGGACAAGCTTTAATATTGTAATATTATAATAAAGGTGTTTGGTTTGTACACTAACTTCCTACTTGGAGAAAATTGCGTACTAATCGTTTTCCTCTTATACCCTTCATGTAACATGTTGATTTTGACTAATTTTTGTTATAGCGCATTATAAAATAATATTCTTGTTCCTGTTGTGTAAAGTATGGAGTTTATTATGGTTGTTTAACTTGCGTTTGCGCGTATTTGTTGATGAAGCATCTGTGTTAGAGCGTTTTCACATTATCCGATCCGATATCGGATATCGGAAGCCGATAGCCGATATCCGATATCGGAGGGAAGTAAAATGTATGAAATATGTGCCTGTCTTTCACATTGTCCGATCCGATATCGGATATCGGAGCCGACACCGATATTCCCAGTGGCTATCGGACGATAATGTTCAGTGTTGCCAACTCAATTTTCGGAAAGGCAGTATACCAACAGCAAAAAAGCACTAGTTTGTGTATTTTCAGTCTTATAGGGCGCTCAATCTTTAAAAAAATTCTTTGCTTTTAACCTAAAACCCTTTCTATTAAAAGAAACCTTTTTTTATTAAGTAAACACACATTTAAGTATTTAAAGGCATTTAAAATACGATTTATACGGCAGGTATTTTTATTTGCCGTATTAAAATATACGGCAATTGACTGAATTGAAATAAACAAAAATATATTGCGTTCTTAAATTCAAATATCTATCTTCGAAAACATTAGTGTCTATCATCTTTATTTTATCTCATTCTGCCTCGCTCCTCCTACTCGGATGTTGGTTGTGCTGTTTATTGTATTGTTGTCATTGAGTGCTTTGTTTTTAACCGACTTCAAAAAAAGGAGCCGATTTTATTTTTATTTTGAATTCACAACAAAGAATACAAAGTTTGAAAACTCTTAATTCTAAAATAATTGTTTATGAGAATAAAATAATTTATGTATCTTTACTTACAGGAAATTACAACAATCATATTACAAATATATTTGAACGAGTGACAATATTATTTTAGGATATTACAGTGTAATAAGAAAAAGAAAAAAAAATGTGAACAAAGATTGTATCACTTAATAAATTTATCATAGGTACTACATGAACTTTTATAAATGTATGTAGTGAAAAAATGACTAAATGACTAGGTACGTCTTGCTAAAAATACATTTAATAGATTTTGTAAGGTATTTACATACATATTAGTATGTATGTATTACTAAAACTATTAACTAATACTTGTTGTAGTAGGTATTGATATAAATTTATTTAATTTATAATGTGTTAACATATAAGTATATTATGTTATACAAATGACCGATATCAAAACTATTCAGTAAATAGCACATCTAAATAATATTATGCAGTAATTTGTGATATCAAATCTTTTTTTACATTTTACTTTTCTTTTTTGAAGTTGTTTTTCTTTATCGTAGTTATTTTTAATGTACATGTACAACTATGATTTATAACATTAGATTTTTTTTAATTATACCTTTTTTTTATCAACTGGCAATTTAGTTTAGTTTTCTCTAAAAATTTCTGGCAACACTCATGATGATATCGGAACGATTTTATCGGACAATGTGAAAGGGCAAATTGTATCCGATATCGGATATCGGCTGTCGGCGTCCGATATCCGATATCGGATCGGATAATGTGAAAACGCTCTTACGTGTACCTATGTGTGGTTAATGTTATATGTATTTGTGGTTGTATCGGAACACTCACAGAGGCCCGAATGTTGTTGTTTTCCCGTTAAGGCCCCGGACCTCAATGGCGTGAAAACTTATTAGCCGCTACTAAAATTTAATCGAGTGTGCAAAAGATTAAATTTTCAATTGTGCAATGGATTAATGGAGTCACGCACACAAAGCGGGCGCTTCGCGGGCCGGGACCGCATTTTTATTTTTGTATAATTACTTTATTTTACCACATATTTTACTATGCTATAATAATAAATATAATGCGTCTGGAATGACAAAACAATACATACACTGGCACTTTCATGTCACCAAAGCTTTGAATCGCCACATAAGCACGAGTGTAGTGTACCCTGGGCGCACTGGGCCCCGCCCTCTGCGGGCACCGAACGTCCCGGCACCTTCAATTGATAAGAGAACAAATTGCGTCCAAAGAGATAATAAGGAACTATCTGTGATGTTAGAGCACGGGAGCTCGTGCACACGCGGCTACGCACATATCTATCTTTATATCGTTTTACTAATAAAATATGTTTAAAAAATTGGATTTGTTTTATTACCCCACCTTCACCAACTTCTTCCACCTGAGCCAATCGGTGGTACATTTTATAGTTAAATCTAATCTCTATCGGTACAAATGGGAGCCGAGACGGACAGGAGAAATAAAACAATATCTGATTTATCTGTTTTATTAAAATTTAAAAATACTCCTAAAACAAATTTCGCTATTTTCACTTAACCTAACTATAAATAAACATACTTGATCGATTTTTAAATGTATTCGAAAGTTGAAATATTGGCTTCGCCTGCATTATCATCAGACAAAAATTTTTTTTAAGCTAAAATTTCATAAGTGATTAATTGTGGCGAGGCGGCGCCAGCGCGGCGGTGAAGGCGGAGAGCAGCGCCTCGGCGCGCAGGCGGCGCTCGGCGTCGCCCAGCGCCGCCAGCGCCGCGCGCTCGCCCGCCAGCTCGCCCAGCAGGCCGGCCAGCGCGCCCTCGCCCTCGCCCGCGCCCTGCCACGAGCCCCACGACGAGCGCGACGAGCCGTCCGACTCCAGCGTAGCGTCTGAAAGTGAAACACGGGATGAGCTGGTGTCAATTAACCCTATCTGCGCCATAGTTTGTGAGTCTGACCGGGCGGAGGAGCGTCGGGTTCGTCCAAGCGTACGAGACCTCGCCAGGGGTGAGCGTGTATCGCGGCGCGGGCGCGCGGCACGCCCCGGATGTCGTCTTCGTCCTCGTCTTCGCAATCGGAATGCGCCTGCAGAGGTACCAGCTCGTAGCGGCGACGCGACGCCCACGCCGCGAGAGCGGGGCTCTCCGGCTTCTCCGATAGCACGAGTCGCACTTGGGATATCCGGGAAAGGTCTCCCACGTGAATTAATCTTTGTTCTGCACACTCTTCATTCTGAAATTTGAAATGTATGTAGGTATATATGACTATTCATTTAATATTTATAATACATACCTGTTTGTCAACGAACACAATATAGAAAAATTATACCTCGCCATCGTTCAAATAAATGACATGAGCTTCGACGAGATTCGAAAGGTGCGTCGGGGGCGGCTCACCGTCCACCAGCGGCAGAACTCTCACGTCCGCACGATAGTATTTGTTCACTAGACGCCATATCCATTCCTCGCCGTTCAGATTGTGAGCATTTAAAGGTGATTCATTCTCGATAAGTGCTTATAAATGCAAAGAAAGAAGTTACAAGTAAAATGTGAATACTCATAAATTCTATAACATTTAAAATATATCTTACCAGATACAATTTTATAAGCAGACGCATTATTGTTTGCGCTAACTAAAACTATAGGCAAAGCATCATTTGTATGCATGTTAAATATTTTAAACAACTAAAATGCAATCATGATTTTTCACTATCAGCTGTTTACAAAATTACAACAGAGAGGTTGACAATTATTGACACAGAGGAGATTACCTGTCAAACAAAGAGTATACAAATACTACGCTGTCAAATGTCAATTTGACACGGTATAGATATCACGAAAGAACGTCCTACGGCAAAAATGTGATCATAAATTAATTGTGATGTGAACCCAAGGTGACTGGTGAACCAAATGTTGGCTGTTTTCCAATTACAGAGCATAATGCGACTCAGTGGCGCACAATGATTGAAATATTTAAATAGATATGTGTTCACATTTCACACTCCGTACGGTATTCAAAGTGGTAACACTCATGATGATATCGGAACGATTTTATCGGACAATGTGAAAGGGCAAATTGTATCCGATATCGGATATCGGCTATCGGCGTCCGATATCCGATATCGGATCGGATAATGTGAAAACGCTCTTAATCTTCTTCTTCTTTTTTGTTTATGGCCTTGTGGCTCGGAGCAATTAACTAGCGGAGAAGCTCGTAATTGCTCCGAGCCTTGTGGCCTCAGAGGAATAAACCTAAATAATTTATTGACATTATTAATTGTCAATTGTCGTTAGTGGATTATGTCATTGTCAGACGTCAACGCACAAAGTGGCACTGGCTATTTTGCCGAGATAAAAATAAACTACTTTTAACTTTTCGTATAGAAAACATAGATTCGGATATTTATTTTTCATTGAAGTATTGTAAATTTGTCGAGCCAAGTGATGGTTGATTAAAAAATCCCGATTGCGCTTGTGTCTAACAACATTATAAAATGAATAATATAATGTCTTGGACCGTAGAAGATGAGGCGATCATCGCCACCAACACGGACGCTACGGAGTGTAAACGGTGCGCAGTGGAACTAGGATATTGGAAAGACGAATACATCAAATATTTCGTAAAACATGCGGATAGGAAAGCCCCTGAAATAAATCGCGGCTATTATGCTCGGGTCAAGGCAATGGAGATGTTCATACATCAGTTTCTAGAAGTAAGCTGTAGACGCTGTACATAATATATCACAATATATTTTATCGAAATAATACGTTTTGCTATAAATGCAATATAGTTATACTTATGCAGTCAGGGCCTGTGTTGAATATATGAAATATTTGAAATAAGATTCTTAGTATTTTTAACAGACTTCAAAAAAAAGGAGGAGGTTATCAATTCGGCCGGTATATTTTTTTTATGTATGTACACTGATTACTCCGAGGTTTTTGAACAGATTTACATGATTCTTTTTTTTTTGATGCGGAATGGTGTCGAATTGGTCCCATAAAAATTTAAATCGGATAGGCCCAGCAGTTTTTATTTTATGAGCCTTTTTGTCTAATCTCGATGACTTAATTGAAATGTAGCAAGTAACTTTGATTCACTTCCCGGTAACCGATTGATCTGAAATTTAGTATACATATGTAAACTGGATGGCGATGAAACATTATCATGACATAGAGCTGATTTGATGATGGAATCGGAAGGTGGCCATAGGAACTCAGTAATATATTGACTCAACTTTATCAAGTTTGGGCTTGTTTGATTCGTGTTGAAATATACACTAAAAAGTATTAAATAAAAATAACTATGTTAAAAACAACCAACTTCAAAAACGGAAAAGTAAAAAATAAAAAAGATTTGATATTATTAATTACTACATATTACATGTTTAGATGTGCTATTTACTAAAAAGATTTGATGTCGGTGCACAGGCTTAATGCTAAGTGCTTAGTTCTTGGCAGCAACTTCAACTTCTTTGTTGAATTCCGTTTTTTAAAGTCGGTTGTTTTTAACATAGTTATTTTTATTATTAATTCAAATAGTTGGAGCACTGAAGCCGATTTATTCTTACATCACTCTTCCACTTTTATCCAGAAATTAGGATGAATGACTCATGAAACATAGACTTACATGATATTCTTCTCAAGTTCTGTGGACTGTGTACATCAAAGTAGATTTTATAATAAGATAAAATTTTTCCAATTGTAATATTACCAATTGATTAACTATAACATAATTAATTATAACTGTAACTAATTAATCAATTGGAATACATATTTTTCGAAAGTGAAACGTAAAGATTTTCAATATTTTGCAGAGGTGCGGCACTAAGTGTCAAATTATAAATCTGGGGTGCGGATTCGACACATTGTACTGGCGACTGAAGGACACCACTCAAGCCGTCAGCAATTTTATTGAATTAGACTTCCCCTCCGTCATCAGCAAGAAGTGTCAAATTATTAAACGCAACAAACAGTTACTCGAAAAGATATGTAACGAAGGTATATATTATGTTATCTTGACTATTCTCTTACGTAACTAGCTGGTCTGCGCCCGGTTGGGTGTCAAATGATATTGATATTTCATGTTAAATCTTAATCCATACTAATATTATAAATGCGAAAGTAACTCTGTCTGTCTGTCTGTTACTCAATCACGCCTAAACTACTGAACCAATTTGCATGAAATTTGGTATGGAGATATTTTGATACCCGAGAAAGGACATAGGCTACCTTTTATTGCGAAATAATATGTACCACGGGCGAAGCCGGACCTCTAGTATATTATATATATAAATCTCCTGTCACAAAGTTTGTCCTCAATGGACTCCTAAACCACTTAACCGATTATAATAAAATTCGCACACCATGTGCAGTTCGATCCAACTTGAGAGATAGGATAGTTTAAACTTTAAACATGTCGGTACCACGGGCGAAGCCGGGGCGGACCGCTAGTACTAATATAAACTAATGAATTATAATAACTATATACATATATATGTTTTTTTGTTTACTATCCATAACATATGTATATATTCTATGGAGTTTATTGCTGGTTCTTTTCCGTCAGTCCTGCATTCCGTATCAGTGGTCTAATCGGTAAAACTATGTTATGACAAGTTAGAAGTCTAATAGAATGAATAAATGTTTGAGTTTGGGTATGCTATATTGTGGAAGATGTGTATATTACACTATTATGCGATACATGATTTTGTTATATCTCAAAGAATTTAGGCGCCAAACGAATAGCTCAATACCTAAATATCGATCGCATCAATGTTTGTCGTGTAGTTTTAAAGATTCAACAGTATTATATCTCCAAGGAACATTTTCATTCTATATAATACTAGCGGTCCGCCCCGGCTTCGCCCGTGGTACATATTTACGTTTTCTCTACACAAAAACCATCCTCGTACTTCAAGGAATATAATAAAAAAAGAATTATCGAAATCGGTTCAGCCGTTCTCGAGTTATGCGCTTACCAACACATTTTGCGATTCATTTTTATATATAAGACTAGCGGTCCGCCCCGGCTTCGCCCGTGGTACATGTTTACGTTTTCTCTACATAAAAACCATCCTCGTACTTCAAGGAATATAATAAAAAAAGAATTATCGAAATCGGTTCAGCCGTTCTCGAGTTATGCGCTTACCAACACATTTTGCGATTCATTTTTATATATAAGAAGATTATGTTATATAACGATACGATAACGATAGACTTTTAAATGAATGTCGGTGGCGCCCTCGGCAGACGGCGAGGTGGTGCTGCGGTCGGGCGACCTGCACGCGGACGGCTACCACCTGCTGGCCTGCGACCTGCGCTGCGAGCGCGAGCTGGCGCGCAAGCTGGCGGCGGGCGGCGCCGTGCGCGAGCTGCCGGCGCTGCTGCTGGCCGAGTGCGTGCTCGTGTACCTGCGCCCCGACGCCGCCGACCGCCTGCTGGCGCAGCTGGCCGCCGCCTTCCCGCGCTGCGTGCTGCTCGTGTACGAGCAGTGCAACCTGGGCGACCGCTTCGGCGAGGTGATGGTGCGCAACCTGAGCGCGCGCGGCTGCCTGCTGGCGGGCGAGCGCCACTGCCGCCAGCCCGCGGCGCAGGAGCAGCGCCTGCGCGCGGCCGGCTTCGAGCGCGCGCGCTGCTGGGACATGGACGCGGTGTGGCGCGCGCTGCCCGACGACGACCGCGCGCGCGCCGAGGCGCTCGAGATGCTGGACGAGCGCGAGCTGCTCAGCCAGCTCAACTCGCACTACGCGCTCACCGTGGCCTCGCGCGGCGACCTCTTCGCCGACCTCGACCTGAGCGGCTGAGCCCCCCCCCCACACACACACCGCGCTCGAGATGCTGGACGAGCGCGAGCTGCTCAGCCAGCTCAACTCGCACTACGCGCTCACCGTGGCCTCGCGCGGCGACCTCTTCGCCGACCTCGACCTGAGCGGCTGAGCCCCCCCCCCCCCCACACACACACACCCCTCCCCCCACTCGCACACACACAGTCAGTCGTTCCTAACGAGCATTTCGCAGATCTTAGAGTAATTATGATGTATTGATTCTATAAAAAATAAAACTTACTTTACTATACAATAAAAAATCTCAAATAGTTCTACAACGTGTAATGAACGTAATATTTTTGGATATTTTAACATTTTATTAGATTTTTAAGAGCTTTATTTGTGAATTTTGCGAAACGATATTATAATTATTGATGAGTGTGTAGCGTTAACGTTCCGTTGATTCGTTCTGCAGATGATCGCTCGTAGTCTTCCTTATTTATTTATTTCTCAAAATAGACTAAAAGTTATATTTTTTCGGTGCTAACTCGAGTTCTTTCTGGATAAATATCATATTAACTTTACATTTAAGATGATTTTTCGGAGACGTAACTTGTTCATTATAACTCTTTGAAAATTATATACATATATGTAATTTATGACATAAAAATTCTATAGATCTAATTCTATCGTATAAATTATGGTCCGTAGTGATTTAGTACTCAAAGTATAGCGTCCCTAAACTAAAGTTATCATACACTACTGAACACTTCGGAATTATCAATTAAACTATCGGTATCGTGGCATAGTGTGAGTGTGTCTAAAGTATTTGATTAGATTTTAAAGTAAATTATATGGTTGTAAATATATTTTTTGTTGAAAGTTGTTATCGCGTTGTAAGTATGTGGATCTGAAGCGCACGCGGCGGGAGCGCGGGCTTCGGATGCGCAAGTGTCGCCTGTAGCTAAATATTAACGTGCAGTTTTTTGAAGTCTATTATCTACGTGTAAAATCAAAGTAGGATGTAACCATTTGTTGTATAATAATTGACATAATTTCGTAAGTGGCAGCCCCCGGAACTCGCATTCGATCCTGTGACCGATTGACTTCTGCCAGCGCCGACTCGGAGTTTAATTTTTTTAACAGATTGCGAGTACGCTAGTCTCATTGTAGGTATCTTTCAGTAGAAAATTATCGGTAGCGACATATCTTTGTAAATTTCTCTTAAAGTATGGAGCATATTATCAATAACACTTTAACAATAAAGCGCGTCACACACGATGAAGATACTATAATATTTTATCTTAAGATGCTGTTATATTTTATATTACAGTATCTTAAGGTATCCGGTATCAGCGTTCTGACCATCATTTTTCTTTTTGTCATTGCGTACTAAGACCCCTGTAGAACCGCCATCCTGTTACAATTGACCCGAAATTTTGTGTTAGTGTTTCGGGTCAGGATACCGGATACCTTAAGATACTGTAATATAAAATATAACAGCATCTTAAGATAAAATATTATAGTATCTACATGGTGTGTGACGCGCTTAAAACCGAGCCCCCTTACAGTACAGACCAAGTTGGCCGCACACGGGCCGCCACTTACGGGTACTTACTACTATTCTTTATTTATTGATCGGGATATCGATTATCATAACAATTAAGTGTTTAATATTTGTTTAAAAATAAATGCTGTATTTATGCAAAATGTAGTTTTATTAATTACCTGGCCTCATTTCTTCACATGGATATTGAACGTTGTTACTGTGCGCTAGCTGTGCCCAGTGGCGGGTTTACAGCCCGTGGGCTAATCAATTTTTGCCGCCTCAAAATTTTAATATCTTAGTCCACAATCGCATCAATTTTCTATCAATAAAACTTTATGATTTAAATCTTACTAAAATTATAAATGCGAATGTTTGTAAGGATGCAGGAAAGATGTTTCTTATTCTTTCACGAAAAATACAAATATTACTGAACCGATTACAATGAAATTAGGTATGGCTCTAAGATTCAGTAGGTAGGTGGTAGATGCTGTTACGTTACACCTTTCAAGGTACCAGCTGACGAACTTTCCGCCGACATAGTGCCAGCTGACATTAAATTTCACTAGTAACTACCATGTAAACGATCACCAGGTAAATTTTCAGTTGAGACGGAATAACTGAAAATAGATTTTTTTTCTTCATGTTGTGTGTCAGCTGAATGGTCAGCTGACTTTGTTTTTCTTTCAAGACACTACATAAAATTTAATATGACAATTTTTCAAATGAGAGGAAATGACTGAGAAAAAGATCGATTAATTTAAACCAAAAACGATACCTCTATCTCTATAAGATTAAAGATATTGAAGTAGTTTTTTATTTAACGAAAATTAGTCAATTTTAGTAGCGTATTAGTAATAGTAAGTAAGTAGTATACCATTGCGGAAAAATTTGTTCCTTGTCTATGAAATAAGATTTTGAGTAAGCTATACAGGGTGTCCCACTGTTGGTAGGTATACTAAGCTCAAAGGAGGTTATAGGTGGTTATAGTTTTGCATACGCTGAGTACGTAAAAAATACTTATAAAATTCCAGACGCATTTTTTTTTCAAATAGATGAATTTTTAATACTGTATGCGTACATCCATAAACAAGCAACCAGCCCAACTTTGACACCAGCACGTGAGTCGTGAGCTATCGATTATATTTTCATAGACAAAATGCTCATATTAGAGAAGCGGTATATGCCGGCTGCGCGAAGCTAGAGAAGAAAACATGGATTTTCAGGAAAAATTTAGCAAACATTTTTTGATGTAATTTTGTTGTTTATGTATTTTTTACGTGATCAGTGTATGCAAAACTAAAAGTCCCTTCGCGCTTAGTATACCCATAGTGGGAAACCCTGTATACAGATCATATGAAGAGACACAACATCACCATACAATTATTTAACCAAGAAACTGATTTATATACTTAAATTAAAACAAGATTTATAAGTTAGACTTTTTTTAGAATGAAAAGAATGAGAATTTTACTCACACATCGAAAATATCACCAACACATACCTACTAACTTTTTTCTATAATTGTCTTTCAATCAAAAAACTAGAAATCCAATATTTTTGGTTCAAGTTAAAAAATTATTATAAGCAAAGTACATAAGTATTAAAATTTTTTAAACTTTTATGGCGCGATCTTGTTAAGTATATTTATATGAAGGGCACCACGAAGTGAAAAATTTATACGACAATTATTTAAACATTTTTTTTAAAGTATGTATGTATCGAAACTACTAAGTCGGGACGGGAGGAGATAAGAAAAAAACTGGAATAATTTTACGTGACTTTATTTCAGCGTTTTAAAAAATATCGATACCTAATACAATTACTTTCCGTCGGTTTCTTCTGACGGGGTCCGACCCGAGCGGGAAGGTGGCGGTCTCATATGTGCGGCAGGCAGGCGGCGAGCGCGCGGCGCAGCGCCTGGCGCACGTCGGCGCGGCCCTCGCAGAACACGTGCGTGGCGCCGCGCTCCACGTGCACCAGCGTGTCGTGGCGCGGCAGGTGCACGATGCAGCCGTCCGCGCCCGCCTCCACGCGCGCCGAGCCCACGCCCTCCCGCGCCAGCGCGCGCACCAGCGCCTCCGCGTCCAGCGCGCTCCAGTGCAGGCGCGCGCTGGCGGCCGGCGCGGGCGGCGGCGCCAGCTCCACGCGCGCGTCGCGCACGCGCAGCTCGGCCGCCAGCGGCGCCGCGCGCAGCCCCGCGCCCGGCGCGCCCAGCGCGCGCGGCGCCGCGCGGGCCGCCAGCGCGCCGCACAGCGTGCCGCGCAGCGCGCGCCGCCGCACCGCCGCCGAGCGCGCCGCGCCGCGCCGCACCACCACGGTGGGCACGTCGGCGCTGATGTGCGGCCGCCCCGCGCCCGCGCCGCCCGCCGCGTACTGCTCGGGCAGCGCCAGCTCGCGCGGCCGCAGCTCGCGCACGAGCTTGTTGGCCTGCGAGTAGTTGAGCGACGTGTCGATGGGGCAGTGGAACGCCTTCATGCTGAGCGGCTGGAACGGCGCGAGAGCCTCCACGTGCGGGAAGTCCGGTTCTGTCCATTTATTATTAAAAAAACCATGTGAAAAATATATTTGTAATTTGGATCACCGATTAATAGCTCACATCATTAATAGTTTTATATTATAATTAATAATAACATTAAGAGAGCGTTCAAGTATTACGAAACACAATTTTTAAAGATTTTTGACCCTCCTCATTCCTCAAGTATAACGCGTTTCATTAAATTGAAAATTATTAAAGTAATTATTAAAGTATTACACGATAATATTAAAATGTCACGTAAACTGTCAAATACGGGCAATTAGAATACGTTTTTAAAATGGTAGTTTTATACATTATTCGACGAATAAGTTTTATCCAAGCATTGAAAAATCGGCCCTAAAGAAACGAATCTTCAATGGCGGCAAAGCTGACATTGACATATGGTAGGGTCAGTAAAAAAGAAAATAAAAATAATGTAAATGGATAATTATTTTATTAATTATTTCAAATTGTTTTTTGACCAACTTTTTTGTTATGGTATTTGTGCATTTATATGAATTACCATATTTACGTATACAGAATGCAACAAAATCCCCATAATACTTGTAATGAGCCCATAAAACTGAACAACTTTTCCCAAACAACATATTTTCTCAAACGATAAGTCAGGAAAAATTTATATAAGTCAGGAAAATTTCTATACGTCAGGAAAAATTCTATAAGCCACGAAAATTTCTATACGTGAGGAGAATTTCCGCAAAATTATATAGATAAGGAAAATTTGTATAAGTCAGGAAAATGTTTATAAGCCAGGAAAATCTCATAAGCCAGGAAAATTTCTATACGCCAGGAAAATTTATATACGTCAGGATAATTTGTATAAGTCAGGAAAATGATTATAAGCCAGGAAAATTTCTCTGCCGCAAAAATGTGTATAAGTCAGGAAAAATTCTATAAGCTAGGAAAATTTCTATACGTGAGGAAAAATTCTCATTGCCGCAAAAATTTCTATAAGTCAGGAAAAATCCATGTCGGGAAAATTTCGATAAGACAGGACAATTTCTATACGTCAGGAAAATTTCCATAAGGCCGGAAAATTTCTATACGTGAGGAAAATTTCTATACATCGGGAAAATTTCTTAAAGCTAGCAAAATTTCTATACGTCAGGAAAATTTCTATACGTCGGGAAAATTTCTTAAAGCTAGCAAAATTTCTATACGTCAGGAAAATTTGTATAAGTCAGGAAAAATTATATGTCAGGAAAATTTCTATACGTCAGGAAAAATTCTATAAGCCACGAAAATTTCTATGTAACGTAAGGAAAATTTCCGCAAAATTATATAGATAAGGAAAATTTGTATAAGTCAGGAAAATGTTTATAAGCCAGGAAAATTTCTATAAGCCAGGAAAATGTCTATACGTCAGGAAAATTTGTATAAGTCAGGAAAATGTTTATAAGCCAGGAAAATTTCTATACGCCAGGAAAATTTCTATACGTGAGGAAAAATTCTCTTTGCCGCAAAAATGTCTATAAGTCAGGAAAAATCCATAAGTCGGGAAAATTTCGATAAAACAGGACAATTTCTATACGTCAGGAAAATTTCCATAAGTCCGGAAAATTTCTATACGTGAGGAAAATTTCTATACGTCGGGAAAATTTCTTAAAGCTAGCAAAATTTCTATACGTCAGGAAATTTTCTTAAAGCTAGCAAAATTTCTATACGTCAGGAACATTTGTTTAAGTCAGGAAAAATTATATACGCCAGGAAAATTTCTTTACGTCAGGAAAATTTCGATAAGTCAATAAAAAATAATATTATAGATAAATTATGATAAAATACGTATTTAAGGCGATAGAAACGATTCGACTATTAATTTATATTTAAACATGGTATGCATAATAAATAACCTTATATTTCGTGTTTCTCAGAAATAGTTCAGAAGAGAACTTAATACAACGGTTCCGTTAGATGGGAGAGTATACGGAAGATTGCTCTAAACCGTTGTTAGGCGATTGTGAAGGTAATATTATTATTTATTTAATTTGATAGATAAATTAAAAAATTTAATCAGAGAGATAATGTAAAAAGCAGTTTTAATCCTACTAATATTATAAATGCGAAAGTTTGTGAGGATGTGTGTGTTTGTTACTCTTTCACGCAAATACTACTGAACCGATTACAATGAAATTTAGCACACATATAGAAGGTAACTTGGATTAACACATACATATAGGGTAGGTTTTATCCCGGAAATCCCACGGGAACGGGAACTATGCGGGTTTTCCTTTGAAAACAGTTCAGTTTAATAAATAAGTAAATTTATAAGTACATCGACACGTTTACAAAATATGTTCTAGGTCAAGAGCGTCGAGTTTAAAAATAACAAGATAAAATTACCAGTGAATATGACGGCGTGCGCCGGGTTGGAGGCCCACAGCTCCAGCAGATGCACGGCCGCGCCGAACCGCAGGCTCGGGTGCCCGCAGAACACCACGCACGGCTGCAACGGGGCGGGCGGTTAGCGGCGGTGTGGGCGTGGGGTGGGAGGGTGTGGGGGTGGGCGTGGGCGTGGGCTCACCTGGCGGAAGTCGGCGCTGAAGGCGAGGTCGTGCAGCGCGCGCGCGTGGCGCAGGCGGCCGGCGCGCACGAGCTGCGCGTGCGGGAAGGGCTCGTCGGGCACGTACACGCGCGCCTGCTTGCCGGCCGACACCCACTCGGCCAGGATGTTGCTGTAGGCCAGCGACGAGTCGGCCACGGGCGACACCACGTAGAGCGGCACGTGCGCCAGGCCGGCGCCGTCCAGGTGCGCCGACAGGCACTCGAGCAGGTCGTACAGCACGCCGCTCGGGTACACGGGGCACAGCACGCAGCCGCCGCCGCGCAGCGTGAGCGTGGCGTGCACGCACAGGTCGCCCAGCATGTGGTCGGGGTTGTGCGCCGGCGTCTGCGTGAGCGCGGCCAGCACGAGCAGGTCGGCGCCGCGCAACGCCGCCTGGTTGATGGGCCGCGGGTGCGTCGTCAGCGTGCTCGACCCGCTCACGTACGCCACCTGCGCCGAGCGCACGACACACGTGAGATCGGTTAGCTGTTTACGTCCCTTGCGGGAACCTAATCTATTTACATCATATATCAAATAAAAGCCTTGTCAGTTATTCCGTACATAACGTAATGTGAGCTACTACAGAAACATAGCTAAATCTATACATATAATAAAATCGTAGGAAAGTCAAAACTGTACATTGAATATTTTTTTAAAAGAATACTTGATCCATGATCTATAATCGATATAGAAGCCAAAAATATAGTTTTTAGAATTTTTGTCTGTTTGTCGGTTTGTCTGTTTGTCTGTTTGTCTGTATGTATTTCCGGGCTAATCTCAGAAAGTACTGCATAGATTTACTTCAAATTTTGCATGAATATTCCTAAGAGGTCGGGTGAGGATAGTTTAAACATATTATCATGATATCACCTTCGCGGGAGGAGCTGTGAACCTTTATTTTTCTTACATATTCCGTGTACTACGACAGCGTACAATCTAAAGACTCATGTTTAAATGTTGGTTTCGAGTAAGCCATGCTATTATCTAGCTTTACAAAATAAAAACTATGTCATTTACGTAATTTGGGCAGAGAAACAGTTTAATGAATTTAGTAGTATAAAGACAAATTTGAAACAGCGCCATCTATGAGATTTCGTAAAAATCAAATCAATTTACATGTTATCACTACTGAACAACTGTTGAAAATTAATAATTTAAATATAATCATGTTATTTATTTAACTCTTTAACCCATATCTTCCCTTCCCTATAAGGTGCGCTTATATTTCGTGTGAATATACTACATTTTTAAAAGTGAGGGTAGATGTTTATTATTTTAAGTCAAACTAGACACCATTACAATTAATCTAATATTGATTGTGTTCATTGGTTACATTTTTAATCTTCGTGTTTTATAAATTTATAAAGAATAGAAAAAATTCGATCACGAGGCGGGACTCGAACCCACATAATTTCGTGATCGAATGTTTCTATTCTTTATAAATTTATTATTTATAAATTTATATTTATAAAGCATTTGAATAAATAAATAAATAAAATTAAAATAAATGTCATAAAACCAAAAATATCAAATTCAATCTTCGTGTTTTGTGAATTTTCACCATGCGTTCCCACAAAAGGTAAGTTGTTACTTTTATAGGTAGGTATTTATTTTTATAATGATAGCAATTCATGTTTTTTATTGGTTTTATAATGGTTTTATATTACACTTTTAGAATGAAATAATAAAATGATGAATTCTTTTTGACTTTTACAAGATTTTGAGGTGCGTTGGGAACAGTAGTTTGTTGATAAAATTTTATATGTAAGTAGCTTTTTTTATTGATTTACAATTATTAACGTTTGATTTTTTATTTACAGATTCAATGTTCATAAAATTATATCGCCTTTGGAAGACTATTTCTGCTGACAATTTTACAACAACACTTGAAAATTGATGATTTGATGATGAAGATAGTGGCAGCAAGGATTAAGTGGAAATTAGTAATCATCCGCTTCGTCAATTTTTGACTGAAGTTAATGTCCAACGTATGGTTCAATCATTGGAAGTATCTCGGGTAATTTTGGAGGATATTTTTCAGGAAGGAGAGGAGGGGCAGCCAACCACATATCAAACTACTACGTTTTAGTACCGAAAAAAATGTTATTGCCAAATGAAACATAAATTTTGCACTCACAACTGTACAAGTTATGATTTTTATTCTGACTTTGCTGTTATCTGATTATAATATTTATCGTTATGGCTATCGAGGTACCGACCGTACTGGGATGAGAGTACATGATATTATACCTACTCATCATCCAGGATTGCTTAGAGCATTTTCACACTGAAAAAGATGTTTTCTTTGAATCGTAGTTGCTTCATTTATTTATTTTTAATCATTTTACATAATATGTTTTATATTTGCCCATTTTCATTATATTTTATAAATAAAATGGAACCAACATAACTTTGTTGTGTAGGTATCATTTCTCTATTAATAATCCGTAGGCATATTTTCCGAGCACCCCATTTAAGGTGCGGTCCTGAAATTATAAAAAGTTAATGTATACTTTTGCCTAATATAAGCTCAAGATCATTTTTAGATAAAAATAACAAAAAGAACTTATTTATTAAAATTTAGTAGATAAAAGAAATTATGTTACGATTTTATAAGAAAACACAGTATATTTATTAGGCGGCGGTGATCTCTTCCAGGCAAAAGATATTCATCAGCTCAATAAAATTGAATAGTTGTTGTTAGTTATTCTTTAAATTCACTGATTGTAATGAGCATTTCCGCATGCAAGTTGTATCGTAGTTTAGATATATCATAGTTTTGACACATTACAGTTCCAACAAAACCCTCAAATTTTTGAGCAGAGTTGAGCAAGATAATTTAAAAAATGTGCTGTGTTAAGTATTATAGAAAAGGTTAGTTCGTTGATAATTATCATTTCTTCATCATTTACATGGGTGTTGTTAAATGTTAGTAAAAATAAACTTTGACTGTTAATACTTTTGTTCAGTATTTACCTGTATGATTATTGCTTGGTAATTAATATGTATATTTTCATGTCGTATAGCTAATTATAAACATAAGTGTGATGTGAAACTAGCTGGATTTATTTTTACACACTCACAGCCATATATTTTATATTAAAATAGTGTAAATCATAATATTTTTTCACAATTAAAAATATTTCCTTTTTTCTGATGGTGTTGGCATCGAATTAAACCGCGCTGTCGTTTCGTTCACTAAAAGTGATGTTATGAGGACCGAATATGTAGCCGCCTCAACTTACGGAAACGAGAGTAACCTGCGTTGTCTGTTAGTTATTGTATAGTCGAATTTAACGTTACATGGAAATTGGAATCTAAATATATTATGTATACTTAGGTATATTAAATCTGTACATGAAATATATTTCCTAAATAACTATCACGGGGTGATTAGGGATCGACACTGATGCCAAAGAAGCAAACAGTAAAATTTTTGTCCGTATAACCGGTATAGAAACAAAAACTACTCGACGGATTTAAACGAAACTTGGTACAATTATTTTTCATATTCCTGAGCAGAGCAGTAACTCCATTTTTAAGCTTTCGTCGCGTGTGCAACCTTAATGGTTAAAGCTACACAGAAATCATGTATGAAAGAAATGTTCTCCTTATTATATAAAAAATATCTCCCGACATCATAAATGTCTATCTTTTATGGTTGACTCACAATAACACGTGTAACTTCCGATAGCTTAGGAGTTCGAAGCTTTCTGATTATATTTGTCTATAACACTCTCAGTCCGTTTTAACTCAATTTTTATTTTCATGCATCAGTGCCACCTAAAAAATCTTTATCTCGAAATTCGAGCAAAGCTAAGAAAATGAGAAATAAGAGTTCTCAAGAATCGTTAGAGGTATACTCTAGGCCGAAAACAACACGTGTTATGCCGAGAACCTGAAACCGCTTCACAACGAGAATTGCGGCTCACAGCTGACCGCGAACGGCATGTACTATCCCGTGAGACCGAAACCTTCACTGAGAGGGTATAACGTCTCACAGCTGATCACGGCCGTCACATTTTATCTCGAGAATCTGAAACTTTTACTCAATATGAAGACCGTTTGACAAATGATAGGGTGCACCATAATATTATTCGATCTCTTGAAGATGAACATGAGCATAAGCAATGACTAGAGTAGGGACGCGAATATTACAATTAATTGAGACAAAAACGATTATTAAGTTTGTTTAATGAAAGATTAAGAATTGAAACTATTCGGTCTCTGGAAACGGACGAATAGCGAGAGGCCCCTCTTACTGCAGACAGATTTCGCATAGTCTTAATGACTTAGAGGTAAACATAGAAGATCAATCTACGAATTCGGTGGTGGGGTCCGACAAATATAAAAGTGGGTTTTCTTATAACCTCACAATTGATTACAGATCATCTTCTGTATAGGCGATATTAACGTAGTATGTTATTTTTGTAATGCTTTAAAGTGGAGTAAGGAGTCGGCTTTCGTTTGAAGATACACCGGAACCTTTGAAATCACTACTTTTAGAGGAACATGACGTGCAATCTAAACAGTTCTTAGACAATATTCGCTCTTATAGTAGTGCGTTTCAAATGATCCTTTGGTGCTCAACAATTATCAGAAGGTCCTTTCATGCTTACTTTTAAGATACAAGGTCAAGTTTACCATTTGATAGGATCCCTTTTGCCTGAAGGCCAACCTAAGTTTCTTTAAATATATTTTGTATTCGACTACAACGAATAGTCGAATACAAGAATTATCAATATTTCTCGAATTTAAAACTGAACTCATTTCACAATTTTAGAACATGTTTCATCAGGTTAATTCGTATGTATGCAGTTTTAAATCGACATTAGAAGCTTTTCCTCAAGATGGTGATATTAATATAAGATTGTTATAAATGTCTATCGGCACTCAGGAACTCCCTGGGCGTGTATAACGCCCAGGCCACAGTATTACAATTTTTCCTACAGCAGGGCGACGAATGTATTTTCGCATAGCAAAGGAGGGGAACTCGCGGGGGGTCAAGTGACGCGGGCCACGTACCATTAACATGCTTAGTTTGTGGTACCGAGCGCGAAAGAAAGTCATCGTGTTTTTGTTTTGTTACTATGTAAACTAACGTAATTTAATACTTAGGTACATATTCTATAACGGTGCGCTCAAACTGTTAATCTACATTTAATTTAGATTATTATTTGAAATACTAAGTAATGTAGAATTTAAATCACATTCCTTCATGTTTTCCTCAGATTTTCAATTTTCTCCGATTTTAAGATTTTCAGAGTGTTCAATTTTAATGTAGTTAAATTTTATTAGAGACAATTAAGAACATTCAAAAATAAAGTGTCACGTATTTTTTTTAAACGACGAATGACCTAAAACGACGTAATCGCGGACGAAGTCGCGGGCAACAGCTAGTATAAAATAAAAAGACAGTTTTAGTTCTAGAAGCACTTTTGAACCGTCATTACATAATTTTTACATTTACCACCGATTCGGAAAGCGGTACCAATGGAGAAGAATCGAGACGAAACTCCATAGTTGCTCTTTTTAAATCATGTATTAACATGATTTTAAAAAAACAACTATGGAGTTGATATAATCTAGTTTTACAAAATTTTACATGTTGTATAATATTATATCATAATATGCCAAAGAACTGTCCTGTAGTTCTTACGCGACAACCCTCCATGGATTTTCATATATTGCGTAATGCTATAATAGGCTCTCATTGATTTAATTTTATTGTTACAATGAAACTGGACCATCAGGATGATGAAAATTGATGATGAAAAACACGTTAAAATATAATATGTGTGAATTGTTTATTTATAAATCGGTAAACTTTTAACAGTTTATACATAATAATGTCAGTGTAAACTACGTTTTCGTTTCGTACTTTTGAGAGTGTGTGTTAGTAGTCGGGATCTAGTTTTTAATCTTTATTTTAATCACAAAACATTAAAACGTTCGATGGGGATCGCGTCGGTACCTTCTCGTGCGCGGAGCGCAGCACCCAGTTGGCGGAGCCGAGGCAGAAGCCCGAGCTGACGGGCGTGGCGTCGAGCGCGCCGTACAGGTCGAGCCGCTCGTCGTAGCCCACCACGCGCACGCGCGCCAGCGAGCGGGCCAGCGCGCCGGGGGAGAACAGGCGGCGCCAGGCGCGCGGGCGCGACGCCTGCGCCAGCGGCGGCGGCAGCAGGTGCACCAGCTCCTTCCAGCGCCGCGCCGCGCCGCCGCCGCCCGACAGCCACTCTGACAGCTCCTCCAGGTAGAACCTGCCGCGTTAGTCCATATATGTATTGAACAAAGAGAATATGTAAACACAGATCGACAGACAACATTGTTTGACGAGACAACATCTTATAATTCGATAAAGCTGGCTGCATGCACGAAAAAACATGACTCATGCGGCGTTACCTCGCTCTGAGGCGTTTCATGTTAAGGCTTGAAGTGCAAGCGAGAGTGCGGAACGAGCGACAAAGAAGCACAATCGGCCTTAAGACGTTCTCACGTTCACCTATCGTCAGGAAATCGACTTTACAGGCAACCGAATATTTTTGTCAAACATCAGAAAAATACATATGCAAGAATAAAGAACTCTTTTCGAGAAATGCATATGATCGATGCCCACCTTCCTATTTGCAATGTGGGCTCGGTGGCGTACACCTGTCCCTTGAAGCCGGTGTCTTCGGTGATAAAGGGCAGAGCCATCATGCATGTGTAGTTGGAGATGAGGATGACGTCCAGCTGTGAGAAGTCCACGACCTTGTCCAGCGGCGGGCAGAATTCTGGCACGCTGTCCACAAACACTCTACCACAGCACTCCTTGAGCTCCTGAAATATTTCATTAACTTCTTCATAAACAATGTTCATTTGATTTTATTAATGATAGTGTAATACATAGTTAATTTTTTATATGCCTGGATATTTCATGCCATCTCTTTCCATATTTTTTAACTTGAATCTAAATAACTCATAAATACACATGTGCATTGCTTTTGTTAATATTTTCAATGACATGTATACTGTGTACATTAGACAACTTAAAAAAAGCAAATTAATAGTTTCACATGTATTTAAATTAACCAACAATTTTAGATTCAGTATTCAGGCAGATAGCTCCTACAGGTTATTGTTATGAACCAGCGGGATTCAATCAACTTTTGTTAATCATTTATAAAGTCAGAATTTCAAGCATTATAACTACAATTGACTCACCCCTTCTAGGAGAGGATCATTAATGTGTGGTGGGGTGTAGTTGGGCAGCGAGGCCAGGCGCGTGCTGGGCACGGGCGGCAGCGGCAGGAAGTTGAGCACGGAGTGAGCCGACAGCCCGCAGTCCAACATTATCAGCAGCTCTTTGAATGACAGCACGAAACATGGTTTCGATGCGTCGCTGCTCAGGCAATACTGTAAAAGGGCACAAAGTGTATATAATATTTCGTGTCTTATGAAGAACGGGAAAGATATAATACAGGGGTACTTACCAGTTTCATATTGTTATTTATTTATTCAAACCTAACCTATGAATTGATTCATTTTATTATGAGGTTTAACTACGCCTACTGGCGCATGAAATTGTAGATTTAAAGGTTATATTCTTAAATAATATCCACCGGTTTGGATAAGATTGTTGATTGATGTTATTTTATTAAGTATACATACTTTTTACACTTTGAGTATTACGTAGAATTGGTACATGATTTCATGGCTCTATAAGCAATTACTTAAAAAGAAAGATTTTTTTGTGGATAGGAATATTAACTATAAATAATCATAGAACAAATTGCAAAGAAAAACAAATACATCAGCATGTAAACCTGTCTACGATGTAAACCCTTTTTTAGAAATTAGAAGAAGCATCAAGCAGCACGTTGTCAATGTCAAAATGACAGCTTGACAGCACAGATAACTAATATATGTCGATAGTGGTGAAAATGTGGGTGAAAAAAATTTCTAGAAGATCTTTTAATTTTAGGGAAACTTTATTTCATTTTTTCACATATTGCACTACTATATAAGCGGGCTACTTACACACGTTCCGCAGGGCCAATCTCGGTTGCACGGCGATTGGAGCAATTTTAACCTTTCTCCAATTTGCCCCTGCTTGACTATATGCATCACAATTAAGGAGCCAATTTTAAGAGTACTATTCCAATATTGCCCCTGCTGAAGATAAGAGAGTAGCACAGATTAAGTATTAGTTACTTGAGAGTGCATCCTTTGAGGTCAGTGTTGCATCCACATTGCATTACTTATTTGTTGACAGATCGTTGAGTGTGTTGTTTGGTGAGGTTATAGTGGCTGTTTTCCAATTACAGAGCATAATGCGACTCAGTGCCGCACAATGCCGAATTATGCTGATGCTTAATTGGAACATGAAACGCACCAGCAGGTTGCGCTAAGTTAAGTGTTGAAAAAAAAAATATTCATAGAACTTAGCAATAACCTCATTAAGAGGGGGCATAAAGCAAAATAACCAATCTTCTATTAGATGATACGTGTAATATTCAAGACCAAATCTAAAAAATAAAATATATGTCAAACTAGATGATATGTTCAACGATTCTGTTTAATCAAAAACATAAAATATTAAAATTGACTCGATAAAAAAAAATCACCAAGATAGCTCTAATTTTCACACTTTTACGTTTTCTACTTGACATGGTAATACTTATTATGATTTTTTTTTCATAAACAATTATTTTAAAACATTTGCAAGATATTTGTCAGAGCATTTTGTGTAATTACTTTTAGTTTGGGTTTTATCAGCGATAAACCACTTTTGGCGCTCTTTTTTTCTCGAGATAAACGTTTGGTTTTGTCACGATAAAAGTGGTTTATCGCAGATAAAACCAAAACTAAAAGTAATTACACAAAATGCTCTGACAAATATCTTGCAAATGTTTTAATATAATTGTTTATGAAAAAAAAATCATAATAAGTATTACCATGTCAAGTAGAAAACGTAAAAGTGTGAAAATTAGAGCTATCTTGGTGATTTTTTTTTATCGAGTCAATTTTAATATTTTATGTTTTTGATTAAACAGAATCGTTGAACATATCATCTAGTTTGATATATATTTTATTTTTTAGATTTGGTCTTGAATATTACACGTATCATCTAATAGAAGATTGGTTATTTTGCTTTATGCCCCCTCTTAATGTGTAAATAAAGTGGTATACATAATAATTGGATGAAAAATATTTACGGTTATTTTAAGTAATTTGGATTTTGATTATTTCATTAACATTTTTTTCAATGTTTGTACCTTCATCCATACTTATATTTATTTTTTTAACACAATTTGAATTAACTTTGATTATTTCGAAAAAACTACAATGAAACGAAAGCTTTAAATTTTTTTCCAACAATTAAAAATTACTAACGATAAATCGATTGCATGCATTCAATAGGCTATTTGACAGTATAAAAAATAAATTACTTTTTTGTGTAATCCGTATATATATAAGGTTTTTGAAGCAATTTAAATTAATAAATGATATAAATAATAACTTATTTATTTATAAATCGTCGAGAAAAAACATCATATTTTTTAAAATGACCACGTGACCGAAAACATCCATGATTGGCTGCATCTGCCATGACGTCACAGCGGCGTAAATAACAAGTGATCCCAACGTTTACTCACGTCGTTGCTGAATTTCGCTTTTGGTTTTGTTTCTTGTATAACTTATTTCTTGTGATTCAAGGTGTCTGTAATCAGTTTTGTTCTTTATGTGTTATTTTTGTTTGTCATGGAACCTAATTTCGAAAAAGCAGACAGTAGAAATCTACCTAAAGTGGACGCTATAATTAGGAAATAATATTGTAATACTGTGCTATAATGGTTGGCATGTTCTTTAAAAACAACCAAGATTTTTATGCTCCTCAATTGAGAAATGTGAAAACAGCTACGTAAGTTAATATTTCAATCGTCATTCATTACCTTTTTAGTTAATTGTACCTACAAACATGAATCACAATAGCACAATAATTATGAAGTATACATTTTTTAGATTAAGTCCTTTATTTTTCATTTCAGCCATCCAGTTTATAGGATTGACGTGTTTGTATTGATTATTTTCAATATCAATACAATACGTCATCATCAATTTATATATATCATTATCTTACCTCAAGCAGGTAAGTAATGAGACGATTTATACTATGTATTGCAAATAAAATAAACTGTCTACTAGGTATTCAACACCATACTTACATCGAAGTGGTCTTCACAAAAAAATATAACTGTTTTAATTGATATATCTAATATCACTTGGATTTCTGCGAGCTAACTGCAACCACTTTCTACGCATTTTTATATCTTTTGGAGCAAGTTTGGAGCACATGTAAATAGTTTGTCAGGGGTTTTAATAGTTGTATTTCTGCATCCAGGAACTACACACCACCTATAAGAACTCATTTTCTGGTTTTTAAACAGATTAACTTAATTATACTATAATTAAAACAAAAACGAACAATAAGTACTAGGAGCAAGTTGATGTTTACGCCGCTGTGACGTCACCATGGTCGCGAGACGCCATATTCTTCAAAATTGTGTTTTGGCGGCGTATTTGAATATCATGTTTTTATTTTCCATTTTCTCAATGAATAACTACAAAAAATTAAGAAACATGTGTTTTGTGTGCTCTATAAACGTATCTTAATAATTTGAGACAGTTATCAAAACCTTGTCAAATAGCCTATTCACGCGCATTACTTTTTCTAGTGCTCGATTGAGCGAAGCGTTGCTGCTCTAGTGCTGTAATTGGAAAACGGGGAGTTTTTCCCTATGGATATAACAGAAGCCTTTCGCGAGTTTTATAACTCAAGTGGTAGTTTCCACAGTGGTCGGCTCCACACTGAGCCCATGGCTAGCTACGCTCATGGGCGAACCCGCAGACGGAAAGCTAGTACCTAACTTACTACGTCAAGCTAAAGTCAATTTATTGATTTTGATTGTTTTGAATACACTTTAGGAATACACAAAAAACTTATTGTAGAGTACTGGCACAACTGGTACTGAGTATCAAAATACAATAACATGTCAAATTTTCAACGTTCTAGAATCGAATTTTTAAAATTTATTCAAAAAATAGAAATTTATTGATGCTTGTCTCTATAACCCACCATATCTCCGGAAGTACCTACCTTGTTACTAAGCTTAGAAAAAAGAATACTTATAGAATTTGTTTTTCATTGAAATATGGTTGTAGTCTTAGAGTTGTAGTTATGTAGTTTACTAAAAAGGTTATAGATACATTAACAGTTACGGTGCGCATATTAATGTCAGAGCTCGTTGCAAGCAGGATTGTATGTTTTTGTTTTCCCATGAAATAGATAGGCCATAATATAATATAGGTGTAAGGAATAGATAATTGTCCGTAAAACGTCACTAACATAATTCCAGGGTTTATGTTGTGATGTTATTACAAGTGCCGATGCTTGTTTTATAATATGTATAATTCACCGAAGTGAACATATAAACAACATGGACTCGTTTGCATAATTTCGTCGTTGGATCGGCTCCGTCTACACAGGCCGCCTATTAAATTTTCGCCTCGCTTGATGAAATCGCTCGGAAGGTAGTAACAATAACGTCATGCGCTTTATTGTGTTGTTTTGAGTCGACCCTTTGTCTCCCGTCCGCTACAGCCTACACTAGCCCGCCATCACCACTGCTCTGCTCAGTGCTCGGATCGGCGAATGGGGACCAGGACTCCAGCAGTTAGCCCTACCAGAGAGATTGATATGGGTATAACAGAATTATAACATTCATCAAGTTATTTTGTCAGCTACATACGAGGACGTAATTTGCTAATTTGTCGTCCGGTCCTTCATAAATATATTCTTCGTGAAACAATTACATAATCCGATGATTACGTGCCCGAAATTACGAAATAAATATAGTGAACAAACAATAAAGTAAACTAATTACATTAGTACGTGTAAATATTCATAAGGGTCAGCACCTACGAATAGCAATTGGCCGACGCGAGGTTTTCTATGTAAAAACGATCACAAGCGGACCTTCAGTAAGGCACGTGTGCGTGGAGCGGCCTGCGGGACCGGTCTCAGTGATCAGTGATCTAGCGCGAGCCGAACGAGGTGTTCGCACGCAGCCATGTCGCCCAAGCTGTTCACCCGCAAGCAGATAGAGGAGCGAGACCGCAAAGACAACGCGGCCATCATCATAGACAATGTGGTCTACGATGTGACCAATTTCTTGGAAGATCACCCCGGTGGTATCGAAGTTCTGCTCAATAACGCGGGCAAAGACGCTTCGAGGTGCTTCCACGACGTCGGCCATAGCGAGGACGCCAAAGCTTGGAGGGAGCAGTTTAAAATTGGTGAAATTGTCGAGGAAGAAAAGTGGGAGGTCATATCCCAAGACACGAACCTGGTGCAGAGCGCAGACGAGCTGACATGGAGCGGCCTGCTTGACGTGTGGGGCCCGCCCCTCGCGCTCGCCGCCTTCGCCACGATAGCGTACATGTATTTATTCTAATTTACTCTCAAGGAGTAGAATAATTCTAGAATATTTTCTCTCAAAATGCTCAATGAATTAATTATTTATAAGAATGCGATGACGTCAATGCAAATAAATCGGTTATTCGACGAAACTGTAGAAATAAGGAAAAAAGAAGCGGTCGTGTAATAGCCAGTGAACGTGCAATATCAGTAGTCACCTATGTATTTAACTCGACGTGAGTACTGACTGACCATTATTTTTTAGCTAATAGGTATTATGTTTAAATAAGTCTGTGATGGGTGTTCAATACTTTTATAGCCAAAATATAGGTAAATATAATATCAACATGTTATGGTAGGAAGCCGTCCATAAATTCTAAAAAAATTTAATCGTATAATATAGAAGACGTACATAAAACAAGGAAATGAATTACATTTTTTTATCAAAATTCAGTTGTGTACTTCAAAAAAATTGTGGATGGTGGTTTCGAATATTAACTAATTTAATGAAATTGTTTATTTTATATTCTATGAATAAAGGTTTTTTGTACAAAAAAATGTTTTTCCATATCTCATCCCATCTTTAAACTAATTAAAATCTTAAATTTATATAAGGGCTTTTATAGATGTATTCTTATATAAATAAATTGATTCCAATGTTATGCATATTATAATAATTGCTTAGACAATAAGCCAAAAGGATTTTATAATGAAGCTTAAGGTCTCTAAACAAGCCGAGTTGTACATAATAAAAACGAGGTGGTATCAAGGCTACCGAGTTGTGACGTTAGGTCAGTATCCTGCGCTTAAACCGACAAATTCTTAGTGTTTTGATGATTTAGCATATTCTTTTTATTTGCTCACTTTTGTCGAATTCTAATTTTACTACGCCTTATAATTCTGGTTCACCTTTGACGAGGTTAATTTATGAAGCCCAATCGGTATAAGTATGCACTATGCATTATGCATGGGCATACGTATATATTTCGTGTGGGGAAACCGGGAAAAATAGAGAAAAATAAAAAAGAAGTTAGGATCACTTGGCGAAGCACTTGTGGATCCCAGCTAGGGGACATGTGAACTTAAGTTTGCGCTTGCGTTTCGTTACCTACACTCTTGTATGTATTAATAGCAAAAAAATCTCTTATATATTGATAAATAAATAAGAAATAGAAAAGTAGCATCAGAGACGTTAAACGATTTGCATTGCACCTGCGGCTTTGCTGATTGTACGTTATCGCGTAACAGCTGTTTGTGACTAAGATAGCCGGTGTCCTCTCCCATGTTCCTGTGTAGAAATCCTTTCTTGGTTCCTATTCTGAGTCGTGCGATAAAGGAGCTTTAAATGATTAGAGGTTTTAAATACAGTCATTATAATTATAATTTTATCATGATAATGATATTTTTTGCAAATTAATATACCTAAGTATATATAAAAAAAGAAACAGAAAAAAATGAATGAAGACACGACACATCACTTGTTCAAATCATGTTGCTGTTTGTACATTAATTAAATTAAATGGAAATTAAAGTTAACACTTGACATATTAATCCATACTTAATATTATAAATGCGAAAGTAACTCTGTCTGTCTGTCTGTTACTCAATCACGCCTTAACTACTGAACCAATTTGCATGAAATTTGGTATAGAGATATTTTGATACCCGAGAAAGGACATAGGCTTCTTTTTACCCCGAGACATAGGATAGGTTTTATCACGAAAATCCCACGGGAACGGGAACTAGGTATGCGGGTTTTTCTTTGAATGCGCGGGCGAAGCCGCGGGCGGAAAGCTAGTATTTTTATATCGTAATTTTTTCTGACACCTCGGGCGTATTCAGTGTGGTCACATAGTACTAAGACTGGAGAACAAATCATGGATAAAGTAATAGTGAAGTCGTATGTTATAATTATTGTACAGTTTCCATTGATAAGAACGGAAAAGATAACTGGTATCGAAGACGAGTGTGGCGCGGAGGGGCGCGAACGGCGCAGCGCCCGAGCAGTCACCCGCCGCACACGCCGCGACGCGCACACCGACATGAGCGACTCTAAGCAATTCACTCGAAAAGAGATCTCATCTCGAAACTCTAAAAATGACGCGGTTGTCATAATAGACAACCAAGTATACGACCTCACGCCGTTCCTAGACGACCACCCCGGCGGCCACGAGGTTCTGCTAAACGTGGTCGGCAAAGACGCCAGCGAGGACTTCGAAGACGTCGGGCACAGCGTCGACGCCAAGGAGCTCATGAAGAAGTACCTCATCGGCCAGATCGTCGCCCAGGAGAGGATCGAGATTAAGAAGAAGACTTTCACTTGGGACGACAAAAGCAGCCCCTCCACCGACACTGAAAACAGCAGCTTCATCAATACGTGGAAGTTCCCCGTGCTGCTGGGGCTCCTCATGACGCTCCTCTACACCTACCTGTTCGCGTAACGTTGCGTTCGCTCCGGGACTAAAGGACTGATAGAAGATGTTAGCGTCCGAGTGTGCCGTTTACTTGTAAGTGCAGTTTATAGCTGTGAAGTGTTCGAGTGCTGTAATTTTGCGAAGCGCGGTGCTTCTGGAAATTATCTTCGGGTTATGTGCTTTACTGTTATAGGGTTATTTAATTATTTTGAGCTAACTTTAAGAATAGTATGTTTTGTATATTTTGTTAATATTTACCTTTTGTACATTCCTATGATTTTGATACCCTTAAGGAAAAAAAAATGTTTATGACGCATAATTTGTATGTATATCATTCTATATTTGGATCGTTGTTGAAATAAAATTACATAAATTGTAGATTTGTTTCATAATTATGCCTCTTAAATTGCTAAACGACGATGACCGTGACTGGCACAACAGCCAAACAGGCTCGGTCAAACCTTTGACCTTGAAACCAATTGGCGACTGCTACTCAGGCTACTATTAATTATCGTTAAACCTTTGCTCCCAGTGATAAATCATTACAACTGAGTAATAACATTCCTAGTAATATTGTATTTGAACCATTATCTTTATCAGACAAAGTCTAAAGCGTTATATTGATAATTTTATTAACTGAGACGACGGGCGAGTGTCGACGTAACAGTTTCAACGAGAACTCCCCGTGTAAGTAGTTGACGTAGTAATATCACGTACTCTGTGGCCCTGACCCAATGATATTATATATAGAAACTGACCTATTAGATTGCGTTCAAGTGATCCTGTTGTATATGAAAACACTTTTTACAATAATAGCGCAAGGGTTTCCTTTGTTAGTGTTAGGACAATGATGATAATTCCGCATCTATCTAGTATCTCTGTATCACCTTGAAGTCAGTGCGATGACGAATATTAATCACTACGATAATAATATAGTAGGTTGTGTAATATCAATAATGTATGAACGTTGAACATACCTACTATTTACACAAGTGATCTACCCTTTTAATTAAGTGTTGTCAGATTGAATAGATATTTTTTGTATTGAGAGCATTCTAAAATAGACACAGAACCCTAATCTGCACTTAAAAAAGAACAGAAAGATTTCTCTAGGCATTCTCTAGGCACTCAAGTGCAATTACTCGGCACTCATAATATAGTTAGTTCTCAACAGTAGTAAATGTGGGTATTAGCCAGGTTTTGTTGATCGCGGATGTTGAACTAGTGTCAATCAATAAACAGTCAATAAAGTCAATAGTGCTTCTACTACGCAAAACTTTATTCTTAAAAATTTCATTAGGCATGCAAGTCAGGCATACATTTAGGTATAATTTGTTACTAATAATAATAATATGTTCGGAGGCCCACTGGGTCAACAAAACACGTACCTAGGTGGCCATCGAGATAATATACATAATATCGTAAATCAAAGTCATCGTGAATCAGCAGGTATTTCGATTATTCTAGAACTAAAATATACAGTCGTAGATTTTTTGTTTACGTTACTCATTTGCTATTCTAATCATGCTATCTAAACTGTACCTATTTCTCTCTTGTTTTGTTTTTCTTCCGATCTTATCTAAATAATTTGTCGTATACCTAATCTTAGACAATGTTAAATTTATAGACTAGAGTAGATAATTTTGGAAACAAAAAAAAATCGCAGTCGGATGAAACCCATTAGAAAAGGAGGGGAATATGATAAAAATGTAAGGAAAAATAAATTACGGTCAATCCGAGTTCGGGAAGTGGGAGGGGGGAGCTTTTAAGAGAAAAAAATGGTCTCTCTCGATTTCCGACAAAACTACAAGTCCTACGGAAAAAAGTTTAATGGCAAAGTTGTAGGTAATAAAAGGATCTACAACTTTTGTATTCACAATTTTTTCACATAACCTCAAAATTTAGGTGAAAAATTCAAAAAACCAAGTTTTTGGTTTTTTATTTTTATCTACTTCAAAATTTATTGTTTTTCTACGAAATTTGGTGAAAACTTACTTTATTATGTCCCAAATACACTGTAATTTATTTGATTGAAAATATTTATTTTTTCGCCTTATTTTGAATTAATACCAAAAAAACAACCTAATTTTCAATCGAAAAGTCACCCGTCAAAATATCAGTTTTTTTCATAAATTGGGGTGCCTTTTATTCATTGAAATCTCTACTTTTATATGGTGTAAAAAAAATAAACACCACCATAGTAAATGTTCTCAGGAAATGCATACAAACAGTGTGAAAATTAGCTTTTACTAAATCAGGCACACTTCTCGAACTACCTGAAATGTTTATATCGACAGCATTTTGCTTTTGAATATGCTGTAAAATATTAAACTTAGAATAGATAATTATTTTTCTTTTGAAATATTACCGAAAAGCAGATACAAGAGAAGATATAGCGTTCGAGAAGTGTGCCTGATTTAGTAAAAGCTCATTATCACACTGTTTGCATGCATTTCCTGAGAACATTTACTATGGTGGTGTTTATTTTTTTTTACACCATATGAAAGAAGAGATTTCAATGAATAAAAGGCACCCCAAGTTTTTGAAAAAAGCTGATATTTTGACGGGTGACTTTTCGATTGAAAATTAGGTTGTTTTTTTGGTATTAATTCAAAATAAGGCGAAAAAATAAATATTTTCAATCAAATAAATTACAGTGTATTTGGGACATAATAAAGTAATTTTTCACCAAATTTCGTAGAAAAACAATAAATTTTGAAGTAGATAAAAATAAAAAACCAAAAACTTGGTTTTTTGAATTTTTCACCTAAATTTTGAGGTTATGTGAAAAAATTGTGAATACAAAAGTTGTAGATCCTTTTATTACCTACAACTTTGCCATTGAACTTTTTTCCGTAGGACTTGTAGTTTTGTCGGAAATCGAGAGAGACCATTTTTTTCTCTTAAAAGCTCCCCCCTCCCACTTCCCGAACTCGGATTGACCGTAATTTATTTTGCCTTACATTTTTATCATATTCCCCTCCTTTTCTAATGGGTTTCATCCGACTGCGATTTTTTTTATCTTTTCATTATTTTTAAAGGCTTCTACCCCAGTCTATTAATAATGACTTGGATAATTAAACTAGGTAGGTGCTCTTCTCTTTGTAATATAAAAATAAATAACTTTTTAAATAATATGCAAAAACACCCTGTTTTATCATATACCTACATAATTATATGTAAGCAGCCTTAGAAACCTTTCAAGTTTGAATTAGGTATTATTTTTCCTGAGCAATCGCATATTGTTTATTTACGACTCCTTCATCTAATATACATATTATAATAAATCTGTAGAAGGGTCAATTCTGTACATTGAAAATACTGAAAAATTAAATAGCAGAGGGTGTTACTGGATTGATACCAAACCCAAATACCTATGTGATTAAAACAATTTTTGTCTGTCTGTCTGTATGTGAAGACATCACGTACAGACAGACAGACGAAAACTAACGGTACGATTTCGATGAAACTTGGTATAATTATACCTTATTATCCTGGGCATAAAATAGGATACTTTTTATCCCGGAAAAATACGAAGGAAAAAAAATCTTAATTTTTCCGCGCGGACGGAATCGCGGGCGGAAGCTAGTTAATAATAAATTATAATCTAACGTTATCAAGTCTTGCAAGAGTCTTGCAATGATATCGTTCTGGAATAATTTTTGAAGTGACTTGTAAACTGTTCAAAACACTTGTCGCGTGTTTTTGATAAGGAAAATGCAATCAATTATTAATTATTAATATAAGTAGTAGATATTAAAACTGTTCAAGAATACCATATAATATAAGGAATATAGTCATGAAATGATTTGAAACGTGACGCTGGATGTATACATGATGTTTTTTGAGATGTACCTACCAAAAAACTAATTTTAATTTCAACGTAAGCTATAAAACGAAGGAAACGCTTATCTGACGAAATTAATGGATTACAGACTACTGACCTATCTACTGACTAGCACAAAATATGATAAGAAACAGGAAAATCGTACACACCTACTTGCGGTTAAAATTTTGTAAGCCGAGATGTTAGTGTTTCTAGTTTATGTATTTCATTATTTAAATATAATTGGTGAGGTAAGGTGTAGTGGTTTAAAACTTTGACAATGGCCAAAATTTCATGACCTAAGCTTTATTGTAACTACGTTGTGTTGCCCAGTTTTGTTCTACTCCGATAAACATGCTTCGCAATAATAATTCTTCCTGTTTTCCTAAATTATGTATTAGAAGTTACCTACACAGTAAAAAATATGATTATATAGTATATTGTGCTATTATTATTTTACTAGTGATATAGATTTACTAGGGTAGTGTATGAATAGTCGCGATAAAACAATTGCATTATATTCTAGTTGTTTATTATTCGTTTGGGAATAAGTAATATTAATATGTTAATCGTATATAAATACCTAACAAAAAAATAGAAAGTACAAACGGATTAAGATTTACATCTTTCACAACATAGGAGAGGTGACGAAGAAAAACGTTATTAAAACAAACGTTTAAAAACATTTCCACTAGTGCGTAGAATGAGAGTTCGCAAGAAGGCCAAGCCGAGTGCGTGGTGGAGGAACCAGTTGTTACAGCATATAGACGCAATCGCTCACAACTGGCAAGCGAACACAGCGCTTCCTAGTTCCTACATCGCATCGTATCGTACCACATAGGTACTTGCGTACGCGACCCGCGACATACATTCATAAAAGGTACAAGTATAAGTGTCAATGATTATGTTATTATGTCATATGTAATTATCCGTGCGACATCAGATGTATTCAAAGATTGAAAGAAAATTTGTTTGATGTCTCCTTTTGAAGAATTAGTTATATTTTCATACATAAATATAACTCAAGTCGTGGATAAAAATTGCTGGCGAATATTTACGTACTATTAATACATACGTAAGTATTGGTACGTTCTGCTAAATTTAGTTTCACACGTTACTCAATAGTTTATGGAAATTAATATTTTTGTAATTAAATTTCGTTGTGCTACGAAGGAGAGATTTCAGACGGGGTACACATATTATCATCTCCTCGAGCGATCGTCCGGCATACAGCTTTCCTCATATTGCAGTGTATGTCTACCAACAGGACGCCAGGTGCGACGTGTGCCAACCGTCCACTTCCTAATACTAACACACAGAGTCAAAGTACGTACAATGTTACTTATCACTAATTCATAACTTTAGAAAATTACGGCAACAAACACATTAAATCAGAAAACGGCCTTGTAAAAACTAATACATTAAAGCGGAAAGCGCGCTTTATGTCAGCCATTTATATTTAAACAACTCACGGCAGCGGTTTTACGCTGCTTTTTACTACGACACATTTTTCGAACACAGCGAGAAAACTGAGCAAACTTTTAAATGAAGGGAAATTGGGTTGTGCTTAATTTAAAAGGAAAAGTTGTAAATGAGTCGCACAGTCGAATTACCGTGTGCCGGTGTGTAGTGGGAACTAATAACTTGTATTGGCGTCGGCTCGCGCCTTGTTTCCTGTCATTTTCGCTCCTCGTGCCTGCGCTCAAACCTTTTATTATCTGCCGGAATTTAGGTGCTAAAAGCGAAGTGCACATTGTGTTTGAGCTCTAGATGTTAGAGCCTGCAACGTTTTGAATTACGAGCGACACTACGATCATTTACAAGGTGTGATGTTTAGCCGTGTGTTAATTAAGTGTGCTATGATTTTGCTTATTTATTTTTTCAAGACAAGAATCGTCATGGTTTACGATTATGTTTCTCTTAAGTACAATGATTAAAGACAAACTCGAAATAAATCTTAAGCGAATATAACAAAAACTACATCTTAGTTTTTATAATATTTTTTACGTCATACACATAAAACGAGATCATTAATTTAAAATATCACTCGTGTAGAGCCGGAAAATAGTATCCTAATAAAGTGCTTACAGACAACTGGGGAATACAAAGAGACCGGCCGACTGGAACGTGTAGCATTTGTAGCAATACGGGATTACGTGGCTAAGTGGCTTAGCGGCTGAGCGCCTGAGCGGCTGAGCGGCTGAGCGGCTTGCGGCGGACGCAGCTAGCTGCTAGGCGCGCCGTAAGCAGAACAAGAGCAGACGGCGACGCACTCACCGCTTGTCCTATGATCCAAAGATTTGAAGATATTGAGGACTTTTTCACATTATATATTTAAGTATTTTAGATTATTTAGTAGTGCGGATCGTGAGAAATAAAAATGGGATACTTTCTATTCCTACAATAATTGATGCAGTATAAATAAAAATACTTTCTACAAAATTACCATAATTTCATAATAATTAAGGATATTGATCACTGATATTGATCGTATAACTGGGTAAATGTAAATAAAATGTTTTCTGTAACTTTTTGTTTATTGGTAGATACAATAAAACATAAAATATAATAAATTACAACAGCAATGTATTATAGTACATAGAAATTAAGAGCTCTATGCAATATTTATAGATGCATATAGCGTGCATACAACGTTTATACAGTTACAGCGTAAAACACATGATGATATCAAAATCCAAAATTAGTTGTCTAATTTGTAAACGCCTGCAGAAAACTCCGCTGGGAACAGCGTCCGCGGCGAAACGTTGCCCGCCGCTTTTTAATTGCATTTGACGTAAATTACACGCGTGTGATAAAATGTTGGTAAATAAAGCAGATACAATCAGAGCCCGGGGACGGAGTGTAAACACAGGGTCGGCTCCCGGGGCGCCGGGACGCCCGCGCCCTAGGGTTGTCACTCGGAGAAACAACAATCGAAGGTACGGCAAATATGTGTTAAACAAACCCCTTTTGTCCATTGTAGGTTGTTCCGTGATAACCAGATATTAATTTATTGAAGTAAAACTTCTTTAGGCGCGACTAGGGAGTAACTCAGATTTTTTTTCTGACGGAAGTAACGCTGTGTAGTTTCCGCCATTTAAAAATAATAATTCTGATTGGTTGTAAGTATATGTCATATACTACACGCTTCTTGACTTATACGCCAGCTAGTGGCAAATATCATAATCAATTAGGATTATTTATTTTCAAATTTTCAAACGGATCAATTGTGAATAGCAAAGTGAATGAAAAATTCAACAGTTTTAAAAACATTATTTTAAATTGCAAATTTTTTTGAAAATCTCTAAATATACTTGTTTATTTATTACTTTTAAAATAAGTAAATTAAAAATAAATTTTCTGACAATTGCGACATTTTATAATATTCAATAACAAGGTTATATGTATTGACATGTGCGTTTTACTTCAATCGCGCGTAAAGGTTACACGCACACACTTTTTTATAAAGTACTTACCTAGTTAATTAAAGTAAAATATTTTCATTACGTAGATACCAAGTTGTATGATTTTACAATCAAACCTATAACAGTTTTATGTAATAAAACATTGCGGCGGTTATTAATTACGAAATGTAAAGTTGACCACACTTCGTTCATGTCGTTGAAAATGCTGATATTATCTATGATTATTTTGTAAAGAATTTAAAAAAATAAGGCTAATTCCATTTACTTTCATTGTTTCATTATCATCAGTTTTTTTTCAATATTTTTATATGCCGAATCCATTCTTATTTACTTATTACCTACTTAATAAAGAAACATTTTAATTATCGTTGTTTTTGTATTTCGCTCTTAAGCAAATGCAATTTTAAATATGAACGCATTTATCATATCTACGAACAAATTTTTATAAATTAACCTACTATTCATACTATGTATACACTTGTATGCTGTATATAAAAACGTATATTTCTGATATCATTGCAAAAACAATTAGAAAAGCAATTTGAATCGTTATCAGATAATGTAAATGTTTTCCTTATTATTATGCAAATATTGATTACTTACTTACTTACTAGAGTGGCGCAGGGACCCAAAGTGAGTCTTGGCCTCCGACAATAAGAGCCTCCATTTGACTCTTCAAATGGAGGCAGGATAGAGATCCTGCGCCATCTCTTGCCATTTTTCAATCTGGAGGGTGTGCAGGTCTTGTCAAATATTGATGAGATTTACCATTTCACATAAAGGAAATGTGGTTAACAAGTAAAGTCTGCTATAATCGTGTACTTACAAAATTTAAAGTAAGACTCATAAGTAACTCATATTTTAATAATTTTACCTGTTGTGTTAGGATTTATACATAACAAACTTTTATATGTATTACAATAAATCTTAAAGTATGTACAGTTTTCAGTAGTGACAGCCCTACGCACGGCGATCCCTCACTTAGTTACTAATGTAGCGAAACACCGTTTCATTACGAGCCTTTATTAATCATAACAGCGTGTCGCGAAGGTAACTTCTGTAATAATTAGGGTCTTGTTACCTTCTGATTGAAGATGTATTGCCACTTACACTTACTGTTGCCTAAATGAGGTAGCGTTCGGAATCACAAAGAATATCTGATTGTTCGGTTACGAGCAGAGCTCGAATTTCATCATTAAACCGCATTTTTAGTTTTTGAGAGAAAATTAAAAACAATGATCATCTTATCCTTTTAATTTTTATTAAAAATCTTATATAATAATTATATCATCGGTACTTATATTAAGAATTATGATGGATTTTCTCATTGAGAGATAAATTTTGATATAGAATTAGATAAAACCTTGCAGAGTATTTTCGTTCTGAAAACAGGAAAGGTAGTCCATTGAATAAAAAGTTCTAGAGTGCGTGAGTTAGTAACGTAAGATGTTTCTTCGGAAACATGTCAAGAGTCCCTAGGTAATAAACATACTAAAACCCCGGGCCACTAGGAGGAGCCCCGGAGTGGGGGGAGGGGGGAAATGGGTCCATTTTTTCATTTTTCGCTTAAATCTCAAAAACGGTACATGTTAGAGAAAAACTTTCAAGGAAAAGTTGAAAGGCCATAAAATTATCTACAAGTTGTACCTGAATCATTTTTTCCTATATCCTACCGTTTCTGAGTTATACGCAGTAAAACATGATTTTGGCTCAAACAATTTCCACATCAATCGATCAAAAAATATTTCTTTCTTCCAAAAAACTCAAATGTGCAACTTGTGACCGGTACTGATAGATTGCTCTTAATTAGTTCTATAATTGGTAAAATAAACACATTCCTCCATGGAAGCCTTTAGGAGGAATCGATTGTCAAAATATTATATTAGGGCAGTTTGAGTTACTGAACTTGATCTTTTTATTTTTTTCTTCCAAAAAACTCAAAAGTGCAACTTATGACCGGTACAGATAGATTGCTCATAATTAGGTCTATCATTGCTAAAAATACCAGATTCCACCACGGAGGCGTTTACGGGGAATTGAATTTTATCAGGGTAGTTACGATACATGAACTTTTTATTTTTTTTCTTCCAAAAAGCTCAAAAGTGCAACTTGTGACCGTTACAAGTAGATTGCTCATAATTAGGTCTATCATTGATAAAAATACCAGATTCCACCATGGAGGCGTTTACGGGGAATTGAATTTTATTAGGGTAGTTAGTTAAAAAGTTCATGTATCGTAACTACCCTAATAAAATTCAATACCTCCTAAACGCCTCCATGGTGGAATCTGGTTTTTTTATCAATGATAGACCTAATTATGAGCAATCTATCGGTACCGGTCACAAGTTGCACTTTTGAGTTTTTTTGGAAAAAAAAAATAAAAAGTTCAAGTATCGTATCTACCCTAATAAAATTCAATTCCCCGTAAACGCCTCCGTGGTGGAATCTAGTATTTTTATCAATGACAGACCTTATTATGAGCAATCTATCTGTACCGGTCACAAGTTGCACTTTTGAGTTTTTTGGAAGAAAAAAATAAAAAGATCAAGTTCAGTAACTCAAACTACCCTAATATAATATTTTGACAATCGATTCCTCCTAAGGCTTCCATGAAGGAATGTGTTTATTTTACCAATTATAGACCTAATTAAGAGCAATCTATCTGTACCAGTCACAAGTTGCACTTTTGAGTTTTTTGGAAGAAAAAAATAAAAAGATAAAGTTCAGTAACTCAAACTACCCTAATATAGTATTTTGACAATCGATTCCTCCTAAAGGCTTCCATGGAGGAATGTGTTTATTTTACCAATTATAGACCTAATTAAGAGCAATCTATCAGTATCGGTCATAAGTTGCACTTTTGAGTTTTTTTGGAGAAAAAAAATAAAAAGTTCAAGTATCGTAACTACCCTAATAAAATTCAATTCCCCGTAAACGCCTCCGTGGTGGAATCTGGTATTTTTATCAATGATAGACCCAATTATTATCAATCTATCTGTACTGGTCACAAGTTGCACTTTTGAGTTTTTTGGAAGAAAAAAATAAAAAGATCAAGTTCAGTAACTCAAACACCATAATATAATATTTTGACAATCGATTCCTCCTAAAGGCTTCCATGGAGGAATGTGTTTATTTTACCAATTATAGACCTAATTAAGAGCAATCTATCAGTACCGGTCACAAGTTGCACATTTGAGTTTTTTGGAAGAAAGAAATATTTTTTGATCGATTGATGTGGAAATTGTTTGAGCCAAAGTCATGTTTTACTGCGTATAACTCAGAAACGGTAGGATATAGGAAAAAATGATTCAGGTACAACTTGTAGATAATTTTATGGCCTTTCAACTTTTCCTTGAAAGTTTTTCTCTAACATGTACCGTTTTTGAGATTTAAGCGAAAAATGAAAAAATGGACCCATTTCCCCCCTCCCCCCACTCCGGGGCTCCTCCTAGTGGCCCGGGGTTTTAGTATGTTTATTACCTAGGGACTCTTGACATGTTTCCGAAGAAACATCTTACGTTACTAACTCACGCACTCTAGACCCCCATGGAGGGACTCATTCAATGGACTAAGGAGGTAAATAGTAGCTGGAAATTTATACGTGAAGCATCCGCCACACGATAACGCGGGGTGTACGAGAGAAACAACTTGTGGAAGCTAGTGATAATAATATAAACTTTATCTTAATTATATCTTATCAATTTTATCTAAATGAATCCATAGCCACTGAGCAGAGTATCACATAGAGCGCATAACCTATAATAATTAATTATCTAGTCTCTTCTATGTGTGTTTGTATTATTGTTTGATATTCTAGATTTATCTGCTATTAATTAATAATATCTAAACTGTGCTTCCGGGGTCCCTGTGCCCCCCGGGTGTAGTAAGGTTTTTCATCCTATAAATACGTTTAACAGCTGCATGACGAATAAAGGAAACTGGCAGCAGTTAATATAAACTGTATAAAATGAGGAGGTGTCGGTGAGCGGTGAGCTAGGTCCCGGGTAATGTGGGAAGTGATGCGTGGTGCGACACGACAAGCCACTCGCCACTCCGGCTTTGTGCGCCGCGTGACGCCCCGTGACGCCAAGCGTCCTACATTGTTACCAGTGTTTTGCACTCAGCCACTCTATTGTAACAATTACGTGCTATCGTCAAATACTAAAGTAAATTACACTGTAAATAAGGTAATAATTGAAAATGCAAAGTTATATCTGAGAGACGCTAAAATTAAATTGCAAATAATTATGTCTAGGTTGCAAGTCGTTAAAGACTCTGTCATTACTCATTGCTTGTTTATATATAGGCATATTTGTTTATAAAAAAATTTAATAAAAAATACGTCTCATCTGGTTATCAGATCGGTGAAGGACGATCTCCCACGGTCTCTTAGACCTTTACGTGCATTAAGTGCGCATAGATGTTTTTAAACAAACAATATGTGGGGATTAGACTCGTCAATGAGATAATATGTCGTAATATTCTTCCAATCCTGACTCACGGGCTCACAAGCATACTGCCTGACTTTATAAAGCTATAGATATATCGTTCAAACCAGAGATAACGCACTCACCATATTTGGGGAAAATCATATTTTCCTGAACAATAAATCAGTGCTATCGAAGAATGGGCGTTGCTTCTACCGCGTACGGGCAAGTCTACATTATGATATGCTTCAAGGAGATTTGAGATTTAAGGGCTGTTACTTACAATTTTTGAAGTGATAACTTTTTTGGGCACTATAAGCCATTTTTGCAAAATGTAAAACGGTAAGCGATGGTGGTATGCAGATTGTAGATTTTATGTTGTAATTTATGGTTAATAGGCAATAATTATTTTAAAAAGTTGAATGGAATGCATTCCTGTGTTTGTAGTTTTCTTTTAATAAACGCGTAACTTATCTGCATTAAGTAATCTGACGACGTGTTCTAACGGGCGTTAACAATATTCAAATAATTTACAATCGACCCATTTCCGCGGATGACGCACGCAGTGTTCCCTATCGCAGCCTCCTTATCTCGATCGACCGATATAAAGATAAGCTATAACCTCATATTTAAATATAATTAATATTTTTTGTTAACAGAAAATACTTACCTAGTCATTGGAACAAGATGTGGGGTATAAACCGACTTACATGCACTTTTAACTTTTAAAACAATAAGATTATTGAAACTTGTTACAAAATTCGCTCCATGTGTACTAGCAATAATTATATTTAGTAATATTTTTAGTTCACTGTTCATCGAAAGAATTATCTCATATTAGAAATCTCTATATTATGAATAGAGGACATTAGTGTACCTTGAGTGTACCATCCTAATGCAAGTAGCTAGGTATATCAATACAAAGTCAATACATATTAGCGTATTGTCTGTCTCAGTTCAGAATAGCACAGTTAGATAAATCTCCATTTGTCACATAAAGCAGGACAGTACTTAACTATAATGCCTGATATCACAGTCGCATTGAAATGGCATGAATGAACCAAACTATTGCGTGATCCTCGTTTCATTCGAGAGCCTAATTAATTGTGGGTATTTCCCAATGACCTCTGTCTGAGCGAAGAATTAACTCTATATCACCACATTTCGAGCATAACCACTGCGATCTATTTAAAATGATACAATAGCCCGATATAACTCGAGCTGAATTCATTTACAGTTTCATTAATATTAAACGTGTGAAAGTGTGGGTGTTTGTTCGTTCAAACTTACAAACATCAATACATCATTATGTAAAACTGGTTCCCTCTGATAGAATTGATAGAGTCGAGCATCAGCTAGTCCCAAATGAAGTATGGATTTAACCGACTGTTTAAGGGAGGATTGAACAGTAATCGAGATTAATCCTGTAAATAGCAGATGAGCTTGGTTACAGGCTACAGTTAATGACGTGTAAACGGCCCCCAATAAGCGTGACGTTTGATAAGCGAATATTAGCTGCACGCTGGGGATTCGCTCACATTAGCAGATTAAAATGTAGTTCAAAGTATTGTGTTTTGTGTTTTAAAGAAAAATTATAATTTGTATATTTTCCGATTGGAAAAATTATTTCGGTGTTAGATAGCCCATTTATCTAGAAAGGCTTATAGGCTTCATATCATCACGCGAAGACCAACAGGAGCGGAGCAATGCGGGTGAAACCGCGGAGCACTGCTAGTAACTTATCATCATCATCACTATCACTACATAGTATAAAACAAAGTCGCTTTCCCTGTCCCTATGTCCCTATGTCCCTTTGTACGCTTAAATCTTTGAAACTACGCAACGGATTTCGATGCGGTTTTTTTTAATAGATAGAGTGATTCAAGAGGAAGGTTTATATGTATAATAACATCCATTAAATAGTGGAGAAGTACTGTTATTTTTGAGGTTTCTAATGTGATGTCGTAAAAAATTACATTTTTTCCGCTTACATTGCAAACGCAGGCTGAACCCTACGAGTTTTATCAAAATAATGTACTACTTAGGTATTATACACATTGAAAAGGTCTACAGAAAAGTCCGCGATGGTATATGTCTATCTCTTATGGATAACCCACAATAACTTTTTTTGTCATTTACTTTTTACGAAAAATAATGGCTAATTTTCGATGCGATTTTAACCAATTCAGCATTAATCCTTAACCAATTAAATACCTTGAATACATTGTTCATTTAATATAGATCTATATGGCCCTTTACACCGTATGATTTAAGTGAATATTTTCGAAGATATTACAGATTATAAATTGCGGGACGTAGCGTACCGGTACCGGCCGCCCGGCTATCTATTTTAATTTTATACCCGTGCGAAGCCGGAGCGGGCCGGTATGTTTTTATCACAGACTAATAATAATATACTACGTATGTTTTTATATACAACGTTCACAGTTTTTCTGTAGTGTATTTAGTATCAGCATTGCACCCGTGCGAAGCCGGGGCGGGTCGCTAGTAAGATATATATGTATATAAAATGTGATAGAAGTTTTGGTCTCGCAGTTCTGTTATATGTTATACTAGCGACCCGCCCCGGCTTCGCACGGGTGCAATGCTGATACTAAATACACTACAGAAAAATTGTGAACGTTGTATAGGTATAAAAATATAGCGGCCCGCTCCGGCCTCCGGCATCGCACGGGTATAAAATACATAGCCGGGCGGCCGCAAACGCTACGTCCTGCAATTTTTAAATCTGTAATATCTTCGAAAATATTCACTTAAATCATACGGTGTAAAGGGCCATATAGATCTATATTAAATGAACAATGTATCCATGGTATTTAATTGGTTAAGGATTAATGCTGTATTGGTTAAAATCGCTTCGAAAATTAGCCATTATTTGTCGTAAAAAGTAAATGACAAAAAAAAGTTATTGTGGGTTATCCATAAGAGATAGACATATACCATCGCGGACTTTTCTGTAGACCTTTTCAATGTGTATAATACTTAGTACATTATTTTGATAAAACTCGTAGGGTTCAGCCTGCGTTTGCAATGTAAGCGGAATAAATGTAATTTTTTACGACATCACATTAGAAACCTCAAAAATAACAGTACTTCTCTACTACTTAATGGATCTTATTATACATATAAACCTTCCTCTTGAATCACTCTATCTATTAAAAATAAACGCATCAAAATCCGTTGCGTAGTTTCAAAGATTTAAGCGTACAAAGGGACATAGGGACATAGGGACAGGGAAAGCGACTTTGTTTTATACTATGTAGTGATTACACAAATATTATTCTCGATTGATTTTTAAACAGTGGTCGATAACAAAAAGATAACAGTTTTCTATGATGATTATGTTAGGGTAGAAAACAAAAATAAAATTTGGTGATTTGTTTAATTATTTTGTGAGTGTGAAGTATCTAGATATTTTATATTTTATTAGCAACAGGTAGGTAAGGGTTACACATGACCTGATTATCGTTGTGTGTCACAACCAGTCTATTGAACCAGACTGTTCCCTCACAGTCTATGTAATACTGCAGTATTCATTATGTTTTTTTCCTATATCCTGTTATTATCCTGTTATTACCATGTGACTTAAACTTAATATGACCAATGACCCTAATCTGTCCATTTATTACTAGGAAAGTATTAATAGAATGCAATGCATTGAATTTCAAGACTTTTGTGAGCAATTTTAATGTAGATAATGTATTTAAAACACACATTATTTTTAATATATATGTATATATTATGACGTGTATATTGTATGTTTACTTTGTCCAGCTTACTTTCAAAGGTTGAAATAACGGCCATGACCTCACAATATGTTGTAAACACTTTGGTATTATTATACGAAAATAGATATATAAAAGGATGAAAGAAAACCATCGAGTAAATATTAAATATTTTATTTGAAAACAAACTTATACGATTTATGTATACATATAGTTTTGTTTACATAGTCTTCTTATCGTACATCTGAAAGTGTCTCTACTTAAATCGATTTTATTGTAAAATTTTACCTATCATAGTTATATTTACATGGTTATTCTATGCAAAGATGTTAATTCGCTTTAACATTTACAATATAGCCGATTTACTTACAAAGTTACGCAGAACGCACACGGCACGACCGCGACCGGCAGACGTACATCGTGCGGTAAGTATCTAATCATCGATTAAACTGTTGTTAAAACACTTAGTTAACGTTATTTACCAATACTAATAAATGTTTAACTGATTTAACCCATTGACCACCGTAAGGCCCGATCGGGGCGCGACACAATAGATTTTCTATTGTGTCTGTGATTCCGAGGACTGATGGATTAATTATCAAGATAATGTAAATAAAGTTTATTACCAAATAGCTAGAAGAAAAAATGCATTCATTCCTGAATTAAAAATGGCTGAGAGAAGTTATCGGAGCGTTTTAACAACAGTTAATGTATTTAACAATAGAAATATAAAATCAATTCTCTAAATTACTCTTAAATAGGTTCATAATTATTTCTTATCTTCGTGTTTAAGTCGTTTATATTGCGATGTTGTTCATTACAAAAGGTGTGCGCAGTGTAAACATTTTACACTGTATACATGTGTGTGTATTAAGATGAGTTTACACAATTACATAATAACATATTGTATATACTTAGGCTTATTTGTGATCTTACATCCCACTCAGCAATTACAATTTAAACGAGTATCGTCTTCGCAACAATATGTTTTTAATAGCAGTAAACTTTAGTACAGACACTGTTTATTGATGATTTATATAGCCTCTTTTAAGGACGCGTTTACGAATCTGACAAAAATACGCAGTTTTTCAGTGCATTTTGCGGCGAAATAGTACAAAACCAAGTTTAACTAATAATTACCATAAATAGATTACTCCTTAATCTTTAAAAGGTACTATATTTTAAGTCGAAAATTTTGGTTTATAATATTGAAAAAAATAATTTCCGTTGCCTCTTCACCCAAAATTGACAATATCGTGCTGAATAAACGAACATTTTTCTTGTATTTAATAAAACAAATTGATTTATTTAAAAATATTTTAAGTAAGTAGACATGTCTAACTCAAAAAGGTACTAGATAAAACTATCAAAATGTTACAAATAGGCTGAGAAAAAAATTAAAATCAAATCTTATTTTTTCACATATTTAGCTGTAACGCGTGATACTTATTGCATTGAAATAAGGGTTATTTTATTTGTCACTACCTTGAATTATTGCAACACAATTTGTAATGAAATATTTTAGTAATTTAGGGCGCTTGTGCACTACAAGGAAATTTACCGTCCGGCATTCCGATTTTTTACGGTCCGGTGTGGCATGAAAAAACCGATGAAATGCTTGTGCACCTGTCCGTCTTTACTCGGATCAGTGCGGTACAGTTCAAGGAAGTTTGGCGGTATAATACTATCATAAATGATTGTTTTTGCATTTTACAAGAAACGATTAAAAATATAGAAGGTGAAATATTATATTACTTCGTTATAATAAAAAGTAAAGTTCCGTAAGAGATTTAAAATGCGTGTTTCACTTATTTATTTTAATCAGTGACGAGGAGCTAAAGCTATTCCCACTTGAACTTTAACTTACCAACACTTACTTAGATAATAATTATAGGTCAATGCTTGGTCAATGTATATAAAATAACAATACCGACTTCTCAAATCTCATTGCCAACTAAAAGAAAGTAAAACAAGAGCTTGCTTTCAATTGGCATATGCAGTAAAAACAGTAAAATCAAAGCAAGTGGGCATTCGAAAACAATTATACCTACAGCGACTCGTAGACACAAAAAACCATCCGGAATAGGGAAAAGTAAAATGTCGGACAGTAAAATTACGTATAGTGCACAAGGTAGTATATAGTATGTAGTATATTAATGGCGTGCCATACCGGACCGTAAAAAATCGGAATGCCGGACCGTAAAATTCCTTGTAGTGGACAAACGCCCTTAGTCTGCGCTCAGCCGCCGTTGTGAGTAGACACTGTGACGCTTGTAAGCAGCTCCTCGTTTACGAAAAGATCACTGTACGAATACAAAATATTTCACCTAATAAACTTGATCCTTCACGCATTTATTTTATTTATAGATTTTATACTTATGGGATTATAAATTTCATATTTAGTTTCTGACTTGATGGAGTGACCTGAACGTGTACTTCGAAGACTGCTACTGGAACTAATAAACGATTAGAGCTAGGTATGCCGAGTTTGGGCTCGTTTTGTTAGTTATGTTGAGAGTTGAGACCTTACCTCCGGACTTGATGGAGTGACCTGAAGGTGTACTTCGAAGACGGCTACTGGAACTAATAGACGAGTAGAGCTAGGTATGCCGAGTTTGGGCTCGTTTTGTTAGTTATGTTGAGACCTTACCTCCGGACTTGATGGAGTGACCTGAAGGTGTACTTCGAAGACGGCTACTGGAACTAATAGATGAGTAGAGCTAGGTATGCCGAGTTTGGGCTCGTTTTGTTAGTTATGTTGAGACCTTACCTCCGGACTTGATGGAGTGACCTGAAGGTGTACTTCGAAGACGGCTACTGGAACTAATAAACGATTAGAGCTAGGTATGCCGAGTTTGGGCTCGTTTTGTTAGTTATGTTGAGACCTTACCTCCGGACTTGATGGAGTGACCTGAAGGTGTACTTCGAAGACGGCTACTGGAACTAATAGACGAGTAGAGCTAGGTATGCCGAGTTTGGGCTCGTTTTGTTAGTTATGTTGAGACCTTACCTCCGGACTTGATGGAGTGACCTGAAGGTGTACTTCGAAGACGGCTACTGGAACTAATAGACGAGTAGAGCTAGGTATGCCGAGTTTGGGCTCGTTTTGTTAGTTACGTTGAGACCTTACCTCCGGACTTGATGGAGTGACCTGAAGGTGTACTTCGAAGACGGCTACTGGAACTAATAGACGAGTACAGCTAAGTATGCCGAGTTTGGGCTCGTTTTGTTAGTTACGTTGAGACCTTACCTCCGGACTTGATGGAGTGACCTGAAGGTGTACTTCGAAGATGGCTACTGGAACTAATAGACGAGTAGAGCTAGGTATGCCGAGTTTGGGCTCGTTTTGTTAGTTATGTTGAGACCTTACCTCCGGACTTGATGGAGTGACCTGAAGGTGTACTTCGAAGACGGCTACTGGAACTAATAGACGAGTAGAGCTAGGTATGCCGAGTTTGGGCTCGTTTTGTTAGTTACGTTGAGACCTTACCTCCGGACTTGATGGAGTGACCTGAAGGTGTACTTCGAAGACGGCTACTGGAACTAATAGACGAGTAGAGCTAGGTATGCCGAGTTTGGGCTCGTTTTGTTAGTTACGTTGAGACCTTACCTCCGGACTTGATGGAGTGACCTGAAGGTGTACTTCGAAGACGGCTACTGAAACTAATAGACGAGTAGAGCTAGGTATGCCGAGTTTAGGCTCATTTTGTTAGTTATGTTGAGACCTTACCTCCAGACTTGATGGAGTGACCTGCAGGTGTACTTCGAAGACGGCTACTGGAACTAATAGACGAGTAGAGCTAGGTATGCCGAGTTTGGGCTCGTTTTGTTAGTTACGTTGAGACCTTACCTCCGGACTTGATGGAGTGACCTGAAGGTGTACTTCGAAGACGGCTACTGGGACTAATAGACGAGTAGAGCTAGGTATGCCGAGTTTGGGCTCGTTTTGTTAGTTACGTTGAGACTTGAGACCTTACCTCCGGACTTGATGGAGTGACCTGAAGGTGTACTTCGAAGACGGCTACTGGGACTAATAGACGATTAGAGCTACGTGAAGGTAGTCGTGATGATACACCCGAAGGGCAACCGGAAAGATATGACGATCAATTTTTGAAGGAGAACATGAAGACACATTTAATTCGATTTTATAAGAACAGCCTCCTTCCAGAATTGACCGATCCAAGATTCAAAAGAAATATGGAACTACAGGAACATTCATCAAATTGCCATAGTAATATAATGAAAACTAATTAAAAAGAATTGTTTTTCTTGAGTTTTATCCATTTTTTTATCTTTTACCCTACATAACCCTACCCTATCTATCCTACCCTACACTACTCTACTCTACACTACTTTATCCTATTCTACCATACTATACACTACTCTACCTTACCAAACTTCACATAAACCATGTACTTAATAGTCTTAAAAAAGCCTAAACATTTTATTTGGATAGGTGAGCCTGTTCTTGAGTTATAAAATTACAACGCAAAGTGGCATCACTACATAGTATAAAACAAAGTCGCTTTCCCTGTCCCTATGTCCCTATGTCCCTATGTCCCTTTGTACGCTTAAATCTTTGAAACTACGCAACGGATTTTGATGCGGTTTTTTTAATAGATAGAGTGATTCAAGAGGAAGCTTTATATGTATAATAATATCCATTAAGTAGTGGAGAAGTACTGTTATTTTTGAGGTTTCTAATGTGATGTCGTAAAAAATTACATTTATTCCGCTTACATTGCAAACGCAGGCTGAACCCTACGAGTTTTATCAAAATAATGTACTAAGTATTATACACATTGAAAAGGTCTACAGAAAAGTCCGCGATGGTATATGTCTATCTCTTATGGATAACCCACAATAACTTTTTTTTGTCATTTACTTTTTACGACAAATAATGGCTAATTTTCGAAGCGATTTTAACCAATACAGCATTAATCCTTAAGCAATTAAATACCATGGATACATTGTTCATTTAATATAGATCTATATGGCCCTTTACACCGCATGATTTAAGTGAATATTTTCGAAGATATTACAGATTTAAAAATTGCGGGACGTAGCGTTTGCGGCCGCCCGGCTATGTATTTTATACCCGTGCGAATTGCGATGCCGGAGCGGGCCGCTATATTTTTATACCTATACAACGTTCACAATTTTTCTGTAGTGTATTTAGTATCAGCATTGCACCCGTGCGAAGCTGGGGCGGGTCGCTAGTATTATTATAAAGAGGAAAGGTTTGTATGTATGTATGGTTTTCACGCATAAACTACTGGATCGATTTTGATGAAATTTGGCACAGATAATCTTTAGACCCTGAGAAAGAACATAGGCTATGTTTTATATTTATTGCGAAATATGTACCACGGGCGAAGCCGGGGCGGACCGCTAGTTGATTATAAATAGATAGATACATTATATTATCACTATCATCACTACATAGTACATATAAAACAAAGTCGCTTTCTCTGTCCCTATGTCCCTTTGTACGCTTAAATATTTGAAACTACGCAACGGATTTTGATGTGGTTTTTTTTTAATAGATAGAGTGATTCAAGAGGAAGCTTTATATGTATAATAACATCCATTAAATAGTGGAAAAGTACTGTTATTTTTGAGGTTTCTAATGTGATGTCGTAAATAATAACATTTATTCCGCTTACATTGCAAACGCAGGCTGAACCCTACGAGTTCTATCAAAATAATGTACTAAGTATTGTACACATTGAAAAAGTCTACGGAAAAGTCCGTGATGGTATATGTCTATCTCTTGTGGATAACCCACCATTACTTTTTTTTGTCATTTACTTTTTACGACAAATAATGGCTAATTTTCGAAGCGATTTTAACCAATACAGCATTAATCCTTAAGCAATTAAATACCATGGATACATTGTTCATTTAATATAGATCTATATGGCCCTTTACACCGCATGATTTAAGTGAATATTTTCGAAGATATTACAGATTTAAAATTGCGGGACGTAGCGTTTGCGGCGGTACCGCCTGCGAAGCATGGGCGGGTCGCTAGTTAGATATAAATAAAGATACATATTATATACGTATGATATAAGATTTTTGATAGATTTTATTAAAGTGAAACTTTTATTACATCGTCTCAAACTTTTTGGTCTGTGTAGCGCATGTCGCGTGTATCGCGGCTGCCGAGTAGGTATACCTACTCGGCACGCGACATGCGCTACACAAAGCAGTGTTCGGAACCGTTCGAACAGTTTCACTTTTATCGTGGTTTCATAAAACCACACAACATTTTATTTATAGTAATGTTTCAGTATATTGGAACTTAAAAAGTTTTTGCAAGTACCTATCAGTAGTATATGTATGTGCCAAATAAAAGTATTTTCTTTCTAGTTTTCGAAAACCCACTTGCATTTGATACCACAACAAAATTATATACTAAAAAAACGAGCCCAAACTCGGCACACCTAGCTCAGCTCGTATATTAGTTCCAGTAGCAGTCTTCGAAGTATACCTTCAGGTCACTCCATCAAGTCCGGAGGTAAGGTCTCGACATAACTAACAAAACGAGCCCAAACTCGGCACACCTAGCTCTACTCGTCTGTTAGTTCCAGTTGCCGTCTTCGTAGTACACCTGCAGGTCACTTTATCAATTGCGGAGGTAAGGTCTCAATATAACTAACAAAATGAGCCCAAACTCGGCACACCTAGCTCAAATCGTCTAGTAGTTCCAGTAGCCGTCTTCGAAGTACACCTGCAGGTCACTCCATCAAGTCTGGAGGTAAGGTCTCAACATAACTAACAAAATGAGCCTAAACTCGGCATACCTAGCTCTACTCGTCTATTAGTTCCAGTAGCCGTCTTCGAAGTACACCTTCAGGTCACTCCATCAAGTCCGGAGGTAAGGTCTCAACGTAACTAACAAAACGAGCCCAAACTCGGCATACCTAGCTCTACTCGTCTATTAGTTCCAGTAGCCGTCTTCGAAGTACACCTTCAGGTCACTCCATCAAGTCCGGAGGTAAGGTCTCAACGTAACTAACAAAACGAGCCCAAACTCGGAATACCTAGCTCTACTCGTCTATTAGTTCCAGTAGCCGTCTTCGAAGTACACCTTCAGGTCACTCCATTAAGTCCGGAGGTAAGGTCTCAACATAACTAACAAAATGAGCCCAAACTTGGTACACGTAGCTCTAATCATCTATTAGTTCCAGTAGCCGTCTTCGAAGTACACTTTGGCAAGTACTTGTTTACCAATCAATCACTGTCCAATGAAATTAGGTAAATGGTATCTACTTTTGTGACCATTCAACGTTACAAACAAATCAAAGTAAATTAAAAAAAAAAAAACATGGCAATAAAAATAAGTTCAATTATCAAGTCGTGTCAGTTTAGTCATAATTTCGTCGTTTCTCGCATTTCGCTGTGTGTGTGAGCCGTGCACGTGTAGTAGTAAGACTCAAAACGTAAAATTGATGCGCGTCAATTTGTATATGCGTCCTTAAATCAAACGTAATTCGTTTTGAAAATCCAGTTTCAAATTGTCAAACTTACTAAACTGAGAAGGCAGCAAAAGTTGCATTTTAGTTGAAAAATAAAATGCGACTTTGCAATACTCTTCTGCTTTGGAATTTAACCGAATTTCATACAAATAATGAACCCCGGATTTCTAAATTTAAAGAAAGCTGTTGGAAAAGCAAGAATTGGTTCATTGAAATGAAAACAAGCGATCCTGCTCGGAGAGGCCCTGCCCCAAGGTTCTGTGGAAACCCTTTAAAGGTTGAAATGAGAAATTCATTAACAAAACGTTAGGGAGTGATAATGACAGCTCTTTGAGACGCGCCACTAAATTGTCGAGATACTCTTTTTAAAAAACAAATTACTTAAAAACATTTTGTGCGACACTTAACGGATATTAGAGTGAACTGTTATGACGCTTTTCGCATCCATGAAATTGTTTATTAAATCATATTTTTCTAGATCACAAAAAATCCCTGTTGTTAAATTAAATAATATTATACCTACATAGGTACTAATAAAATACCACTTTTTGATGTTAGACCGAATTTCTTTGGAAATTCAAGGCTAATAGTGACACTTGAAAGCGTTTGAACTTGTAAAAAAAAACAAGTATTAGATATAATCGTAATTTATCTTTCTATATTTTATCACAAGTCGTCGTAATTGCGCCGATATGCAAACTCACTCTCTTACTCATTGCTCCCTGAAATTATTGGCGGAATATTGTCCAATAATTAATCAAAGTTATATCAATTTCTTTACGAATAAATAAATTTATCTTGTTTTTCACAAACAACATCGATGGGTATTCAGAACGGAGTAATCAGTAAGTTTGTACCGAGCTACGGCGCGTTGTATTGTTCCTCAATTAATTCACACTTAAAGCCGAGCTTAACACGACAAAAGATATTAAACCTTGAGCTCTAATCGAATTCTCTTCCGTAATAATTATTTCAATTTAATATAACTTCACCTAGATATATAATACGTCCGACTTCGTCCGACGTCCTTTAAAAACCTTAGGTTTTAAAATTTTAAACAGACAAAACAATTTAACATTTATAATAATAGAGTACACTTTATGAAGTCGTGGATTCCGGGATGACACTACGTATTACGAGTCGGTTTAATTTTGTGTGAAGGAAGAATTGCAGCTCGAGTCACGTGCTCTTTAGTACAAGTCTCGAGGGAATAAAACGTGAAAACGAGCCGTGCATACCTCCCGAGTCCCGAGTTCACTCCGTCACGGCTGCAATCGACTTTATGTCCTCTCATAATAACATAGTGAGTGGTGGGTATGCTACGTTTTGCTCCGAAATTTTATACCGTGCAAAGCGTGCAATTCGCAGCGCTTCCGCCGAGACCCGCGGCCTCGACTCGCTACGTTAACAACTCGACGTTCTTATAGTATTTTATTTACAATTCCTAACGGGAGCGAAAATTTACAAAAGTCTAACTCGAGAGACGCCCCCTTCTGTACGTGTCTGAGCTTACATCTAGCGCCCGTAATTAGCACAATTATTATTCGGCGCGAATTATACACGCCGTTATTTAATCGTAATCGTAACACATTCTGTACACGTGTGTTGCGGCGCGCGAGGTTTCGGTTTCGCTCCATTGAACCGTGCGTCGCGGTCGTTTCTGTCGCAACGAGACGCCTGACGGGCTCGCTTCGAGCGTAGCGCGATGGAAAACGTCCGGCTCTCGACTCGTTCGGCGTCGAAGGGAACGTCCGCGACATCACGTCGACCTGACGATACATTTCGCTCATATAAATCTTACAATTTATCTATATATTAATATGTTAATAGTCGGAAAACTAGGTTTTCTCTCGGAGCCGCTGGGTTCGCAGCGGGGGATCATTGGCCGGGAGGCGGGCGGGGCGGGCGAGGCGGGCGCGCGGCCGATCAGCTGGCGAGCTGCGCGCGCAGCAGCCGCGCGTGCAGCACGCAGGCGGCCAGCAGCAGCGCGATGGCGCACGAGCTGTTAGACAGCCCCGCCGAGCCCGTCTGCATGGCGGCCGGCCGCTCGCCTGCAACACACACCACTCTCAACTGTCGACTCACTGTGATCGAGCATCATTTGCAAATTCCAGAATCATGTTTACATCTAATAATAGTTTTGTTTATGATTGGGATTCAATGTAATTAAAAAAAAAAAACAATGATACGCAATATTTTTATGATTGAGTTTTTTTAATTATGTATGTTTTTAAATATGAATGTGCTAAATAAAATAGGAAGTAAGGAAGGGGAATACAAGTTATAGATTTGAGAATTATTAATAGTCAATGAAAATTCTTTTTGCTTTATACATTGTGTTATAATGCTACAAATAAATTTTCAAAGTCTTGATTTTTATTTTTGATATCATTGATAAAATTATTATAGCTTATTAGATGTAAATTATATAAAATAATATGTAATGTCTAGCAGGGATGTCAATATTGCAAAACTTCTTGTAGAATTATTAAAAGGGATATCTGCGATGAGCGTGGTTAGAATTAAATAAAATTAATGGTAGCTGCACGAGCACGAGCTGCCGAACTTCTTCAAGGAAATTATAGGGTAATAATTATTAGCGGCCAGTTGCTTTTCTGCGAAGCGATTGAGAATTGAGATTGAAGCGCGACGGGGCGCGGGGTAGTGCGGCGCGGGGCGAGAGGACCGACTTACACTATCAATGCTAAGGACGTTATATAATCCGGCACTGAAATATTTGCTAAACTACATTTTTTTTATTTCAGTTAAACACTGTGGTTTGAATCAGTCTCATACAGTTATTGTATGTTGTTAAATCATTGTATGTTTTAGATAGGATCGCGCCCCCGACCTGGCGCCCGCGGCCTGGCGCCCCGGGCCGCGCCGCGCCGGCCACGATGCAGCGGCGCACGTAACTAACGGTCCCTGTATGCTTGGTTGACCTCAACACACGGCCATTACGGCTCCCAAGTGCTTCACTAAACGATACTATATTTCAGCTGAAAAAAGGTTATTGGCGCGGGACATTGCTCTACTTTTACTCGGAATGAATTCAATACGCCATTCCAAGTTTCGATGCTCAATTTTTATTCGGCCATTTTAGTTGCAAAACATCGAATATTTTTCGTTGCAGTTCGGAATGTATGGCACCGTGGAGAAATATTGGACAAGCTCGTGAAATAGTATTCGATGCATAGCAGATAGAGTCAGACTACCTACGAAGGAAGAAATATCAATTTATCTACATTGTCATTACAAAGTTAATTACACATAAATTGCTTTGTAAACTTCGTCATAAAAACAATAATTTTACATTGTAGATACATAATATTTTAATATGCGATGTTATAATAATAAAAGATATTGCATTATATTGTTCAAAATTGTTTTCATAAGATTTAACAAGGTTATATTCTATTCTATTTGTGTTGTTAATTTTTAATAGTTTTTCTTTAATCTTGCAGTATCATAATATAATAACGGCTCGTAATCGTGACATTCGTGATTGTATTAGCCAGATTAAATAATTGAGTTGTATATCATGTGCCTAATGAACGTTTACATAATATTTTATGATTATACAATATAATTCTACCAAACCTTATGTACCTGCGTATTGGTAGCTAGCTACTAGTTATTATTCTGTGGTATTGGCCCAAACTGGAGTATATTGGCTTTTACAAATAATAGAGAGCGAAGTTGTAGCCCGTCGGCTTATATGCTTACCGCAGATCTCGGCGAGTCGACGGAAGGTCGGCTGAGGAACCGGGAATATTAAAGGGTATTGACAATCAATTCTAGATAAGGAATATATTATAAGGAATATTTACTTACAAAGCCACGGGCCTCTTTGTTCAATGGGATTATACACGTTCAGCGATTATAATAACAAAACGTTCTGATTTCTGTTGCTCAGTCGCTTAGTTCGCTAGTCTGGGTATATTTTAAGACAATAACAATCATTTGGAGTATACAAATTATTTAAATGTGATTCTGAATGAATGTATACTCGTGTTGTGTATTTATAGTTTAGGTGATACAGACGTGAGTCGGCACATTTTGCAATGTGACTCTAGCAACACTTTATATTATTCCTGTAAAATATGTCGAGCTGTGTAGCCGCTTACCGTTGAGCACGTGCACGCGCACAGAGGCCAGCTCGGCGTTGGAGGGCGCGCAGGAGTAGCGGCCCGAGTCGGAGGGCGCGGCGTCCTGCACCAACAGGTACGACGTGGTGGCGGCGCCCTTCTCCGTCACCACGGACACGCCGCCGCGCGACGAGTCGTACGAGATCACCTGCTTCAACACCAACACGCACACATTGATACACCTCGTCACACACACACAACTATCCGCTTATTAGGTAAATATTCAAAACAATAATGGAATCTGAAGCTTTAAAGTTCCGCTTCGCATAACTACGACACGGTTTGTAACGTGGAAAATACTTTTCCACTTAATAAAAATAACAAGTTGAGAGTTTGTTGAGAGTAGACATTATTATTATCATGAAGTGACACATCAACTTGTTTATTTTGTTCTTAATAAAGTCGTGTCTTGAATTACTTCTCGCTCAGCTTAGAAACATTTTATTTAGCATTACATTTTCCTGCTTCGATGAGCATGAGCCGTCATTTCTCCACTCGTAGTAAAAAGTTTGTAACAAACAAAGTGATAATATCGAGGACCGAACCCGAGTGAAACGCGTGCTCAGCCGAAACTAGTTTAATATAAGGAAACTTGTACGCGCTTCCAAAACTCTCCGAAGCGAGATTAATTCTAATTCTAATTAGGGTTGTAAACATCGCGGACACGATTTTAATTACAAAGCGGGTAATTTCCCCAGGGCGAGTGCGGGCGGTGGATATAACGAGTTGCTAAATTCTATCGAACAGACAAGCGAGTCAGAAACGGATGCCGGTAATGGTGTACGCGGATATTGCAATAGTTTAAGGATTCGAGCCCAGCTTTGCGGCGCCCGACGAATCGATACCGGGAAGATTTGCGACTGTGAACTATTGGGGTAAGGCATAAATTACGATGTTGTAATCGAAATTAAGAAGTTTAAATTAAACGTTTATAGAGAGTATTAATTATTGTATTTATTATAAGATGCAGCTTAAGAGTTTCACTTAAGAGAGAGTATAAAGCAAAATTACCAATCTTCTATTAGATAATATGTGTAATATTCAAGACCAAATCTAAAAAAATAAAATATATATCAAACTAGATGATATTTTCGAGGATCGTGTTGGATCGAAAACATAAAATATTCAAATTGACTCCATAAAAAAATCACGAAGATACCTCTCGAATGGACATGGTAACTCTACTGGAAAATTAAAGTGTTGTTATTCTTAAAATTTAATAGATAAATATAAAATTCTATTGAGATTGTTTTAATAATCCTTTATTAATGTTTATTCACTCATAATTACATTGAACCTAACAAGAATTAGAATGAGAGGTGACTGTGTCGCGAGGTCGCGCGCAGACACGCAGCTCTCAAGCGGTTGTAGTGGTGTCATCTGTGTCACTAGATACAATCAACTACTGTATAATTCATTCTGAGGAATCAATTATGTTCTTGTTATTTTTATTATTTTTTACGTCATTGTTACCTCCTTTTCATTGCGATACATACATAAATGAATAAATTATTACATGTAAGTGAATTCATGTTAATCCCATATCTTGACTAATAAGTAGAACAGAACAGAATTGGTTAATTAAAAATAAAATCCAAGTTATTAAAATCTATACAAACCCAAATCGAATATAATTCTAAATCTTTTGAAACTCATTTTTGTAGTGAATAAAATGTTAAAAAGTTTCGTATTTCCACTTCTAAACTTCAAAAAACATCTATCAGTCGAAAATATTGTATTCATTAGATTTATATGAAAGCAATGAGGTCAACCTCAAATGAATAGATTGAAACAGATTTGATCCACCATTATATCAACGTATTCTATCACGCAGCATATCGCTTAGTATAATTTGATTAAACTAACCGACAGCTGCCTATCGCTATATGAATATGCACTGAGATTCAGTCATCAGATTAACCGCACTGTGTTTAGGAACTATATAGATAGTATTATAGCTTGTAGTCAATGCTACAATACTCTATTAGTAGTTAGTACTCGTCATTGGAAATGCCGTTTGCTTTTAGCGCATTGCTGATTTATGACCTTTTATCGAGGAGTATGGAACAGCGTTGAGAAATTTTCCGGAGATGTATTTTTTCGTATTACGGAGGCAATTTATGTTAGGAAAGGAAAATAAACATAAAATAAAAACAAGTAATACAACAATAAAGCCCTTGAAACTAAGTAGAGATATAAATAGATAGAGTTTGTAAACAAAACAAAAGGTTTTATATTCCTAATTAATTACTAATATCAATTTTAAAAGCCAAAGATCGTGTTGAACACCTAGTAAATTTAAAATGACACCAAGAACGATCTTTTGGAATTGAGTTGTTTTTTTTTCAACTTTAAAGAGATAGGGAATAAGTACTTTTTGTTCATTTTATAATTTATTTATTTTTTATATATTTATTTGGCACACCAACAATAAATAATGACGTGGTTATAGTCATTGCGTGAAGCCAGCTTGTGTAATTGTGGATTACTGCATATCAAGTTCCTTGCTATAAATTGTAACGAGAATGTTTAATCTCCATACAAGCAGCATTTACTCGTAATTCATATTGATTGTTAGTGAATTAAGCCGTTTGAAGCTTTGTGAATATTATCGAAATATAGAGTTGAAAATTGTTTGTTTTAAAATTTTAAACTCAATTGCCAAATGTTGATAGATTTATTGATTATGATGGTAGGCTGATCCTCGATATTAGCACAGAGTTTTTCCTCGCAAGTACGTACATATTTACAAAAACACTCTACCAGTTGTATTACCTATTTCATATTTACCGTGATATGAGAGATTTTGATGAAATATTGATCCTTTATATTATAAAACAGTTTTGACGTCACATAATTGAAATACAAATTGTCAGTGTAAGTAAATCTAAATAAAACTAATGTAATAAAATAGCAGAAGTGAATAATTACTTTTCGTCCGCTCACCTCGTCCTCGTGGTACCAGAATATGTAGGCGGGTGGTTCCGGGCTGAACTGGATGAGGCAGGTGAGGTTGATGGTCGAGCCCATGTCCACGTGCAGGTCCGGCCCGCCCAGGATCCGAGCTGATGGCACTGGAATCATACAAAAAGGTTTTATTATTATTTAGTAGGTGTTCAAGAAATTATATTAATTATATTAGTAGATATTAAATTATTAATTAAGTATATTGATTTATTCATTCAAAAGTATTATTTTACAAACGAAAATAATAATTTGATTTAGGGCTGATTTTTCAATCCTTGGTTAAAACTTATTCGTCGAATAATGTATAAAACTACTATTTTAAAAACGTATTCTAATTGCCCGTATTTGACAGTTTACGTGACATTTTAATATTATCGTGTAATACTTTATTGGACGGATAAGTTTTATCCAAGCATTGAAAAATCGGCCCTTAATTGAATATTTGGGGGATATTCGAATAGCTGTCATATAATCTTATATCCTGGAAGAGAAGAATCATTAACTTATTATGATACTTTTAAAATGCCACATGTAGTTAATTTATCTTAAGAATGCTATTATTTAATGATTGTAGTAAAATATTTACACGTTTATCTTATTGTGACTTTGTAATTTGCATATGTAATATTTATGCAGCTAACGTGTTTCTTGATTCTCCAATGTATTTTCTGCTCTCAACAGATTTTTTTTGGTTTTTATCTTCCTCGACAAAAGTAATAGCCAACAGAAAAAATATCAATTCGAACCAGTTCCTGAGATAATCGGGTAAAAATAAAGAGACACTCAAACTCTTCACCTTGATAATATTTTGTACAGATTATGCAAAATAACCAAGACTTTAAAAGTTTCAAACAAGTTCTATGAATAGCAAATCCATTCCCAAAATGAACATTACATAGTGAATTAATAAGTAATTCAATTTATAAAATTTATTTCTTTTTCCAATCGCTTCTCTCCGAATATTCATAGATCACAAACTTGAATACAAAATTGAGTAACCACAAAATGGTAAATAAGTATAAAATAAATTTTCCGTAGTAGCTATAGCATTGAAAATAAACATATGTTTAATCTTGAATACGCAATTCGATTGTTTTTTTCGTGAGATTTGCATCGAGAACATTCCTTATTGTTTATCTATTGGTTATAAGCGATAATGTTATGTACATACTTATTATGCGTATGACGTGGTATTTGATTAGTTAATGAGAGTCATTTAGTTTTTTTGTCGTTCAGTGATTTGAATAACGCGCTATCATCATAAATTAATTATTTATAAAACATTTAAAAACTAATATTTTCCCCGAACTTCGAACGAGGCTAAAGTAATATAGATAAAATAAAATCATTTGCAATCACCAATTGGCTGCTCTACACTATGTTGGTGTGCATCTGTTTATTTTGTAGGATTTTATAATTTATAGTTAGTGACTTGTACGAGATAATAGTTGGATAGTATGTATAAATATTAGTTCGGTGTTCTCTATTTCATTGCAGGGACACGGGCATTCCTGGGTTTAGGCCATATCCACCACTCTGGTTAAGTGGAAATATCCTTGGCTTTGATATTTTTTAGTATTTTAGTAAAAGTTTTAATAATTATCATTAAAGTCCGTTCAGCCGTTCTTGAGTTATGTAACTTACGACTTCTATAAACATATAAAAATTATGTTTATACATATTTCTTTTTTGCTGTATTTTATAAATATGACAATTTCACGTATTATTTACATTAATTATATTCGTCGACAAAGGTCATTGTATCTCTACAATGATAGTGTAGATATTATGATAGCAGCCATTTTTGGTTTTTCATTTTGAAAGTTAAAATAAATGTAGATTCATTATGATATAATAGATACCTTATCGTTGATACCGTGATATTATAATCAGTTTTAAAAGATTTAACAATAAAAACAACACATGATATAAGTGATCGAATTTGCTAAAATAAAATACCGAATGAATGGTGTTTTATTTCTTTTATATTATACCTAAATATTCTCTTACCATTAACCTGCATGTTGTGTAACAATACCAACTAAATTTACAATACCTATATTATTTTATGTTTGCTATGTATGGTCAAAATGATTGATTACTTTCAGACTGTCTCTATAATTATTGCAAGAGTAACTAATAATGATATAAATTTCTTTATTAAATATATTGTAAGTTAGGTATCTAATAACATTTGCATTTCAAATATATTTTTTGGTTTCCATGAAATTGGGTGTGGACAGTGTGTCTTCATCCCACCGATTCTCTATGTGGGACCCGGCCGCGTAAAACAAAGCAATGTCTTCACAATTATAGCCTATATTATTATATCACCATTTATTCATTTACCAATTTTACCTTTTGCATATCAGCAATATAATAAAAACTTGACTTCCCAACAAATTTCGCATTTATAGTATTGGCAGGATTTATATGCGTGTTTAAATATCCTGAAGGCAAGTAAAAGTTGAAAGCAATAATAACGCTATCAAAGCCGCCGTATAAACCATTAATTACACCGGATTGTAACATGAAACGATTAAAAGAAGTGGAAAGAGACGTTGTTTTCGTCGGCGAGAACACTAAATCAGGTATCTGACATCTGAGCGGCGGATATTAGCGCTAGGAGCGGGGCAGACGCTGCGGCGCCGTATAAAATAAAATAGCGACGAAAAATTGGAAATTCAATAACCCGAGGAGCGATTTCCGTTCCCTGACTTTAAAATGATGGATGCTCGGATGCGTTTTTTGTAACGAAACTCGCTCGGTGATGCTCCGCGTGATTTATCGTCTCGAGTCCTCTCCGCGCCGATCTCCGACAACTTCACTAGTTCCCGTAGACTATCGCGCTTTTTCGCGACCACTTCTGGCTCGTTAAACACAGGCGCTCCACATTCGAGACGCCTGGAGCGTCTACTGAACGTAGCGTTCTTTACGAGTAAAGAGGCCCCTCTCGAAAGAAACTAGCTCGAAGAGAAACCGCAGTTTTGGATATTATTGCTCGTGAAATAAAGATATGATATTCAGTTAGTATCGTACATAAGCATTTTACGTCCACCGTATCGAGATTTTTGTTAATCTGAACAATTTACAAGTTTGAAACTGGAAAGATTCTTGCGAAATGTTCTTTAAAGCGTCAGTTTAATGCAGTTTTAAGTGGCGTGTAGTTAGTGCTATAATAAATAGTTTAGGACGCGAGTCGAGTCGCGACGTCTGACGCTCGGTAAGAATACGTAGTTAGCGACTGTCGAGCGATTTGCAACACGCTAATGAGCAAAGTTATACGAGTTGCTGGAACAAAATGGCTTCTGATATACTGTTATTAGCATTGTCTGTTCTGCTATTATAGCACTTTAAAAGTGCTGCGAGATACAGACATATTATCATTAGATTTGCTATTTTTTCATTTGATGTAAATGGGGTTTCAGACAAGTTATTCGGCAAAGTTTGTCTTGTAAAGTTTGCCTTCAATTCTTATCGAAGCTGCTTATTAATAATAAATATTATACAGGATGTCCCACTGTTGGTATACTAAGCTCAAAGGTGGTTATAGTTTTGCATACGCTGAGAACGTAGAAAATCCTTAAAAAATTCCAGGCGCATTTTTTTTCAAATAGATGAATTCTTAAAACTCTATAATATGGTGTACACCCATAACAAACAACTTGCCTAACTATGACATCCACACGTGAGCTTTCTTTTAAAATTATGTTTTCAAAGATAAAATACTCACATTAGCGAAGCGGTATATGCCGACTGCGCAAAGTTAGAGAAGAAAGCATGGATTTTAAGGAAAAATTTTGCAAAAAATTTTTGACGTAATTTTGATGTATGTAAAACTACAAATCCCTTCGCGCTTAGTATATCTACCGATAGTGGGACACCCTGTATAATGTTTACCTTAAGATAAAGTTCTAAAATAGATAGGTAATGTTGTTATTTTGTAACTTTATCAAACATTAGACAGGTCTCCTTTGTTGGGAAAGCCGAAGGGAAAGCCGGTAGGGCCTATTAATACGTTGTCCAACACACACGAAATTGTTAATATTAATTTAGTTAAGTTAAAAATTTCATTTTAAAATAAATTGTCTCATTTTTAAAGCTTAATACTTCAAAAATACTCAAAACCTGAGAAACTTTTGAAAATAAATTTAAAAACAGCACGGTAGAGCGAAAGTTGTTAACATAGTTTTCGTGTACGGTATTTCGTAAGTTAAGAAATATTGTTCTTCGTGTCAAGTCGACGCTTAGCGGGGTAAAGCGAAGTATTTGGCAAGCTCGCAGGAAGCGTGCATTAGATGTGTAATCTCTCACGGCGACATGTGGAGTTACCTGCCACATAGCCTGAGCGCCGCGCGGGCTGAGCTGCACCCTCACACGCTACTTCAGATGTGCTATATTGTCCGCTTTCAATGTGCTTCGGATTATTTGAAAAACTCGTAGCTGTGGCGTCTAAAAAGTATACCTTATTTTTTCGAAACCTATGAAAGAATCACATCAATTTATAATTCTAAATCTAGTAAGAATTTTCGCAATATTCTTTACGAAATAAGTAAGCTAGAATTTTTTGCTAATGTAACGTTTTATTATTCTTCTTAAACAGAGATGTTTCAGGTATGTACTCTAAACACTTATCGACTTTGTATATATTTATTTTTATAAAAATATAAAGCACTTTAGTTCTATTTATATTTATTGTGTCTGTTATACTGAGCGCAATTTGCTAACGATAGTTATTTTACTCTCGTAGCTATTCCCTCGCGATAGCAACACAGTCGTGAAGGGCGCTAGCGGGGCGCTGGCGGGGCGCCAGGCGCCCTGCGATGCGTTACGGCCGGGCGAATTTCTGGACACTTTAAACGTTTATATACGATGTACATGGTGGTTGGAAATAATAAAATAATCATGTTATTCGATTTAAGTAATTTTAAAGTAACGCTTGTAATGTAAATGCAGTCACATGTGCGGTTTGAAGCAGATGCATTTCACATTTGATATATTTATAAATTGCTAGTAGACGATGCTTTTAAATTCGAGAAGCAAACTAAATTGAAATTCTAGATACAACATGAAGGAGTCAAACGGTAAATATTTATTGATTGTATAAATTTCCTAATTCATAGTCATGCTGAGTCGGCATTTTTTAGTCCATCAATTATTTATGAGTCTGCTATTATTTCACTAAACTATTTCTATTTCTAAACTAATGCGCTGGTTCTGTAAAAAAAGTAAATATTTGTCAAAATAACCGCTCGACAGACGCAGTGTTAAATCATAAACGCATGAATCTCAATTTAAGTTCTCGAGCTTAAAAGACATACCTAAACGAAAAGCAAACTCACGCAGAAGCGTCTAAATTGCAAGCATATGCAATTCGCAGCAGTGAGCAAGAAGCTCGACAAAGAAGCCAGTGATTAAACCAATTTCCCGGCGCTGCAGCTAAGTGCGCGGCGACACCAGCGCCCGCCCGCGCCCCGCGCCCCGCGCACCGCCCGGCCCTGTCGCAAACCCAACAAACAAAGTGCTCGAGGATCACGCTCAATTGTTCCTCGTAGCTCGCCCGCGCCCCGCCCGCGCCGGTTGCTTTGACGAGCTCCGCTATTATCTCACCACGCTCCGGCTTACTGAGCTATGATTCCAATTACACAAGCAAGCTGCAATTCTATTGTATTAGACGCGACACTTACTGAAACTAACTCCTGAAGAATGGCTCAATGGATTACGTCGTGTAATGCCCAATTAATGTAGAGCATTTTGCGCTGAGTTTTTGTAATGCACCGTTTGTGGTTAATAAAGTACCTAATAGCGATGAAATAGAAGCAACCTATTGAATTACAATAGGAGGGAGAGTTTTGCTTGTAAATGGAAATTGAGACAAAAGACTTTCATTGCTACGCGAATCGCAATGGTGCGAAATAAACATAACAGTATATCAAAGAGCGCGATTCTAATTTGAAACAATTGGCTTTCACAAAGTAGGTCTAAATGGCACTCGGTCTTGCAACGGCGGCGGTAGAGTTATGACGTCATAAAATAGGGAATTAACTGAAACGATAGCGCGCTCTGCTTTCAATTACTATCACAAATTTATATTTGCTGTAGGTTTGCACGTTCCGTACACCTAATTTGGATACAAATTATTGTGCGCCCAATTTGAACTCTATTCAAAATTGACCCAAAATTTTCCTGCAGTAGGTAATTTGCATGCATTATCTATATTTTTCATTAACAAATTAGTTTAATCAGTCGATGATATTGCTCCATACTGGGGAAATGATAAATATCTACAATCTTTAATACCTATATCTATTAAATTAGCCGAGTCACATATGCATATGATTATTTTAAGACCGTTATCGCAATTGAATAGTTGATGTAGAACATTCCAAAAACAAAAGTACAAAGTTCAAAACATGGATGTGAAATAAAGACAATGGCGTAATGTTAGAGAATGCGAGGCCTGTAATCTTATAGATGTAGTATTTTTTAATTATACCTTACAAAGACTCAGCTCTGTTCGTCGCTCGTTGTTTGCGGCTAATCTTGAGACAGACAAAAGAAAGTTGAAGATGTCGGGGACAATTGTGAATATGTGGGCGAAACCGAGTTCTTCTGGAACTTTCTGCGCCCAATACGTCGCTAACTAATTCAACTCAGATTAAGTTCATAAATACGAGCTCTTCATTGTCGAACGGAGGGATAATGAGCTTCTTTAAAGCTAACGCAATCAGCACTCTGTGATGAGGTAATTCAGAAAGCTGATTATGTATGGTTATTTGTATTTATATGCATACCTATGTTCCTTTTTCTCCTAGCTTTTGATTAAGATATCTAAGGCGTGGACTTAGTCTACCTATTCAAAATATACCTACTTTAAATTTTAGTTCCGTAAATATATATAAAATTGTTTTGATATTACTCGTGTATCAATGTAAATGTACGATTTCAAGTGTCAATGAAATGTTCAAAGACGAGTGGGTACACAAGTCGTCTTTGAATATCAATCCGCAATAGCCTAATTGTAGTGACTTCATTTACAACACAATCAGTGTGATCTCGGCACAATGAAGCCGATTTACATAGCGTCTCCCACGACATGTGGCAAAACTTAGGGTGCCTCCACACTTGGCATATAAGAAACCTCTATTGCTTCAGACAATTTCGCAACAACCCAGTGTAGGTTCATTCGTGAGAATCTTTATATTTTTAAGAATGCTACTTTACATAAGTAATGACAAAACAGAAATAATGTAGTGTAATGGATGCACGTATATACCAATATAAGGCTTACAATACATCTTTAATACATACATAAACAAAATATGTTATAGGGTACCTACTGAAACATCGTCTTTAAATCCCTCTGAATATTCTCGATCCATACAAAACTCCTTCAAGGCTTCGGCAGTGCATGGTGGACCCTCACCCTAAGTCTCCTCGAGCTTAACACACCGTGCAGCTGAATGAAGCCACACTTGACTGATACGTCCCATGCATTAAGCTGAATCTTTGTAATGGCCGCATAAATCTGTCACAAGTGAGTGGCCGGTCAGCTTGCGAGCGCACATTTATCATCTCTGTTTTATAAGACTGCGAGTAGAAAGAATTTTATGGCGACGCTGAAAAAATATTATTCTCTTTGAAACGGACGAGATTTCTCGCCTGTGAGACAAAGTGTTTGATATTTTGTGTTATTTAAGTATACGGGACGGACTATTATTTGAAAATTATATCACTGTAAATTCATGGTATGATAAATATAGATTTTTTAAACACAAGAACAAGAGCTTAATAGCTGTAAAAAATCAAAAGAAGAAGCGTGGGATATCGAAGAACAAAAACAGAATCAAGACTGCAGCGAGTTTGCAAAATTGCATAATTACAATTATTAAGAGCGATGTTTCGTTAACCGTCCGCAGTCGAAATCAAAGGATAATTGATGCTCTTAGCCGTTACACGGTGGTGGAGTGAAGAGATCGTTTGGTTCCGTAAGCGGCAAACAATCAAATGAGCAGACTAAGGGCAGCTGCGTCAGTTTCTGTTGTGTGCAGTTAGCCAGCATTTGTCGCCAGGAATTATACAAATGTATTTGGGTAATTCACAGCGATTCAGTCTAGATGCTAAAATTCATAGATTAAAATTCCTACGGTTCGTTTTTAGGGTTCCGTAGCCAAAATGGCAAAAACGGAACCCTTATAGTTTCGTCATGTCCGTCTGTCCGTCTGTCCGTCTGTCCGTCTGTCACAGCCGATTTACTCGGAAACTATAAGTACTACAGTGATGAAATTTGATGGGAATATGTGTTGTATGAACCGCTACAAAAATATGACACTAAATAGTAAAAAAAAGAATTGGGGGTGGGGCCCCCCATACATGTAACTGAGGGATGAAATTTTTTTTTTCGATGTACATACCCGTGTAGGGTATCAATGGAAAGGTCTTTTAAAATGATATAAAGTTTTCTAAAAAACATTTTTCTTAAAGTGAACGGTTTTTGAGATATCAGCTCTCAAAGTCGTAAAAAGTATGTCCCCCCCCCTCTATTTTTATAACTACGGGGTATAAAATTCTAAAAAAAATAGAGGTGATGCATGCTAATTAACTCTTTCAACGATTTTTGGTTTGATCAAAGTATCTCTTATAGTTTTTGAGATAGGTTGATTTAACTGTAATTTATTATATTTGCTGCTACGGAACCCTTTGTGCGCGAGCCCGACTCGCACTTGGCCGGTTTTTTAAATATTATAATAAATAATAAACAACATTTTGCATAATTATTGGAATATCACGCGATGAATCACAGAGGACAAAAGTTGCTGTTTTCATTATGAATGTATCTTATATTTTTCGGTAAGTCGGTAGAGGCAGGAGGAGAGTTATAAATAATACAAAAGGATAATATTTGAGCAACCACCCGGCCTATTCGTGTGGTCAAGAATGTGCGGTTACGAAGGTATGTAGGTATGTCGGTAACAAAGAGCGAGAGGATTTTTCCCATCCTGTCTTCCGAGTGAATAATGAGCGAGGCAGCAACTCGGTGAAATAGTGTTGCCAGCTTTATGTGGTATAACTTGATAAAAGTAATAAGTATTTCCACTATATTCTATCCGCTTGACACGAGATCGGATCTTTTTTGAATTTATAGTATTTTGGTTATTATTTTCCGATAATATATTGAGTTGTGCTATCATTAATTTATGGAAATATAATCCGTCCTTATTATTATAAAACACAATCAGCAGTTGTTTCGTGACATCTGCGCTAACATGAAAAATGCGGGCAATGTGTCGAAAAATGTAATATTTTCAGTGCACCGGAGTAGCGGAGCGGCGCACCTGCCGCCTCCGAGCCGCAATTATATGGCTGGAGCTGCGAATTGTCGCCGAAATTACAGTTTGGAGAGCCCATTACAAGATAGAGTGATAATTATATGTTCTCCCATGCTACTTCATGTTTTTTAGTAAGCTGTGCTACGGTATCCACTCTTATTTAATTAGTGGGACGAGATTATTTAGGTTGGTAACGTTGTACGGCGGATTTTAAACGTAATTAATTCATAATATTATTCAACTTGATATAGAATTTCTAAGTCTATAATACTCGAATAAAAACAAACTTAGCTAAAACATTTTCATAGATTAATAATACGAGAATAATGATTAGTTCTTAGAAAGCGAGTTGGTAAGTCTTCAATTTCGAATGTAATTAAAACAATGTGAGCTTTAATTCAAATTGGCTGAAACGTTAAATATTAGGCCAGCTGGGTAGCTTAGATCGTAAGCTCCATAAATTCGGGAGTAAATAGCACGTTAGTAACATAAAATTCCATCAGGGTTGTCGGCGAAATGGAATACTTAAGTTAGTCGCGGTGGTGCCGTCGCCGGTCGCCGTTCCGTCGGTTTTCAATTACGTCCAAACTTCGACCATTCATTTTTTACCAGCCGTTTGCGACCGCGCCACCAACATTTTCGATAAAAACACTGCAACTGTTATGAACTTTCTGTCTTTTTATCACACCAAATTTCGTCAGCTTATTGCAAATTTGTTTCTAAATTAATGCTTGTTGGTTTGTTCTTTCCACAAGTTTTGTGTGTATGTTTTAAATGTGTTTGTTAATAGTTGTATATAAATGTTTTAAAAATAATTTCACGTTCAAAATTATCGAACGTTATTAAATACTCCATTTTAAGCTGCGTTCTTGCGCTAGTTGCTAGTGCCGTCACGTCAGCAGAAATCCTTCGGACATACGTAACGAAAATGCAAAATTTCGAATTCACTGTTCACTCGCTTGGAAGTTATCGAAGTTTATTAAATTACGCTTAGAATAAAGGCTACAAAATGGTGGGTGTTTGCCCCGGGATCGAAATTGCACCGTGAGTGTAAGGGGAGGTGTCCGCACACTGTTCAAACCACTTTTCGCATAATTTCGGTCAGGGCTTGCAATCCGCTTACTTCAATTGCATTTGATTTAGCTGTTTATTTTAATCATTGAAATGTTATTTTGTATCGCGTTTGATTCGTTTGATACTTTGATGTTTAATGCGAATTTTGTGTCCGTGTTTCAAGCATAAAATATGATTGTGTCGTACATGTATACTGGTACTGTATCTATTACATCGATACTATTTTATTGAGCAATTTACAATAAATAAAATAAAATATAGTAAGTCAAACGGCGGCTTTCGACGGATTGCAGAGTGCAGCCCTGACGCGGCGCTTTGCGGCGCCGGGGCTCGGGGCTCGGGGCTCGGGCGGCCCATGAGATGGCGCTAACAAACTAACAATATTTGCCACTCGCCACTCGCCACAACTTGTTAACAACTCGCTAATTTTGATGAATCTCCTCAATTACCAACTTTTGATTAGCTATATAACTTTTGTTTTGATTGACGATGATTTTCTTTTGCAACACTCAACACGTGGAAGGCGTTGAGTTTTGCGCCCATAATACAGAAATAAATATAACTCTATAAAAATATTGTGTTTATTTTAAGAAAGTAGGTAAGCGTCTACTCAAAATTCACTATGTTTATTCTTAATAATTTTTAGTTTGCCTAAAGTATTTCAAAGTTTATTTGAATAAAGTTTGAAACTTTTAGTTTGAATTCTACGAAAATTATTATCCGTAAATATTATTCAAAATTTCTCGACCTATATAATTTAAAGTTTCTGTTTGACTTTTCTCAATTTTCCCCTTTCAAAATGGTGATGAGAATATAAATGGAATTCCTTAACATTAATTAAATAATCGTGGTTAACTGACCCAAATACTTAATACAGGCATTCATTTAATAAGCAACACTAGAGAGACGCAGTCAAATCTTAAAGTAGACTACATTGTCACTTGTACACAGCCCAAGTAATATATTCAAGAGTTCCGGGAAGCTACTGATACAATACTTGTACAGTATATATACGTTCGTATGTAGATTGTTTCTGTGCGAAATTAAATGTACAAAGCGGTCGGCTCCACCACCGCTCCACCACGGCAGCGCGCCGCTCCCGGCCCCGAAATTCACTTGAATTAAATCGCGTTGCTTTAGTGTTTTAAACGTGCCGTGACACGGGCGTAGGATCTGCTATGGGATTGTAATAGCTTGTTTCTGAGTGGTATACGCTCTTTACTGATAAAGTCTTTGTACTGGCATTGTGCCCGGTTTTGATTTTGCATATTAAGTTTTGTATAGCTCATCTGTCTGTTAAATAGATAAATAGAAAGAAAACCAAAACTGGCATAATCATCAGGTACTCTGTCATCACGTGGAAAATATGGCGCCTAGTTCAATATACATGAGTAAAGGTGATTAGAAAATTAGTTGTTTCGAATTTAAGTCAATCGAAAAATGATAGGCGAAATAAAAATAGGTATGGAAGATTTAATTTGTATTAGCCACAGAACAAGCGTCTTAAATCTTCTCATTATTGTGATGCTCCGATGTGTTTAAGCAATTTTGAAATTAAAAATTTTGGGAAGTGACCAAATTAAAAGTACATGGTAACTATACTAGCACTTTTACTTAATGCTGAAAAAATATGGAATAATATTAAATATTAGTATTTTCTAAGAAATATAAAGTATTCAGATTTTTCTATAAGTATAATATTTTAATGGACCTGATATTCTCCTCAAGGAATTTAAGCGCGGTCTTTCAACTTACAGTAACATGGCTTTTATATTTTGTAATATTAAATCAGGAAAGAATAGGAGCTCTCTTACAAAGCAGTTTTCATCGAAAATAAACTCCAAAAAAGTCTAGATCAGAACTCGACGCAATAATGAAGCGAAAACATGTCGAGGAAGAAAAAAGATAGCTCCATTGTCTTGGAAACCTTTTAAACGCAAAGAAACTAAAAGTTGCCTTTTGTCAGGGAAAAATTGGTTCAATACCTCACCACGAGGAGCTACGTTTTATGGAAATGGACATTATTTGGGGACATTGTGGGACGTGGACATTATATCGTATATCCTATATTTGTTGCAACGAGGTCGAGTGCATTCTTTAACGTAGCGTCGTACTTTTAAACAAAGTAGCATAGGATATAATTTTTAAAGCATTGTTAATTTTTCACATTGACTTAGCTCAGCAAAACACCCTTTTTATCGCTCTACTTTCAAGATGTACGCATAACAGAAGTGCATGAAATTAATTTCTCATTGAGAGCAGTCAGCAGTCAGCACTCTCTCGTCCTTAAAAATGTTCAGTGGAAACCCCAGTGTATTGTCTTCGAGTGAAAAGATAGACGGAAGCTAAAGAGTTCAATCCAATATAGCGCTGCGATGTTTCCTTTTATACATTTTCCAAGTGCAAAAGCACAAAGGGAAGAAAATGGATGCAATTTACGTGGCGCCGAGCCGTTCATCCGATTTCATCTTTGTTTTAAAAGACATAAGGACCAATTTGAAACGAAGCGGGACGTGTAATATGTAAATGCAGATTGAATGAGTAGATAGATGGATTGGAAAAAGAAATGGATACGGAATGTTGGAACATTTGTGAAATTTGACTGATCAACGCTGTTTGATGGCGTTAAGTGGATTCATAAATGTGATGGATTTTCAATTGGGGTCACGATGTAGTCACGGAGGGAGATTTTTGTTTAATATGTTCCATAGTAATTCGCACTTTTGATATATTTTGTAACCTCTTCAGCAGGGACACGGTTTAAAACCTGCGTTGTGACACTATCAGAAACTATTCGATAATTATGCATTATAGGTTTGCATTTGAAGCAAACCTATAATGCCCATAAATACACCATGATTCCGATCAATTTCCTTGGGATTACGACGATATCGACAGGAGAAATAATATTAATTGCCAGAGAAGGATAAATGACGTAGCCAATAGTACGCAATAAGCTCGCATTTCGTCCACTAAATAATTCCGGCTTTATTTACAAATATCGCGTATGTGGGATATTGTGTAACACAAGGTAAATAATTTGCGCTGTGTGCGTTGTTGTGGTCGCAAACATATGCTGCGAATTAATTTAATTAAACGCGATTTATTGCGTCGCGATATAGAAACGTGGTTAACAATGCTGTTCCAAATGGGAGTTATTATATTTTAAGAAGCAAATATTTGGATACTCTTTAGTCGAAAGTTCTTAGACTCAATATTATATACAGACACTTCAATAAAGGAGGCTTCAAACATTCGGAATTAGGAGCCTGTCGACTGACAGCCAAAGCTGAATAAATTACATTCGAAGCTGTATATAAATCAGTGATGAAATAAAATTACTTTCACGATGTACGAATGAACTACATTGAATATAAAACATACGAGAGCAAGAACCGAGCGTTTAAATACGTGCGTACGAAAAAGGCATTACTTTTTCTTACAAACTGTATTTAATGAATGCTTCAAGTACTGTATAAAGAGTGAATGAACTTGAAACATTAAACATGACCGAGTGAAAAGGTAGAAATTAAAATAAACGTGTAGTTGCGTGTTATTATGTGTGGATATTATTCAGAGTGCTTTACGTATTAGAGAGGTGAGGCTTGAGAAGTTCTGAGGCAGGGTTGGATTACCGCGGTATCAGTCCCTTTCCGTATTCTCTAAATATTTCTCTTAAACTATTATCCTCGTAGGGTGTATATTTTCATAGTACTCATATCTTCTTGTCTTATGAGAGATTTATATTGTTTACTACCTGTGCCTTGTAACTATAAGTACATAAACGAGTAAAAAGTGTGCCTGTACATTGTAAATATTTAGGAAATGTAGCTAGTAAGTATCACACGTTATTATCTAGCATCTGTAATCTGTTTAATAAACTGTAGACGAATGAAACAGCATATTTAAAAAAATCTATGAATGCGAAATGAATATAACAACATCATATACCTATCAATATGAATTCTTATTTATTAATAAAAAAATGCTAGATACATTTCTCATTCCACAAAACTATTGTACACCAACATAGCGCGACAAATAAAATGAAATTTCAAATTGCTATTTTTAGTGTCAAGGCGAATAAAAAACATCTTGTGCCGTAACACAAATACTACTCGAGAAAGGTAAGAGTGTTTCAGCAGCAAGTGTTAAATTACAGTTGTAGGACAGAGCTGGATTAGCGCCTCGCAGGGCTCTGCATATTCATGGCACCGCGAGGGCACGCCTCTCGGAGCACGCCACGCTAAGGGTAGCCGTGATTCTGCTTTATGAGATCGTGGAAAAGATATTAGAATTTTCGCGAACCTTTTTGTTTAGAATGAAGTATAACGTTGTCGTTAATTATAAAATTCCATGTTTTAAACGCCTAGTTAAGTAGTTAATAGAATAGCATTTTATACCAGTAGTATGTAGTGAGGTACATCATAAAATTAGTTTAAGTTGTTAGTATTAGCATTTATTTATTTGCATAAGATCTATACCTAGTTTTAAGTCATCGCATAAGTACCGCATTAGGATCATCCTGTAAAGGTAATTGTTATATGTGAATAATTAAATAAATAAATAAAATCACTGAAAATCCTTTATTTGTTAGTGTTTCAGGCACCTTCCTTTTGCTTACACGTTCCACTAACTAGACAGTTACAAAGCACTGGACAGATCGTCAGCCTGTGCTCAAATGCGTCAAAATCGGGGTAAGTTTTATGTGCTTGTGAGCACAACGGAGTGTCAGCTTTGTCATGCTTTGCCTTATTTTACAGTTTTCAGTTTTAAGGAGGAAATGAGCCAACAGCATGTTCATGTTTTTAAAAATGTAAAGATGCGGTTATAAGAAGGTTATATAATAGTTAGCACGAGGCTTCAAGAACTCAGCTATTCTGTAATCCTCGGCGTTACAAGTGGAATATAATATTATACAGAGGTAGGGCATTTACAAGGGCAGTCGGGGCGGACCTTTTAAAAGATTACATTAGCATAATTTCTCTCCCAGTTTCACTTGTTCTCTGCTATTTACCTTATTAAAAGGGTTACAACGTGCTTCTATTTCTGAGATGTAACAAAGTAATATTTTTTTATTATGTCTTGGAAAATGCACGGAACATAATGTTAATCTCAGAGAAGCGGTGTTTGTTATGATCACTTGTATTAGGTAGGTATACATTGTTAAATGAATATCCAAAGTTAATCTATTATACGCACGTAATTTGAAACACTTTTTATCAACTTTAATAATATATTGACACTAATTGAGAGTACCCTCTTAGAACATATTTTTTTTTAAATTTCCTTCATCCCAGTAAGTTAATTTTAATTTAAATATAATGCTATCCTCGTTCCAAAATCTATCAATCAATCATCCACCCTTTCCGGGGTGTTTCTTTTCAACTCGAAAACTTTTAAGCCTCACATTTTCCACAGTTAAGGATTTAAATTTAAACCACAAAAAAACGAAACGCAACATCTTATAATATGAAATGCGATCTGGAAAGAAAAAGCTACACCATAAAGTAACATTATATAATTTCATGTTACCAGTATAAACAACGGAGGGGTGCGGAGGGGCGGTGGCGAGTGGGGGGCGAGTTCCCGTGCGGCTGACATTAACGTCGCTGTTAGATTTACTCCGCCGACCTGTGATCACATTATACTAACTTGCAGCCACCTACAACTATATTTTCTGTGTAATGGCTAAATATTGCTGAATGAATAAGAAGAACTGCTGTTTACCCCACAGTCTGGGAGCACTTGCTCTCCGTCTTTGTCTTTCAGTTTTATACGAAACTTCATGTTCATGTTCTCGCATTCTTAATGCGGACGTTGTTGTGCAGTTACTGTATTTGATCTTACTTGCCTTTAAAATAATATTTAACTAATATATTTTTATCGTGATTGATGATTGCTATTTTTTTGTCTATAGGTTGAAATATTCCTAAGTATTAGGATTCGAACATAATATTTAGATTTATTTACAAACTTACATGGTCATTAGCCAGACTGTTCATTGTCAGTTATATAATAAAATGATGAAAGAGTCATACTTTTGATTATTTTTATACAGGGTGTCCCAAAAAGTAGTGATGAACGGAAGCTGGGAGGTAGAGGACCAAGAGGGCTATCCGAATCACCCCCATGTGTGTTATGCGATTTTTCGTATTTTCGGAGTTATTACATTTTTTTCAATTTTTCATCTATCGCCGAGTACGATGCGATTTTTATTTATGGTGACGTGAATTATTGCGCTAGATGCTTGATTTTTTTTGTGTGCTAAGCTGAAAGATAGGCCAATTCAGTATGGTAACATTTACTATCGTTAGATCTTCGAATGGAATAAAAAAAGAATTAAATGCCGAGAAAGATAAAATTACCCAGTATGTTCATAACTTCAAGAGCCCATAAAAAAATAAAATCACATAAAAAAGGTTTTCCATTTGGCTTTTAAAAACTTGCTCTATCGATCAGGTAGCTACTCTAAAAATTTCATTTTATTATTCAGAAGGCTTCAATCGAAAAATTGAAATCTAAATGTGGTAAGTGCAAAATTTTTATTAACATGATGATCATTAAAACCAATAAATAGGTGTTAAATTACCAGAATTTTTTTAAAATAGCCCCGCTGTTGCTCAATGCAAGTGCGAAATCACCGTAAAAAGTTGTCTTTTTAATGTCTAAATGCTCTTTTATCATTTCTAATGGTTTCTTCTGATACTATGAATTTCCGGGTTATTTCGTCCAAATTGTGGCATTCTCTCAAGTAGCCGAGGTCTTTTTAGTATCCCCATTGAAACAAATCAATGGGGTTTAGGTCGAGGGACCGTGGAGGCCAGGCTTTAAAGCAGGCGTCACCGGCGCATGCGCAGGCTGCAACGACCAATCCATCTTTCAGGGTATTTTTGCCCTTTAGCCTGGCCTCCACGGTCTCCGGACATAAACCCTATTGATTTTTTTCTGTGGGGATACTACAACTGCCACAATTTGGACGAAATAACCCGGAAATTCATAGTTGCAGAAGAAACCATTAAAAATGATAAAAGAGCATTCAGACATTTAAAAGACAACTTTTTACGGTGATGTCGCACTTGCATTGAGCAACGGCGGGGCTATTTTAAAAAAATTCTGGTAATTAAACACCTATTTATTGGTTTTAATGATCATCATGTTAATAAAAATTTTGCACTTACCACATTTAGATTTCAATTTTTCGATTGAAGCCTTCTGAATAATAAAATGAAATTTTTAGGGTAGCTATCTGATCGATAGAGCAAGTTTTTAAAAGCCAAATGGAAAACCTTTTTTATGTGATTTTATTTTTTTATGAGCCCTTGAAGTTATGAACATACTGGGTAATTTTATCTTTCTTGGCATTTAATTCTTTTTTTTATTCTATTCGAAGATCTAACGATAGTAAATGTTACCATACTGAATTGGCCTATCTTTCAGCTTAGCACACAAAAAAAATCAAGCATCTAGCGCAATAATTCACGTCACCATAAATAAAAATCTCATCGTACTCGGCGATAGATGAAAAATTGAAAAAAACGTCATAACTCCGAAAGTACGAAAAATCGCATAACATAAATGGGGGTGATTCGGATAGCCCTCTAAGTCCTCTACCTCCCAGCTTCAGTATATCACTACTTTTTGGGACACCCTGTATTTTATTCTCATTGTATGACATTACACGATAGAGGATTACTATGAGATAGCTAATATTATTTAATCACACATCTACGACAAAGGTCGGATTAAAATCTACCCCTAATCTACTTCAAGTTTCGATACGTATTAAAACTTTAAGTTATTAGGCTTTGTATGATGAAATAACTATCTATATCTATCTTGAAAATAACAAAGTATTCAATATAGTAGCAAATCTCGGGCTATGTTTGATCTTAGATCATTTTGTTAAGAACATAGAAGCAGATATGTAGAGCAAACAAGAGGAAATTAGAAACAGAATAAACGAATATTTAATGTTAAAATCTTTCTCCCGGGACTTTCAACGTTAAACTATGATATATTGCTAAGGGAATTTATAAGCTGTGTGTAATGTGTATGTTCGCAAATATATATTTCAGCGTATTCCATATAAAATATCTTTCTCAATTCATAGCGTATTTTTAAGTTTCGTTTTCATTTGAAATAATTTCAATGTTCCTTTCTTGCAAACTTTTTATATTTGACTATAATATACATAGTTAGATTTTACAAGTACATAGAGCCTTATTGACTACAATTATTGTATTTTTTGTTGTTGATCACCGAGAGAACTACAGTTGCCATTTAAAAATTTTACACACCTTAAAATTCCACGGAGAGAGTGTCAAATGGCATGAGAACAATAACAAAATAAGTTGTTATAAAATTCTTAAGTAAAAGGTGAATGAATGGCCGTCTGTTTATCGTGCAAAGTGCCGTCGCTTGCTGCTTACACAACGCGTTTGCACGTCATTATTGCAACCTCTTGGACGACGCTGTTTTCATCTTCCACACTGAAATAACTTTCAAAGAAAACTCTACTATCAAATGTAGAGTTTAAATACATTGAATTATGCTCTATCCACATACAAACGTTATCGATAGTTTGTATGTGATTATTTATTAACTTTATTGTTAATTTTTTTAATATTATATTAAACAACAATTTTATCAGCTACTTGTAGCTTTAAAATAAATAAAAATAAAAAATAAAATAATATTTATTTGCTTAAAACATGGTACATAGAGATGTAAAAATATTTCGATTGTTCATCATGTTTTGCTTAGTCTAAAGCATGCAAATACTGTCTCAATTTAAATTAAATACAATATTGAAATAAAATTACTATTTACAATTAATTGACAAATAACATTCCACTATAATTACATTTTAAGGCTATGCATACAATTATAATAATTAACATTTATAGTCAAAAAATTATTTTATTATAAAAACAATTTAAGATCAACCATTTCTTCAGTTTATTTTTAAATACATTATTTTTTTGGTTTCGTATACCTTTTGGAACACGGTTAAATATTTTTATGAGCATGATAGGCCCACTTTAGTTTAGGAGTTAGGCGTTTAGCTTGAAAAGTTCATATACATTACACATACAACGCAAGAAAGCTGTGTTAAAAGTATTGGGAAGAGTTGTTAATTGTTGAATGAAACTAGAATACCGTACTTTGGGAATAAAACAGGCGCTTTACGGGTCGAATGGAAACCGGATAAAAGCACATGTGCTATTACAGATAATATCTCTTTAAGCTCCATCCAGATCTGGCCTCTCTGGTATTTGTGGAACACAAATAATAAACATTTTTGCTTTTACCAAAACTTTCGAAATATATATTTTTGATTAATAATTATTAACATCAAATTGATTGAGTATATTTACGTGATAAAGTAGTTTTACTCAATAATATAATCCAGGCCCTGTAATTACCAATAGTCGACCCGCGGGATATGGTAATTTAGGAAATGTTATTGTATAAACTGAATGAATCCATTTCAACCTTTGTAATATCAAAGGTTGGAATTCATGTAAAAGATTTGTGAAACATGAACCCTAGGAAACAGATCTCGCATACGATTCCCATCCTCTTTAATTACACACTAAGAGCCTGTTCCAATGTTGTAGATGTAAGCTCATACGTTTCAAAAAGGATCGGTGGGTTTGAATGAATTAACATTTACAAAATCTTCGAAGTGTGAAATTTACACGAATAAAGCTCGTTGAAAGAAAGGATAATGTGGCCTAAAATCAAATAATGGAGTGCGGTGGCCAATCCCGATGAATTAATGAGCTATTTGGGACTATCCACAAAGCTCTACATTACTTACCGCGACGGGCACCGCGCGCCGTGTGATGTAGTGCGTCCCTGAGCGGAATAATCTTTTAAGAAATAAGCCTTACGCGCTCGAGAGGTTTCGATTTATTGATTTTTCCTTTGAGTGTCTCGGTGGCGCCGCGATAAGCCGCGGAGATAAATTAAACGTCTACTTAGCTCAATTAATACAATTCTTTTGATACTTATCGTAATATTATTCTTTGGTATATAAAGGCCAATAGCTAAGAACATCAACTCAGCAACTGCAAAGCGCTGATTTTTAGCTTCTCCATACAACGTTTCGAATTTCGATTAGATAAGCATCCATTTGAAAGTTTGCGAGGATGTGTATGTGTGTGTGTTTGTTACTCTTTCACGCAAATCCTACAGAACCGATTACAATGATCTTTAGCACAAATATAGAAAGTAACTTGGATAAACACATAGGATAGGTTTTATCCCGAAAATCCAACGGTAACTGGAACTATGCGGGTTTTTCTTTGAAAATGCGGGCGAAGCCGCGGGCGGAAAGTTAGTCTTGCATAAACATTCACATGCATTTCACAAATATTATAATCACCATAAGACCACAATCGCTAAGTGTTACATTGAAGGTTCACGTTCACATCGATACCCGTGACTTCAGTTGCAGATAAATATAATATTTATAGAATTTACACGACGGAGTAGACGCGACTTCAACGTTAATACTACTTCTTATTTTAAAAGCTCCAACTATTCTCGGTTTAAAATAAAAATAGTTAAAAGCCACATTTTAAGAGAAGAATATGCGATGTATTTTATTTTAGACGTGTCTTTTTCACTGTTTTGTCACATAAAATGTTCTTAGGTAAAGTTTTTATAACGTAATCTTTCGACACGGTAGCTTATACCTACTTTATAAAGGTATTAAGCTATAAGGTTTATGATTTCTTTACAGGGTACGTGAAATTCCGAGCGTATTTTGGTAGCTAGGTGGTTGTGGAAGCCGTCAGAGCATCTCAGACCGCTTGCGTGCCTCGAGGTCAGGTGAGGATGCGGGTCTCCGATAACTGGATTTGTCTGTCAATTCCTGTGCCCGGCACGCCGCACGCCGCAAGAGTGTAACGGACAATTATTTACACTATGGGACTGATATGCGTTTTTTGCTGATTGAATTATTTTCGGGTGAGACTTTGTTGCTAAGTATGGTGTTTGTGCTTTCACTAGCAAGCAGATTATTAGCTACAAATTATTCATACCAAAAAAATAATATATGGAATATAAGATAATTCTATATTGTACAAATAGTAGCCTATTTACATAAATACCAGGCAACATACAGCACACAATATAAACTACTGCAATTAATGAAATGACAAATGCGTAATTAACAATGAAAAGGATCACAAACACGGTTATCGTGTGACATGAAGTGTGAGACGTTTAGTCAGTGTGTAATAGTTTAATCCAGGACGGCGGGCGCGGCCCACGCGCGTCTGCCGCTCGTGTACCTGCGGCTTAACTTTAAGCCTACGGTATATCATAAACTTTGTGTTTACATGTTCGCTATACTGTGCAAACTTGGCAATTGTTTGCCAGTTAGGAGAACTGTATGGACGCGTGATGTAGTATTTCTTAACAGGTTGGATTGTAAAATTCATGAATTACAGCTTTTTTTCATCAGCTGTACGGTTTTCAATTTAAGACAGGTTTTAAGTAAAATGAATGGTTCGAAAACAGGATTTATGCTTTTGAGATACGCATGTCATGAAAGGATTTCAATAAATTCTTAAGAAAATTTCAAACGGTTTACTTAGAAATTAAATAAATTTCGACGTGCTATTACGACTCTATAGAATGAAATAGATTTAAATCTTCGAGTATTGAATACATCGTAATTGACAGCCAGCTTTTAAACACAACTGGCTCTAGCCACATATTTAATTAAATACAAAATTGTTCCTTCACATCGACAAACCGTTCAACTTAAATGATTTTTCTCGCAAACTTTTCTCCCTATAAATATGGCTTCGATGTCATTAAACACAACTATGTTTTGAATAATTACTTGTATATAAATATTTTCACATTTGTAAAATTAACTTTAGTAAAAAAAAAACCTTTTATAATGTTTTATGTAAAGATAAAATATGCTTCATCTGCGTCGTAGGTCGCACCCCGTAGTACGTCGTATATAAAAAAATCATATTCAAACAAACTTTTGTATTTTCTATACCACTGTCGTGGAACAAATACTTTCACTTTGATTAGCGGAATTGAATCCAACTCCCCTCGATATTGTTTCGAAAATTGCAAAATCTCATGAATAAGAAAATCTATGTCTGGAAAAAGTTTGGATCTAAGTGGCGCGATAGCAACACAGTCACACTCGTAACAAACTGAGAGAATTCTGATGTATCAGCGAAACTGAGCTGGAGGTCACAATAATATCACATGACGCCCACACTGTAGATACAAGTTTGGTGTGTAGTTGATTTTTAGGTTGTTATAATTATTTTTAGCGAAACTTATGTCATTGAACTGTAATACCTAAAACTTTTCGAGGTTTGTGTGGGGTAAACTGAAATCTGTGCATATTTCAAGAGTCATTATTAAAAGTTTAATAAAGAAATGGAAAAAATCGTATAGCTCAAGCCGGTTAGCGAAGATTGTGAAGAGCCCTAACGTCGCTAATGATAAAAGTCCGCTAAGAACGATATGAGATTTAAAGTTGAAACTTGAAGTTCTATTTAACGATATTAAATATAGTTTGTGGAGCGTCGCCGCAGCTTTTAGGTTTGAAAAAGTTCGCAAATATAATTCAGGTAGAAAAGCGTGGGCGGTTTTCGCGATGCAATCATTACGTTTGTTTTATTCCGTTTAAACGTTCCCGAGCACAATGAGCGCGGCGTTAAGCCGAGTTAAAATACGGCTTATAATTGTTGTAGCCGGCTAAATCTCATTCGCGCTGTTTGTCGACCGCTCGCCCGCTGAAGCGATCAAAAATAACCGCCGTTCAACATAATGGTAAAGCGAAGCTCTATTGTAGCGCTTTAACGGGTAAAATGAAAAGGCCGCAATTAAAATAGCACGTCGGCGTCGGTTTTAGTAGAATTTGATGTTTAATTAAGGTAATGTCGGTGCGATCAGTGCAGTTGTGCGCCGCGTCTGCAAACGAATGCATATTTAGAGGCGAGAGACGGGAACAAGGTAAATGAAAACGGTTCTGTTCGGAAAATGAGATGTAGTGGCTCGTGTGTGTTGCAAAGTGTTTGTGGAATTGTGGCTTTATTTATTGCGTTTGTAATGCCGACTTTTCGCTTTACACTTTTACAGTATAAAGAATATATTGAATGTTGTTCACGTTATAGATTATTTTTTTCTGAATAATATTTACTACTACATTCTCTAATTTTGTTAAGAGTAGTATGTATGTATGTAGTGGTTGTATGGAATGTAGGCAACATTTCAAATGAAAGTATCCACAAACCCGTCAACAATTGATCAATTTAGAAATCTCGAAGAAAATATAATATGAAGGAATGAAGTGGTGCTCGATCGGGAGGCAGGACAATGTCGCTCCACTGAACTGAACACTAAATAATACTTCGTTATTTCTTTACAACTCCTTCAAATAGACACGATCATTTAAACTTGTTGTGAGTGACTAGTTGTGACGTCCGTCTTTTGTTATGTTATATAAAGAGTGAGAATGGCGTGACGTTGACATCTGTCTTATTTTTTGTGTGTGTCTTAATATCAGTCTTAAGGCAAATAAATGAACTTTTTATTTTATTTATTATTTTAATATATTCTGAATAATTGATGATTTAAAAATATGTTATCTAATCGGAATACAAAACCTATTACGGTCTATATCACTTTATTACTGCAATAACTAACAACCGTTTAATATTTGTAATATACGTGACGGCTACTCGTAAGAAGACATCGAAGATTGTAAATACATACATACAAAAATGAAAAATCAATGCAAGCACATTCCTTAATGTTTTAATTTAATTTCGTGTATATATAATTGATAGCAGGTGAGTAATAAATTATAATAAAGCTTAGATTTGTCTGTAAGTATATCGCGCCATGTTCGCCTAAACGTGTAACCAAATTTGAGTGAAGCGTAGGTGTAATGTTGGGACAGACAGGGACTTTGTCATTCCAATGTATAATCAAATATTTAAATTCCATGGCCGTAACGTATAGGTATTTATTCAAAATGAATTGTAGGATGTTCTTCCCGAGCAAAGTCAGGGGAGCAGCTTTTATACAGCAGAACATCAAACAATTACTTACCACTATTACATGCACATTGAGCTGTTAATAATACATGTAATATTTTTTATTAAACAACAAACAATCGACGAAAAACAATCACAGAATAACTTTAATTTTTTATAATTTCTTATTATAGGTAATGTAACAATTCTGAAAAGAAAAACCTTTATTATTTGTGTAACGGTGTTCAACTTATTATAAATCTTATTTCAATGCATTATAAGTGAAAGTATAAACTATAAAATCTATTACTAATCATTAAAATAAAATGATCATAATTGAGTGTTAAATACATCCCTGTCTCTATCTCTAGGTTGTCTAAATTCAGCTCGGTTGTAGTCTGTAATAATTATTTCTAAGTATTCTGTCTTGCGAATTGAATACGACGGAGGTGTTCTTAGCAATGTACTTAATGTTACATAATGGTTTTAAAGACTCCAAAAAACTTTCTTAAAATATTTTGTTTTGAATTCAGAATAATTGTTGTAATAAATGTTAATTATTTGTGTGTGTTGGCAATATTCAGATTTCACTTCTAAACATTTTGTCTCTAATATTCCTATCATTACACAATAAAGATGCCTCTTAACACGTTGTATAGACGAAAATTTCATTATGTTTATTACCAGCAACCAGGAACAAGAAACGGGAACCGGATATCGAAATACAATCTCTCTCTGTATGGGACTTTAGATTATTCAAGCTCATTAATGTTCATACCTATACCGTTTTTATTTTAACATTTGTTTTGATTTAAGTTGACAGTCCATGAAAAGAGAAACAAAGCCACAAAGAGTACCGCTTTGCGGTGCTTTCAGTAGTACTTATTGTATTCGCATTCATATTTTTCTAAAGATACAGCGGAGCAGTGGCAGAGGCTCCAATAAATATCGGCGTACAATGTAAGCGGTTTACGACTTGAATATCTCGGAATAACTTCCAAGTACGTCGCGTTGAGACTGTAATATGAATAATTCAGGATACAAAACAAAACATCGCATGCAAAGTTCGCTTACAAATCGGAGGCGTCAGCGGAGCGTGTTGGTTGTGAGCGTCAGCTGAGCGGCACCGCGCCGGGAGCTGAGGTGTCTTCACACGCCACTGTGCTCTGGCAGGGCTGCCACTGATCTCCATATTTTCAAAGAGTAAATTTTCCAGACCGTTTGCGTGTTGATATCTATTCTTGTGCAGTGGAGTTGAGAGAATGGCCGCGATGTGGGTTTTTTTTATAATATCGTTATGCTGAAGTGTTCCATATTATAAAAGATTTCAATTTACTGAATATCTAAGTTTTTATCGACATAATTGCTTATAGACACTTGCTGGTTTATGTAATGGATTGTGGAAGAATTTGATAGTATCATAGTTAAGACAATTAAGGAAAGAGCCCGAAAAATAACAGACATAAATTAATAATGCAACCGTTAACTTAACCCTGACGTGTAACAGAAATGTGTGGAGAGACCTTTAAAACGAGGTCTCGAGGCGTGAGGAACACATGACGTCCCGCCGCTCCGCTCGCTGTTCTCTCCGCCCTTACGCTGCCATGTTAAGCTTATTTCATTTTCAAGGGATCCTGCACATGCTCTGATATTCATGTTTGTTCTGTGATTGTTTAATCTTTTATTTATTTTCATACTCGCTTTCAGCAATACAAAAATTACAAAGCTTCATCGTCGGAATATATCGCTAGAAACAACGCTGACGATTTATATAATTATATTTTATGTCAGTGCTGCAAAACTACGCTTACTAATCGGCTGATTAATCGGAGTAATAAAGTAGGGAATATCATAATCAGGGGTACAAATGTAAAGCTATCAATGTCCTGTATCATTAGCCGGCAATAAGCCGTCAGACATAATTTGGCCGACAAAGGCGACGCTAATGTCGGCCATTAATTCTACAGAGCTGATAACACGCAGGTGAGCGACTTGACACATAATTACGAGTTTACTCAACGATACGAAGTGTTCTGTCCACATTATTGAGTTATTAAGTGGACGAGGTCGGGTCAGAAGCGTTAGTTTGTGTTTGATTAGTTATCTACGCGCGGTTTTGATTTCTTTTTAATGTGCAGTGTGAGTCGGATATTTCAACTTACTGAATTATAAAAGAGCATTTGTCCAACTTTCGTGATTATTTTTTTTTCTATACATATAAGGGGAATAAACGAAATTGAATGAACAATGATTTATAAAGGAAGCGTTTACATTTTTTTTAATAAACTTTAATTAACCAGTTAACACAGATATTAAGGTAGAAAGAGGAAACTTATTTTCAATAGTTTATTACTATTACTCTATATACTTGCAACATCTTCAATTCAATATTCAAGAATATTCGGCCACCGTAGATTCAGCACAATTGTCGTTAAAGAATGCTGAAATGCCATACAAAGAACAAACTGAACAACATTGAACATCTGTCTGCAAAAAGCCTTAATCTACATGCGTCACATGTTAAGCGGATTGTAGAACAGATGCATTAAAAGAAACAAAACACTCAACACAAAACTAATTACACAGCTGCTTTATACAGCGATTGTCCGTTTTTCATGACAATGCAAAACGATATAAATGAATCGTAGTTTACGTTGCGTTAAAAGGTTTATTTCATTAATTTCTATAACGAAGATAATTACAATAAAAAACATACAAGAAAATAATGTTACAATAAGCATCAAACTTCACCAAGAAATAATTAAAATTCAGACGTTGATTATGTTTGTTTAATTTTGTGAGATTTATATTATATTCTCACTAGCTGTGCCCTGCTGTTTTACCCGCATTGCTCCGCTCCTGTTGGTCTTAGGGTGATGATGTAGCCTATAATCTTTCTCGATAAATGGGCTATCTAAAGCAGAAAGAATTTTTCAAATCGGACCAGTAGTTCCTGAGATTAGCGCGTTCAAACAAACAAACTCTTCAGCTTTATAATATTATTATAGATAAGTATTAGTATGACTTTTATGATTTTTATCGACTTTTTTCTTGCATCTAGAGCGTATCGTTAAATTAAAAGTGCAATTTCCGTAACTCTTTGGTTAGAATCAGTACGTGATCTTTTTCTTGTTCTGAAAGAGTGTGTATTTTTTCAACATAAATTGCAAAATGGCAATCTACTATATTTCTGCGAAGTTCTACGACTGAAATTTGAGTGTATTCAATCAGTGTTATTTTAGTCAGAAATCCTTTTGCTATCCACATAATATTATAACAGGCACAAATGGTTAATCGCCTTACCAGATTAATAGAGAACGTTGTAAAAGTTTATATCAATGTGTTTCTCCCGAAAAGTCCGTGCGCGGCTACTAATTTAATGGTTAAAATTATTCTAAGAACATAGATTACAGATAAAGCTAAAGCTGTCTCATGTATTTCTAAGTAGGTATTAGTGAGAGAGAAGTATTAGTTTTCCAAGTTATTTTCAAACATATTTTAAAATTAATTAATTACATTGCCTGCTTTGCTTTTGTAATCCTTGGTAAAACATTTATGTCCTTCTTATATCATTTTACAGAGGCGTTAACAAGACGAAGTTAGTCTTCAATTTTCCGATAAATTTAATCGAACGTAACACACATAAAAAATCGTTGAGTAACGTTCGTGTATCAAAGGGGTTAATAAATAATGTTAAGCGCGGGTTGACATGGCGGCTCTCATGAAAGTCTAATGCCATTGCAGATCGGGCGAGCCTGCGCTATCTTCATCGGAACTGATATTAAAATAAATCCACCAAGAGCGAGTTATTGAAACCTCACGTTGTGCGCTAATAAGAATGCAAAAGAGCGCGCTTCTTTAGATGTATGATAGAGATGAATTGGAAACTTTGTAGCGACTGCTAATTTCTATAATTGGTAATTTTCTTTCCTTCTTGATTTTGCACACTAATAATATTGTTTTATAAAACGACCAAACTAGTTTAATAAAACGAAGATAATGAATCTAAATGTGGAATTAATGCTCTGTGAAACGATAGTTCAGATTTCCAAGTGAATGTATAATTCGTCTTTTAATATTCTGCTCAATTCTCAAATATTATTGAGCATGGAACTGTATAAATTACGGCAAGATACTGAGTGCATTCGATGTTGATGTTTATAGTGGCAAGTGAAGCGGATCCATCGCTTCGTTTGTCAATACCCATTGTTTGGCTTCAGCTTTAAGGCAATTACTGATTAAAATAATAATGCTGTGTATTCGAGGATCATATCTTGATATGGTTATACACATAATATATAGGTATTACAAATATTAGTATCCATGTAATGTTATAGATTGGAGTTCAGATTATTTTTCAGTAATATATGCTTATAAAAGTGACTTATTATTACTTCTCCATTTCTTATGTAATTATTGAGAAGTGTTCTTATTACAAGCCTGCGATTGTCAGAATTGCAAACTTTACACACTGACTGCACGGAAAATGTTTTTTCGTGTTAAGTCCCTATTGATAGATTTTTGAATTAATTTTGGATTAAAGTAGTAATACTCATAATTAAATCACACAATATCCAGATATATGAATTCATAATTTGTTAAATTTTAAAAGTTAATTTAACTAGTTCGACTGAACATAATGAATTAAAAATACGTAGTATACAGTAAGTAGGTCTGGTTAGAGCTTTCGTGAGCTTCCCAAGTTCGGGGGAAGTTAAATAGGAACTTGTACGTTATCATACTAGATACGACTTTAGCACCAACTCTCCTGACTTTAAAGTATTAAGTAATTAAGCTTTATATTACCATAATGCGCTCGGCTCTTTGGAATAATGTCGTTTGATAAAATGGATTTGAAAGATGAGATCGGTGTAATGCTGATATATTTTATGGTTCTATACCATCGTCCCTTTCAAATGTTTCTTTTAAGATCGTTTAAGTTTTAGAGATTTCTTTCTAAGCCTTGCTAGTTATTGATTAATTTTGAAGTCAAGAGCTTCTTAGCTTATTGTTTTCCTTAAGTAAAATTAATGACAAAAACACGCTTAAGTTAGTGAAATACACACGCTCGTTAGTAAACACACACGCATTAGTTAAGAAACAGAGTCTTTAATTAAAACGTTCACACTCATTCGCTGAACACGCACACACACTCATTAGTTGAACACAGACACACACTCACTCGCGTCTGAAAACATCCTTTGGTAGATCTCGTCGCAATCTGTGAAACAATGTTTACGTATTACTTATTTTAGAAAGCTTGCAGAAATATATCTGGTTTGAAGGTAGATATATAGGTTGTATCAAATTCCTCTTTTATAAATGGCATGCTATATCTAAACACTATTTTTATTTGTATCGTATAACTAGAGTCACCTTGCGTGAAATTTTATTTTATAAATAAAATATTGCACAAATCTCTGGGAGCCTTCTTAGTTTCCATGACAACTATACAATGTAGTAAAATAGTAGCTAGACGGCGAAATAAATAACATTTGCCTAACAACACAACGTAAAGCATCCTAACACATAAATAATAATCAAAAATTTGTTTATTCGATTGTCAGCAGAATCGATATCTCGCATTTATAACATATCGGAATTTCATTTAGTCGCGATATTGGGTGACAACGCATTTTAACGGCGACGTGCTTCGATTAACGAGCCGATTATTTAGACAAATACAATCGAGATTGTTCCGCTGCGAGGGGTTAAATGTACGTTTGTTTGCACCGGATTAATGGTTTATGTAAAATTGGTCATATAATCTTTTTAGGTCCGCTAACAATGGTGATTTAAAGCGCTGTTTTACACACGAGAGTATATTATAATACATACTATATTCAAATTCTTTTCAATAATATTCATGCAAAAATATTGTTCATAGTTAATGAAACAAGATGTATTGTAACAAGAACTTTAAAGTTTGATACAGAGATGGGGTAAGAATTATCATTTAAAAAGTTTCAATTATATTATAATTATATGAAGGTCAAACGAATGTCAAGATTTATCTGAAAAATAAACCTTTTTAAGGCACAAATAAACTCGTATTTACGAGTCCAGAAGGCTATATGGAGGCCCTTATCGGATTTTCAACAAATAGCTGTTTAGCGCGATCCGGCCGATTAATTCGAAGCACGGTCGCGTTCAATAAATATGTTAAAACGCTCCGTGACACCGGCCGCCGCCCGCAGCCGCCCGCAGCCGCCCGCCGGCCGCGCCGCCCGAGCGGGCCTGCGAGCCTCCGAGCATTTTGGAAATAAGATACATTTGATTTAAAGCCGACAGACAATCGCTCAATGAGCTATGGCCCTTCATGCTCGGGATTGCTTTACGGAATAAATAGGATTTCATTTGGACATGTTTTATATGAATCCAATGAAGGCACCGTCGATTGGTCTTTTGTAAAACGGGCAAGGGTCGGTTTTTCTCTTTTTATGTATTTATCAAGTTTTAATATGTCCGTATTGAGGGCAAATGGATGTAAATATATTAACTCCTGTTTGTACTGTTTTTTTATTCATTTTAAGGTCTTTGTCTCTTTTGATTTAATATGCATTGAGTAAATATCGTAAAGTAGCGCTTAAAGTAGAGTAAAAACATTCTATTTGATCGTGTTTTGTCGTAAGTCGGCTATAATGAATTTATCTTAGCAAAATACGATCAGTTTATTTAAAGCAAAGCTCCCTTATAAGAGACATTAAGATAATGTTTCACCACTTAACTTAAGCTATGACGTAACAACATCATGGCATAAACAACGTACTTTGTTATTTTTGGACTTTTAATAAAACATAACAAAGAGCGTTCTTTTTATAAATCAGCTTTAATTGTGGAATATTGAAACGTTGTTATTTAAACCACTTCAAAACCTTCTGAAAGTGAATTAAAGCCGTTGAAATGGACATGCCCGTATGCTATGTGTCTATCTGTGCAGGATAATGAAAGGCAAACATCTCATAATGAGGCGGGCGGCATGCGGCACGGGGCGGGCGCGGGGCGGCCGGCGCGGGCCTGCAATAGTTTACGTGCCTCTAGCGCCGTTTCGATGCCGGTAAATACAAATCTTTGCTAGAATTTATGTACATTCCTTCGGTGCCCAGCGCGCTGGAAAATATGATAAGAATAAGAACTATAAAACACATGATTGAACGGTTTGCGTCGGTTCAAATATAATTTTTTGGATATTTTGATACATCATGGTAATACTAATAGACTGAAAAGAAAAAGCAAACTTGTATGTATTACTCACTACATATGTTAAGTCAAATTATTTTTCATGAAGATTAAGCATAGTTAGTATAGTTTCAATATTCCCCACAATCCGTCACTAAATCATTATACAAAAAAAAACCTCCAACGACTCTCGATTTAAAAATACATACATAATTAAAGACAATCATGCATTGTCTGAATAAAGCATAGTATTTACAACAATCGTGAATCGTGATTCAATATTGGTGTGCGCGTGGAAGGGCTCATACCCATATTTATTGTATAACATGAATTAAACATCGTTCGCATAAATGCTTGACCGTTCCGTGTGCTCTACTTTACGGAGCAGACTGTGAGCTGGTTTTCATCAAAAATACATAAGAATGGATTAACTGCTTTATAAAGGAATCGCAGAATGAGTTCTTTTATTGGTTCAGTTGCAAGTCACGTAGAAGAACATACTTGTATTGTATAATGGCTATCTCGGTTATTAATTCTATGTTATGGTGAAACTCATACAGATGTTATATTGGGTAATTAACTGAGGTTATTAATCCGTTGAAACTTACCTTATATTTTCAATCTTTAAGAAACGCCGTCACACAAAGGTACAAGACAAGTATATAAGAAAAGGGCACAAGTTATAGGTCTACCAGAATCTGATGGCATATTTATATTTAAGAAATAAAAGATTTTCATGTGGCAACTTATTTGACAACTATCAAATTGGTTGTCAAATTATTTGTCTTTTTTGCAGTTGATGAATAATTTTTAGGATTTTATCTAAAAAATCTTCGAAAATATCGAAAAAGCCGCTGCGAACACAAGCAAGAGGTGTTGTTTATAATGTGTATAGAAAAATATTCGATGAAGAAGGGTCAAACATATCACAATTTTCAATTTTGAAGATTTTATTGGTAAATTGGACTTACCCGTTTTGATACTTTAAATTAAAAAATATTATATGTAGGTAACTATAATATTGTTTGTTGTGGTTTGTTGATTATAATATAATTTTATGAAAACTTATTACAGAGTTTCCAATACGGCTATTTGTCAAGTCCAAGCTGTCCAAGTCAATTTTATAATGTGTGTATCTGTTAATACTTACGAAAATAAACATAGTTTTATTTTATTTTTATTTTATTTTATAAAAAATTATAAGCAGTCTAGTTTTGATCTACATTATCATTATATCGATATTTTCACATGGCATACTGGTAATGAATATACAAATATAGGTATGTGTAAATAATAATATTATGTATTACCTGTATAAAAGTAAAATGTATTATACATGTAAGTATGTACTTACATAATGTTAAGTGGATATCTCATTATTAAGTACAGTATTGTCCACCTATGTAATATGACTAATGATATTGAGGACAAAATAAAAAATAAGCAGTATCAAGATCGTTCAGTCCATTTTCCCTAGGGTTGCACACTCAAAATTTTGATTTCCCTAATTGCCATCAGAATCTGGTTTACCTATATATCACGATATGTTATGTTATGACACTCCACAGACGATATAGTGTTATGACACTAGATCCTAAACGGCCGGCAACACAAACAAAGATTCTTGTGAAGCCGTTGGTATTTCTTGGTGGTTAGTGGTTTGTGGACTCACCGACAACATGCAGCGTGACGAAGAAGCTGCGCACTGGCTGCGTGGAGATCTGGCACTCGTAGACGCCGGCGTCGCGCTGCTGGGCCCACTTGACCTGCAGCGTCCAGTCGTCCGTGTGCGGTGAGTGCGTGGCCTGGAAGCGCTGGTCCGAAGTGTACGTGTAGCCGCCCACCGTCAGGATGTGTAGGTCGCGGTGACGGATCCATGACACCTGTAATAGTACAATAATGTGAATAGGTAGCAGCTTGAGAATTGGATAAAACCGTTTCCACACACAAGAGTATCCCGTCTTGCATTCATAATCATATAGATAATCCAGCTAGATTATTATGTGTTCCACATACAGATCATCTACGTAGTTCTTACGTAGCATTGACAAATAAAAAGTAAATCATAATAAATCTTTGTTATTATTTGTTCAAGTGAAAAAGCTCGTAAACGGTATTACTAAAAATGATACAAAGAGAACATTTAAATCACGTATGTTAATTATTGCGAAGAGCGTATAAATGCTTGATAATAAATGCCTGAGGCACGTGTAACGTAGAGGGACCAGGCTGCTTGAATTTCCAAGAATTATGTTTTTGAGGTTAATAATTCATTTATTCGTAACCACGTTCAATTTTTATAGAGTTCTATAAATTCTGAATGTTTCAATGAATTTGTGCCTTTGCTTGGACAAATAATATATTTATTGAAACTACTTAAGCAAATTTAAATGAATAGTATTGTTTATGTGCCTAAATAAACAAAGAATATAGGGTTACATGAACACTCGATAACGGTATCATGATTTTTCAAATAATAGGAAAAGATATTTAACACGTAAGCGTAAGTAACTTTTCTTTGAAGTAAATGGTTTAGCAATAGTTACCGAATATGGCAGATTAATAGATAGGTACCAGTTTACTTATCTGTAAAAGATTAATTAAGTATAGTATACTTCCTCAAAAATACCTAAAAACACAGTCCCACAAAAAAAATCCGTCCTATCACAAACGTGGTCACCGTCACACGCGTCTGTTTATCCAAGGCTCACACGGTCTTACGCGGCTTTATTAAAAAATTCATCGCCCGGCGCGGGCGGTGCGAACGAGCCGGGATTAGTCGTTGCGTATAACTTGTGTGATGTGTGATGTGAAGCACACGCGGGCTAAGCCAAGGGAACGCCCATGAGTGAGGTGTGTGCTGTTTCAACCGAAAAAATAAGAAGGTTTCAATTCGACTGTTTCGAACAAGTTGCATTCAAAAAGTAAAAAATAAAGGCGAATTTGGTGAAGGAAGTACCTATCCCAAATTGTAGAATCAAATCATTTTAAACACTTGTCGTAGATGTATATCGTAGAACTATGTAGTTCTGTTCAGTTAAGAAACATTAAGCTTCTTATAGAGGATTTTGAATCAGCTCATATGTAACTATGAAGATTTTTCTTATCTGTAATTTTCTTACATCTCAATTTAATGCACACATGATTACATTTTATAGCAGTTATTTCCAGACATGATATTGATATGATTTCTACAGGTGCTATCTTTGTAAGTACCTACTTGAATTATAAAAATATGATTGCCATTTATAAACCGATTGCACTCTACGTGAAGCGTTAAAAAAAGCTTATCGAACCATTGAAAGATAGTTGAGGTAATATTATATTTGTGGCATTTTTTTCTAAAATAGCTTTAATATAATAAGTCAATAGTTCAAACTTTAACGATATAATATTATTTTGAGGATCATTTTGTATTAATATTGTTTTGATAACATTATGCAAAAAAAATTGCTTCATTCACATGAAGCATGTGTTGTAAAATGTGATACTTATAAACCGTACACATATGCAAGCGTTCTGTATTCGCTCATAGTACAAAGTGAATTATCAACGTATATAATGTAAGTGGAGTTCGCGCTTGGTGGAGCGGAAATGAGGGAAGCTTTACAAAGGTTGTCGAAAAGCAATTTTTTACGCTAAATTATGCGTCTTTGTAACAATTTCCTTGTTCCAATGAAGTCTGATTAGTTTATTATGGTCGTAGGATTGACTCGGCTTGATTGTAAAGTGCTTCGTAATACGTATTGTGGTAGTGGCCTCTGCCAAATCTGATCCCCATCCTCTGATGGGGATCGGATTTTTACGAATTGAAAAAGTTTATCTTACATATTCCTTTTCTGTTTTAAAATATAGGGGCCTATGCGAGTCAGGCATGTTCAGTATAATTGGGAATAACTAACATTGTGTAATCAAATTTTTTACTTAATAAAAAGAAAATTTGTGAAGCATTTTTAATTATTAAAGAAGTTACGGTATTCTGACAAAAGATTGACGTGAAATAGCGTAATATTTTATACGAAGATTTTATACATAGTTATGTTTTTTACGATGCGACATGAAGACCTGTTTTCGTTCCTCTAATCTCCATATTTAATTAGATGTAATTTTCCATATAATAAAATAATATTATTACATCAAAGAATCTCAGTGATGTGTCTACAAACTTTCAACTACAAAGTCTTCAACGTCTGTGGTAGAATGTGAATACATTTTGTCTAAAAATAAAAAAATAAACTATTTCGTACATTTGATAATATTTACCTACTCGTATAGTTATTCGTGTGAACATTATAGTCGAGTGGGAGTCGAAAATCATAATGATTCGACACGAAATGGGTCAAACTTGTGCCGGATAAGTTAGAGACGTCGTTATTTGTAGGATATTACTATTATCACGTGAATAGAAATTAACTTGAGTTATCTAAGAATTATTTAAATTGTTAAACAATTTAGAGATTCCAGTTTAAACTACCAAGGAAATAACAACGATTGAAATAGTACAGTCTACAACAAATATTTTTATTAGGTAGATACCTAATGAAATATTTGTTGTGGAAAGTTGTGAAATTTATTTGGAACGACGTAAATATAGTATTAGAAAATATATTTGAGTAAATATCTTGGGAGTCACGTTTCTATAGAACAGGCTTTATTAGTTAGGGACTATATATAAAGAAAATCGAGTAATATTTTGTATACAAGGTAATATCTTGTTTACCCTGGAACGAAACATTTAATAACATATTTATCGAGAATTGCTATAATATCATCACGTTAAGACCAACAGGAGTCGACCACTGTGGGTAAAACTGCGGGGCACAGCTAGTAGTAAAATAAACACGTTCAGTCTAGAAGTTGTAGATTTTTCATTGTATCGGAGTATTCCCTGATCCATTAAGAGTGATTCATGAGTGGAATGGTACATTAAATACATTATGTATCGGGCTGAGTTGGGGCTGAGCGTATTTGTCTATTCCAGATTGTAGACCGCTGTTTGAGCTGCAATCGAAATTCACTCCACTTCAATATTCAGGCCATGGAACAGAACTGAAAAGGAATTTTATTTTTGTGAAAAATATTTTTTTGAGAATAAAAGGCAACGGAGATTTACATTGGAAGGAAAAATAAAGTTCTGCCTCTTTTACCGAACCGTCGTAAATTTTTATTCGTTAAAATACAGGGTGTCTCAGCGCCGATTTTAAACTTTGAAAATTTGTATAAAAAAAACAAATTGTATTCATAATATTTTTACTGTAGTAAATTAAAGTATATTAGTGCGGATTTTATGTACAGAATATTACACCGTCAAGATGTCTTCCATCATGGTGAATGCACTCTTCAAATCGGACACGCAAATTTGCCGAGACGCGCCGAAGGATGTCCGCTGAAATGGCTCTCACTTCTGTCGTTATTTTAGTCTTCAACTGCTCCAAATTTGTAAGAGGGGTATCAAAAACTCTTGCTTTGAGACAACCACATAAAAAAAAGTCAGCGGGGGTTAAATCGGGACATCTGGGTGGCCACAATATGTCTCCAGAGCGGCTTATGAATTTTCCCGGAAATGACGTATTTAGTGCGTCCCTAGCAGTGTTGGCTGTGGCCCCATCTTGCTGAAACCATACATCAGACTTGTCAATATCCTCTTCTTGCAGATGAGGTACAAAAAAGTTACCGATGGTGGCTTAAAGAGGCAGCATGATGTCTAAGTGAGCGTCTTGGATGTTCCGTGACCGCAGCGGCGACGCGGTCGATGTGTTCAATCGATCGCACAGGTCTATTTCGTGGTCCAATTGAATGATTTAGTAAACATCCTGTCGCTCTAAACTTCTCTCCTCACGACTTAATTAATTGAGTACTCGGGGCATCACTCAAACGGTGGATTTCATAGCGACTTCAAATTTACACCGTTTTTCACTCAACGAAAACGTATTGCATAAGTACGCTTCTACTGGGTACGCGCGGTGCGTACCAGACCACTGCGCCATGGCCACAAAAAAATCCGCACTCGTCACCTATCAAACGCTACCACTCCCCTCCAGCTAACCCCGCAGGTTGCCGAGAAATTCGTGTTTAAAGTTAAAAATCGGCGCTGAGACACCCTATATAATGTAAACAACAACAAATATTCTAGTGTTCGAAGTTCTATTTACATTTAAATTAGATTTTAAACAACAAATAATATGAGGTATACTCATTCTGAGTTATTTTTTCGCCATTTTAATTCTTTTTATATAAACGTTCAGTTTTCCTAGAAAAGGAGCTTAAATTAAACATAAGAGAGATCATACAAAAATATCAAAAAAGTTAAAACATTAACAATACAGATACAGCTATGGATTAACCAAACCTAGAATATTTTATTCATGTTTTGAACATTTATTTCCGGAATTATGCAACGGTTGAAACAAAACGACAATCGTTCCTCGTTGAATTATATAAAAGTTTTGAGTATTGAAAATGTAAACAAGTTTATGACCGCGTGGTTTACGGTCTCGCGGGACCGCCCTGCCCCGGAATACTGCACTAAACACGGATACAAATAGACTGGAGAGTGTTTAGTTAGTTGTTAACTATAATAATTATACTATAATTTATATATGATTGTTTTTTTGCCAAAGGAAGGAGAAAGGAGGAAGGGCCGCTAAATACAGTACAGTGTCGCAGCAGATTTGTAAGTTCTTAAAAAATAATATACATAACTGATGAAACCAAATGGTTATGTCATTATTTTAAAAATTACAATTTTATTTGACGATTTCACGTTAATATTAGTCTTGAAATGATTTTAAACTGTTAAATTATAGGAAAAAGCTCTAGTTATCTATATCCGTGGCGCCGATATTTAAAATTCTGGGAGTATTTTGTTACCTCTCCATAACTCGAAGGAGCACTCGCGGGGTACAGTGTGCAGTCGAGACTGTTTACTGCCGACTGCCGACTGCACCACATTCTGTTTAACTTACTAACGTCGCTATTGTGCTTTTTGGGTTAACATTTACATATTATTGCCTTTACCCTTCATTTATTTGCGAGTAGAATTTTATTATAATTTTAAACATTTGATGCGGTAGTTTGTAAGTTAGTTTCGCTAAATCACGGTTTTATGGGTTTGAGATTTAGGTAGAGGCCATAGTAGAGGCCAAGTTTTGACTGTTTTGCCTTTTTCAATCAATAGCATCAGATAATCTCGTTTCTTTTTTTAATGTACTACATTAGCATGTTATAATTAATAAAATTACAAAATTAACATTATTCAGGCAATTTCATAATCTATTTGCTCTTTTAGCTAAAAATTTCAAACAACAACAAATTCTTAATAAATTTTATCACGTCAATCACAAAATCGACTCAAATTTACATTTTTTTATGTCTAGAAATGACGCACTCTTATTTTTATATTTTTACTTAGTGATAAGTTATTATAACATACTAAAATACAAAAAAAAAAATTCATTATCAATCTAATGTTAACTTAAACAGTTCAAAAATTATACCTGTTCGGTCACTAGGGTTCAATTTAGATTGCGATATACTGAATGGTGATTTTATAAAGAAAAATACGTCTTGCTTGTATGATACTTTAATTACGACTAAAAATGACAATTCAATCGGACACACCGCCCACCAAAACATATTGTTTTCAACTTAAATTCATTAACAAAAATAAACGATAGCATTTAAATAACAAAACTTCAACTTAACAATTATGATTGAGTACAGTGGACTGTATAACTGTAAAACTATAAATAATTAACTACTTACTTAAAAACTTGATTGTACATAGCTATATAATATTATGTTATGTTTTGGCAGGAATACATTTCAAAGTTTTTTACAATCTATCACATTGAAGAAAGTAACAAAAATATTATGCAAAATCTTACATTAACTTTAGGTAAATAAACATTTTTACTTCATACATTAGATCTTCAAACAATTATAACCTAAACAATTCTCAGCATAACTTTCAAACCTTTTGTAAAGTAATACAAAGAAATTACTTTAAATTAATGTGTTTACAATTTCTTATCTTCTTCTATGCTTTTATAAAATAATTTAATTTCAATAATAACAATAAACAATACATATTAATTTAGCTTGTAAATACATAACTCATTCTTTTTAATCAATTTTATTTGGAAGTAAAACTAACTTTGATAATGGTCTTTTTAACTCTTTACTGCCCTTACATCTTACTGTTACTATTCGTACTAAACCATCTGAGCCAGGATGGACTTCTTTTACGCAACCTAATAACCATTTAGTAGGTGGTAAGTCCTCTTCCTTAATTACAACGACATCTCCAATATTTGGTGACTGAATGTTGGTGTGCCATTTACTTCGTTGTTGTAATGTGTTTAAATACTCAGATTTCCAGCGTCGCCAAAAATCCTGAGTCATCTTTTGTATACATCGCCATCTTGTGAGTAGGCCAGCATCAGCCTGCTTGTAATGAACATCAGGAACACCAATCAATGGTTCGCCAATAAGAAAATGTCCAGGTGTGAGTGGTGTTAGTGTGTCGATAGTCTCGTCTAGTTGACAAAGTGGGCGAGAATTAAGACACGCTTCTACTTGGGCCAATAGTGTAGACATTTCTTCGTATGTTAGTTTTGCGTCTTTGTTTACTCTTATCAAGTGTCTCTTGGTAGATTGTACACCAGCTTCCCATAAACCGCCATAATTTGGCATCCTCGGTGGAATAAAATGCCATGTAGTTCCATCATTTGCCAATATAGCTGCTACTTCACTTGTAATGTTAGCCTGTCCTTTATGAAATAATTCTCTAAGCTCTTTAGCGGCACCTACAAAATTGGTGCCGTTATCGCTCCATAAATTTTCACAGTGACCCCTTCTAGCCACGAATCTACGAAATGCTGCAATGAATGCTTGTGCAGTTAAATCTGTAACAGCTTCAAGGTGTATTGCTCTTGTCGACATACAAACAAACAAACAGATGTAGCCTTTCGTGCAATGATGACCTCGTCCTCTCGATGTTTTTAAATAAATAGGGCCTGCGTAGTCAACACCTGAGTTCAAAAAGGCTCTATTTTGATTGACTCTCATTGCAGGAAGTTCTCCCATTTTCTGAGTTCTAATCTTCGCTTTATCAATTATGCAAATTTTGCAACTTCGAATGCATTGCCTTACAGCAGCCTTAAGGTTAATGATCCAAAATCTGGTACGTATAAAGGACATCATTAACTGTATACCACCGTGTAACGTTCTAACATGAGCATCTCGTATTATTAATTTAGCTAAATGCACCTTCTGTGGTATGATTATGGGATGTTTTGTAGATTCCTCTATATTTGCTTTCTGTAATCTTCCGCCAACTTTCATGATCCCATTTTTATCTAAAAATGGCGAAAGTTTGACTAGTGTACTTCTCGGTTTTACTCTTCTTTCCTTCTCTATATCATCCATATCTTTTTTATAAACAAGTCCTTGATAATATTTAATACACATCCTTAATACTTCTTCCATTTCTTCTACTTGTATGTATCTTTCTTTCTGACATTCTTCCTTAGGTCTCAAAAATCTTCTACAATATGACAAAACTCTTTTCATCCGAGATAAACTCGAAAATCTTTCCCAAATTGGTATTTCAAAATCTTCTTCCTTTGTGTTGAATAAACTCTTCAATTCTAAATCTGTTTCTGGAATATCCGTTTTTGTTGTGATAGTGTTACCTTTATCTTTCAGCCATTCTGGTCCATTCCACCAAAGATTCGCACTCTTTAATTCGCAAGCTTTAATTCCCCTTGACGCGATATCTGCTGGGTTCTCAGCGGATCGTATGTGACTCCATCTGCAGCAGTCCACAACTCGCAAAACATCTGCCACTCGATTAGCGACAAAAGTCTTCCACTTACTTGGGTGAGACTGCAGCCACGACAAAACTACCATTGAATCTGTATAAGCGTATATCTGCGTGTTCGCTAGCTTGAGTAGATTTGATGTTTCTTCAATGACTTCTGCCAAAAGCGCTGCTGCACATAACTCAAGTCTAGGTATGGTAAGTTGTTTCAACGGAGCAACTCTTGTGCGAGATGCTATCATGGTAACATAGACATCATCTCTTTCATTGACGACTCTAAGGTAAACGACAGCTGCGTATGATTTCGTTGAAGCGTCTGCGAAACCATGTATCTCCACCACTTTACTTCTTGGAGCTGTGTGAAACCATCGTGGGACTTCAAGCGATTGTAATTCAAGTAAGTCATCTCTATAGCATTTCCATTCTTCTATTATGTCGCAGGGTAACTCATCATCCCATCCCTTGTTACAAAGCCAAAGTTTTTGTATCATGACCTTTGCCACTATTACTACAGGAGATAACCACCCAAAAGGGTCAAACAAACGTGCAACATCGGAAAGAATAGACCTTTTTGTCACAGGTAGTATTAATTCAGGTAAGTCTATAGTTATTTTAAATGTATCACTTCTTCTATCCCATGTTAAGCCTAATATTTTTATTATTTTATCTAGTTTGATTTCTAAATTTTCTCTAATTGTATTATCATCTTCTTTAATGTATTGTATGACTTCTTCAGCATTACTGGACCACTTTTGCATGTTAAATCCTCCCCTTTTTAATACAATCTTTATTTCTTCACAGAGCTTCTTTGCCTTTTCTACATTTTCATGACCTCCCATTAGATCATCAACGTAAAATGATGTTTGAATCGCATTAGTAGCTTCAGGATAATCTACACTTTCATCATTTGCTAATTGTTTCAGTGTTCTGACGGCGAGGAATGGTGCTGCGGCCGTTCCGAACGTAACTGTTAAAAGTTTATAACTTCTTAATACCGCATCTGGATTGTCTCTCCAAACAATGCATTGTAATTTTGAGTGGTCTTCAGACATCTTAACCATTCTGTACATCTTTGTTATGTCTCCAATGAAACAAATCTTATTAATTCTCCATAAGGTAATAAGACCGCGGAGGTCTCTTTGTAGAACAGGACCTACTCGCATTAAATCATTCAATGATAAACCGTTGGAGCCCTTAGCTGAAGCGTCGAAGACTACACGGACCTTTGTAGTCTCTTTGTCTTGTCGAATGACAGCATGATGAGGTAAGTATATAGTGTTCTTGTCATCATCATCTTCTAACTTCTTAATGTGACCCATACTAATATATTCTTTTATAACCTTAGCGTATTCTTCTTTTAGTGATTTGTCTTTAGCAAATTTTCTTTCTAATTGTTTGAACCTCTTTGTTGCAGTATCTTTAGTATTTCCTATTTGTTCAATTGTTTCTTCTAAACTTTGCTTTAAAGGTAGTTGTACTATATATCTTCCTTCGTGATCTCTTTGGGTTGTTTTTGTATATATATCTTCACATTCTTCTTCTTCTTTTGTAAATATCTTCTTCTTGTTGTATAAGAACGTGTCTATTTCCCAAAAAGATTTAAGTAAGTCATTGTCTTCTCTGATGAACATACTTCTTAGTGTTTTCGTATTGTTACGGTCAGCATGTGTAGTCTGGCCAGACAAGATCCAACCCAGACTAGTCTTTTGGGCTACTAAACCGTTGTGTAGGCGTATGATGCCGTCTTCAATAATTCTTGTAAAAACTTCTACACCTAGTAGAAGGTCAATGCTGCCAGGTGTTCCGTAAGTAGGGTCAGCTAAATCGAAAGTTTCTATTTCCATCTGCAGTGAAATCTTCTTGGCAGGCAGAATAGATGATATTGTTTTCATCACGTAAGCTTCCATTTCAATAGGCGACGACTTAGTGTGTAATGACAATTGGACCTTATACTTCAAATCTTGTCTTTCTTCACCTATACCCGAAACTGTACCATTTACTCTTTTCTTCTTTAGGTTTAGTAAATCGACAACTCTTGACGTGATGAAAGATGCTTCTGATCCCTGGTCTACAAGTGCGCGAAAACGGTGTAGTTCACCTGACTTGCTTTTTATGTAGACTATCGCCGTAGCAAGTAGAACCCTTCTACTAGATTGTGCTTCGCTTGAGTAATGCGCTGTGACTTGTGCTTCTGATGTTGATGCGCTTGTTGGAGTCGTTGTGTTTATGTAATCAATCCCTTGCTTCTTGTCTAAGTGTAATAGGGAATGATGTCTTCTTCTACAAATTCTGCAAGACGTTTGTTGTTTACAATGTGAAACGGTGTGATTGGGAACTAAACAATTAAAGCATAACTTATTCTTGAGTGCAAATTGATGTCTGTCTTCAATAGTTTGTTTAGAAAATTCGTTGCAGTGATAAATATAATGATTTTGCTGACAAAAGATACACATCGGCTGATTGTTACTTGTTAAATGTGAATTCTTAATATTCTTAGCGGCATGGAATGATTTCTGTGTTGACGATCTATCTTTATTTATCGTTTGTTGATTGTTCGATGTTATCATTTCCAAGGTGCGATACTTTAACTCAAGGAATTTATTTAAATCTTCCCAACTAGGCAGCTCTTCCGATTCTTGTTGATAAATATATTCTTCCCATGATTTGTGTGTCTCCTGGTCTAATTTTTGTAGTATAATATAAATTAAAATTGGACCCCATGTATCGGTAGAAATTTGCATATTTTGTAGACTATTTAAACATTCATTAGTTGTGTCCAAAATGAATTTAATTTGTATGGATGTTTGTGTATTTACCTTACGTATGCCAAAAAATCTTTTAAATATGGAGTTTATAATAATCCTTTTATTACCGTAACGTTTCTTTAAAGTGTCCCAAGCTTGTTCATAATTATTTTCGGTTACATTAATATCTATACATATAATAAAATCGTAGGAAAGTCAAAACTGTACATTGAATATTTTTTTAAAAGAATACATAATCCATGATCTATAATCGATATAGAAGCCAAAAACATAGTTTTTAGAATTTTTGTCTGTTTGTCTGTTTGTCTGTTTGTCTGTATGTTTGTCCAGGCTAATCTCGAAAAGTACTGCATAGATTGACTTCAAATTTTGCATGAATATTACTAACGGGTCGGGTGAGGCTTTTTTAAACATATTATCATGCTATCACCTCCGGGGGAGGAGCTGTGAACCTTTTTTTTTCTTACGTATTCCGTGTATTACGACAGCGTACAATCTAAAGATTCATGTTTAAATGTTGGTTTCGGGTAAGCCATGCTATTATCTAGCTTTACACAATAAAAACGATGTCATTTACGTAATTTGGGCAGAGAATCAGTTTAATGAATGTATTAAGTATACAAATTTGAAACAGCGCCATCTATGAGATTTCGTAAAAATCAAATCAATTTACATGTTAACACTACTGAATACAATGTTAAAAATTAATAATTTAAATATAATTATGTTATTTATTTATTCTTCCCTTCCCTATAAGGTGCGCTTATAATTCGTGTGAATATACTACATTTTTAAAAGTGAGGGTAGATGTTTATTATTATAAGTCAAACTAGACACCATTAAAATTAATCTAATATTGATTGTGTTCATTGGTTACATTTTTAAAAATCTTCGTGTTTTAAAAATTGGATAACGAGGCGGGACTCGAACCAGCATTCTTTAGTGGTCGAATTTTTTCTATTCTTTATAAATTTATTGTTTATGAATTTATATTTATAAACAATAATACAAAAATGTTAGTTCGTTGATAATTATTATTCCTTCATCATTTACATGTTGTAAGTAAAAATATACTTTGACTGTTAATACTTTTGTTCAGTATTTACCTGTATGATTATTGCTTGGTAATTAATTATATATTTTCATGTCGTATACCTAATTAAAAACATAAGTTTGATGTGAAACTAGCTGGATTTATTTTTACACACTTACAGTCTTATATTTTGTGTTAATGTTAAAATAGTATTAAAAGTGTAAATCATAATATTTTTTCACAATTAAAAATATTTCGTTTTTTTTGATGATGTTGGCATCGAATTAAACCGCGCTGTCGTTTCGTTCACAAAAAGTGAAGTTATGAGGACCGAATATGTAGCCGCTTCAACTTACGGAAACGAGAGTAACCTGCGTTGTCTGTTAGTTATTGTATAGTCGAATTTAACGTTACATGGAAATTGGAATCTAATTATATGTATACTTATATACTTATATTAAATCTGTAGAGGTCAATTCTGTACATGAAATATATTTCCTAAATAACTATCACGAGGTGATTAGGGATCGACACTGACGCCAAAAATTTTTGTCCGTCTGTCTGTCTGTATAACCGTTATAGAAACAAAAACTACTCGACGGATTTAAACGAAACTTGGTACAATTATTTTTCATATTCGTGAGCAGAGGAGTAACTCTGTTCTCCATATTATATAAAAAATATCTCCCGACATCATAAATGTCTATCTTTTATGGTTGAGCTTAGGAGTTCAAAGCTTTCTGATTATATTTGTCTACTAGCTGTGCCCGCGACTTCGTCCGCGTGGAATAGTGACTATGGGACCTATGACCATGGGCTCAGGGTGGGGCAACAATAATTGTTTTTATTTTCATGCTTCCACTCCCACGTTCACTCCCAGGCCCACAATTGGTACCTACCAGATCAAAGCCAGGGTAAGCGCCCCACCCAGCCCCACCGTGGCTACGCCCATGCTGAATTACTACTTAACATACAATTATTGAGTAAATACGTACTACCATAAAATGTAATTAAAAGAATTGTTACTTATTAAAATTTCTTACTAAACTGAGCTAAAAAACTTACGTACCAACTTATTAAAGAAAATCAAGAAATGAAATGCCTAACCTATACCAAATAGTTACTACATAATATTGTAATTAAAAATTATGATTAGTATACAATATGGAAAATCAAAAAAGAAATGCCTAACTAATTCTACGTCAAATTTCTTTTAAATTATGTCATATTATTTTTTAGGAACCAGGGGGGGGAGAGTAGCAAATTCTATTTCCTTCCTTTCTTAAATGGATGTTTTTAATAATGTATGGTGTAGCCACTGATCAGCTTAATCGATACTCAATTTTTATCAAATCCAGGAACAAATCCAAATTAGATGTTTCCTGTCTCACGCACGTAACTAAAGGCTGAAGAGAGAGAGAGGGAGCACGTAACTAAACCGTTTAGACGAAGAAAAGTGTATAGAAAAAGGAATAAATAATTTCATAAACTTCCCGACGATCTTTAAAAATAAATTATTATATCATTTTCATTCCCACTTTTCCCCTTATGTAGGTATAATAAGTGGATGAACCGATTTTGATACAATTTATCTAAGAACCAGCGTCGGAAAATATGCTGCCTAACAAAAAAAAGCCGCATCTAATTCGGTTTACCCGTTAGCCAGCTACGGTGCCATAGACAGACACACACACACACACACACAGAAATACATAGCAGTCAAACACATAACACCCATCTTTTTGCGTCGGGGGTTAAAAATATAATACGACATAATTTAAAGGACATTTTATGTGGAAAATTTACCTATTAGAAGTAACCATAATGTTAATTTGACCCCGCCCCCCCCTACTACCTCAGCTTACCCCCAAACCCTTGGGGAATTTTGATATGATCACCTGGACATGTAAAGGAATAACTGTAGCGTACATATAACAGATAAATTACGTTTTATCGTACACTGTACAGTGTACAATAGAATGCCTTAGCAAATGTTCGCCGTGATTACTTATAAATTGTCATAACTTTTTTATTTATGAACCGATTGATATGAAATAAACACTAAATGTTAAATGAAAATTACCACAATACATTAGTGAAAACCGCATCTAAATCGGATAAGCCGTTTCTGAGATTAGCGTGCACAAACATACAGACAAACAGACAAAAAAAATTTTAACTACAGTTTTGGGTTCAAGATCGATTTAATAATAACACCTGCTAATTTTTTTCTACATATTTTCATTGTACAGACATCGCTTTTCCACAATTTTATTATATGTATTGATGATGATGATGATTGATGATTATAACACTCTCAGTCCGTTTTAACTTAATTTTTATTCACTCGCATCAGTGCCACCTAAAAAATCTTTATATCGAAATTCGAGCAAAGCTAAGAAAATGAGAAATAAGAGTTCTCAAGGATCGTTAGAGGTAAAAGGCTTACTATTGACCGAAAACAACATGTGTTATGCCGAGAACCTGAAACCGCTTCACAACGAGAATTGCCTGTGAGACCGAAACCTTCACTGAGAGGGTATAACGTTTCACAGCTGATCGCAAATGGCATATTTTATCTCGATAATCTGAAACTTTTACTCAATATGAAGACCGTTTGACAAATAATAGGGTGCACCATAATATTATTCGATCTCTTGAAGATGAACATGAGCATAAGCAATGACTAGAGTAGGGACGCGAATATTACCATTATTTGAGACAAGATTATTTGAGACAAGTACGATTAATAAGTTTGTTTAATGAAAGATTAAGAATTGAAACTATTTGGTCTCTTGAAACGGACGAATAGCGAGAGGCCCGTCTTACTGTAGACAGATTTCGACAGTCTTAATGACTTAGAGGTAAACATAGAAGATCAATCTACGAGTTCGGTGGTGTGGTCCGACAAATATAAAAGTGGGTTTGCTTATAAGGAACCTCACAATTGATTACAGATCATCTTCTGTATAGGCGATATTAACGTAGTATGTTCTTTTTGTAATGCTTTAAAGAAGAGTAAGGAGTCGGCTTTCGTTTGAAGATATACCAGAACCTTTGAAATCACTACTTTTAGAGGAACATGTGCAATCTAAACAGTTCTTAGACAATATTCGCTCTTATAGTAGTGCGTTTTAAATGATCCTTTGGTGCTCAACAATTATCAGAGGACCCTTTCATGCTTACTTTTAAGATACAAGGTCAAGTTTATCATTTGATAGGATCCCTTTTGCCTGAAGGCCAACCTAAGTTTCTTCAAATATATTTTGTATTCGACTACAACGAATAGTCGAATACAAGAAATCAATATTTCTCGAATTTAAAATATTTCAATTTTTCCTACAGTAGGGCGACGAATGTATTTTCGCATAGTAACGGAGGGGAACTCACGGGGGGTCGAGTGACGCGGGCCACGTACCACAAACATGCTTAGTTTGTTGTACCGAGCGCGAAAGAAAGTCATCGTGTTTTTAGTAAAATTACTATGTAAACTATAACGTAATTTAATACTGAGGTACATATTATATAATGATGCGCTCAAACTGTTAATCTACATTTAATTTAGATTATTATTTGAATTACTAAGTAATGTAGAATTTAAATCAAATTCACTCATGTTTTCCTCAGATTTTCGATGTCCTCCGATTTTAAGATTTTCTTATCAGAGTATTCAATTTTAATGTAGTTAATTTTTATAAGAGACAATTAAGAACATTCAAAAATAAAGCGTCACGTATTTTTTTTAAACGACGAATGACGAAAAACGACGTAATCGCGGACGAAGTCGCGGGCATCAGCTAGTGTTTCAATAAAGATGCGGCTTCACCGGTAACACTCAACTTAAGATAATGTAACTTCTGTACCTTTGATAATGACGAATTATTATGCACAAGTGTAGTGAACAAATCTTGATATGATAAAAACTCATCGTATCTTCCTGAGAAAGTAGGTAACTCGATGTGAGGAAGTTTCACCCCCGAAATATACGGTTCGACCATTGAAACACCCATTTCACCTTGTTGCATCACGTTTTTATTCGCACCCAATAAATCTATCATGTCCGCTTTAAAGTTGATATACACATCTTCGTATTTATAATATTCTTCGTTTAAAAAATAAGGAATCACGCCGCGTTGATCTCTCGTCGTACGTTTCGATAATTGTAAATGTGCTTCATTAAATAACTTCCAATAGTCTTCCATACACTCCAAACGTGCTTTAATATAGCCCTCCGTTAATCTCACTTTAGGTGATTTTTTAAAATTAATTTGTGTCTTTTGTAACTTCGATGCTAAATCTTCTAACATGTTAATATAACTTTCTTGTTCGGAAGTAATAGAAGTAGCCATTATGTTTAATTATATTCTTAAATATTATCTTCTTATAAATGCAACGATTCACTTCAAAATCTTCGATTTTAATAATTAATTATAACTTCTTTTGTCTTGACATCAATTGTAACAAAGCGTCGCAAACTTGTAACTCGTAAACAACTTTTTCTATATAGGATTGCTCGCCGGCCCGATGCACTATTGTTCTCGTTATCGCAAAACTATCCGGCTCGTTATAGGCCATATGTTCGGTCACTAGGGTTCAATTTAGATTGCGATATACTGAATGGTGATTTTATAAAGAAAAATACGTCTTGCTTGTATGATACTTTAATTACGACTAAAAATGACAATTCAATCGGACAATACCCAAGAACCAGATTGCCAATTTAGTTGTTCAAGTTCCACAACTAAACGTTTCGCATATCAGATTGTCGCAAACCAACTATTGTTACACCAACTATTGCAACTGTATCTCAATAGAAGTCCTTGCTCGCTTATAAATTACGGCAATCTCGCATTACATCGCTCGCTGTGTGAGAACAGATGCTCCGATGTTCGAACATACGGCGCAGTGTAGCGTGCACGGAGCGGGTAATACGGTTAACTTTGGAACCGTTTAAGATGTAACAATATCCGATAACCGATACAATACAAAGCGGACAGTAATCGCAAACGCAGTAATATTGTTATCAAGTATTCACATAAACCGATACAATGGAGACAACCCGCAAACATTTTGTGGGCGAATTTTCATTATGTTCGATCGCGTTTGTAATTCCTAACATAACTGAGCCCAACTATTTACATCACATTCTTGATAGTGATTATATTATGAGTAACCATTAGTTGTGTTTTAGTGGGACGGTGAGGGAGCGCGATTGTATGGGTACGCGGTGAAACTAATTTGACTTAGGACACGTTTTATGAAGAACGAATAAAAAATATGGCAATATTGCTTTCAATCGTACACGTAGTGAAACTTAAGTTACTTACTTATCGCTACATCACGTCTAGTGCCTTCTCACGCTGAATAATATTAGCGTATTTCAAAGATAATTCCTAGAATCCTCGTCGCAACCCGGTGTCCTGATTGCTAAGGTGTAATGGTAACCCTACGTGCGCCTCTCCCCCTCCCCCCTCCCCCGCTCCCCGCGGCCCCCGCCGCACTAACCCGCTGTCAATTTGACGACAAGTATGCAGGATCGCTTAAAATTCATGGCTCATCTCGCGATATTATTAAAGGATAACGGGAACACGTACACCCCCACTTCGGCCACACCACTGAATTATGAGTCGCAGTTTACAATCAGCTCGTTATACATTGCGCGTCGAGTGCCGACGTGAATATCAAATGAGCCGGCCAGTGCATTAGTGGGCTGGATACAATTATTTAAATTGCATCCAACACACAATCGTTGCGCCCTATTAATAACCGTAATTTACGGAACGATGCAAATGAGCGAATAGTTTTATCATGAGACAAATCTCACTCAATAATGCGTTTTCGTTTTATGAAATTTCTTTTGAAAGAACGTGAGGTACGGGCTGAAAAGAAACAATGTTTGTATTATTTTGAACGTAAAAAGCTAAACAGAGGCGTTGTTTCGTGTTTCCTTAAAAAGTTCCATTATCAGAAAATATAACGAAAAAATGTGAGGTGAATCTCAGATGTCGGCAAAGTGTAAAAGAGTGTACCGAGTATAATATCGTTGAGAGGGATGTTTATATTCGAGAGCACGTTGTCTGGGGCCCCGGAGTGAAGGGGCCTCTAGCACTGCGGGGCCTCTGAGATTCTTCAGCTAAATGATCCATAAACACATTAAGCGGCACGTCAAGTTGGCGGGTTTTACTTTGCCTTAGAGCGGGATTAAGACTGCGATTTCACGTGAGAGAAGCCCCGGAATTTATTTGCACTTTTTGCCCGGCGAGGGATTAATGGCAGATCAGTAGTGAGGTAGCTATTATATTATAAAACATGCAAAATAAATTATATTCGTAGCAAAATAATTCAGAATAAAACGAATTTAAAGAAAGAATGATAAAATTAATTATGTTTTCCCATGTCGGATTTTATATGAGTAAATTTATAATTATTAAAATCATTAATGTGTGAAATTATACGATCTTAGGTATCTTTTTCATTTCTTAGAAACAACTAATTAAATTCAATTTGTGTAAGAAATAAACATGTTAATATTAATTTGAAAATTCGTTGACAAATAACTGATATTACAAGTTGAGATTGACGCAAAAACATCGACTTTCAAGTTTAATTAATTCTCTGAAGATAAATGTTTAAGCCCTTTGCGGTGATTGTAAATATACTGTTTTAATAAAAAATATTCCGCTGTTTTGTATTTGTTTTATAAAAATGTACAGTTCTTAGTAATGTTAGTTTTTATAAGCTTTCTTTGATATTAGTTGTTTACGGAATGATTCAAATGAGTGAGTACAAATAAATTTTTTTAAATCAAAATATTCAACAGTTTCTATGTTGGCTATTGTTGACATTTTTTAGTTCTGATTTTTAATGAATTTCGTTTCGTTTTCGTAAAATTGAAAACTGTCTATCGGAAATATTATAAATAACGAGGTGATTCGCGAACTTCGAACTGCTTCGTGAATTCACTTTATGAATATTTTATACGTTTTAATTCTTATTGTGCATATACTGAGCTGTGAAGATATTTAAAAAATATATACAAAACTTCAGCTCTTCTTTTTATTATAATCGAAATCTCACTTATTTAAAAATAAAACACTAACTTTGATTAAATGTTTTTATACGCATCTTAAAAGTTATCTCATGAAAGGCACGAATAGCCTTTAAAAGAACTCTCTCTCATGTATGAAAACAAAACTAATTCGGTTAACAGATTAAAAACTTTTAAATACGCTCCGGGGCGCACTTGAAGAATATCAGATGAGCTCCAATACTCCATGAAATATTCAGGGAGGTGTCTTTGACATATAATATTGGAATATTCCAGAATACTGCGGAGGGCCTCTTTGAGCTGCATCTGGAGGATCGCTGGCGTCACTCAACCGAAATGCGGATATCTGTATTGTACTAGTTTCTGTGTAGTTACAAATATGATGTAACTTGTCGTATTTTGGAATGTGAAGATTTTGGAGCATGTAATAAATATATTGCTTTTATTGTGGTTTCGGCTATGTGTGGAATCATGAGACGACTGAGACTGTCAGTAATTCCAAAAAATGCAGCTAAGAAATCACGATGTAGAGAAATGAAACTATTTTCTAATAGTTTTTTTTATTAATATCTAATCTTGGTTAGGATCTTTTATTTTTGATACATACAATATACATCTAATACGAAATAAGTAAAATAAAGGCATTGGTTTATGTCTTAAGCTTCCACGCGTGCAGCACGTCTGAATTCGCTTTCATTCCGCGTATTGTTTCCGTTTAATATTTCACACGGCCAATAACCAGGGATGGGCAACTGGACATCGATATAATGGGTTGTAGCTGTATCGTATGTGACGTCACTGCTGAGAGCATTGCTTATTGCATAATAATAATGATGGTAAGGTTCAGGTTATAAGAGGTATAAGCGCTGTTTAACTATGATATACTATGTAACAATAATCTCCTCCTTTTTTGAAGTCGGTTAAAAATAATAAGTTGAATATTGTCATAAATAAACTATTGTTAAATAAAAGAAGCGCATTTATTCTAATTTAAATAAAACTATTTATAAGTTACAATCAAATAAGCGATAACTGTCGATAAAAATACATCGATATTATAGAGTCCCAGCAGCCCTACTGGCTAGATTCTACTTTTACTAGCGTATGCTGTATTTTTAAAGTTATTGGAGTTATTCAACTGCATCGTCATTTAAACTTGCTCTACGTGTTCCTGGAATTGCCAGTTTGGGATCGAATAGCATAATTTCTGTGGATATGGTTAATTTACTATTGGAATTAAAAACGGTTCAATATTTAATAAAAACGTACATATCATTATGTTTAGACGGATATATTTAAATTATTGAAAAATTTTTCATTTTCTGTTTCGTCATATATTATTTAAGTGGATATTATCATAAGAAATGTTTTTAGAAGCGAATAATAATTGCCATATAAGCTTGTCTAGTACAACGTTGGAATTTTTTATTAAGTTCCTATGTGTACGCCAGGATTCATTACAAAACTGGAGTTTAAAACAATTAAATAGCTCGCAATCTAAACTACGGCTAATTAAGCTAGTTATCTAAATAAAAACTTTCTATTAAAAGTTTATACGAACAACTTAGAGTCAAGTATCTACGTTACGAGCTAGTAGCTACGTGTCTACGCCGCTACGGCGCTACGCTGCTACGGTGCTACGAACTTGTATAGTGGCTTGTTCCGAAGTCGCTTTTAGTTTGCGAATATGGAACCGATAAAATTTTGACTTAATACTTTGGTCAACAACTTAACGCCTGTTTCAGCCACGCTTTATACTTGCTTAATAGTTTTGGCAGAAGCTGAGATGTGTATAGTAAATGTGTAAGGTTGGCTCATATGTTTTTATTCTCTTGTTAATAAATATTAAACACACGTAAATTATCAATTATTATTAGTTTCTCAAGTGAAGGACGATTTCAAAATAATAATAATTAATAAGTAACTAATTAAAGAGACATTTTGAAATTCTCGATAAGACATACACAAGTTACATTAAATGTAACTTGTGTATTTTATACCAATTGTTATTCAATCAAAATCGAATTTTCATGGAATTATACTCCTGAAGTATTCGGTGTAAACGAAAGAGCTCGATTTATATGAGACATCAATAAAACTGTTACTCGCTGGGAAAGACAAACATCTTAGCGTTTGTTGGGAAATTACGTCATCGTGATGTCTGACAACATCGAGTCCCGAATAAATGCGCTCAAAACGAAAAATGTTCGGACATTTTCTCAATGTCCGATATTTTTGAACTAGTAATTTGTTATACTTGTTTCGGGAGATATTTTTGAAAGAGCACGTGTATCCCAGATTCTAAATGGTTGCTTTATTCCACTTTATTCCCTTTTTGGAAGCTTAACAAATGAATGATTCGTCGATTTGTTCGAAATAGGTTTTGGGAAATAATCAAGAACATCTATTCTAATTCTGAGAAAAATCTCGGGGTTGTGGCTAAAAATACGAATATTGAAGTATGGAATTTCTACTGTTTTACGGATTATTCAAGGACTTTTATGAACAGTCCGAAATATACGGATAAACTTTCAAAATATATTTTGTTATTGGTTTGCAGTTGTAACCACGTAAATATAAATCATGTACAAAATAATAATTTAGTAATAACAACATCTGTTTTACAGATCAAATAATGACCGTTATATCAACATTAATACCTTTGTGACATAGGATGCGTACAAGGGCCGATTTTTCAATGTTTGGATAAAACTTATCTGTCCCATAAAGTATTACACGATACTATTAAAATGTCACGTAAACTGTCAAATACGGGTAATTAGAATACGTTTTTAAAATGGTAGTTTTATACATTATTCGACGAATAATGTATCCAAGCATTGAAAAATCGGGCCCTAAGTAGAATAGTTAATTTAAAACCGATATCAACCAGAAATGACATAACAAGTTTGTATATAGGTATAATATCATTGAACAAGACACTAAGTGACCCTGAGCACAATTAAAAATGTAACAAGGATTAGTTCGCTTAGCTAGCGAGTGGGGAGTGAAGCGGCTGCGGTTAACCGATCGAACTGTACAAATAGCTTCGTAATTAACGTAATTAATTTGCCGAAACCGCATCTCGTTCCCCACTTCATGTGGCTCTGTGCGACGCATTGCTAATGTAGAACTTGACAATATTTTGTAAAGTTAAGGAGGCAAGGGATAAATAATGATAGCGTGACGAATTGTTATTTAATGAAATTCATTGTTTTCAGAAGCAGTAGGTTTGTTTTAAAATTTGTTGGATCGTCGTCGGTTTTGATTTCTAACATACCGTTTTCATGAAGACATGAGAGTTGTACTGTAACTGTCTTTATATTAGACGATTATGTCTGTATGTAGGACTGAAAAGTTTATTATGTCATGGCTCATACTTATAGATGTTATAGTAGTAGGTAAAAAGTTAATTCTCAAAATAGAAGCAATACTTTCAAGGTTCATAATCTGCTTCCAAACATTACACATTGATGATAATTGAAACCGGTTGACCGTTAACTAACGAGAAATTAACATACTAAATAAGTATATGGTAAACATATTTTACATGCAAATGATCAAAACAATAACAGTTTAACCTAACTTCCGCAAAGTCGAAAATAGCTCTAGTTACTGGAATTTTACTTATTTTGACTTTTTATTGTTTTATTCGGACGATTTAAAAATCGAAGATCTTTATATACCTCGAAAACTAACTTCATCTTAACCAGATTTATTAATAAATAGATAAATAAAAACAATTGATACCATTGATACGCTACATATAAAGAAATATGTTCGCGAAACAAAATATACATAATAAATTGTGAAGCTGATAAACACAAACTAGTATTCGAGCAATACAGTGCGCTCGAGTTCTGACGCGGCGCTAAGTTGGAAAGCTGCTTACCCTGACGAGGGTGGACATGAGCTCACATATTGCAGTAACGTATGGCTTTTTGAGTGTACACGCCCCCTTGTTATAGTTAGCTCTGAATGCTTGTATTATTATATTTAACTGAGTTATTTTGTATTGGTGAGAAAATATTACTTATGTTGATGTGTAGATATTAACCTCCTTTATGTTTTTAAAAGAAACGAAAAAAATACTTTACTGCTAGTTAAAATACTATTAAGATTAACCTGTGTTATATAATAAACGGTTATAATTATTTCATTACTAGCTTTCCGCCCGCGGCTTCGCCCGCGTTTTCAAAGAAAAACCCGTTCCCGTAGTATTTCCGGGATAAAACCTATCCTATGTCCTTTCTCGAGTATCAAAATATCTCTATACCAAATTTCATGCAAATTGGTTCAGTAGTTAAGGCGTGATTGAGTAACAGACAGACAGACAGAGTTACTTTCGCATTTATAATATTAGTATGGATAATTATCGAAGAAAGTTTCATTTATTATTCATTATGTATATCCAACAATAAGTTAGTACGAAGAAGAATCAATAATTAAAATTAATTGTGCTTGAGTGTGATAACATAGAGAGACGATAATTATTTTTCAATTAAAAATGTATAGCACAGTGTCCTGCTCCATTTAAATAATTAAATTTCATTTTAATTTTGCATCTTCTAGTTCCACGTTAATGAAGAACTGTGTTAAAGTTATAAAATTGTATTTTTCGAAAAAGCTGACAATCAATTTGAGTAGTTTTTGTTTTACAGAATATTTAATCACATTCTATACTAAACTTTGTTATCTTTGTACACACATTATGCAAATCTTATGCAAAGATATTTATTTTATTTTAAATAATCAATTTCTTTAGGTTTACGGTAGTTTAAATTGAAGCTTAGAATAAAATACATAGAATTCACTTTTCCAGCTACGTCTCTTATTTTGATTTTTATATACTTAATTGACGTGTCGAATAGCGAAATGAAATAGTGATTTACTCGACTAATATAAAATGCAGCTCGAACTCGGTGTTCAGTACAAAATATAAATTATCGTCTTAACAAATTGTTTAGTACTTTCTGCGCGGGAACGAATGGCTCCCCGCTAATGTGGGAATACATCAGCCGACAGGAATAACGTGAGTTATTTTTAATGAGTTTTTATTCAATTTGAAGTGAGTCGTCGCGCCGTAAATCGCGCCCGACCTCGAAGCCTCTCGGAAGGCAATAAATTCGCCAATTCAGCCGGCACTCGGCTTTACGAGCAGGACGACGTAATAAAGCCTTATCTCGAATATTCCATTTGTTTTATAATTCTACAAAACATTGCAATAACCTTTTACTTGAAAATAAAACGATTAACGCACTGCAGTCGCGTCCATACTGATCTGTGGCCGTGTCACTGCGCGACATATTGGATTTTAAATGGCGACGCGCTGATGTGATAATAGTTTTTTGTTTACAATTACTTCTCTGCAGTCCGATCTGTTATTTTACATATAAAACAAAGTTCAATAGTACGAATATATTCATGTAAACAACAAATTAGGTCGAATGGTAAATAGAAGTAACATTCAGGTATTATTGCCTATTTTACAATACATATTATGAGTTTAAACTATTAATTATTCCACACCGTGAGCTATGCTGAGTTACTTTAAAATTATGCTCATAAGGCAAAGGTGACAATAGAAGGTCGATGACCTTTCATACGTCAAGGTGGTTCAAAGAATATAAAATTAAAAGAAAGCCCTAACTCGTAGCTTGCCCGCTCGTAGGACTAATGAGCTGGGGTCAGCTTACACTAGTCGTCTCTACAAAAATGCTGGAATTAGAGGCTGCACGAGGACCTCGTAATTAACATTTCTCTTTAAGGAAAATGTTTTGTTCCCAGGAACATGCGTACTTATTATAATTTCTTGCAAACTTCGGTATTAAATCTTTATTAATCCCCGCGTATATTGTGATAGAACGACTTTGTTTGCGTAAAATATTGCTCAGGAGTACGAAACGGCTCCCTACTTCTCAATTTATTTGTAATTTGCTGTACAATATTAATATCTTGTACTTTTTAAACTGATATTAAAGTTTTTATCAAATTCATTTTCAAATACACGATATTTATTAAAGAGAATTTTTGATTTCGAACAAGCATATTATTTGAAAAGAATTTGGATTACGATTCTAAACATTCGGTGAAATTACAATTTTCCCATTTCGGCGATTGCAACGAGCAGAGAAAATAAAAGCAATTTTATGAAATTTCTAAGAAATTAAATTAAATCTCAAATTTAAAAAAATCAAAATTTCGTTAATAATTAATTCTTATTTCAATTTTTGTGATTGTGTGAATGAGCCTTTGTAATGTATCTGTGCTTAATATTGATAAAGGTCATGTATAGTTTCTGGTTTAAACGAATGAACTTATTTTGTAATTAACAGCATAGAGACACAAAGTTGATGTATAATATCTTTGAATGAATGCAATGGGGTAAAATATGAGATTCAAGAATGAGATCTGAGATATATTTATTTTTAACTTGAATGGGATGAGATTGGGATGGGGTTTTATGACGTACCGGGCGGAGCTCCACTCCGCCCGGTACGGAGTCCGACTGTGTGCGACGGAACTAATTGTGTGGCAAAATAATAATTAATATACATTATAATAAAATATGCAACATCGACGCATTGCATTCCGGAAACATGTATTGTCTGTACGATTAGGTAATCGTACAGGTATACTATACGTATTTTCGTTATATTATTATGTGTGTTAATATGATTTACTCTAAATACCTACTTCAAAGTGAGATAACATGACTTGTTGTATATGTACGCGGGTCGAAAGTTTAACATAATTATAACTATTAATACCTTTAATTCTCTTACGGCTTTTCCCGACAAGTACTAACAGAGATAACGAACATGAAATTTGACGTCTAACCGCTTTGAGAGAACTTATGAATGGCCACGATTTACTACTTGGGCCACGACTTTACGAGCTCATTTTGAAGTTTAGTTACATTTGCTAATTTATTACTAATTAATTAAAGTTCCCTTCGTAATGGTATACTTTAACTTGAAATTTGTTTATATTACTTAAATAGAGAAACTATGTTTTTGTCTCTCTCTATTATTTATTATTATATTATTATTATTTCTGACCGACCAGCTATGGTCGTAACTATCTACATGTTCTAGAATTAGGATATTACAGAATTAATATATCGTAGTTATGTAATCCATCCTCATTGGGTACATTTATTATTTGTTTTTCTTGCAAAGTTGTGTAAGTACATGTATTATAGAGGCATCTAGAAATGATGTATGTATCTGTCGATGTACCTAAAATAAATAAATAAACTACAAAAAACTAACAGAATAATCATGATAATACCATATCTACGTCATTAAGGAGTGCAAAAACGGCCACAGCAAAAGATGAGTCGTGGGGTGAGGTCGATTATCGTGGTAATTATTTACCGCGTATTCACCCGGGACAAAAAGCACGCCGCATTGTTTCCCCGGACGTAAGGACATCTGTTACTCGTCATTGCCCCCATAAAATACTGCAGTTAAATTATCTTTTGCGAGCGAATATTTCTGGTTGTCTTTGTGTAGGGAGTAAGTTGAATGGATGGTGAGCTTCACGCACACGACAATATATACAAAATATTTGTGGAAAGTACAATTATTGGTACCAGATTTTACTTAGGTACCTATCTATTTATATCAATTGAAAAAGAAGTATTTCACTGAAAGGTGAAAGGTATGTTATATTCACATTATTTCGAACATCACCTAACAACACAAAACAATAATGATATTAGATTCAACAACATGTAATAAGAGACGAAACAATAGGATTCAATAAAGTGGAAGAGAAAGAATTCTTCATAGATGAGGTGAGAGTAAAGATTCATACGAGTGTAAAAATAATATTTTTATATCAACTTTCTATTTAATTATTATTTTTCATGTTTTCAACATACGAAGAAGTTAAGAGGGAATAATTTATTACTTCCTTAAATTGCTTCTAAAAGCATCCCAGTTCCCACGTCTGCTAATAATTCCGTTATTACAATATTTTCAAGTGGCATTATAAAGCTTGCTTGTATTTACTCATATTATGCGAAAATAAGCTTATGTTTAAACTCAGGAGCGAAATAAGGAGGTTGAGATGTCTTCATAATATTATTGGAGCGGTACTCAGCTAGTTTGTAGACGATCTCAATTATAAGATCCAGTGTTCGCGCTAAGAATATAACTTTTATAAATGTTCATTTAAAATTCTCGAATCGGTCCTTTTGAGTTTAATTTAATGGCTTTTGTGGTTTCATTGTGATTGCGAAGCGGTTCCTGAGTTACTAGCTCGGAATTATGGACGATTGTGTTCTTTTCATTTGCGCTTTGTCTGTCATTCATCTTTGTTAATAAAAAATACTAAGAAATAGCGCCACTTAAACGTAAAAAAAACGACTTTACAATTTATTAAAATTACATTTGTGAGATATGAATAACAATTATTATTTTAAGAAGAAGAGAGTTTCAAAAAGTTGTCCGATTTTTATTAACATTAATAATTAACAAAAAATTTTACACATTCATAAATTTGGTAAACAATGCGTAGCTTTGTCCTAGTACTTTATCCGTTTATGCAAAATGTGACACAAAATTTTCAAATCCACACGTAGAATCATTTACCAAGCCATTCCTTAACCTACTTATCAAACGATCGTCGATTAAGCTCGAATAACAACCCTTAAATTTCGCACTCCATCGGGGAGAGATAGGGTCGCGGCGTGCGCGGTATCGCCCGTTCGAATCTCAGCATTGGCACGTTTGAGACAACCATACAGATTGTACGAGCGATGCAATCTTAGCTGGCTTTAAATTTTTATATTTATGGGATATAATTTATGGTAAGGTTTTGTGTTGAAAATCTTTTTCATCCAGGTTACGCAATTGTTCTATATGTAAAGATCTCCGTGAAATTTTGAATATTACGTGGTGGTTAAGTAGGAGAAGAAAATGCTCAAAAATTGCTCAAAAGATGCTAAAAAATAAAGATTATTAATTCGTATATTTGCCTGTCTTGTTCGTTTCCAAACATAGAATCCACAACGATTAATTAGTACGTATTAATTAGCCAACTGTGTCAGACCACTCACCAAATATTATCTACTAGCAATGCCCTGCGGTTTCACCCGCATAGATATCGATATCGTTACAGTGAAAAGTCTACTATAGGTCGGACTATAGGTTTAATTTTTAATCACATGAAAATCACCTTTACCCCGTCCCGCACTACGGCCTTTTTTTTTTGTTTTAGTGGGGAAATCTTTCATAGATACCCACGGCCTCCGGGGGAGGGGCCGTGGGTTATGTCGGATTCCTACCGACCAAAACCCCACTGTGTTCCGTCAAGACGCATATTGGTAGAATTCCTCCGTGACCCCCGCACTACGGCCTGCTCGAACAGTATACCAACTATTTTCTGTAGATTGACACTTTTAAAAATTCGTTATATCTTTTGAATGGAATATCCAATTCTTTTCATTTAAAAAGTATTTTGCTGGTATTGAAACAGTCTATAATAAAACATCATTTAATGGGATAAGGATTAATATAAATGTGTATGGATAACATGGTTTGATTACTGTCGGCACTTCTATTTACTTTGAAAACGTAAAAAAGTTGTTGTAGTAACATAACTACTGAAGATGGACATATGGTATCGCGGACTTTCTTGTAGATATTGATCCATTCTATATTACCGTAGAACATTTTTTTGTTCTATCTTCAATAGATTCCGCAGCGCACGCGATGACAGAAGTTTTATTGAGGATTTTTTTACACCTTGGGTTACATTATTGCATTTTTGGTAAGGATCTCAAATTTTTTTGAAAATGCAATATAGCCTATGTTGCTCAGTAAAGATGCAGCTTTCTAATGGTGAAAGAATTTTTGAAATCGGTCCAGTAGTTTATGCGTGAAAACCATACATACATACATACATACATACTTACAAACTTTTCCTCTTTATAATATTAGTATAGATTTATAATAATATAGTACTGTATTGTAACATTTGTTACTCTCTACAATAGACGTAACAGTACACCACCCACTGGGCGTCTAGTCGTATAGACGTTGAATGACTTATCCCAGATAGGCTCAACAAATTACATATTGTGAGGGAATTCTCGAGACAAATATATAGAAACAAAGAGGTTCGATACATCAATATATTGCCTATATTTAAAAAACATAGTTTCTTTAAAATTCTTATATACCATTGGGTAGAAATATTTACAAGTGGATGCCGTAATTTAGACATAAACGAAAGGATTAATGAATGGTTCACGTCCGTTCGATTAATTTATTTCGCGCTAGCCGTGAAACTGAAAGATGACATAAATATTACACAGTCGCCTAGTCGCCTTCACTAAGCGCTGTTAGCGGAAGTGACGCTTGTGATAGATAGTGTTGACGTCGCGTGAATTAATTAGACGGCTTGATTTATACGAGCGACTCTACTTGTCTCCGAACTGAGCGCGTAATGGAAAGCGTATATTGCGTTACTACAGTTGTGAGTTGATACAGCGTGAGTGATAGTGTGTAATAATGGAGATAATAATAACGTATATTTGTGGGACCTATTAGTAGGGCTGGGTCATGGGTGAAAGTACTTTATAATTTCAAATGTAAAATAAACTAGCATTCATTTAGAATAGTAAGATGGGATAAGAATATAACAGAGAGAGAGTTAAATTATAAACATCTTATTATCATGTTCTATGTACTTTATAATGTTCCTTACACAAGATCCTTTAATTTCCCCGGAGTTATTGTCTTCAGAGAAAGTTTTGAATCTCAATTATGCCCTATTTACATACAATGTATGAAAACAGTAATTACAAACGAACAAAGTTTCAGCTTTCATATACAAAATAGAATTTAAGCTGTTGTATTGCACGCCTCATAAGCGAAGCGTTGAGGTGGGTACTACTGTCACTTCGCGCGAAACATCTGATTTTTCAAACTTAAAATGTCTTTATGTATCATACATTGCACTTGTAAGATAATACATACACACACATATTAAGAAAAAACACTATTTTTAACGTTCATGATATTTTTGATGTCATTTTTGTTATTTAAACTAGTTAAAAAACAGTTTAAAAAAGTTCTGTCTTGGACGTCCGTGTGTCTGTATGTGCGGATCCTTTTTCTTGTTAACACGATAGCGACCGAAATACTTTACTAATCGAGTCTTTTGCACGCCTCATAAGCGAAGCGTTGAGGTGGGTACTACTGTCACTTCACGCAAAACATCTGATTTTTCAAACTTAAAATGTCTTTATGTATCATACATTGCACTTGTAAGATAATACATACACACACATATTAAGAAAAAACACTATTTTTAACGTTCATGATATTTTTGATGTCATTTTTGTTATTTAAACTAGTTAAAAAACAGTTTAAAAAAGTTCTGTCTTGGACGTCCGTGTGTCTGTATGTGCGGATCCTTTTTCTTGTTAACACGATAGCGACCGAAATACTTTACTAATCGAGTCTTTTTTTTCTCTTACGCTTGAGTATGCTCAGGAATAGAACCCTTTCATTTTTCAGGGTCTGATTCGATGTGGTTTAATTGTTATTAAATAAACAAAAATAATAATTAATAAATATTTATTAAAAAAAAATTATGAGGCGTGCACTTTTGGATTTTCCAAATTATTTTTTTCTCTTACGCTTGAGTATGCTCAGGAATAGAACCCTTTCATTTTTCAGGGTCTGATTCGATGTGGTTTAATTGTTATTAAATAAACAAAAATAATAATTAATAAATATTTATTAAAAAAAATTATGAGGCGTGCACTTTTGGATTTTCCAAATTATTTTTAAAATGATATGTTTTCGCAATTTATCAACATTAAAACAACCGTAGATAGGCGACTTGAATGAAAAACCCGACAGTGTCGCTGAAACGCGGGAAAAAAGCAGAAAATGGTCTTTTTACCGTTAAAATGATCCCCGAGTTGATATATGGCTAAAAAACCGGCGGAAAGTAAACAATGGGTGTAATTAAGAAGGTCCTAGTTGGGACGAGACAAATTAGGGACGGGCCACCTAGTTATGGTGCTTCAGTCCGTGCCACGGCGATCATTAAGCTAGGTTAAAAGGCTCTTGTTTGTTACCGTGTTATGGGCCTTGACATTCCTGGGGTTTAGGAAGAGTATGTAGGGATACGTCTATTTGTAACTGGGTAGTTGTTATTATAATGTGTTTGTTCAAGAGCTAATCGTGGGACAGTTTTATATCAGCTTGTGACGAGTTTATAATTTGGATGAGCGTCGAATTTGCGTCTTTTATTTTTGTTAAATAAGTATGTTATTTTTATGCCAAAACTAGAGCAAGAACAGTGAACGCAATTATTCATTTTGTTTCACTATAATTATGAAATTACTAAGCCAAACTAGCGAAGTCGTTATATTTAATAACCTCGGCAACTCTAAATATTATCATTCTCCACTCCTCGGCTTATTCACTCCCTTTTCACAAATGTGCGCTATTTCTGCCGTATACCACGCAAGCACGCAACGATAAATATTTCTAATTGCCTGTCTATTGTGTCATCTTTATAATTACAAATATACAAAACTGTCTGTATAAGTATATTAGGCGAATAAATCATCTTTCACATTGATTTTTTTTTACAAAAGATACTACGAGGCGGGATCGATTATTTTCTATTATTTAGAAATATCTCATTTTAAAAGCATTTGAATGATAATTAACTAAATATTACTATTTGTGACGTCTATGGTACCTATTCAAATTTGTATTCTAGAAGGATATGTTTTTCAGACACATAACACTTTCTTGTTTACAAAACAAAGTCTGAAAAAAGATAATATGTGAAGCCTTTATAACGAAACACGACAGTAGTCGTTATTTTACTAGTATTTATTTCAGAACTAGAACATTATTTATTACAAATACAGTCGGATAAAAACAAAGGTAAGTTTCCACTGCTCTTATAAGAAAGGAGTGAAAAATATAATCATTAGAAGAGTGACGTGGACAAATGTTTGGTGACTATCATTTATATCCGCGACTCGCTGACGGCTTAGCCTCTCTGTTTCGTGTGTTTGTAATATACAGACCTGTTATACTTGTCACATCAATAAAAGGGCAGTGCTGAAATTACTGTTCATATAATGTACCTATTATTTGTTCTCGAGTTTTCAGGAAAATTTAAAAAGTAGTCGGACATACGTGTGGTCTATTTATAGATAGTCTCTTCTATTTTAAGTGATTAAAATAATGTTCAGTAAAGTTCAGTTCAAGATAATTATATTAAGTATTTTCTAGTGTTTAATTTTACGCGAGTATTATAAATTAAAGACTTTTTAACGGATTTTAAATACTGATTATGTTTTTGTTCAATTTTGAGATGTTACCATCGAATTTGATTGTTATCTTTCTTGTAATTGAACTTTGTAAAGAACTATGTTCTCACCTTTTACGAAAACTTAACCGTACGAAGATTTTTTGTTATCGTTCCTTACCTGAAAAAACAAAAAATACGTTAATTTTTACACACTTATTTTTCACAAAAAACTTAATGTGTAAAACCTAAATTCCTACCGCTTTTCAACCTATTACAACCAAAGTCATCAATAATCACAGAGTGTAGGAAGTTCACATGACCGTAATGTATGTGTCAACTTATAATAATTCATTAGTTCGGCAGAAGTTATTCGAGCGCCGTCAGAGGGCGCCACTGTGAGCTTACACGAGCTCAACTATTACTTATAAGTTATAGGAAGAGAATCTGCCCGCTTACAATCTAATTTAATTTTTTTCATAAATGTAATGTAAAAGGACAATCTTAAACTGATTGTGCTTTTGTATTGTGGTGATATTTATAATTAAAATATTTATGTAATTAGCACATATTAGTTCCCACTCGAGTAATACGTAATAATTATAATATAGAAAACAAGAGCAAAGGAAAAAAATGTAGAGACGAAGTTGATTTGTAGATCTTATAATGAAAGTGCGACATAAATTGAATCTGTTTAATTTATCTAGAGAATTTGATATTTTTAGTTGCATTTTGAAGTTCAATTTACTCGTATAATTAAATGACACTGAATTTAATTTACCAAAATTATTAAGTACTTAGCCGATGAAAGGAAAATTTATTATAATTACAACTTTTCGTGAAATTTTTAATTATGAAGAACTCGATTAAATGTAAAACTTGTTAAGCGAATTATTATAATAATAATTAAATTAATGACTTCATCGGAATAATAAAGACTTAATAATTACATATTAATTTTTAACCTGAAATTTCGACTGCAGGGCGCAGACGTTAATCGGAAAACAATAATAATTTATGTATAAATATAACTTTATTTTATATAGCTCTTATTCAATATGAGGAATCTTATATTATATAATAAAACCGGCCAAGTGCGAGTCGGGCTCGCGCACAAAGGGTTCCGTAGCAGCAAATATAATAAATTACAGTTAAATCAACCTATCTCAAAAACTATAAGAGATACTTTGATCAAACCAAAAATCGTTGAAAGAGTTAATTAGCATGCATCACCTCTATTTTTTTTAGAATTTTATACCCCGTAGTTATAAAAATAGAGGGGGGGGGACATACTTTTTACGACTTTGAGAGCTGATATCTCAAAAACCGTTCACTTTAAGAAAAATGTTTTTTAGAAAACTTTATATCATTTTAAAAGACCTTTCCATTGATACCCCACACGGGTATGTACATCGAAAAAAAAAATTTCATCCCTCAGTTACATGTATGGGGGGCCCCACCCCCAATTCTTTTTTTTACTATTTAGTGTCATATTTTTGTAGCGGTTCATACAACACATATTCCCATCAAATTTCATCACTGTAGTACTTATAGTTTCCGAGTAAATCGGCTGTGACAGACGGACAGACGGACAGACGGACAGACGGACATGACGAAACTATAAGGGTTCCGTTTTTGCCATTTTGGCTACGGAACCCTAAAAATGAATCGCAAAATGTGTTGGTAAGCGCATAACTCGAGAACGGCTGAACCGATTTCGATAATTCTTTTTTTATTATATTCCTTGAAGTACGAGGATGGTTCTTATGTAGAGAAAACGTAAACATGTACCACGGGCGAAGCCGGGGCGGACCGCTAGTTATCAATAATAATGGCGTACGACCAGCAGGCCGAGACTAATGGCAGAGAAAAGAATAAACGCTAAGGAATAGAAACTGCTTTCGCTAATTATTGACATATGCTCATGACATTTTAGTAATGGTTCGGTCACACTACCAACGAAGTCGACGACAACGACCAAAATTCCCATCCAGACAAAATTCGTTCAAAATAAAATATTAAAATTTCCCGACATACTGGTACTCGAAAAGAAATAAATTTCGAGGTCAATTAATAAAAAAATAGGTTTTTTGCGATTTTCGCCGAGACGGTAAGTTAATCGTATAATTACCTGGGACCAAAATTGTAGCTCATAAAATTATCTATAAAAAACATCCAATGCATTTTTTTCTAGGAGCCACCGTTTCTACGAAAAATCGATGTTTTCATTCATTATTCTCAAAAAAAAAAATTCCAATCACCAGAACGACAGGAAATTTTAATATTTTATTTTTAAGTGTGTTTTTCACAATTTTGTTAAATTGCGACTGTATGAAAATTTTGTTTGTGGTCGTCTTCGTCGTTGGTAGGGTGAACAAATCCTTAGCGAAATATCGTACGCTTATGACAATTAGTATCGCTAGCGGATTCTATTCCATTTCGTTTTGACGTTTGGCTAAAGGGGCAGTTTAGTTAATTGAGTTGTGATTGACACTTTATTTTTGTTTTTTGCTTAGAAGTGTCAATTATAGAGACATTAAGATGAATGAGTGAATGATATTATCAAAACAACTACATAATTTGTTCAATTGACGTTCTATTTAGCCCAAAATTTAGCCCTTGTTAAAATAATTAAATTTATTTCTTCTTCCATCTAAAAGGTTGTGTACATCGATGTAGTATTGTATAACTTACAAGCTACATAAACTATGCATAGGGGTTTTTATTATCCCAGTAACCAAGATTACCGCACCGGTATTTTTAACCCAGGCGGAGCTGAGGCCATTTCACACGTGACTTTCATTTTGTTAAGGAACAGACATTTCTAGCTATAGATACGTACATTATCATACATTACAAAGCGCCTGGATTCGATCGCTTTCATCCAAGTGAGTCACGTAGCGCGCTGGCCGCCGGCCAGTCACGGCCTCTTACATCGTGAGATATATGCAACTGACTGTTATTTCTGAACTATATTCAGGAAGGCAATAATTCAGAAACATTGAAAAATGGAATTCAGTTACGTGGTCAATCGAAAAGTTTTGATTGGTTTGTAAAGGGCTCAATGCTGTTTGTGTACCTACATTCAGATTCAATTATTGAGGTATTTATGTAGCTTTCACTTAAATGATTATTATTATAATTAAATAAAGCTAAATTTTAAGTAATTTACACAAAATATTGTTACCATGTTACTTATTCACAATGCTTATATTTTTCAGTCGGTATACCTACCTATCTTAATATATTCGAACGTAAGCTCATTATTACATTGCTATCATAACACCCTATCAACCACAAGTGAACAGGATGTTAAACCTTTATAAAAATAAATGAGACTAAATATTTAGCTGAACCTTAAACAATATTTAAAGAAACAAATAAATTCAATTTTGTAGTTGTCGTTTCCCAAAAATCTTAGGTTGAAAACAGATAAAATTTAAACAATTCAATTCTATATCGAAATATCTTAATAACGCTATCGAGGATCCTCAAAAGTGTCCTCAGGCTGTGGGTTGAGCAATATTTTGCCGCTATCCCGGAATCTGTTTAATGGCAAATGCATGACAAATGGCGACCTCTGCCATTCTGACGCACAAGTAATGCTCCGTCTTTAGACCCGCAGCCGATATAACGATACGTGTTGCTATTTTTGTCAGTGTCACACAGGGTTGGAATTCTTATTTGAGATCACGGAACTTGGCCAGATGAAATCGATAAAATAGTACAAAGATAATACGATACTGTGAATAGAAAGATATGTATTGGATTCAATAAATATTTTATTACTTACTACCAACAATATAATTTCTTAAAATCAAGTCAATTTGTTTTATTGTTAAAATGAATAGAGACTATTTTTGATAAAGGTCACGTATGAGGTCACGGGTGAATGTCACAAATCTTTTTAAAAATACCAATCAAACTATTGTGCATGTAGCCACGTTCGTAATTATGGAAATATAGTTTTTAAGCTATTGCATAGCTTCTATCGCGGGGACCGAATCCAGAAATTAAGTAACGAAAAACCTCACGCTCCCCACTCCGACGGGCGAGGAGGTGTGGCTTGAAGGCATAGCATGCAATAGCTTTACCGCGGCAGTCCCCGAGTGCCACACGTCTTTTTATATATGAACTTATAACCTTTATAATATTTTCTAAGTTTAACAATTCTATATTTATGTTCCTATGATATTTGCCTAGATTAATCGATTTCAGTAGGTATTCTCTTTTATGATTTAAATTTCCTTCATTAAACATATACCCACACGCACACACAACATCACATAGTTAACATGTCGTGTATAATTAAGAAATTGTTGTTCTTTATATATGTATTTCACATCTTATGAAACACTTGTAATGACAAGATAGAATACACTGCTGCTATCAACATCTACTTTATTGATAGGCAGTGTTATCACACAGCGAGGTGAGTGCGTATGTAGGCCGGGGGACGGGGGCCGGGGGACGGGGACGGGGACCGGGGCGTGGGACACTCCCATCGGGCTTGTGTCAATAGAACATGTATTTTAATATTATAAAGCTATAGATATCGTTATGCATTCACTTTGTGATATTGAAGCATATGTCTCTATGCATGATTATTGTCAGATTTGTAAAAATAAAATAAACTATACAATTTGTGCATGTATTCATTCAGAAGTTTCATTTAATTTTGACCGTGCTTTACAAATCTCATTTTTGTGTTTTATTTATGTGTGCTGATTGAACACCAAAAAGCTATGGATAAATCATAAAAAGAAACACTTGCGAACAAATCCTCCCTTCACCACGATAATATTTAACATAAGATTCTCAGTTCTCAGTTCTTACTCAAAGATTACAGCCATATTTAAATGTCTGAGCACTAAGTTATTGCAATATACAAAGTAGAGTTGTAGGAAGTTGTAGACAATAGCTTGGAACTGCAGTCGCGGAGGTATTTATAAATTCCAGCTTATATTAATAGTTTCCCTACATCATTAGAACCGTAGCGGGTAATTGCAATCGTTACGCGATATAAGCTACGACGCGCTACGAGCTACGTATTGTAGCTACGACATAGAGACGCTACGAGATGTGTGCTAATTTTAGTTGAGACCGATTGATATATTATTTGTAATGTAGATTTTCTCAACAAATTTAACGTTTCTATGCAGTAGAACGTAATTTTAAAGGTGTTTTAATAAGGAACTGTAACCTTTTGTTTTCGTCTATATTTTAATAATTTTACCCAATTAGTGTCATTTTCTTTTTAACGATTGTAATATGAACTTCAAATTTAGGAATTTTATTCATCATCATCATCAACTTTATTATAATAAATTCGGCAAAACTATAATTCTTAGACTACCTTAGATTATAAGTTAATATTTAAATTAATACTGTTTGTCATTAATTTAAAAATATATTCTGGTATTCTCTTTTCATATTCATGATTTATCCAAAGATACAATGAGCTACTACGATAAATGTTAAAATATCAATTGTCTCTCTACATTCGTAGAACAACTAACTTATTCGTAACTCTTTTCTTGTAGCCTAACGAATAAAGATTCTTATCAATCTCTATAACAAATTCACAATTTCATATACTTCATGATAATAATACAAGAAGGAAGTAGGAATTTTAAGGCTTGAAGCATATTGAAATCAACGGATATCGAATATCCGCTACCACTTTCATGATATTTTCTGCGAACGTAAATTAATAGTGTTTTGTTTTTCGAAATCACGTAACAAAAGCATCTGTTACATTGTTTACTGGCATTAGAATATAGAGTCGTGTATAATGGCCCATTTTTCATGCCTAGACTCATTTTTGCAAAAAATTCGTTTTGTTTATTAAGTGTATGATAATATTATTCAAAATGCATACTTATGGAACTATTAAATTACTTGTATATTTATATGTCTGAATGTTATACTAGGCAATAAACTAATGTATACTACATTGCTCATAAATCAGTTTAGTGGTTTTTGCGTAAAGAAGTAATCAATATCTTCGTACTCGTCTTTTATTTAACTTCTGTATTTAGATAAAAGGGTGAAGGTTTTTGAACTGGAGATATCCACGATACAATCGATTAGTAACCTAAATTTAATACATGTTTTAAACCGTTCTCAAGTTGGATTTTTGTATAAAATAGGTAAAATAACCAAGAGCTATCGTGTAGTCGCCGCACACCGCTTCAACAATACAGTTGTCGCAAAGCAGCTTTTCCCAGTAGAGTAGTACTCGCCTCGTCTCAAATTGAGTTGTATTCTCAATCGGTACACATTTTAGAAGTATTTTTCGTAAAAACACGATAAATACAGGTACTGGTGCATTGTTGATAAGGTTTAAACGTATGTGCGTAATTGATCGACTATGAAAAAAATAACGTACCTACTTACATACAATCACAGATGTAAGGCTATCTAGACCTCTACATCTGTAATTTCATGTTAATAAATCTAAAATAAATTTATAAATAAAGCACGAACACACTAGTTTAAAATTGATCAAAGAGTTAATAGATTTTTTAGGTTTCTTATTGAATATAAGTGATGATACTACACATACAGAATTATAATGTGACGTATTTTAATGTACACTGAGTTGGCAGCGCGTTGGTGACGGCGTGTGACGTTATAAGACGGCATTAGTTCGGCAACTAATGGACGACGTCACATTTAATTCGCTTCTGAGTCTTCCGAAAGATTCCGTGAGGTCTTTTTGATGTCTAGTTTTGAGATTCGTTTTGCTTTCCATGCTTTTGCCACGTGTGATGAAAATTTTGATGTTAATTTTTTGAAGTGAAACTTCTTTATCGGGGTTGGACAAAAATTTAGTGTAACATTTTTGCGTTACGCCGTACGCGTGACATTTTTGCGTTACGCCGTACGCGTGACATTTTTACGTTACGCCATACTCGTGACATTTTTAAGGTATGCGTAAAAAAGTACTCTAGAACACGCATACATTTTTTTATTATATTGTAAGCTTATAATTATTAAGGTTAGCTGACGAAAGTGTGTTAGATACATAAATTACAAAAAAATATTTGTTTGTAACACAACTAATTTCCCATCTATGCTATTTAAATCTATGCTAAAAACAGTATATTATATTGAGTAAAACACCCTCAACTTTACAAGTTAAAAGTACGATTTATTATATTGGAAAGACGTTCATATTTTTTGTAAAATGTCTTACCACAGAGTCTCCGATTTTGCATCTTTGACAATACTGAGAGCCGTTCAAGCGGGACGCGTCATATTTTTGTTGTTTTGCCAAATATTCAAAGTGCACTGTATTGTAAGTTGCTTTTACTTTGGTGTAATATAATAAAAGTTCACTTTCAATCAATTAATATAAAACAACCAAAAATATTAAAAGTATTTTTTAATTACACGCTTTTTCACAGTTAAATTATAATATATTTAGACAATATATTCACGAAAAAGAAGCTGTTATGCAAACAATCTATGTAATATATTATTTGCAGATATCATAAGTAATATATTTAAGATAACTAATATTAAAATTAGTAAATAATAAAGGTAACAGGAGCTATCTGGAAAATGTAAAACTGATTAAAAGTATTTCAATCACATCACGTCGCTGAAAAAATCATCCACCATTTTGAACACAAATAATTTCTAGTATGTACCTAATGGAATCAAACCCACATATTATATAATTAATCAAGGTGACTTATCACTTCATAAATTATCCATATTTTCAAAATAGATGGATATATAATATATATATAGATAGATTGTTTCAGCTTACTAAATGGACGATAAAATCAAAATACGTCATTAGAGCCATTAATTGGTCATAAATTACTATAATGTCGATAATTGCCTCGTTTCCTATTCTTTTCTAACTAATCTACCTTTAAATATTATACCAGAACATGCGATGTTCTTAAATTAATTAAACCACAAGTTAGTAAACGATAAATATTTGTAATATCCAATCTTCGCAGTCACGAGCCAAAGCTAACTCCGATCTACACATAAAGTTGGGCATCCCCAACTATTTACACGATTCGACTCCGCCAAATCAAATTTCAGTAATATTCGATATCAACTCGCGCCATTTCAACAAAGTTAACGATAATCGCGAGTCCTAATTTCACGGTCGCTGATAGCTATCGAGTAGGATAGTTCTGCAGATCGTAAGTCCGTGGTTATGGCCCTTCGACTAAATAAGTCTTAAATTGAAAGCGGGGCCCGACGAGCGTTCCGCTTTATCTGTTTTCGAGTTAAGCATTACCTCAGTTGGGTCTCGTGAATATTGATCGTTTTAGTTACAATTTTAGATTTTGTCGGTCGTAAATATTTGAAAGGTTGATTCGGATGCGGGGTTGTAATTTTTAGTGGCAGTAGTAACTGCTGGGTATTTATTTAGGTCAATAGTTATGTCGAATTTATATAATTAATAATTATTTATAAACTGTATTAAGAACAATATAACGAATATAAAGGAAGTTTAAAAAAATATAACTTTATAGATAGTATTTTCGTATCCTATTAATATTTTAAGTAGTAATTGCATCTGATAATAATTCACAGCAGGGATTTTGCATATTTTGTCTACGCCATTTTCATTACATGTTTTCTTCACTGATTTGAAAATTCATGATGTAGATATTATGCAGATAAATTAAAATTTACAATGGAAAATCTTGAGCGCTCCTTTTCGTTCAAATCCTGTCCATTGTATCGGATGGGCGCCTTTGAAATAACCTTAATTGAACCATTTGTTGTTCTAAAATCATTCAAATCCAAGTGCTTAACTTGATATAATTTATAATATAACTAGCAGGTTAAAACTTGGAGTAAATATCAATAGAAGACCCATAACTTTGCCACAGCTCCCAATTAGCAACAACAACTTTAGTTGGTATTAATTTCTAATTATTTCGCGGTCGTGCCAAGCGTTTACTACAAATGGCTCGAAACCGCAATTCTCAAACTACTTCTCTCCTTTTCCCACCCTCTATGGTATGTTTGGGTATTTTGTTTTGCGGATTGTCCATTCAATTAATGGCACATGAGATAATTTGTCAAATATATACTTAGTTGGACATGTATAACGTACATTCATTCGTTATTAAAATTAATATACTGTATTGAAGATGCTTTAAAATAGCGCTGTTAAAACTCTCATGTTTATTTTGCAGGAGAATGAATATACCTAGAGAGAAATGTTTGATTGGTTTAATGACCTCTTCACTATTTCACGGAAGAACTAGCCCGATCTTACTTTGAGTTGTATTGGCAGTTCACTTCTATAAAAATCCTTCTTTCAGAACTACTCATCCTGAACAAAATCGAAAGATTAGCGCACAAATAAACAGACATAAACTTTAGGACTTAATATCATTCACATAACAAGCATGTAAACCTATATACACATTTAAGTAAGAACATAAATTCTGGTACAACTGATCACTACAAATAATTAACTTTCGATATGTCCCGAATTGCCAGGTGAGCCCAAAAGGAAAAACGTTAGTACATTCGTCAGGCGATATCACACGTGGGCAATAATTCGGAGCAGTCGTCAGTGGAGCAGAGAGCAGAGAGCAGCTCTAATCGCTTTAGGTGTTCGTACGGCCGAGCTGATCTAATCTAGACCTGATTAGATTGCCCCACACTTGTGTCCGGAATTGTAATCAAACTTTACTGATAGCTACGTGCTCTCTGTAAATTATTTTTGGTGCAAAGTGGCGATAAGTGAATTTGCCGGGACACGTTGCGTGATCGGAACATGTTTGTCCATTTCGTTGGGTTTTCGGGGATTACATCATCGTTTCTGTTCTTTATAAAGGTTCTATGTTTTCAGGGCGGAATTGTGGAGACGGGAGATTACAGTCATTAGTTACACACCCAATATGTATGGCGGTTTCTATAATAGTTCATTAAAGTTACGTTTATAAAGCTGAATTCTTTTGGTATGTAAAATTAAAGAAAGTTACTTGAGAATTTGTATATGTTATTATACAAATGAACGTTTCGTCCAACAAGATTTATACAAATCGAATTCGCGATATATTCAAGTGTAGTGGCAGCGAGTTAAAGTTGCTCTTTTTACGAAAGTTCTCAGTCGCTTGAACTCAAGTTTCAGTCGTATATTACGAGCGGACTCACGCACTGTCTAACATTATCCCCAGAAGCATCGACTCTCGGAATCCTAGGGTCGAGTTACATTAAAAATGTAGGCAAATTGTCCGTTTGGGACGCCCCAAAGAAATTCGTTCCATGCGAACGGACACCGGCGCACCTGTGACGAGAATTTATGAATCAAATAATCCACGATAGTGCGTATATGCCGCATATACATTGCTCGTTATGTTTGCGAGCGTCGCCGCGCCTACTAAGTTGGGAAGCGATGGAGCGAAAGAACTAGAACTTGAACTGCTATTATATTTCAACGCAAACTTAGATTTATTGTGGAACGTCAATCGAAATTTGATACATATTTCACTCCGTTACATAATTAAGGTGTTTGCGTACTGGAGTTTTAATCAATAAAGCGGTGTTCGCATTCGAAGTTTGGCAGACTTCGAGAACTCTCGGTTATTAGGACGAAAGTTCGTGTCAAAAATCCATTCGGCTCCAATCGAAACTATTGTTATCCTTCCTTTGTTTGAAGCCGAATTTATCAGGAACAGTTATGATTGCACTTTTTAATCACCGCTGTCAGTAGTGCAAGTTTAAGTTCCAAGGCGTCGTTTGATTACGCTTTTTGACCGCAATAAAGTTTAGCTGTAGTTAATTTAAAAATAAGAGAAATTCAACAACGAAAAAACGTTGAAACGTTTCGTTGAAACTTAAATGATGTAATTTAAGCTCTAGGTAAAGTGATGTTCACGCATAGAATGAATCTCGTATACAAACATACAGAAAGGTAATAAAATTAACATCCGATTATTTTATAAATATAATTAAATCGTAATTGATACTAGCAGGTTTATATTACATTATGTCAATATACAATTGGGTTGAAATTAACATATATTTAAGGGTATAATAACGTAAATTAGGCTCACACTGAGGCTTTAGTGTTTTAATTAAGCTTGAATGGCATTCGCGTAATTACTTACAAGTGTAGCACTATTCGTAACGTGTGATTGTAATTTGATATTGTGAAATATTAAACAGTGATGATTAGCCATACTTCTTGCTCTTAATAGTTTAATTGTGTATTATCCTGTGGTTATAATTGCGGTGGTAATAAAATATCTCACAAACTTATTAAGTAGGGCAAGTTAGATAAAAATAAAACCGGCCAAGTGCGAGTCGGGCTCGCGCACAAAGGGTTCCGTAGCAGCAAATATAATAAATTACAGTTAAATCAACCTATCTCAAAAACTATAAGAGATACTTTGATCAAACCAAAAATCGTTGAAAGAGTTAATTAGCATGCATCACCTCTATTTTTTTTAGAATTTTATACCCCGTAGTTATAAAAATAGAGGGGGGGGGACATACTTTTTACGACTTTGAGAGCTGATATCTCAAAAACCGTTCACTTTAAGAAAAATGTTTTTTAGAAAACTTTATATCATTTTAAAAGACCTTTCCATTGATACCCCACACGGGTATGTACATCGAAAAAAAAAATTTCATCCCTCAGTTACATGTATGGGGGGCCCCACCCCCAATTCTTTTTTTTACTATTTAGTGTCATATTTTTGTAGCGGTTCATACAACACATATTCCCATCAAATTTCATCACTGTAGTACTTATAGTTTCCGAGTAAATCGGCTGTGACAGACGGACAGACGGACAGACGGACAGACGGACATGACGAAACTATAAGGGTTCCGTTTTTGCCATTTTGGCTACGGAACCCTAAAAAAGACGTGTGGCACTCGGGGACTGCCGCGGTAAAGCTATTGCATGCTATGCCTTCAAGCCACACCTCCGCGCCCGTCGGAGTGGGGAGCGTGAGGTTTTTTCGTTACGGAATTTCTGGATTCGGTCCCCGCGCTCAAGGCCCGCGATAGAAGCTATGCAATAGCTTAAAAATCTTATAAATTATTATTTAGCATGTAAAAAAAATACTTGAAGATATTTGTATGCTATTGTACCTTTATGTTGAAATTTCAGTAATAAATGAATATTTAAACTTTAAGCATATCCACAAGATCGCATAACAATTGACGATAACAACTGTAATTCCCAATACAATCATGTAAAAGTAGCTGATTGTCTCGCTATTACGTCGTCAAGCGTAGCACAAGTGAAATAGACTGAAATGATAGCTCGTAATAAGAGCAAGGTAGGTACAGAATCCGCTACACAGATATTATGTAGTTCATTTCGTGCTGTCTGTCGGACGTGAAATATATCCGTCGTCTGCTCGTATAATGAAGGAAGCTTACAAACAAAAGATGAACACGAATGGTCTACTTATTTCCCTTTCCCAGCTCCTAATTCAGCTGATTGACCGTGGCGCGGCAACCGTGACTAATCGCTAATCTAATTCGCAATTTGTATAATTTGAAACCAGGCAGGTTAATCAAGAGAATTCGCCTTTCTCGCCCAGAAATCTTAATAAATATTATGGGCTTTCATTAACAAATGGGATATTATTTTTAACGAAATTTCATGATTAAATAACGCTACAAAAGATAAAGTTGTGAAATCTTTCATTTTGAATGTCAAATTACAAAAGTTCAATAATAAAAGGGGTTTATTCTAAAGGTAATTCGCTTATATTTCTCAGGATAGTTATAATTGGCGTTTAACTAATTAATTCTACGGAGGAATACGCACAATAACTGAGGTAATAGTATGAAAAACTGACAACCTTTATCCATCATTATGGAGAGAAAAGTTAGTAGTACTATTGTTCATTATTTATTTGATTTTATTATTATGACATGTAATCGACAAAGAATATTTCTTATAGATCGTTACATGATACTAAAGCTTTTTCTTGAAATATAATAATGCTTAGAAACTCCTAACTTTACCGAAGTTTCAATATAATTACAGGTTGGTTTTGGAAGAAGCCTAGTTATAGTTAAACAAACTAGTATAACTTTAAGTTCGAAGAAACGCGGTCATATGAATCCTACACGTGTAAATTATAAACAGCTCCTTTATTTTATACTCACTAATGGTTAATTTAATGTTCGAGTCTAGTCCGTGACCCTTTCTTTTTCTTCAAGATTAGTTTCTCACCCCCATATAATGTAAATACACATTTATAAGGTCAGAATCACATTCGCAAATAACTGTTATGACCTTTGTAGACTAGGGAACACCCTTATAGTGTCGTACATAAAAATTCATATGAATAAACATAACGCGTTTATTAGTTAAGATAAGATTATGTACACGCTGCAAACATATTATTATGATGTCGCTATTTACCACTGCGTCTCAACAATTTATGCCCAGTGATGTGATGAAATTTGGCTGTGAGGGAAAACAAACGCGCGGAGTTTGCTTAGGCCGATATTATAAAGAGCAAATAGAATTATGTATAACACGATCACGTGTGGGAACAGACTCGCTGGGTTGCCGGTTGGGTTCCGGTTGAGCCTTGAGAGTCCATTGGTGAAGCTAGAATTACTGGGAAATGTAATGTAATGGAACTTGTTTAAGAGAAGTTATAACACAATCATCATATTGTTTTTCCTACTGTCTCTACTGTATATAATTAACACAAATTATTGTGGGTAATATTGGCGTTACTATAATAATTAACAATTATAGCTCCTTTATTTATTTTATTGGGACTAGATGGCGTTATATGCTTGAACTGTATTAGGAATTATTGAAAAAGTGTTAGCATTCGAATATGACCACGAAAAAAGCAATTGCGAAAAAACCTTTAAACTGACCAGCGCCTAACTTATATATACATCATATAAAATGTTAGATATTTTTTTTGGATTGTATGTTTTGGACTCGATTAGGTTAGCCTAGAATACAATTAATGTATCCTTTCCAAGAAACTGATATTAATATTCCCAATATGCTCTACTACGATTAAATTCGGAATATGGATATCATGCATGAATATTATCATAATCGCAATCAAATTAATGTATACCGAGAATTTTTTTCCATTTTCGAAGTTTACTCCAAAAATAACGTCGCACTATTGTTTGTATATATTCCGACAGCAATTGCCGACGGCACTCAAAGTGAAAAGAGAGTTGAGTGTGAGTTCATCGCAAAACAGTAAAATCACATGAACATAAGCTGTGATTGATGAGAGCGTAACATAATTAATTTAACTACAAAACACTAGAAGCGTTTATGAGCCGAGGGATGACTGGCCGGTTCAGCCTTTAACGACTACACTGTTGCTCAATTTCAATGTTATGAGCTTCAAAATTATAAGGCTGGTGATACGTGTGCGTGGGGAACGCATTTGAAAATATATTTGGAAATGTGTTTGAATTGGAAGAATTTTAAGCAAGAAAAGCAGTAGAAAGTATGCATTGGCGCGTTTAAATTGGTAAATTTTATTTTTTAAGAAAAATGAAAACATTTGATTTCCTTAATTAATAGCTAAACTTTTAATTAAGGAAATCAAATGTTGAAAACATTTGATTTCAGTCTAATTATATTGTAGTTATTAAAGAGGTAAAGGATTAATACGGGTAATATCTATCTGTAGGTATTGGTGCTATATAGTACTCAAGCACAATTACTAATTTTAGAAATATTGAGATCCAATTATTTTAAAACGACAGTATTATCTCTATAGTAAATATAGTAATTTATTCACAGAAGAGTTTATTTTTAAAGTTTCCTAGTATCAGATTAAATTTTGTTTTAATAACACACAATTTATTTCCTGGAAATGTATTTTAAATTAATCAAACACACAATGAAATCGTTCGTGAATACCACGCCTTATACAAATTCCCCGATTCAATATTCGGCAGAAGTTCTCAAGAAGTTTGTATTTATGGGCTCAGAGAGTAATGACAAAGTTTCTGTGGTCTCGCTGAAAAACGTGACTAATCTTTTATGTGTTTTGTTACTTCGCCATCACTTAGCATTATCCCTTGTTAGTGAGAACATAACTTTTCCGTAGTGTTCCTGGTCTTAGTTCCTGGTATAGATAGCGGAAACACGTTAAAATGATTTGTTGTTGTTGTTATATCGTTGCAAAGAGATAATATTGTGAGGCTCCGATGCGATGATAGATTTCTGCACATATAATTGGCAATAACAAGACCTCTCCCTAATTTTAAAATCAAATTGTAGGTAAATTTTATTTTCCTTAGGCTTTTCCATAACCTGTTTTCAATTTTCCTCCGTCCTCCAAAGGATTTGTGAATTAAAAAAAATTAAAGCTAAAGGTCGGTTCTCACAATATTATAGAACGGAACAGTAATTTTTTTATTTAATTGTTAAGTATTCAGCTTGAAATACAATTATGTACAATATGTACCACAAGCGTGTAGTGATGACGAGCGAAGTGACGTCACCAAGACAAAGTGAGTTACGGTGAGAAGCACCTATTGGCCAACGAGTTGTCAGGGGTCATTTTACTTGCTAATTCACTTTAAAATCTCCATTTTTAAGCAAATTATACCTAGTATATGTAATTGTTTTACTACTACGCTACTACTATAATTATAATATAGCAGTCATTATACTAGTGCATTTCATAAATAATCACTATTAAAAATCTCCACTTAAAATATTATAAACAAATGACAATAATTATAATACATCATTTACCAAAATCCAAATATCACACAAAAAACAAAAAATACGAAAGGTAAAAAGCTTTAAAACTAGCCTTAAATAAAAATAATAAAAGCCAATGTGTGGAAACGTCTGTCATCAGAATGGACTCAATGTTGAGGCGTAGTGGCGTGTAGGATCACTCGCACTGATTTTCAGGAGCCGCTATCGACAGTTGGAGATACAGCTCATATGAAAAAGATTTTACGAAAACCAAATAAACGAAATAAAACTTTTACATAACGTTTTTCCCTCGTTATATTCTATAATTTAGTTGAATCCTCATAGGCAATATTAAGTCGAAACTTTGTACTTATCGGCTTAGCGAACTTTTCACTCGGAACATATAAAATTCTCAAACGTGACTAATCTTTTATTAACTCGGGGGTATTTTGTTTTAAAATCGGCCAAATATACATAATTGTATAAGGTCGACTCCGGGTGACGCCTAAATAAACTATGATTACGCTAATATGTATTTCTCTTCGCAAAGAAATATTATGTAAAGTTGACACGATTTGAAATCTCTTTAACGCTTTTTCTGAGAAGCGGAATATAATTTTCGTTATGAATTAATTTCGCCTTATCATAATACTTTATTCAATAAGGCAGAAGAAACCTATAAGTGATTTGCGGATTAACCGACTCACGACGCATTGTTGGGTGATTATATGAGTGGCTATGCTGCATCAAATATCTCGTTCTACTTCCAATTATAACTTTCTTTATTTCTCTTTCTTCATTCAACATTTTCCACGACATTCCGCAAATTGAAAATCAAATAAACCGATACTTATAAATGCAATGTCATTGGAGAATTTTTAAATGCACTTGACCCAATTTGTAGAGGTTTGGCTAAAGTTTGAAATCGAACCCGTACACAGGCCCTGACCTGAAATATGTACATTTTTAAATACTTTTATTTCGCATTTATTGATATTTTTAATGCCAAGTGTTAATTGGAAATGAAAATTGTTTTTGCGAACCATTGAACTGTTCGTGAAATGTTGCTAGCGATCCGTAAAAATTAACAAGAATTGTTAGTTATATTGTTAGCTCAATGCAATGCCACTGTCAGTTTTGATAATACTTAACAAGGTTTGTTTAACAAAGTGTAGGTATATAGCATGTTTTGTGCTTTAGGGCGCGTTCCCACCGTGTCGTGACGACAGATAATCGTGTAGTTTTAAGTGTCGTGGCTTAAATGTTTAAATGGAGGTGTTCACATTTAGAACGACACAATTTACTGTCGTCTACGACAGTTTTTGCAGTGACGACACTTCGTCGTGACAGTGGGAACGGCAAACACGACAGTCGTAAAACGATAAAAAAAATCGTGGACGGCAACTCTATGACGTCCATTGAACTCAGGAGAGTAAACGCACTAGTAATCACCAAGCGAACGCAGAGGCGACTAGATTTGTAGCTTGCTTATGATGTGTAAACGACAAAGCGACTGCCAGAAAACGATAAAATGTCGTCGCGATCCAATGGGAACAGCTAGATACGACAGTCGCTAAACGATAAAAAAATGTTGACGACAAACAATCGTTATAATGGGAACAGGTAGAGATGACAGTCGTCGAACGATAAATTAGTCGTTACGACATAGTGGGAACGCGCCCTTACACTTAGTTTTAGTGAATTATTTTTTTAAATTACATAAAACCGGATTTATTGTTTGCGTTACCATGGGCTGAAGCTATTCGAATAATTTATTTAATCTCTACAGAATAGCCAAAAATTCGCATCATAAACAAGGCGTCAATAGCAGTTTAATTTAAATAACAATTAAATTCATTAAAAACCATTAGCTCCGTAATTTCGTCTAGGTCAGAATCTAGAAAATCTAGGACAGCGAGAGATAACATTTCGCTCGAGGTTCGACTGTCGGGAGTATACACTATACAGTCGATATCAGTAGTCTTTGTTTCTTATAGACGCCACAATTAGACGCCTGCTCTAATTCTTAGAAATCTTTTGTGTATATTGTGACATACTGTGCTAATCATTGTATTACGTGTAATATAATAATCCATACTAATATTATAAATGCGAAAGTAACTCTGTCTGTATGTTACTCAATCACGCCTAAACTACTGAAGCAATAGCATGAAATTTGGTATGGAGATATTTTGATACCCGAGAAAGGACATAGGCTACCTTTTATTGCGAAATATGTACCACGGGCGAAGCCGGGGCGGACCTCTAGTATCTTATATATTAATATCTTTAAACGAACATTATTAAGTAAATAATAGTTGTATTAGTTTTTATGCCAGTAGGAAAAAAAAATAAAAATTACGACCGCGGTTATACCTTACTGCGTAAAAAGTTATACACTTTGTTAATACATAGCTTAAACTGTATGAACAAATAAATTAATGACGAAATGAATTTATTTAAATATGAACAAATGAATTTTCGACGACGCGGTTGGCGCAGTGGTAAAGTAACTGCCTACTGAGCCGACGGTCCCGGGTTCGATCCCCGGTCAGGGCAAATATTAATTGTGTGATGAACTCATTTATTTGTTCTTGGTTCTGGGTGTTATTATCTATATATATGTATTTATTAAATATTATATTTATCGTCGCCTAGTACCCACAACACAAGCCTTAATTGACCTGTGGGACTAGGTCGATTTGAGTAATAATGTCCTATAATATTTATTTATATTATTTATTTTATTTAATGAACACTTTATTCTTACTATATTTTATGTTGACGCAAAAATCATACTGGTACGAGCCATTTTAACGTAAATCCAAACAGCGCATTTATAGCGTTAGAATAGATGATAAAATCGCCTTTAAAATCGGCTAACATGTTAATTTTCAAAACAATAGTTGTACCCTAACATAACACAGGTCAGAGTGCGTAGCTGTCGGTTGTACGCCCAATCTTGTCCCGGGTCCTCCTCTGGGAGGGTATGAGTGATTGGGAATTTGTGTTTGCGCATATTGTACTCATATAGTGTGGGAGACAGGCCCTGCACTGTTGGTTAGTTCCCGCCGAGATTTGCCGGGGATATGCCACGTTACATTTGTATGTATGTATGTATGTTTTGTTACATTATAATATATTTATATGTACATTATGTTAGGCTCTATTAGAGTTAGAGTTCAATAATTAGAAATATAAACTTTTTAACTATTTAGACGTTGCGATCATCTTACGAGCAGGAACGGGCAAGTCTTTAATTTATAAATTCTACGCGCGTAAAGTGAAACATAAAAAAACATCAAAGTAATTATTTACAGCTTCGTTCTAAATAACGTATATAGGCACAAGTTAATTATATTCCTTTTGATAAAAATCTTTTAACGTTTATCATAACTTTCATCTTATATTGTAAAAAATATGACCCATTCTCAAATATTTTTAATTAAATTCAACAAGAAGGCATATTGTTGGAAATTAAGAGTAAACAAAAATAACTATGTATTTCATTTTCGTTTATTAAAATTACAGAGTTGAGAAAATTAATATACATATTTTGTTATCTTATTTTGGCAGTGACCGTAAAATGGAACACCTCTTAGGAACATTAAAATTTTTTCATTGTGTTTTTATTTTAACTTCATGTTAGCTTTACCTCCCTTTATTATCTATCGTAGTTATAGCACGAATTGTTCACTGATGGGTGTGAATGAAACATGAATAAAGATATAGGTAAGTAACATGCATGATATGATACATTTTTGAATAAATAAAGTCGGTTTACTGACGATAGTTGAACGTGACAACGTCTTAAGGCCGATTGTGCTTCTATGTCGCTCGTTCCGCGCTCTCGCTTGCACTTCAAGCCTTACATGGAACGCCTCAGAGCGAGGTAACGCCGCATGAGTCATGTTTTTTGTGCGTGCAGCCAGCTCTATCGAATTATAAGACGTTGTCACGTCAAAAAAATTGGTTGTCTGTAAAGTCGGTTTACTGACGATAGTTGAACGTGACAACGTCCGATTGTGCTTCTTTGTCGCTCGTTCCGCACTCTCGCTTGCACTTCAAGCCTTACGGAACGCCTCAGAGCGAGGTAACGCCGCATGAGTCTTGTTTTTTCGTGCGTGCAGCCGGCTCTATCGAATTATAAGACGTTGTCACGTCAAAAAACCTTTGAGTGTTTTATCAAGCGATTAGGTACAACAGGTTTAATTCCCAAAGCAGCAGACCGCTTTGCATACAGCATCGCTACGGATAAGAAAGAAGTTGGTTCAAATCCCGCCTCACGATCACGTATTTTTTTCTAACACACAAACTTTTAATATACTTATTTATTTAATCTTTAAAATATTATCTAAGTATTGTTTAAATACTGAACGTGACTCCAGCAATTTGTTTTACAAAATTCATAATTTCTCAAGTGGCATAATGGATCTTAACAAGCAAATTTAATTGTGAAGTACATATTATACCAGTGAAGCCTGAAGTCTGGTTAAAAATGTATAACCTAGCTGGAGGTCATTGTTCGGCAGCGCAGGCACGTACCGACCATATAGCGCTAATCTTTAGTGTTGGGACCAGTTCTCGTAAAATCTTTCTTTCTTCTCAGGTTCGTGATGAAAGATAACACCTGGTGGTAATCAAAATGTATTAAAGAATTGTGAATCTAGAAAAATATATTTATGTGTTATTATTGACTGAATCAACTAGATTGAGTTCAGACTATAACCACATTATAACTATGAAATAGTCCTTGAATTAAAGAAAAAAATAATATAATTTTACAGAAAAACTTTTAAAAACTATTTTTAAATAATATATTGAACGGCTCTATTAAAAGAGCATTATTTAAAAAATCGTTTAAACGATAATATCATGCATCATATCACTTGATTACACGCAGTTTACAAAAATACAACAAAGCGCACATTAAACCGTGCCAAAATTGTGTTAAATCATCATTAGACAATCTTATATGGAAAGTTCGATAAAAAGAGTGGGCCATTACACTCTCACACGTCGCCTTGGGAGCGATGAAACTTCAAGTTAATTTTATGTTAAGGTCATCGCTCGAACTTCGGCCATAGATCAGCGCGGCACAGGCTCGCCCCGCGGGTGCGCCTGTGATCATCGATACAGGCGTCTCGGGAGACTCTTTTGTTATGCACTAGATAGTGTCTTTGTGGCCGTCAATAGTTCTTAATGGATTGCGTTGGGGCGATCCTTTTGTTTCTCAAACGGGTAAGAAAGAATCGGCACTATGTGTAGGCGTAGCGAAGTTTCATCCCTTTTATTTGTCTCTGTATAGAAGTTTATAATTAGTTATCAGTTTGTAATAATGTAAATAACAAATTAGTAATTACCTTATATTTAATATTATAAAGGGCTATAACATTGTAGTAACTACTGCGTAATTCAAGGTGTAACATTAGGTTTAATATTGTTTGTGCTCATGAATTTCCTGGAATTTATTTCAGGAGTCAGGTTACTATTGATTATAATATTAATTCTAGGGAAGGTAATACAGACGTTTATAATATTTATTCTCATTACACTGGTAACATTATAGTCACTTTAGCAGAACATCAATAAATTAATACACTAATGAAATAAAATAAAACACTAATGTTATAGATGTATAAGTATAATGCATAATAATAATTCTTAGAACAGAAGATCTTCTCCACCAATAATTGTACGTGTTTGTGTCTCTCATAGCACGAATTGTTATTTATTTTGCATTTTAAACATATTTGTGGTAATTAATAAACGTAAAAATATTATTTTATAGACCAAATAAAAAGATATCAAATGCACGTTTTATATGCCTACGTTTAAAACGATACATCTAACGTAAATCAATCAGCTAATCCTCTTTATTACAACAAGAAAAACCTTTTCTACCTCTAACAAAAAATTTTATCAAGATTGAAATGCAGTACATTCTCAGTGTCATTAACGGCATTAGAAAGGTTCTGGCTTTGAGGTGTGTTCGTAGTAATTATGCTTGTTTGCGAGTGTGACGCGGAGTCAAGGACCCTTGAAGCGGCTCCATACTATCCAAAGAGAAAGCTCTGTGATACGCGCTGAAGTTTGTATTATTTTTGATGACAATGAGTGCCTGTTAGTACACCTGTAGCGTAGCCTAATTACCTAATTATGAAAGTAGGGATTTTGTTTTTGTAGTTGTTGGGTTATGTAGAGTTGTAATTTTTGTGGAATTGTATAGACTAGATTGCAATGATGATTGGGTAAGTAGGTACTTTGAGTTAATTTCGTTAAGCATTTAACATTTAGCGCTATAATTTAGTTATATAATAATTATCAACCGGGTGTTGGCATTGAACTAATGGGAGTAAATATTTCGACTTTTTATATTTTTTTATTAAATTCCTCACTAGAAAATTTCTGTGGATATTCGCCTCTGGAGTAGTTTTAATGCTTGAAATAAATACTGCGGTTCGTTTTTTAGCAATTAGCAGAAAAATGCACAAAATGCTGTAATAACTCTGAGAGAAACTCGTTATTGTGCCCTTTACAACGCGCAAACATCTCTCTGTTATGGCACATAAAACCAATTACCGCCTTCCTAGAAAATGAAAATTACCATGAAAATAATTTAAGCGTTTTTGCTTCAACGATTCGAAAATTTCAATGAATAAAGTACTTAAACATTGGAGATGTTCGCTCAAACGTCAACAATATAATATATTATTTTGACCTGAACTGTCTCTCGACTTTTCAACTTCAATAACTTTGAACTGTTAATCGAATGACCTTGTTGTTCCTTGCCAAATAATCTTCAAATAAGTTCGCAGTAAGAACGAACTCCAACATTTCCATCACCTAACATGGAGCTCTGCATCATTCTAAAAAGTTGTACGTTTCGGGCGAAACATAGAGCTTAAATCGAAACTCAAAGTCAGGAATTCTTTCGTTTTATCATTTGCATAAGTCAGTCGAACGTAAGAGCCACTCGAGTGTTTAAGAGGCTTCGATATTGGCTCGTTTAATTTTTATCCATTACACGTGGCTAGAGGAACTGGAGGATACAGAAACTCAAGGATCATGTTATTAACATCGACAGAAAACAAGAGGTATTTTTTTGATGTTGTAATTGGCTCTCGGGATATGAAACACATAAACATATCAATTCGATGCGCCTGGTTTTGAACGGAAACAGAAATGAAGGTAACAATTTAATTGTCTGAAGTTTATATTTTTACACGGCGATGCTTTTGACTATGATTAAACTAATCACGGAATCTTTGGAGAAAAAAATAATTATTCAAATATTATTCTGATAATGATTCTGCCAAATTAGGAAATTGACCGCTTTCTATAATATCTTCCTATCATTACAATATTTTTTCGAGTTCTATTTCAGTCATTGTAGCAGTATTTTTAACAATACTTAGTACTATTATATATTCTTTGATAATACTATAAATGCATACATTGAGATCTTTGACTATTCTAAACATTACGTTGAATGTAACGAAGCCAGCAGTTGTCAGAAAAGCAAATGCTTGCAGTCCTAGAACAGGAAAGTCAAACATGCCCGATTGGAGCCGCCGAATATCTTTATCCAATTTAATTTCCATACTGTACAGAATACGGTACGAACTACCGCCTCATTTAGGAGAGGAGCTAGAAATTTTAGTAATAGATAGATAAAAATTAATATCTACATAATTGGTAAGTCATTATATGCTTTATTTTGGCGAGTATCATAGTATCATAGCTACTTTAAATTGAATTGTTTGTACATACACCTACAAGGTATGTACGTTTACCTTTGAAAGTTTCCTAATACTAATAGCTTTTCTGAGAAATATAACAGAAATTCAAGGTTCAATGTATCTACAAGCAAATGTTTAGAAATTAATTCTCCAGAAGACACGTGCTCATCAATATCCATGTACACACGCTACGTCTCTGATTCCAAGAATTTTCTTCCTTCGCGTTTAAAATATAGCTTTAGACTTTCTTTAATTAATAAGAACTTTATTCTAACATAAATATAATGGATAATTGTACATGTATAGCAACTGCCTTTTCAAATATATAAGCTAAAATAGTACAGCCAAAATAGTAAAAATAGCTATAATAGTACAATCTATTACAGAAGTCGGAATGAATCAACTAGGTAGTAATTTAATTCCTCCAACGCACATTCATGATATACATCAAAAATAATATATTAATGGAACATCTATACATTGCAAATACAATAATCGACAGTGGCTATAAATCCCTGTAATCCTGCTAGCAATTTGTGTCGCTTCAACCAGTTAGTGTCAAAACTGTTCCCGTCACACGTCACGTCACGAGATGCGGTAATGGACAGATTAGCCCACCATTTGTCATTAGACGTCCGATATCGTCCGTCTTGGACTCGATCTGCGATGGGTCACGTCACGAGAATTAATATTGAGGCGCTCGGTAAAAAACTTTCTGGATGTCAAACTAGTTGGGCGTTTTGTGGATTTTAGATGAGGCAAATATTATGGTGGAAAAAGTTGTGTACGTAACGTATAACATTTTTTCAGATAATTATCATAGATAAATCTATTAAGTATTTTATGCATTTAGCACTAAACATATAAACACACAATCATAATATACGGTCAAAATCACTTAACAAAACCTTTTTCTTAAATCTTTGGTAAAATTTGGTAACGCGAAACATAATATAACATTAGGCATAAGCTTCACTACAGAGCCAGAAGCAAACCTTACATTGACATTCACATATGAATAGTTTTCAGAGTGCATTTTATCGAGTTTTACTAAACTGAATTGAACGTATATGTTAGTTTGGTAAAGAAATAAACATTTCCGTCCATAACGCTGTCGCCTGTTGGTGACGTAAAGTAACAGTTCCATTAACTGAGGTTATTATTATTAATGGTTTGTATTGATCAATAGTATTCAACTAATACACGTCTTAGTAGAGCGAATTATGTTTAGTATCCTGGTGATAAAATATGGTATTAAAATATCACTAATAACAATGATAATAACAAGGTAACTTTAAATAACATGTATAAATAAATAATGTTTTTCTTGTTTTATAATTATAATAAATTTAGACGTTAAAATATTATGTTAAAAGAATACACCAATCAAAATTTTGTTCGAAGAATTCACTAGTGAACACAACAAATTTAGAACAGAATCGAATACAAAACAAAGAAAATACGAAAAATGTTGTCTTATTACGTCTTATAATTTCGCAATTCAAATTTTAAGATTGAAATACATTTTACGTTTAAGACTTGTCAGTCATGATTAAATATCTAAAAGCCAGTTTACTTGTATGTTTACTTGACTTTCTAGCAATAGAGAATATGAAATGAATAACTTATTTACGTAGAGAAGAGGTTTTCGTAGAATCGACCTCAAACCACGCGCACATATTTCATAAGTTGTCATCAAAAATTCAAAGAAAGTCAGAGTTACAAGTAAAGCCAATTCATTTATAGTTTTATGACTGACCCGATTCAAGATTTATTGCTATTTAGTACTGATAACTCGTTTAGTACTTACCAAACGAGACTTGTACAAACTAATAAATGTCGAAGTTAGTCTGGCTCGTTCATAATATATTTTGTTAACGTTTCGATGTCTCAGCAATGTGATACTTTTGTTGAGAGCGATACAAAAGTTTGAAACGGTAAATAATACAATTAATAAAACATTTTGATGGTAAAATTAATACAAAAAGGTGGTAAGAATGGATGTGAGAATTGCAGTTACCATAAAACTATTAAGTAATCTGAGGTGATCTCTATTACAATGTTATTTTTCATTTACAGTAGGTCGGAAAATGAATGATAAAATCTCTGTGGGACTTCTATGTGACATAAGTAACATTTGTTTCGTATCTGTTTAGTCCAAAGAAAATCTAGCCCGATATCTCTCAGTAATAAGGTACACTGGAAATATGCTTAGTAAGACGAGCAGATCCGCCATGATTGTTATAGGAAAACATGCCTGCTTTCTAACAATCAATGAAAGTAGACTGAAGAATGTCAGGACTATAAAAAAAAGAACGTGCGTGCCGAGGACACGTGTCAGAAGTGAAACTTCTTTGACAAGATTCAAAGATACCAGAATCGTCGCCTTACTCCATGACGTGACAGTATTACCATGACGCGTCCTTGAAACTCTCAACGCATCTAAAGAAGTTTTACTTAAAAAAAACTCTATTACATAAACAGTGTCCTGTATTATCGTGTGTCACGCTAGGATATTCATCGTTTTAATTGTGGCAGGAATTTATTCGGTTTAGTGATTTCCCCTGCGGCCATGTTTGGTCCATGTCACAGATTAACGTTACGCTAATGTTTATTTGGACACTGAGCTTCACTGACTTCACCTAGTTTATTAAATAACTTATTCTGTTGCCTGATTTTTCTTTACGGATTTGGGTTCAATCATGTTTTATGAAGAAAAAAAAAATATAAAGTATCTACTTATATTATTGTTAAGATTGTGAGTCACGAAAAACTTAAGCAGTAAATTATAACAAGAATTTGAATATGTTAACGTTTGTTAAAAGTTGTTCCGAGAGAACGCTTTATACCTATAAATTTTGATATTGATATACCTATATCAATCTGTATTTTTTCAATTTGAGTTGACGCCTATTATTATGAACGATAATTTCTTGGAAAAATAAATAAGTTGTTTCGCAGGATTGGAGAGGTAATATTGTAGCAGGAAATAATAAATATGAATAAACAAATAAATACAATATTGGAACATTTTGTGTTTTATTTATAATACGATGTTTTTGTTAATAAAATGTACATCGCAAAATAAAGTAGTCTCAATTAAATAATACTTATTGTGTGGGTCTTGTAGTATGCGTATGTGTTCTTTTCCAAATCTTTCCGACTTTAGAATGAAAAGTCAACATTCGAAGTTCATGTAAACAATATAAAACGTAGCGGACTCAAAATAAACCGAAACGATAAAAATGTTATGTTAGGAGCGAATAAGTTTATGGGGCCAGAATGTGCCCCGAGCGCTGCCCCAGCCCGGTGATTGTTTAGGACCTGCCCATCGATTGCTGATATTACATCAGTTTCTCATATTATCCTTATTGTTCAATTGCTCTTTTTTATCTTATTTGCTACTTTTTCTTTGAACAGATTTGAAATGTTATTTGTTCTAGACCTTTTGGCACAATGATCAATAGAATGTTATCGTTTTATATAAAACAAATTCTTGTTACTTAATGATTAATTACAATACTTTTATATCGAATATAGATATGAATGAGATGTTGAATGAATTATACGTACATTGTACGTATCTAATTCCGTAAATTAAAACATATATTATTGTCTCAACTCTCAGCAAATACTTCGAATTTTAATTTAATCAGAGTTAACTTAACTCTTACTGCATTTCGCAATCATTTGCTACTTTCTCGGTTCTGTTCGAGTAGAATGTTTTCAGATAAGACAGACTAGATAGAATGGTTTTCAATTCGTAGCAAAATACCATTTGAATTAGGTATTTATCATACCAAGAATCACACACAAAGTATATTTTATTGTAAATCTCAAATGTAACACAGGAAAGAATACATCACTCGCTCTCTATAGTTTTACCTTCCACATTATTTTGATGGTGAGATAAAAAGTCCGTCCATACATATACCACCGAGCTACGTGAGGGTTGGCGGCGATGAGCACTCTGATTCTAACCCTCATAACCCTTTTATTAATGATAGGGGTCTGTGGGACACAGCGCGATATACTTTTGGATTGCGTAGATTACGATGCTAGAGTTGTAGCGTGTGACTGAACTTCAAGACAAGGTTAATAGTATTTTTTGGTATGACTAGACAGTTTTATCACTACATAGTATAAAACAAAGTCGCTTTCCCTGTCCCTATGTCCCTATGTCCCTATGTCCCTTTGTACGCTTAAATCTTTGAAACTACGCAACGGATTTTGATGCGGTTTTTTTTAATAGATAGAGTGATTCAAGAGGAAGGTTTATATGTATAATAACATCCATTAAATAGTGGAGAAGTACTGTTATTTTTGAGGTTTCTAATGTGATGTCGTAAATTTTTACATTTTTTCCGCTTACATTGCAAACGCAGGCTGAACCCTACGAGTTTTATCAAAATAATGTACTAAGTATTATACACATTGAAAAGGTCTACAGAAAAGTCCGCGATGGTATATGTCTATCTCTTATGGATAACCCACAATAACTTTTTTTTATAATTTACTTTTTACGACAAATAATGGCTAATTTTCGATGCGATTTTAACCAATACAGCATTAATCCTTAACCAATTAAATACCTTGAATACATTGTTCATTTAATATAGATCTATATGGCCCTTTACACCGTATGATTTAAGTGAATATTTTCGAAGATATTACAGATTTAAAAATTGCGGGACGTAGCGTTTGCGGCGGTACCGGCCGGCCGCGCCGCCCGGCTATCGGGCGAGTCGAGCGGGCCGCTATGTTTTTAATTTTATATAGGTACAACGTTCACAGTTTTTCTGTAGTGTATTTAGTATGTATCAGCATTGCACCCGTGCGAAGCCGGGGCGGGTCGCTAGTTTCTGTATATAATATTTATGGTATTGTATAAGCTGTACAAATTTCCAAAATATATTGTAGAGCAAGCACAGTAAAATGAGGCCGGATATTAAGTAGTCACCATCACCCATTAACATTAGTAGCACAGGTACTATTCCTGTGCTACGAAAGTTAATGGCTGCTTTGCTGGTCTTATATGGACATAGAGACACAAAATTCAGACAACACAGACTATTTACCTCTATTTAAACTTTATTTCCAGAGAAATTGTGTGGAAACAAAAAAGTATCAAGTGCCTATCTGTGTTACGATTGGACTTTGTATCTTGTTTAATTAATTATTAAAAACCTAGTATATTGCCGTTACTTTACAAATAAAATATTATAAATTTTAAATATTTGTATATATAAAATTTGTATTTTGAACAAAAGTGGACAAAAAGATAAAAATTTAAAACACAGGAATATTTGGAAGAGAAGTAACTAACTTGGTAATAAGTGTAATGTGCTAGATGAAACCATTCTTTCGTCTCACTGGGAATGCATAATGTCCAAATGGAGTCCATTAGCTGTTGCTTTAATACACTCATCGTTAGAATAAGTAAAAATGGATACCTATTGTTACTAACCAATATCAAATATACTATTAATATTATAAAGCTGAAGAGTTTGTTTCTTTGAACGTGTTAATCTCGAAAACTTATGGTCCGATTTGAAAAATTCTTTCGTTGTTAAATAGCCCATTTATCGAGGAAGGCTATTGGGTATAATTATATCATCTCACTAAGCCCACGGGAGCGGAGCACTGCGGGTAAAACCGCGGAGCACGACTGGTTAAAATAAATTTATTAAACCAACTTGCAAAAACGAGGTTGTTTAGTAAGATTTCCAAGAAATTGTGGATTATCGTAGACTTTTTATGTACCTAATGTTTTTTTTATTTTGCGCAGAAATACAGAATGACTATACATGATTTCTGTACAATATTTTTTGATTGTGTGATCATATATTAGTAGTATGGTAAAAACAGTACCTAATCAGAAAAACCTCACATACATTTAATAATTCCAACTTTCGACTGCGTATTTTCGCATGTTTTTACCATAATAACCAAAATGAAACCTATTTGCAATTTATTTTGTTTATCGTCCTTTTCCCAGTACCATTAATTTGTTAAATTTTACGTAATATTATATTATTAAAATGAAACCGCTGCATTAAATTTATCTTACCTTTAAAGTTTCCCCATGCGCGGTTTGGTTGGCTTTTATTGAAGCTTATTATTATTGAAAATACTTATAAAAGAATTAAGAGATTAAATGTTGCTATGTTCGTATTTATGATTCAGTTTTCATAATAATTTGCTTTGAATAAACTCAAACTCAAATATTTATTCATTAAATTAGACTCGTTTAGAAGCAGTTTTCAATCGTCAACATATAAAAAAATAATAATTTACCATTTAAAAAGTTCTTTATTTAATACTAGCTTTCCACCCGCGGCTTCGCCCGCGTTTTCAAAGAAAAACCCGGATAGTTCCCGTTCCCGTGGGATTTCCGGGATAAAACCTATCCTATGTGTTATTATGATGTATAAGCTATATTGTGGTAAAGTTTCATTCAAATCCATTCAGTAGTTTTTACGTGAAAGAGTAACAAACATCCATACATCCATACTTACAAACTTTCGCCTTTATAATAGTAGTAGGATAAAAACTTATTAACTATGTTGTAAAAGTTACAAAACTCCAAAAAATATCTAAATAACAGTAGGTATGGTATGTAGGCAACTATGTAGGTGTATAAAACAGTTTCGTTCTAAAATGCTTTTATGAATAACAATTTTTGACATACGCACTATAGCGAGCAAAACGAGCTTTCAATGTGTTATAACTTTTTATGAAAAAGACCTAAAGTATTTATATTTTTTAACAAAAATTTAAAACGATTAAATTGATTAATATATATCTACCGACTATCAATGGCCAAACAACAAATTCATAAGATTCCTGGAATCCCACAGAGTGGTCCCCGGACCCGCATCGAGGGTCAAACGGGAGATATGAACCATATCCTTTGCATCGAACCTTAATCGTGTTACTCGACTCTATAATAGCCATTAATCAGTAAATACCATTAACTCCGTTATCCGCGCCCATTCATTACCTAACTTGCTTGTTTCCTTATATCTTTACTACATTATTGGTATTATATTTCGTATTGTCTTAGTCTAATTATTGTGCAAATTTATGAACATTTCGATGTTTAGTACTTATCGAAGATCATGCAGTTGTTTTTAAATAAAAAATAACAATACAATGAAAATTAGTCACTTTAATAAAAATGTAATATTCTATACCTATATTATACTATATTAAAAGATATATTTTCCTGAAGATAAACAGAACCATGTAAACTTTACAAACAAACAGATAAATTAATATTATAAAACAGCAGTTGATAACTATATGTAAGGACGATTCAGAATTAATCAGGGCCCTATTAAATTAGGATACCTATAACTCCAGCTACCTATAATAACAAAACAAAGTTACAATAATAAAGCTAGACTGGTATGTACTCGTCGATGTAACACAACATTATATTATGAGCCCAAGTAAACATTTGTGATATACCAATTTATTCAATCTCCCGAGGAGAAAACAGTACCTATATCACTATGTTAGCTTTTGGAGAAATAAACCAAAAACAATTTTATTTTTGTGTCATACACAATTGATGATTTGATGCCTCTCTTATTAAGTGATCAGGTTACAGACTAAAAAATCCATTCGTATTATTTTAGAGCACATATTTAGCTTGCTGGAAAATAACCGAGAAAACTATTAAGTATTAACATAAGAATTTATATAAAAAGGTGAGATTTTTCACTTATACGAATATTAAACCTTCTCTGAACTGTGTTTGAACTTTGAACATCGAATTAAATTCGCGTCTACGACCCTCAAAATAGACAACAATCCAATCTATATTTGAGTGTATATGTCTCTATTGATTGTTCTAAATTTGAATAATGTTACACAAATAATAACAATGCTAAGTAAGTACATTGATATTATGACTTAAAAAGAGCAATTACTTGCTTACTGACTCTCCTCTGTAAAACTGCTTTCCGAACCAGTAAATGATTTTTGCAATTTGACTACTCAAAGTTGAAGTTCAAAGTTGAATAAATAAATAATTGAGTTTGAGTTTGAGCACAGTCTTTAGTTCTAAAAAAATTGGATATTTAAACTGTAAAAGCTCTTAAAAGTGTGAATAGCAGACGGGAGCCAGGAAATTGGTGATGCTGTAACGTTCCCGCTTTGGCGCAAAGACGTCGATCCTTCGTCGGATTTCCGTCACGCCGGACTGTGATGGAGAATGCACTTGTATTGTGTATGAACTGTCTGTTATAATGTCGAAGGATTTGCCCGATGGCGAGGTTCTAAGGAGTTTGATTGGGAAGATATGGGGAAGACATGTGCCACGTGTAGTGTGTAGTGTTTTTCACTTAAGACGCTTGATAAGATTTTGTGAAAGGAGGTTAATAAGTTTTGAACTTAAACAGCATACATATAAGGTGGAAGTTCGCACTGAGAGAGAGCACAAGAACGAAGTTCCTCGATAACGTGGAAAACTGAAATTGTACATATTGTAAAGTTTTCTTGAGAAAAAACTTGTTGTGTCCCAAAAGGCGCGCGATAGACGCGTTCCTTGACAATAGACCTCGTTTGACACGTATTGCCTAGGACCTAGCGTTCTTCGATATAGGTTACAAGGTGCACATACAACCAGGTCGCACCATAGGAGCCTCTTATTGATTGTCGCGGCGCGCAGTCGCAACACAAGTCAACCCTTAAACACAACCTCCCGTCCATTGCTCAATCGCTACTTATACAAATTTCCGCAACATTACAAACAGGCGATGGATGTTGAACACTCAAATTATCTCGGATATTAGCTATGAGCGGTGACGGTGGAGTTTAATACCTGTATAAGCGAATTGATTCCGGCGCTCTGTTTACATTGCGGATTGTGTATGACGAACTTACGGCGAACTTGGATACAGCTGCGTAAGTAACGCTTAACTGTACACTGTGTAAATTACATCGAAATGATGCTGAATAAATAAAGTAAGCTGATATCTAGTGAATATTAATGTTTGTAACTTCAGCGAAGTTAAATGTAATTTCCCGGTATATTAATACAATTTACCGAATAGCCGTTAAATTTATTAAAGATGTCAGTTGATGTTTATTTTATATTAAAATTTTGTGTATGAATTGTAGAGATGAAACGGATATCCGGTAACTATCCGGTTTCCGGCCTATCCGGCCATCATAATACTATCCGGCCGAATACCGGATAGCTACTATTCGATACTACGATTAAAAAAATTGCTAGATAAAACAAACATATTTTTGAGTAATTATTTGCTTTATTTAGCAAGAATCACATTTCCCCGAAATCAATAATTATTGAATATTATGTTACGAAACTTGCAAGATATTATTTTACTTGATAGGTATTAAAATTATTGCAATTAGATTATTTATTTTTAGATATATTACCTGCTTTTTCGCTTCGCCGCCACGAGAAATATTAACATTGCATAATAAACAAAGAGCTAACTTTTTATTTTCACTGCTTATGTCAAAGTATTCCCATAAAGACGATCTTTTCTTCACCGATGCCATTTGTCGTGTCTAAATCTTTTAGACCTATGTATATATGTATGTACTTAAAATAATAAGAGCACAAATAAAATTATAACCTAAAAACGATCACGCACGTGTCTGCCCTGCATGCAATCGACAGAATAATAAAATTGGACAATTGTTAACTTCACTCATCAACAAAAAGACCCGAATCGAACCGAGTCCATCCTATCGTTGGCGCGACGCCTACGCAAACGGCTAAGTTTCGCCGGATATTCGGCGGCCGGATATTCGGCTATCCGGCCACTTGGTCGGCCGAATATCCGGTATCCGGTATCCGGCCAAACTGCTATCCGTTTCATCTCTAATTCTCACAGAGATTTTCACACAGAGATTTTCACAGAGATTTTCACACAGAGATTTTCACACAAACTTTCACACAGAGATTTTCAGAGATTTTCAAACAGAGATTTTCACACAGATTTTCACACAGAGATTTTCACACAGAGATTTTCACAGAGTTTTTCACTCGAAGATTTTCACACAGATTTTCACACAGAGATTTTCACACAGAGATTGTCACACGGAGATTTTCACAGAGATTTTCACACAGAGATTTTCACACAGAGATTTTCACAGAGATTTTACACACGGAGATTTTCACACGGAGATTTTCACACGGAGATTTTCACAGAGATTTTCACAGAGATTTTCACAGAGATTTTCACAAAGAGATTTTCACACAGAGATTTTCACACAGATTTTCACACAGAGATTTTCACACAGAGATTTTCACACGGATATTTTCACATGGAGATTTTCACGTAGAGATTTTCACAGATTTTCATACAAAGCTTTTCACTGATTTTCACACAGAGATTTTCACAGATATTTTTACAGAGATTTTCACAGAGATTTTCACATAGAGATTTTCACACAGAGATTTTCACACAGAGATTTTCACACAGATTTTCACACAGAGATTTTCACACAGAGATTTTCACACAGAGATTTAAACACAGATTTTCACACAGAGATTTTCACACAGTGATTTTCACACAGAGATTTTCACACGGAGATTTTCACATGGAGATTTTCACACAGATTTTCACACGGAGAATTTCACAGATTTTCACACAGAGATTTTCACACAGATTTTCACATAGAGATTTTCACAGAGATTTTCACACGGAGATTTTCACACGGAGATTTTCACATGGAGATTTTCACACGGTGATTTTCACTAGAGATGAAACGGATATCCGGTAACTATCCGGTATCCGGCCTATCCGGCCATCATAATACTATCCGGCCGAATACCGGATAGCTACTATTCGATACTACGATTAAAAAAATTGCTAGATAAAACAAACATATTTTTGAGTAATTATTTGCTTTATTTAGCAAGAATCACATTTCCCCGAAATCAATAATTATTGAATATGTTACGAAACTTGCAAGATATTATTTTACTTGATAGGTATTAAAATTATTGCAATTAGATTATTTATTTTTAGATATATTACCTGCTTTTTCGCTTCGCCGCCACGAGAAATATTAACATTGCATAATAAACAAAGAGCTAACTTTTTATTTTCACTGCTTATGTCAAAGTATTCCCATAAAGACGATCTTTTCTTCACCGATGCCATTTCTCGTGTCTAAATCTTTTAGACCTATGTATATATGTATGTACTTAAAATAATAAGAGCACAAATAAAATTATAACCTAAAAACGATCACGCACGTGTCTGCCCTGCATGCAATCGACAAAATAATAAAATTGTACAATTGTTAACTTCACTCATCAACAAGAAGACCCGAATCGAACCGAGTCCATCCTATCGTTCGCGCGACGCCTACGCAAACGGCTAAGTTTCGCTGGATATTCGGCGGCCGGATATTCGGCTATCCGGCCACTTGGTCGGCCGAATATCCGGTATCCGATATTCGGCCAAACTGCTATCCGTTTCATCTCTAATGAATTGTTCTGTATATATTTAGTCGACATACCTACCTGGTTGTATACCTAAAGTCGGAAATGTTTTTGTGTGTGAAACTTCATCTAATACATTTCAATTGTTCATAGAAATTATTAGTACTGTTACTACCGAATTTTGTGTATTATAAAACATTTCTAAAAACTTTATAAACCGCAAACACCACTAAAAACTACGAATTTAACCCAATAATTTTAAAGAACAAGGATTTCCACAAATCAGAAACTATTTCGCTCACATTCGGTCAGAATTCAGCACTTATCCATTGTGCTAAATCGGCATTGGAATGGAACGTTCTCGAAATATGGTTAATGGCGGGACTGGGCACAGATCCCACGGCGCCTGATTGACACCAACGATCAGATGCATTGCAATACGCGACACTTTGCACTGCATTGGATTTCATTGAGGTTTAACTCTTGATATATTGTAATAACTATGTTTTAAGTACACGGTTGAGGATAGATAGATTTACACCCGGTTTGTAGCAGGTCTTGATCGTATCGGATCTACCAATGTCATGTTGTAAAAATCTTTAAGCATATTCATATTATGTATTGAGATAGGTTTAACTGTTTAAAGTATTGATGTCAAGTTAATAGACTACAAGCCCGCATAGGACAAAAATATGGGTCAAATGAACCACCAGGGGACATATCTAGAACGATAGCAGAGCAAAAAATAATAAGATTCATCACTATGCCGTCACTTGTAAGCTGTCCAACTGAGTGCAGATGAGAATTGAAAAGTACAGGTAGACTCGGTAAATTTTGGTCATATATTTTTGTACGGCATTCTTAACCATCGATAGATCCATTAAAAATAATAAGAAACCGCTCAGTGCCGTACAAAAATGGTGGTCCACCAAGTCGGAATTTTTATTTAATTTCCGAGAGTTACCGGGGGTAAATTTGGTCATTTGACCATGTACGGCATCTGTGTCATACTATTGCTATACTGCTTTTAATCCATTATTCCGCAACGCCGTACAAAAATCATGGGGACAAGGGGAAAAAATCGAGAGATGCAATCCCCTCTCTTTCCCCACTCCAGGGGGTCATTTGACACAACACGAAATAAATTTATTTTTAAAGTATTTTATGCATAGATAATATTTTTTCATGTGCCGTACATTTTCGTTGGTTCAAAGGGGAAAAATCTGAAAAAGAAAAAAATCCATATAACGAAATGTTTGCTTTATATTTTTATAATAAAATATAAATATACATTAATATTAAGAAGCTCGAGGTGGTTAATTATCACCTTGGAAAGTCGGAGTCAGGTGGAATGGACTCCGTTAAATTGATGAACTAATAAAAAAGCTATGAACGAAAAGATGTGAATTATATGCAATCAGTCCATGAATACAGGTAAAGTCACAAGCAAATTCTAGTAATATAAACATATTCAAAATGTACAAGTAAAGCGCTTTCAAATGATACCAAACACTGCATATTTATCTTAACTTTATTTTTTTACTCTGTATGTTTTGTCCGCTAGAGGGCGCCACATTAGATTTTGTGAAACCCCATATAGCCTTTAGCTAGCTGGTCGTTGGTTATCCAGTGAACAATTCAGACGCCTCTAATGATATGTCATTTGTCGAATTCTGATAAGTAGTTTAGAAGTTACGAGGGAATAGATGAACATACATACATGACCTGTAAACAACCATAACCCTCCTTTTGCTTTGCCGTAGTTGGGTAAAAATATGTTAATGCCGTACTGTATCAAATGGCCATAAAGCACTCTTAAAATTGTAGCTTTCGTCGCTTTCATCAGCCTAAAAGATGTGGTCTGCACAAAAATGTACGGCATCGTTTTTTCCTAATTTATCTATGTTAATACTATTTAAAACAACGGATAAAGTGTAGAAAACTATTATATTTCATTAATCTACGATGTTTAAACTTTAACAAAATTTCTGGTTTTGCATTTCTCTATAACTTTTTTTAGAACGGTTTCTTTTGAACGGCAATACTATACAACAATTGAATTTTACAATATCATGTTAAAAAAAAAGTTCCCGTACAGGGTCAAATGACCTTACAGCTCTTTATATCAAGAATTCGATGAAATTAAGATGATTATTGGTATACATTTAAAAGAACAATTATTTTTTGACGGCATTGCTTTTAATAGTACTTTTGAGTGCTAGATAATGTTTTGGAACCGAAGCCGTACTTAGTCAAATGACCCCCTGGAGTGGGGAAAGAGAGGGGATTGCATCTCTCGATTTTTTCCCCTTGTCCCCATGATTTTTGTACGGCGTTGCGGAATAATGGATTAAAAGCAGTATAGCAATAGTATGACACAGATGCCGTACATGGTCAAATGACCAAATTTACCCCCGGTAACTCTCGGAAATTAAATAAAAATTCCGACTTGGTGGACAACCATTTTTGTACGGCACTGAGCGGTTTCTTATTATTTTTAATGGATCTATCGATGGTTAAGAATGCCGTACAAAAATATATGACCAAAATTTACCGAGTCTACCTGTACTTTTCAATTCTCATCTGCACTCAGTTGGACAGCTTACAAGTGACGGCATAGTGATGAATCTTATTATTTTTTGCTCTGCTATCGTTCTAGATATGTCCCCTGGTGGTTCATTTGACCCATATTTTTGTCCTATGCGGGCTTGTAGTCTATAATAATATTTTCATTTAGTGATGACTGAAAGTGGTAAATAATTCAATATTTAAACTCAAATACTTTCAAAAATACGTTGTATTTTAATAACTTATTATTAAGACCGAGATGCGCCATTCGGTTTAAAGAACTTTATTTATCTCATAAAATAAACAAGAACAATACAATGATCTTTTACACATATGAGAAATAACAATTTTGCAGTTAGTATAACACAATCAGCTATCGAAATTAGTTACTTAAGTATGTCTTTAACTTATTTTTAAAAATAGTAATTGATGAGGATTCTTTAATTGCTTTAGGCAAGCTATTGTACAATTGTGCTCCCTCAAATCTTAGGTTTCTCTTACCGTATAGAGTTCTTATAAATGGTAATTCAAGGTTATCACTCTTTCGTGTGTGGTATTTGTGGGATTTTTTGTTTAGTGTTATTTGTGTTTTTATATTATTAGATAGAATATTTTTAATCAGTATGCATGTGTGATATTTATATAATTTATTTAAATCAAACAATTTGGTACGGGAGTATAGATCCTTAGTTGGCGTTAAAAAATTAAAGTTAAAAAGAATTTTTACTAGTTTGTTTTGCGTAATTTGTAGTTTTTTTAAATTAGTAGGCGCCGATTGCCCCCAAACTGGTATAAGATAATCTAGATGTGGTTTAACAAGCGTGTTATAGATACTATATCGTAATTTAAATGGTATATATTTAGCAGCATTTCTTAAAGCCCCTGTAAGTGGTATTAACTTAGATCTCACGTGGTTTATGTGTGATTTAAATGTTAATTTATTATCCAAGATTAGGCCAAGATATTTTTCTTCGTTAGATCTGTGTAATGGTTGCGAGTCTATTGTAAGAGGTGGAAAGTAAGATATTTTTTTATTTTTGGCTGCATAGATTACATAAGAGGTCTTTTTTACATTAATTGTCAATAAATTTAATTTAAACCAGTTATTTAATAGATTAAGATCATTTTGAGCAACTTTAGTTAAGTTGGCTGCTGAATCCCCGAAGTAAAAGATACAAGTATCATCAGCATACAGTGATATGTTCCCTGACAATCCAGCGCTACTTATATCATTGATATACACCAAAAAAAGCAATGGTCCTAAGACAGAGCCCTGAGGGACTCCATATTTGATTTCTGTGGAATTTGATACATAATTATTAATTTTTACTATTTGATACCTGTTGCTTAGGTATGAAGGTATGAATCAAGTATTTTAAACGCTGAATCAGTTATACCTATGTTTTTTAATTTATTTAATAGAATGGGGTGGCTGACGGTGTCGAACGCCTTTTTAAGATCTATAAATATTCCTAAGGCCAAGTGCTTCTTATCTATATTGTCTTTAATTTTGGAAACAAGATCAATTGTAGCTGATAGTGTATTTGATTTAGGACGAAAACCGTATTGATATTCAATTAGAAAATTTATTTTATTTAGGTATTTGAGCAGACGAGTGTATAAAACCTTTTCGAAAATTTTAGATACAATAGGCAGTACTGAAATAGGTCGATAATTTCCAGGGTCAGATTTAGGTCCAGATTTATAGATAGGTGTCACTTTAGCAACTTTTAGACTGTCGGGAAAGACACCATCAGCTAGGCATTTGTTTATAGAATTAGTGAGATCATCTATTATAAGATTCTTTATACATTTTATGATTTTGGTAGTAACACCGTCTATTCCAGCAGCTGCATTGTTGTCTAATTTATCTATAATTTTAGATATTTCATTTTTTGTACATAATTCAAATTTATCGAGCCTAATTTCTGTAGAAGTCTTACAATTTTTAATAGTATTTTGTGACAGTGTTGATGCGGTGTTATTATTTTGTAATTTACTAGCCAAAAGAGTGCCTATAGTAGCAAAATAATGATTGAAGCAGTTGCAGATTTCAGTTCCTTTTTGGATTGTTTTACCGTCAATAATAAGATTTGGAGGAGCACAATTATAGTGAATTTTATTTTTTACCAAGGTATTGATTAGCTGCCACATCTTCTTTGGATTATTTTTACATTTATTGAAAGAATCGTAATAATATTTTTTCTTTGTGTTATGTATGGTTGTACGAACATTCAGTTTTGCAGCATTATGTTGCATCTGCAGAGCGGTATTATGTGGGTCACATAGATACGAATGCCAAATTCTGTTTCTATCTTCAATCAAATTGAGTATTGTTTTATTAATCCAGTCAGATTTAGGTAAATTGGCTATTTTGTATTTTGTTATTTCAGCACTTACAATTTTTCCTTTAATAAACGTCTCTAAATTAGTATAGTTATGATCTTCATTTTTCCAATTACTTAGTTCAATGCTCTTATATAATTTATTATAATCAATAGCTATGTATTTATTTTTTTGTTTCATGGGCGTTTTATGTTTTTTGAGTTCAATGAACACTTGTTTGTGGTCAGACAGTGATGAACTAATCAATGCCATGTGTATTTGAGCTTGTTGCAAGTTTGTGCAAACATGATCTATAATACTTTTTGTTAATGTTGTTTGTCTGGTAGCATAGTTTTCACTTAAATTATTTATAATGTGATAGCCTGATTCGCTAATAGTGTCAACATAATCCATACTTCTTCCATTCTTTTTCATAAGGTCTATATTAAAATCACCAAATATAATTGATTTTTGTTTTGTTTTTTCTAATAATAGAGAGTATGTTTGAATAAAATCATTTATATTGGAACTAGGGGGTTTGTACACTAAGCCGATTAACATAGAAAACTTAATGAGTTCTATAAATAAAAAATGATTTCCTTGATTATAAACAGTTTCCTTTATTTTAAATTTAATATCATTGTGGATATATATAGATATGCCTCCACCCAAGCTTCCAGTTCGGATATTGTAAATATGTACATAATTTGGTATTTCTAAGAAATCTGCTTCGGTTTTCGATTTTATCCAAGTCTCCGTAAGTAAAATAATGTGAATCAAACAATTAAATGATTTTAAAATGCATTTTAATTCTTCAAGCTTACCAGTTTTGACGAGGCTACGCATATTTGCATAAAAAAAGCGTAAGGATGAAGCAGTAGTGCGTATATCTGTATAAGTATTTACGTTCTGGTAACTTATATCTATAGAGGAGAAATTATTGCTTATGTTGACGTTGTCGGTTAGTTTTTTGAAATTTTGATAATTTTCGGCACACCTTTTACATATTTAATTACTAAATCTGACTCACCATTGTTCAATCGCCGTGACATTTCGTCGCGCAAATCATGCATATACTTTATTTGCATTGGCGTTTGGTCCGCATAAATGCGAATATTTTCACTGGATTTATTTGTTGGTGTTTTGTTGCGTAATAATTTTAAAACAGTGTTTTTATTTTCGAAACATACCTTAATATGCCTATTATAGCCCGGACGATATTTACCCAAGCGTATGCATTTTACTGGAGACGGACATTCTTTATATATAGTCTGAATTGTAGCACATACACGTTTAAAATCATATTCACGCCTTTCAGATGATTTTTTATTATTTAACTCGGGTATTCCTACAATAATTATATTGTGTTGCCGTTGACTCCGTTCTTGCAATTCATGAATGAATAAATTCACAATTGAAAATAAAATTTAATAACGGAATTTCATGGAAAAATATTAAATTCAAATTTCAATAACGTTGACTTTTATAGTTGAAGATGGAAGTATTCTTGATGAGACGGCTTGAACTCGAACTTTCTTTCAACTAGGAAAATATTATGAAGTTTGCGTGATTACGTTCAGTATTTTGAACTTAAAATAAATAATGAACCATTTAAAGAGCAGACCTCTCTTTATTAATATAAATAATTGATTAATTTATTCCGAAAAGCTTTTACTGATAGAGTTCGTTTTTACGAATTTTGTTACGTAAAATGAAACGTCAATAATGTTCGTTACTTAATTAAGTTTTTAATTATAATATATAAAACTAGCGGTCCGCCCCGGCTTCGCCCGTGGTACATAATATTTACGTTTTCTCTACATAAGAACCATCCTCGTACTTCAAGGAATATAATAAAAAAGAATTATCGAAATCGGTTCAGCCGTTCTCGAGTTATGCGCTAACCAACACATTTTGCGATTCATTTTTATATATAAGATAATGGGTATTTCATAAATAGATTCCTGTTCCTTAAACATGTCTCTAAATAAGCTCTATTTACAGAACATGTAAGTGCAGACAACCGCCACTGTTATGTGGCAAGCAACACGCCATGTCGTGGTGTGAATAGCTTCACTAGAAATGTTATAGAACCACAGAGTACAGCAGGCAAGTCATAATGTAAATTAGCATTTGAAAAGAGTATCTCGTCTTGCTCAGAATAAATAGCTCCACTTCCCAGTTGTACATTTATAAACGTCGCAAAGTGATTGCAAAAGTGTGTTTGAATAAATTTGATTTAATTCGTGAGTTTTGTTAATTGAGGCGGAAATTACTCGATTGTCGCTGTGTATTATTATAATTATAAGGGTTTAATCCCTTATAAGAATGTCGATTTATACGAATTTTAAATTGTATATTGTACAAAATATTTCGAACTTTAATTCTAGAAACACCAATGAATCACTGTGTTACCCATATTGCACGCCTCATAAGCGAAGCGTTGAGGTGGGTACTACTGTCACTTTGCGCAAAACATCTGATTTTTCAAACTTAAAATGTCTTTATGTATCATACATTGCACTTGTAAGATAATACATACACACACATATTAAGAAAAAACACTATTTTTAACATTCATGATATTTTTGATGTCATTTTTGTTATTTAAACTAGTTAAAAAACAGTTTAAAAAAGTTCTGTCTTGGACGTCCGTGTGTCTGTATGTGCGGAGGATTTTCTTGTTAACACGATAGCGACCGAAATACTTTACTAATCGAGTCTTTTTTTTTCTCTTACGCTTGAGTATGCTCAGGAATAGAACCCTTTCATTTTTCAGGGTCTGATTCGATGTGGTTTAATTGTTATTAAATAAACAAAAATAATAATTAATAAATAATTATTAAAAAAAAATTATGAGGCGTGCACTTTTGGATTTTCCAAATTTTTTATTATGTAATGAATTCTTGAAAAGTTAACGCTTTATTACAACGAAATAACTGTTCTTAATTGTTTCAGTACAGAATGTTTTTTTACACTATTAATTTATTAACACAGCCGAAACAGTTCAAACCATTTTTGAAATAATTGCCCAAATTGAGTTATTCCGATTCTTTCTAGCGAATTTTAAAATACTTTTAATTGTCATGAAAGGAACATTTCAACCAGACTTTCAATTCACATTACGCATTGTCAAGAACTGAAACTATTTACCACTAACACAAGTTTCATTCAAAATTCCAATTAAACGATAGTAATAATTGCATATCCTTTGTCACATTCAAGACGTTTCCCGCTAATTACAATTAATATCAATCTTGATGTGGAATAGCGACCACAATTAGCTATGATTAACCCTCTGTAGCAAATAATAGCTGTGATTCGCGAGATGTGACTGGTGTGCTGTGAAATTAATTAATTAGGCTATTATTCACAGTTATTAGTTCCCTTTGGTGTGCCATCGCTAATCTGATATGTATCCGCTTATCTATTGGTGTGTTTAGTCTATAAATAGAGCTTTTTCAGGCTGAGATTTTGCGAAGATTGGATAGGATATTAGTATTAATAGGTTTAGTATTGTTATAATCTATTCGTTAAATATCGCTATGTTACTTTGATAAGTACTTGAGATAATGTTTAACATTTAGTGTTACAACAGGGTGTAGAGTTAAAAAGTCTGTCTTAATGAGTAAGCTATGTCATAAATATTTGAAACGAATAAATGTTTACAGAAGTTAAACGGTCTATATTTTATTGATACTGATGACAAGCTAGCTATAGCTATTTAAGATGAAAATAAATATAACATTTCTTCCGTGAAAACTTAACTATAAACATGGCGACTTAATAGCGTGTATTTCAATAATAAAATATAAACAATCTATATAAATATTGACGTACCGTTTCTATAATTTTTTCTCTGTATTTTTTTCTATAAAAGCAAGTGCAATTACTCTTTGACGAGGCTTCTTTCATCGTTTCTTGACGAAGTTAGCGCTTTTTGTGCTTCGCAGACGAATACGCGGATTGCAATTTAAACTTTCCTGTAGGTATTATTACGCAGTTATACGCTTTCTGTTTTTATAACTCTTTCGTTAGTCAAGACTTCGCGGCGAATTACGGCCGTAATCAATTCTAGATAAGACATCGTTTGTCAGAGTCAAGGCCGATTTTTTCGACTGTGATGGGAGGGAATATGGGCTTCATTTTGCTTAAATTTTTGATGTACAATGTAATCAAAGATGTTGCTTTTTATGGTTAAGGAAGGATTATAAAAATATGGTACAACTACAAGCTTTACATATTCCATAAGCTAAACTATAATATCTGAATCTTGATAAGCTTTTCCGAAACCTAAACATTTAGAAATCTGATTGAATAATTGAAGAATGGAAGGGCTATGTAAACAGATCGTACGCTCCATACAATAAACGTGAGGTTGGTCTGAACTGTCAGCTCTCCCGGTCCCCATCTTATCTGTGTCTTTGCTCACATTGTCAAGACGAGGTGCAAACCGCCACATTAATTCTCCATTATCCACCGGGCTAACACTCTATTACCTAAGCGAGTTGCCCAGATTTTAATAATGCCTGCACTTCAAGTATGAATACAAAATAACTTTACAAGACCAAAATTTTACACACGAGTCCATGCGGGCTGTATGGCCAGTTTTAATTAAAACCCCCTCTAGCCCCCCTCCCCGCAGCTCCCCGCATTCCCCTCTCAGCCCCTTACTTCATGTACAATGTTGCACTTTACATATTCTGATATTCAAGATGGAGTTACTGCAGTTGTAATGTTAATGCAGAGAAAATTCCGACTTCAACTGAAGTTTATTTTATTTGAGGTCAAGTGAAGAGCCTGCGTGAATATTTAATTTATTTTTTATTTGTTTGAACCGCTGTTCGCTTGTGAGTTTATAAGATGTCAGAAATAAAATACACAGAAGACGGTCGTAATTTAAAGAGACAGACAGACACAGTAATCCTGATTATTAAAACGTTAATAAGGTAAATTTAATAGATGTTTTAAATTTTACTATTTAAAATTAAGATTATTGGACTGATTATGTACCTACTACTGAACTAATAAAGTATTTAGAAGCAAAACAGATAAGAAGTGACTTGTTTTTAGATTTCTAACTTACTAAGTAAAACTACTTACACTAAGTAAAACAAATTACAGGTTAATTATTATAAGTAAAGGTTACAGCTGTAACAAAACTTTTAAATAGTCGACTATTATTTATAATTATCACCCATTATGGGCCCAATCAAAAGTTTCCAAACAAGTCATAACAATTGAAAACGAATATTTACCCAAAGCAAGTCGTCTTAATGGCCTCAATAATTATTATGAAGTAACATTTTAGGAGACAATCAAGTCGATTGGTCAACTGTGAACGCGAACCCAAACTTGGCGTTGAAATATTAAAGGGCCGCACAAATTCCTTCAAGAAAAGCCCAAATTAAATTGGAATGGCCCGCCAGCGAAGCGTGCGCGCGAAATATTCGCTTTTCAGATATTTTAAACATGAAATCGTCGCTCGCTTATAGGCTTTCTAATTGAGTTGCCGAAATGCAATTTGGAAACAAATTAAAGCATTCTAATTGGAACGGGTGCGCGAGTTCAACAGTTCGAATTAAAGTTTTAACGCAGTTTCGTTATTTATTTGTTATGGGAAATCGAAAACAATGCTCGTTCCTCACGCCTGCCGCCGTCGCGCCGCTCCGAGCGACCTTCCGCGCTTTCAAGGTTATGTGCTACAATCTTGCTGCTTATAAATCTTAAAAGTTTCCAAATTTATATAGATTTATGCACATTTTGCATTTATACTTTGTTACGTAATTTGTTTTCCTTGTTCAGATTTAATTCGGTTCACAGGGTGGTATAGACCACATAATATTGCTATAATGCTTTTGCCAAAGTTTTGAGAGTATTGGCTAGCAAGCAAATTTCCCAATAGTAATATCAAAAATAATAGAATATATTATTTAAAAAAAGGTTACATTTTAGGGCAAGCTGAATTCCTACTTGTAAGTGTAGTTGCTATTTTTTTTTTGTTAAGTCTATCGTAAATAAACTATATAATACGAGAAAGACATGTTCGGATCATTATATTGTAGATAACTTTTATAAAAGACCAAAATTGAAAAATAAACTTATTTCGAATAATTTTTTTTTTCATTTCAACAACTTGTTTGCTAAGCTTGTTTGATAGATTTTGTCATTGTGTTTTTCCAATAGATAATCTGTACTTTGAGATCATTCTGGGAATAGTTAAAAAAGAAACGTATCACTCGCTTTAATATTTGTTTCCGAAAGAACGCTCTTCGTTCAATAAAACACATTCCACATGTATTTTGAAGCCCCGAATGAATTACCTAGATTGAAATACTCTTTGCCAATATTGAAATAGACGCTTTTGTCGTTGCGAACAAAATCTATTATACATTTTATAATATTTGCGAGTCGACAATCAATTTGATGAATGTGCATTTCAATTGATTCGAGAGTTGAACGCACTTCGTTCTATTTTCCGAGTTCCAGTAAAAACTACGATTCGACAAACAGTTAAAATGTCCAATATAATTGATCTAACGAAAAATTTAATAGATTCCACATTCGCGCACAATGGGACAAATTATGGGGTCGGAACAATCGCCACTAAACGAAGCTGTTTTGCCACAATTTATTTGCACCGATTGTATTTGCATGCTATTGATTGCTTTTTGTAGCTGACCATACTGTCGTGCGATGCGGCAAATGTTGCTCATTATTTCACGATTGCCCAATAGTAATTGGTATTTTAGTCATACTAAAGTTAAGTCGTTCACGATGACCTCACTTTTTCGAGAAGCAAGCGACTTAAATGTTTACATCATTTACAATTAAAATGCCATATAAAAATAATGTTATTGGCGCCTGAAAAGTGTGTTTTTTATAAAAAAAATATGGATAGAGATTAATTTTTGTCACACAAAGTGGTCGCGCCAATATAAAAATATACGTAAATATATTTCTCGATATGAAAGTGGACTGTATTTTGATCTACGTGGTGTTCGCAAAGAGGGATAGACAGGATCATACGGCACGTACCTCGTCGGAGGGAGTAGCGTCCAGAACACACGCGCCGCGCCGCCACGCGGTCAGGGTCCTCCAGCTCGCGGCGGGCAAGAACGGCGTCCAGTCCCACACTCCACACAAACACACACGCGGCGGTGAGCGCGACCAAGGGCCGGGGCACGGGATACCCCGGTGGTGTTACAAGGGCACAATGCCTGATGATCTAGAGAGCCTCGTGGAAGCTCTCCGGCGGTGGCCGAGTCCCGAACCTCGCGAAGGAACGGAGCGAACTCGACTGACTGCAGCGACAAGCACGTCGCGTTCACGTCTTATTGGACGTGTCACGTGGTTAGTGACCACGCGATGATTGGTTGTGCTCGTATGTAGGGAAGGATGAAGGAACACACCACAAACAATAAACGTTTAATTTCTACATTTACTATTTTAATTATATTGGCGTTACCATATCCACCCGCCCTAAATGGGTCACCATTTAAAACCAATCATAAGATACAGCGAAAAACTATGACTCTAGGATCGCATAATGCGCGCGGGTTGATAAAAGTCCTAAGAGCCACGGCGGTAATATAAATAACAAGTTCTATGGCTCTAGGAGCGCAAAATGCGAGCGGGATAATAAAAAATCCTAAAAGTCACGGCGGAAATATAACTAACAAATTCTATGACTCTAGGATCGCGTAATGCGAGCGGGGTATATAAATTCCTAAAGTCACGGCGGTATTACAACTAACAAATTCTATGACTCTAGGATCGCGTAAAGCGAGCGGGGTATAAAAAGTTCCTAAAGTCACGGCGGTATTATAACTAAGAAATTATAAACGAAAGCGGTGCAAAAACTTAAAATTAAACTTAACTAACTGCGGTAATATACTAATGCGGTATAACTATTGTCTTGGAAGCGGACATAAACGAACGACCGGGCGAAGGTAAGTTCCCTTGGCGGTTCTAACTGTACAAACGCGCGCGACGTCGTCCTTTGAAGGATGTACTTTCTCTACGACGGCTAAAGGCCAGGTTAGGGGCGGTGTATTATCATTTATTACAACCACTACCGTTCCAAGAGTAATAGGTGTGGAAGGCGTATTCCATTTCTGCCTAACCTGCAAACCGTGTAAGTATTCCATTCTCCAATGTTTCCAAAACGACTGAACTAACTTGTCCAGTAGCGAATGCCTATCAAGCAAACTGACGTGATCAGATTTGACTTGCGGCGCGGGTAATGATAATAAAAGCGCGGTAATTAAAATAACACGAAACAAATGCGTTTTAATATACATATATTTAATATGATAATAATCAATGATCATGATAATTATGTGATCATTGCGCGGTGATATCACTGGATGCTTATGTGCATATTCCAGGGCGGAATCGCTTAGACGTCCGATGAGGATAAGTCTGTTGCGAATAAAAGGCTTCGAGCGGTTGAGAGCCTGCGAATAAAATTTATAAAAGAGTATATTATAATACTCCTCTGCAAAATATTTATTTTGCAGGGCGGGAATAATTTTATTCTCAGCGAAATTAGGTTCCTCTACGGTCATCATAACACCGCGGCGGGTTAATAATATAAGGAACCTATAAATATAAAATACACGACGCGACGAGACGCGAAGGGCGGTATCGTATAAAGCGCAATGCTTTATAGGCGGGCACACAGTGTGCGCTATTAATTTTCGTTCGGGAATGTCTGCAATAGACTCACCATTGAGACTCCTAAGAGGCCAATCAGATGGGTCCGAACGAGCCCACTGGGGTCCGTGGAACCACAGAGGGTGCGGTACGAGATTTTGTGGCGTAATGCCACGCGAAAGAATGTCAGCGGGATTTTCAATACCAGAAATATGGTAGAAATTATCTGATGGGATGTTATACACGACTGTGGGAGCAACGAAGCCCATCATGTCCCACAGGCGGGCGGTAATTGACAAGATGGAGTGCTTAGTGCACATCACATCGGCGGGAGCGGTAATTTTAAAATGAAAACAATCATCAACAGTAGACCAATGCAGAACAAGTAATTTATGTTGCACGGTCTTATCAAACTCCACCGCGGAGGGTAAAAGTTTGTGCGAAGCGGGAAGATTATCTAACACATTTTTGCTATTACTATTCCATTTAATAAGATCCCACTGAGCTCCCTTAAACAAATCGATGAGCTGCTGCGACGCGGAAACTGCTTCACATTCCGTGGGAATAGAGAAGGCGATATCATCCATATACAACGAGGAAGACGCAATGCCACTCGCTAGCGGATATTTCGCGCCGTCATCTTCTACGAGCTGTCTTACCGTGCGCAGTGCATGATAAGGACTAGACTTGATGCCGAAGCAAACTCGATTAAATTGATAAAGCAGCAGCGGATCCTGCGGGCTGAAACGATATAAAAAACATTGAAAACGACGATCAAACTCACGCACGAATATCTGCAGAAACTGTTGGCGGCAATCGGCGGTCATGGCAATCGCGTGGAGACGAAAACCTAAAATTATTGTAAACAAATTGCCTTGTAAATTCGGCCCAACATGCAGAAGGTCATTCAACGAACGCTGGCTTCCAGAAGTTGGCATGCTAGCATCTAAAACCATGCGCAGCTTAGTCGACGATTTATCCTCGCGCAGAACAGCGTGATGCGGTATAATATAAGTAGGTGTAGGGTCACGCGGATCATACGGAGGCGCGGGTGAAATATAATTTTTCGTTAGATAATCTTTTATGACGTCATCATATGCCAACCTTAATTTAGGTGAAGCCTGTAGCTTTCTTTCGAGGCACATGAAACGCTTGCGGGCAATATTAAATGAGTCACCGAGAGTGTAGAAATCATCCTTAAATGGAAGCGAAACAATATATCTGCCACTCACGGGGTCGCGGGTTGTAGTTAATTTATAATATTCTTCACATTCAACATCATCGGGATGTTGAACGGGCGGTGCGGTAGGAAGCTCCTCGAGCTCCCAGAAACGCCTGACTAATGAGTCAATAGCGGCGGTCTCTTGAACGTGACAACACATCAAGGGCGGTTTATGTATGTTAGGTATGGTGGGTACTGAACCCATTATTACATAGCCTAACACCGTGCGCAATGCAGCGGGCGCCGACGAGTCACGAGATGCATGAACTACGTCGGGGAGAAGCAGATGAGGGAACAGAGAAGCACCGATTAATAAATCGATTTTATTTGGCGTACCAAAACTCTCATCTGCGAGCGGTAAATGCGAAATATGCGATAAGACAGAAGTGTCTATAACAGCGGTAGGTAGTAAATCCGTAACATGATCAACAACTAGCGGTGAAATATTAAAAGATATGTTGTTGTCAAGACGTGAATAAAATTTTATATTTATAGAATTACTATTTATAATTTTTTCTGAACCACCGAACCCCTTAATAATAGTACGTTCGGTTTTCTGCGGTTTAATACCTAAACGTTCACAACATTCATTCGTAATGAAGTGACTTTGCGAAGCGGAATCTAAAAGCGCGCGAATAACAAGCCGTTCGCCTTTACAATTATAAGATACGACTTCAGCGGTTGATAATAAAATAGTGTGTTGTTTATTCGCGGGCGCGTTGCATTGAAATGCGTTATCAGTATCAGCTGTATAGCTAGCGGTACATAGCGCAATTACGTCAGGGCGGCATTCGCCCGACGGCGGTGACGGCGCAGGCAACGGCGGTGTGCTGCGCGGCGGGGGGTGAGACGCAGGCGCGGGAATGGAAGATTCGCGTTTCAAATGTAACATCGTATGATGTTTTAATTTACAAATGCGGCAATTAAAATTAGACGAACAACTAGAAACTCGATGTTTAATACTGAGACAATTTATACACGCGTTTCTATCCTTTACGTATTTCAAACGTTCCTGCGGACTCATTTTATGAAAACTCGAACATTTAAATAAATGTTGATGCGTAATATTTGTACAAAGACAACTATAAGCGGAATCAGCGGTTGTTACGTAAGACTGATACGTCTTAGGCGGTGCGGAAGAAGTATTATTTAAACTGCGGTTATAATTATTCTTTCGAGGCGGTTTATTTATTCCCGAATTTGTGGAAGGATGAATGCGTTCTAATACCTTCGCACGAGTTTGAATAAATTGAACTAAGTTATCAAAAGTAGGCATTTCACTACCAAACTTAGTCTCGAAAGCGCGAACAGTATCTGAGTCTAACTTCTTCAACGCGATATGAACAATCATTAAATCTGTAATATTATCTAACTTTATATTCTGTAAGGCGCGCACTGCGCTAATAAAGTTATCAGTAAATAAATCAAAGTTTGTTGCGGACGGAGAATGCAAAGGTTTAAAATCAAACATTTGATTTAAATACGCGGAGACCAACATACGTTTATCATCATATTTATCTTTTAAAGTTTGTAAAATTAAATTATAATTTTCAGCGGAGGGGGTTATACCAGCTATAACAGTTGTGGCCTTCCCCGTTAATTTACCTAGTAAATAATATAAACGCTCGGCATCTGTAAGGCCGGGATTGTTATGAACAACTGATTCAAAATTCGAAAGAAACAGCGGAAATGAGCGAATATCACCCGAAAATGGTACTAATTCGATAGGCGGTAATTTAGGCCTATTTTTATGCAAATTATTAATATCTCCGTGTGACGGACTTGGTTGCGAATATTGCGATTTAATTCTTATAACTCTGCTATATAAAGACTCGAATGCAACGAGGCTTTTATAATCAGGTTTCGCGGTAGGTGTTAATAATAATAAGCGAGTATTGTATTCGTCTAAACACTTTTCAAATCTTTCACGTAATGATTCTATCTGCGCGGACTCGTCAAGGAAACTTTCCATAAGCGAGGCGTTGTTATGAACGTTTAAAGACAAATCATACATTTGTTGCACCATTTCGAATATAACTTCGCGTTTAGCTAATAACATGGATAACTGCGAATCATTTATATCTTCCGAATCATTAACATCCGAAGCGTCACTATCAGGTAACTTAGTCATTTTCTTAGGCGGCATTTTTAATAACAAAAGTATATATTCAAACAGAGAATGTTACAATACAAGTTACAATAACAAGTAATACGACTAAATAAAGTAGGTCAGCGACGCAAGCGTAATATGAACCGAGTATGAATTTTCAATATGGTCGGATTATAACAGCGGATCGCGGGACGCGGAATGACCTAGATAACGTTATAAATTTCGAGCGCGGGTAGCGGATAAATAAATATGATGAAATATGTTCGATTTATAATGATTTTAGCGTTATAACTGCGGATAAACGATATGAATATAGTTTTAATTAACTATTTTAATAATAATATACGCGTAACTTAATGTTACGGGCGGAATAAAATATATTTTAAGCAAAAAATAATAGATGACGCAATGTCGATCTATGCGGTATATTATAGTTATTTCACAATGAATGTACTATTAAATCGCTTATTAGGGCCTACAATGAGTATCCTAATAAGGGCGGGTTTAAAATATATTTTATATGAATAGTAGAAGACGCATTGTCGTTCTATTATATGCGGTATATTAAATAGTATTTCGCATTGAAGATACTACTAATCGCTTATTAGGTCCTACACAATGAGTATCCTAATAAGGGCGGGTTTAAAATCATCAGGTATTATCCTGCTCGAAGTGACCACTCAATGGTTACTATCCGGGTCGAAGGTACCACTCAATGGTTACTATCCGGGTCGAAGGTACCACTCAATGGTCGCGCCAATATAAAAATATACGTAAATATATTCTCGATATGAAAGTGGACTGTATTTTGATCTACGTGGTGTTAGCAAAGAGGGATAGACAGGATACACACGGCACGTACCTCGTCGGAGGGAGTAGCGTCCAGAACACACGCGCCGCCACGCGGTCAGGGTCCTCCAGCTCGCGGCGGGCAAGAACGGCGTCCAGTCTCACACTCCACACAAACACACACGCGGCGGTGAGCGCGACCAAGGGCCGGGGCACGGGATACCCCGGTGGTGTTACAAGGGCACAATGCCTGATGATCTAGAGAGCCTCGTGGAAGCTCTCCGGCGGTGGCCGAGTCCCGAACCTCGCGAAGGAACGGAGCGAACTCGACTGACTGCAGCGACAAGCACGTCGCGTTCACGTCTTATTGGACGTGTCACGTGGTTAGTGACCACGCGATGATTGGTTGTGCTCGTATGTAGGGAAGGATGAAGGAACACACCACAAACAATAAACGTTTAATTTCTACATTTACTATTTTAATTATATTGGCGTTACCACAAAGCTTGAAAACTATGAGGTAGGTGGAATTTTATATCTGAAAGTAATAAGTACATGCAATACTTAAGTTGCAAGAATCTCTATATTGGTTATTATTTTATGCCAAAGTAAAAATACACACCATACTTGGAACCATTATAGGAAATAAATATCCGTAATTTTTGTATAATATTATATGATTTCTTCCTATTGAAATGTTGGGATAATATCCTCGTTTTACACGCTCGACACAACGACTGAACAGATTCGGATGAACTCTTCAGTCATCTTTATACCAATTAATTAAATATAATATGTATGGTTAGAAAATGAAAATTAATTTGTGGACTTTCGTCTCCAATTTTTTATAACGTGTAGACAATACTATCAAGGAAATTTGTATGTGCCTAATAGTATTTTTACCATTTTATTAGCGCACATGACCTTCTTAGGAATATTTTATAGTATATAAACGGTCTGGTCCTCAGTACCTTAGCCCTTATCACCTTTGACGTAAAGAAAATTGATGAGCTAAACATATGTGAATGCAACCCCATTGAAAGAAAAAAGACTAGCATACACCTTACCAGAATACAAAGCACCTAATGCAATTTTAACCTTATGCCGCTCTCGTACCATACACTTTCCTTTGTACTTTTTAGCCAATATTTCGCTAAGATTTTTACCAAAACCTTCAAATATGAAGTAGGAAGCGCCAGTTTGATAGGCAATTTGTCGAATTGAGGTGTTTTACGGCGCCAGCGGAATGGCGAACCTCTTACACCTAATCTTTATGGAGCATAAAACGGAGCACTAAATGTTCATCTTAAATAAACGTGGGGGAGACCTCCTCCCTTGTAAAGTACGAACTATCATACAAGTACAAATTAGGGTTCTGAGTTATCTGTTGTTTATTACCTGGTGGTGGGGGGGGTGCAAAGTTTCGAGTTTCTTGTAGTTTTGGTTGGGCCTTGTCTGTCAGTCATCAAATCAATTTAAGTTACCTACAGGTACCCATTTAGATTTATATAATTCTGTGTGAATGTAAAGCCCGTTCTAAAAGTTGCTATTTATTCTTTAGTGGGAAAAAAATAATATTTTATAATATATTTTATTCATCTCAATACAAATTCCATAGTTACATTTTATTGTAAATGTCGGCTTCTGTTGAATTTTTAGTTTTACGATGCAATGAAAGCAATGCCACTACTCGTAAAAATACAAAATAATATAATAATGAAAATGTTTACCTCGTTCAATTTTGCGAAAAATCGATACATATTTTTTGGGAAAAAATATTTGACAGTGTAATCATATTTCCAATAAGAAATAAACATATATACAAAATGCTTCCACGATCTGTTTTAAACATTTATTGCTGAGCCGTTTTGCATAATTAACAACATTTTCTGTCTCATTTCACAGCGTCGAGCTCAAATTCGTATTTACATATTAATTTTAGGGTTTTATTCATTCGTAATGCGAGAGTTCAGTGAACTATCTTTTGTTTAAATATGTAAACTTGACTTTTATGACAACTGTAAAATCTTAAAACTTATTTTTACCTTAACTTAATATTTAAAAAAAGAACGAACATTTAGAATATTTTTTTAGGTCTTAACTATGTGTTTAACTACATGTCAAATCATAAAAATAGTAATCAAATTAATATAGTTTAAAAATAATAAAAAACAAGCTCAAAATCATGAAGTCCATCCTTGATAAACGCACGAAGTTTGGATTAAATCAATCCCTTCAAAGTGGAACAAAATCGAGTCTAAAGGAGTCGGTTGTATGTATAAACATACAGGTAGAGCTAATAAAAGCGTGTTAAAAACATCTCTTTTGGGAAGTAAAGTAAAAACAGGAATTGTTTGTAAACAAGGCAAGCGAATGATTACTGGATCTCTGTTCCGGTGATCACGTGGTGTTAATTATGCACGAGCAGGAGACCCTAATCGGAACTATTAGCGACTGTAGTGTAGTGTTATACAATTGTGGTAATTGCTCTATAAGTTGTAACTATGTCTTCTTCTGGTTTAGATATCAGATTGCAGGCAAAATTTTGAGATAAGAAATACTTTGCAATTCACCCGCTTCCACATTAGCTTTCAACATAACAATCTTATTTCACTTTCAGTACCTACAGTGTATGAAAATCACGAATCGTTGCAAAAATTTGAAGAAATGGTAATTTATCAAGTTTATCCAATGTCAACAAACAAAAATCTAATCTTATGAATCATTAGAGTAATTGTTAAAAAATAAACAAATGTTTCAGTAAAATTTTTAAGAAATACATTTCTAAATGGAATGAAAATTTATTTTAGTCATTTTAATTTGTTAAAGTAACTTGATATATTTTTAAATTTGAATTATTTTAGCGAGAACGCAACTGAAAAACAGGTAACGCTATTTTAAGAGTCGGGGTTTAATATTATTGTATTTAAGCGATTGATAATCAGATAGAAAATAATTTCAGTATATATTTTTATTATTCAGTAAAAAATTGGTGATGGAAATTATGTACTTACTTATAGGATACTAGTGGTCCGCCCCGGCTTCGCCCGTGGTACATATTTCGCAATAAAAGGTAGCCTATGGTCCTTTCTCGGGTAACAAAATATCTCTATACCAAATTTCATGCAAATTATCAGTAGTTAAGGCGTGATTGAGTAACAGACAGACAGACAGAGTTACTTTCGCATTTATAATATTAGTATGGATACACACATCATACCATACACAACCAACAAAGTTGGAGGGCTCACTGAAACCTATCTACTTCCCAATGCTATAATGCTGAAATTATACATGCAGTAGTTTGATTACGTCAGAGTTTCCGTACACCGGTAATCACACGTCGGTCATCCGTCCGCCATGATCGGCCTGTTAGCCTACAAACAGGACTGAGTTTATTGGATAGTCGGTAAGTTGAGCTTTTGTTGCGAACTTGTTAAGAAGATGTTTAAACCGTGAAATAATACTGTACCGAGCAATGGTAGCGACGCATCTTTGAAAATGAATTATTTTCCCCATATACCTACAACTTACAAAAACTTATAAGTACCACATTTACCAGGACCTAACCGGTAATTTCCTGCGCAATTATTATTAAATAACTGAGGGTGTATGAATGAGTTTTAAATCGATTTTAACCCAAAAAGAAAAGCACAACACAGTTGTACTCTTTACTCTATGACATCTCATACGCGCACTAGCCCCCGGCTACAGGGACCATCTGCGGCCCTTTGAGCCTATAATCACAAGCCGTAAAGCCCTGGCGAGGTGAATTTATTTCCCACGTCACACATTTTGTTTTTCCATACCGACGCAATTATAGCAACGTATCGCAGGAAAATGCGAGCGAATAGAACGGTGGTCGCAGAAAAGAAATCTAAATTACAATAATAAAAACGTTTGCGAAATGGAGTGAAAAGTCGACGAGATAGAAAGTGCAGTCGGCCACGCGGAACTGAGTCTTGTTACAATGGAATAAGCGCGCTGATGCGTGCACATCTTAATTTGGCGTTGTTATTCTAGTAATGGCGCACGCCGTCCGCAATTCTTTCTACATTAAGCTAAAGGTTTTTATATTAATTGTAACGTACGTTTCAAGGTTGTATTATTGTTTCCCAAATGGGTTCGGGCTCTTGTCTGCGAGTCAATTAATGTACGGAACGAATTGAATCGTGTTTCAATTTTTATAGCCTTTTATTTTTTGAATAACGCAGGCCATTTAATATTCTACATTTTTGGACGTAACATAATGGTCGTATTATTTTATTAATGACATTCATAAAACTTGATAAAAATATCTGTAAAGTAATAAATCTGACGTAAAATATTTCCTCATGACAAAAGGTCATAACTTAACGACAACGAACGTAAGCATTTTCCGTCCGCTGGTTCCCGGAAAACATGCAATTGTTCCCGTAAAATATTGACGTAATTAAAGCAATACGAAGGCTAATTATCAGCCCTCGGATCTCTGAAGGGACTCTTATTTATTTGCCAGCGAGCGGAATACTAATCGCGAATTTATGTTCCACGAGACACAATTTTTACGCAGTTTTTAGAGCTGACCTTGCGACAGATTATCCGGGAACGAATTGTTTGTGAGCAACAATTTGCTTTGTTAGTTCTTTTGGCTTCCATGATACTAATTAGTTATTTTGCTGCTGCTACTGCTGCTGTGTTTCTGTAAATTGATTTTTTTTTAATTTAAAATTGGAAGTATAGTTGAAAGTAAACAATCATTAACCATAGCATATTAAATATGGAAGCGAATACAAATAATAGAATGCATATTCCAACAGTTATTTCCTTTTACCCGTTTTAAAGAAATAATACATTTCAAAACAAACTACGCAAGAATACATATAATATTTTAAAAGTTATTTAATTTGACAGATGTTCCCACACTTTTATAGAGAGGCCTGTAACCACACCCACTCAGAATGGCCTCAATTTTTGGCGATATTAATTTCTGTGTTCTGAACAATTGGCCGAGCCCACTCCTGCCGTTTCCTCTCGCTTGTTGCTAAGTACTCGAATTGAATTAGATGTAGACCTATCAGCCCGGAAAGGGATTGTTTTTGTGCGATATTTTAGCGTCTATTTACAAGGAAACTCTACAATGTAGTGTGTATTTTGCTCGGCACCATTGAATTAAATTTCCCTCAAATTATCTTCGGCATAAAGCGCTGTCGATGTTTGTTTAATTCTATTTAAGAGAATCACGAATTTACAGTTTCAAGAGCAATACGATTCTATAACATTTAATTAAGTATTCCGTCCGATATATTAAACAACATGTGCTAAAAAGACAACAAAAAGAGCGCGCGATTATAAAAAGCAGCCATTCATGGAATAGCTATACTATAGCCTATGGCAGCATGTGTGATTTGTAATAAAATAATACAAATGTAGTCATTGTATTTTGCACAAGATTTATAACAGTTGGGAGCGTTTGCGAAAATGCGAGAGCGGTAAATTGGAGGTTTTTGCTGGAGCATCCCTGAGGTGCTGTGCGCTCCTGAACTTTGTTATAAAAAATTAAAAGATGATATATTTGTAGCTGGATAATTCGGAACTTTTATGGATTGGTTGGGAGCGGGCTCGCTCAGGACCGCAGGGAGGCCACTGTCAGAGAAATGCTTTCAAACATTTTGTTTTGTATTGTGCCTTTAAATACAGGTACTGAATAATAATATGTGCAATTATTTAGTAAAAAAAAACTTATGAGAATATTTTTCTTTAGTTTTTCTTTGGTCTTATTTCTCATGCTTTATTTATATTATTCTAAGGAACTCTTTACCTAGAATTTGTTATCCGTTCTTCAAATATAGCTTTCGACGAAGGTAAGTCAAAGTTATCCCATCAAAAACATCCTGTAAAAAACCCAAGTCTCGCAGCTCAGTCTTTCTACCGTCAAAAGTTGTGAGATCCATGTAATACCAAGTCGGTTAATCTATTTAGTGTCTACTTGAAGGACCTTCTGTCTTAAGTTATTACATAAGTTATTATCATGCCAATATTAAAAATATTTAACGTTTTAAACAAATAGATCGACTTGGACATCGCTTGATTTGATTATTAGTATGTATCACACTACACAGCACGACGGGCCAGCGACCAACAGGAACGAGAGTTTCAATCGCGTGAGGCGCGAGAGACTAAAGAATCTAATATGTATAATATTTTAATATTCATTTTGTTTTCATGCGATGTCCAAGTCGATCTATTTGTTTAAAACGTTAAATATTTTTAATATTGGCATGATAATAACTTATGTAATAACTTAAGACAGAAGGTCCTTCAAGTAGACACTAAATAGATTAACCGACTTGGTATTACATGGATCTCACAACTTTTGACGGTAGAAAGACTGAGCTGCGAGACTTGGGTTTTTTACAGGATGTTTTTGATGGGATCTCACTTCTTTTTGTAGAGCCTTTCTTTTTGATACCACCACCAACCACCAACTGCATAAATAACTTTGTAATCCCATATATTTATATAGGGTTACAAAGTTATTGATGCAGTTGGTGTATTTGGAAAACTGGACCGAAATTACAAAATATTTAAGTTTTCCCATGATTAAGACACTAAACTCTATATGTATTCCAAATATGAAGCTTCTAAGTCTGCTAGAAGTGCCTTGGACTTTTGATGATCGGTGAGTCAGTGAGTGACAAAATTTAGAAACTTTAACAAGTTGTCATTCTTAAACTACTGGTTCAAATTGACTGAAATTTTAAATATTCCGTGTTTATACAATGTCGGATTAGTTACTGAAGATTCAGGTTTCTTGCTTTATCCACAACCGAATTATAGGGGGTCGAAAAAGGCCCGAATTGCTTCGAGAAAAGGATGGTACGGCCGTGCCGCTTTTTTTTTGCTCGACTTGGCGGGGGCATATAATAATCATTTCTCAATAAATTGATCATAATAATAATATCGACAAATAAGTTACCAACTTATAGATGTGAAGATGTTTGTTATTCCATCACACAAAACTACTAGCGATATTTTCACTTTATATATGTAGGTACTCCTTGAACTAATATAATATTATATAAGTAGTAATCTTCTCTTATATATAAAAATGAATCGCAAAATGTGTTGGTAAGCGCATAACTCGAGAACGGCTGAACCGATTTCGATAATTCTTTTTTTATTATATTCCTTGAAGTACGAGAATGGTTCTTATGTAGAGAAAACGTAAACATGTACCACGGGCGAAGCCGGGGCGGACCGCTAGTAATTAAATAAGTTTACATCTTTTGTACAACTTAAGGACCTGCCTACCAACGTTTATATAAAAAAAAATCGGCGTTAATAACTCTTTAAATATAAACCTTGTTAGCGTTTGTTTTAAAAAGTTCCTTTTTTACGACGGATATCCTCGTATATTTCCACGACTCGGCTTTATGCACGATTATATCATTTGGACAAAGCCCGGTCGCGTAATACCCTTTTTCCACTGAAATACTAAACGGTAATGTATTTCGACAACAAGAGAGAAACAACAGCCTCCGTGATAATATTACGATTCCAGTCAACGTGATTACGTAATCAGATACAATCTTTGTGTAAAATAACGTGGAATATTTAAGCCCTTATTAAATTGAATCTTGTGCCTTCAAAGCAACAGCGGTCACGTCCTTCAGTTATTTAAGCAACTGCTATTTATGCTATACAATAAAAAAATAACATCACTTTAAAACTTTTTCTATGATAAAATTAATGTTATTCAAACAAAATGGAGATTGCGAATTTCTTTCAAAATTCAAATACCTGTAGCGAGTTCAAGAATGTTTATCAGAAATCTCGATTGTTGGTTGAACTGAAGTTGTGAGTTGAGTTGAGTGGGAGCGGTGACGAACTTTCCAACTCGAGTGAGTTTTAATTAAATTTGTTTTATCTGCGTCTTAATTAGTTAGGTGCGGATCGGCGATTAGGTATTGTGCTGAGTTTGGAGTGAACAAAACATTTTGCGTTAGGCGTGGAGCTTTCACGTTATGCTTTGAATAGATACGATATCGAGAAGATGTTAAGATATCGCCATGCCTTTTCTTTTCTATAATAATATTGTATTGTCTTTTTTGTACATTTAGTTGATGACTTTTGAAAAAAAATTTCGTGTGTTTTTAGTGATAAAAGTTATTTTTCTGTATTATCCATAAGACTTTATTATGTGGTAATGGTAAATTTAGTAAAAAAACTTATTAAATATAGATTATACTCGCTGTGGTCGACGTAGAGCTGTTCCGAAGTTTATATGCTACGCCGTAGCCCGTAGGCACCCCTGTTTGTCCCTTGTAATGAAAAACAAATAGCTTCTCTTTTTAATATTATAAGTAGGTACATTATTTTTTATGAGATAACGTAAACGAATTTGAAGTTAATTCGATAACTTTTCCAACAAGTTGTTTGAAGAAAATCGTAATTTTTTCCTTTCACATAAAAATAAATTTATTACTTAAGCTTATTGTATTGAAATATTTATATTGTCTTTTCAATGTTTTGTAAAAAAAATTGGTTGTCTGTAAAGTCGGTTTACTGACGATAGTTGAACGTGACAACGTCCGATTGTGCTTCTTTGTTTTGGCATTCCGCGCTCTCGCTTGCACTTCAAGCCTTACATGGAACGCCTCAGAGCGAGGTAACGCTGCATGAGTCATGTTTTTTCGTGCGTGCAGCCGGCTCTATCGAATTATAAGACGTTGTCACGTCAAAAATCACTCTAATAAGAATAATTATATAACAAAGCCAAAGTAGGATTTTAGGTTTGTGAAGAAAATTTTATTTAAATATACAATACATTTTAGAATTTCAATACATTTTAGAACTATACGCAAATAGACATTATTTTTGCAAAAACTATTGTCACTCGAGGTAAGATATAAAAACAATAAAAAGATACTCCAAACAGTGTTGTATAAAGAAACCGTATAATAAACGCATTAGCTGGCCACGCTCGCGACACTGACTTGACCATTATGAACATCGATACGAAAATTATGCCAACTACCGAAATACATTGCTTCGTTTTAACAGACATGAAATACGTCTGAATAAAAATAGCTACACAAATTATCTTCTTAAAAGACAGGTAAGCCAAAATATTCATCATTCAATATCACATCTATGTAGAAGTGGGAATCGAACCCACGCTCTGTCGCAAGTAGGGCATGCAGAACCGGATCCGGTTCCAAGTTTCTGAAACCCGGTTCCAAATCGAGCTCGGAACCGGGTAGAACCGGGTTACCCGGTTCTTTTATAATACTTCGGAAAAAATACGAAATTAAACAAAAGTAACTGTAAAAGTACCTGATAGGCCTTTTATTTTACGCGGCTTGTGTCTTATTTTATTAAATTAATAAAGAATCAAAATTTCAATACTTCTCTTTATTTATCAGTCTTATAAAAGTACCTTGGCCCTTAGTCAAACGTCAGTATCGCCAAGGAATAGAAATTGCTAACGCTAATTATTGACATAAGCTCATGATATTTTGGTAATGGTTCGGTCACACTACCAACGACGATGACGACCACGACCAAAATTCAAATCTTGCCAAAATTTATTCAAAATAAAATATTTAAATCTCCCGTCATTACGGTACTCGGAAAAAAATTAATTCGAGGTCAATTAATAAAAAAATAGTTTTTTTTGCGATTTTCGCCGAGACGGTAAGTTTATCATACAATCACCTGGAACCAAAATTGTACATCATAAAATTATGTATAAAAAAGGTTAAATAGATTTTTTCCTAGGAGCTACCGTTTCTACGAAAAACCTATTTTTTTTTATCCATTGATCTCGAAAAAATTTTTTTAATTGAGTTTTGCACAATTTATTTAATTTCGACTGGATGAAAATTTTGTTCGTGGTCGTCGTCGTCGTTGGTAGTGTGACCGAATCCTTAGGCAAAACATCATACGCTTATGTCAATTTGTATCGATAGCGTATTCTATTCCTTAGCGTTTTGACGGTTGTCTCGGCGCTCTTGTTATCATAATATCACATAAAAGCATGAAAAGTACCCAGCTGTAGGTTTTGAGTCCCATGCGAATGTCGAAATTTGCGAAAATTTTCAGCATTTACAGCTGTATCTTTTGATGTATGTATGGCTTGTGAGTTGGCTGTATGGCTTGTGAGTTTGACTTTTTCACATAAAAGGGACCGAAGACTTGAGTATTCGATATAAATTTCAACTTGATACCAAAAACAAAAACATGACTCGATCATTATATGAATCAGTAAAATTAACAGCTTTTCAAATTCACGAGAAATCTAATAAAAATATTTCTGTAGCCTAATTTTTGTCATTTTCGAAGCCTAATTTTTTTTTGGCAATACAACCGTAGGAAACTTATAGCATCTAAGGTTAGACAACCAATAGGAGCCACGCTTGAGGCGTGGCACGAAAATTCGCGATGCACGTGAGTCTGACGTTGCCAGATACAATAAATTTGTTAAAATAATGCAGCAAAATATAAATAATACTTTATATTTTAATATTTTGGTCGGAACCGGGAGAACCGGGTTTCATACTATTCAGACCCGGTTCTCAAGATCATCAAAAAACCCGGGTTTACCCGGGTTTTTCGGAACCGGGTAAACCCGGGTGCATGCCCTAGTCGCAAGAGAAATTACTTATAGCACAATCAAGTCGAGAAATTACAAATACTTATTCTGAAAGAAACTTTGAAGACTTACATTAAAACAAATGCGCAGTAAAATAGACAATATTTTGCAATTCTTACCATTTTATTTGGAACTTTTTCATACAATTACACGTAGAATCTTGGGTTAGTCCGTTATTTTTTATATTACCAGCAGAGGGATATTTCGATTTGAGTTGTCAGTCCGTCTGTCACTTATATACGTGTGAATCTATTTCTGTTTGAGGATCTCGGTAATATTGTAGGGCCTTTTTATAAGAAGTCCGTAAGTTTTTCATAACATATATTTCAGGTTACAGACGAAAATATCTTGACATTTTTTGTTAGAAAACTTATGAAATAAATTATGCATATTTATATACCAAAACTGTAAAAAGGTTAATATTTTTGAAGATACTTTCTCACAAATATAATTGAGTATTATATTATTATAGGATTATATTACCTATACATTTTGAACGCGTTCGACGGTGAAAGAAATTTTGAAATAGGTCCAGTAGTTCCTGAGATTTGAGCGTTAAAACAAACGAAATCTTCATCAGGTTTATAATATTATTATAGCATATAAAAAAATGTTTAGCAATGGAAAGATTATAAGATATATGAACTTGAATTATTTTTAAAATGTAGAGTATTTTTCTTTTCCTTTTTGTAATAAGATTATCGTACTAAATGTTATACAAACCTACATAATAAAAGTCTTTCAAGGCAAATGTTAAATAAAGCGTAATTAAAGGTTTTTCTTAAACAAAATTTATTATATTTTACGTATAATCTTAATCTTTTGATTTGTTGACACACACTTATAAAATACTTCATACACATTTTTCTTCTGTCTATTCCACTGTTGGTTTCTTATTTATTTTACCTGAAACAAATGAAAAAACACATAATTAATATAATGAAGAAATAGATGCCAAAAAATAGGGAAATATTAAACAAGGAATCTGAAACCGTATTAATTTAATTGCTCTTTCTTTGTTTAAACGATGAATTGTCTAAGATTAAAATGAATTTGAATGATTAGAATGAATTTGATGAATTTCTAGGGATTTTTTTCCTAAACAGCGCATCAACACACTTTTGCAAAACGACATGAGCTTTAAACAACAAAATACCATAAAATAGCTGCAACACAAAGTTTACAGCGAACAAATCCAATTTAGCATTGACGTTGTAACCGGCGGGGCTTATAAAAGCCTACTCACAATGCTGTTTTTGTTCATTTAGTATGCAAATGGCACTAAACGCGGCCGCTGCTGACACTTTGTTTGTATTTGAATTATATTGCTCTCATCTTTGTGAATAGTTTCCCATTGATGGCCGATATTACTGCTGGTGTAATTAGGAATGCGGGTGGAAAGTAATTTTATGGATGAGTTGCTTTATGTTTGTACTCTATCTTTTAGGAAAACAAGCAACGACCTACCTCGTTTGCATGAACTACACTAATACAAAACTAGTGGACTAACTTTTTTAATGACAATAGAAATCGCTTGACCACAATCTCGCCTGATGTTAATCTAAGATGTGGTCTAATATAGATCTGGATGGACCCGTTCACTTAACGCTTGTACCTTAGGTAGGTACCTAACTTGAAGTGATCAAATTTTCTAAAGGGATGAAAGTTGTATTATGTATATAATATTATAATATATTGCGACATTAACACATGCAATGACAGTATAGAGGGAAGATAATCTAGAAAGAAAACAATTATAAATACAAAACAACGGTGGTCTTTATGAACTTATTTATTATTTATACATAATCCACGCACATAATGATTGGGTATTGTTGGTGTAGATTGGAGGGCCTCATTGAATTAATAATTTGAACATTAATTTGGGATGTTTGCCAAACAAGTTGGCCATATTGCAAACAATTGTTTTAACTCTGTTCGAACAATGTTTGGTAATGGATGTCTTGTTGGATTTTGTATCAAATTCGATTTATTAAATGATTTTTTTGTTTGCATAATTGTTATGGCTGTGTCTTTTAATTTTTCTACTAAGTGTATATTGAGTAAATTGGTGCTTTTATATTATTGTAAGCGTCAAGACTGTAAGTGATTTCATACGAAATAAGTAGGAGTATTTTTGGCTCTATTATTTTCTAAACGAATAAAGGAAATATTTAAACTAGTTACGTAGGAAAAAACAATTAAAAGCTGTACAAAACAGCCGTTTAAAAATATTAAGTCAGTTACCAATGTAGGTAAAAACATATGCAGTCTCACTTCAAACGAAGACTAAAAATGTATTTTCAGTTGAAACATTGAGGAATATACGCTTTAAATCCGTTTCAATTTCATCAAATAACTGTGATTTCCTTAATTGAAAGGAGGTTGAAATTTATAGCTTTATTTAACAGTATCGGAAAACGCACGTGCAAACTCTACATCAATGAGTATTCATTTAACGATATTTACATGGAATATACTGGTACAGTGTACACGGGGCTTTAATACAGAAATCGCACTTGCAATTGGTTACAACAATTCAGAGATTCAACTGTTCTGAATGCTACATTGAGTCATTTATGTTGAATTTACATTTTTCTAGTCTAAGTGATATAATTTCGTAAATTTAGAAAGTATTTAGTAGTACTAAATTACCAGTAACTACGCTTGATATAAAATGTTCAATTAAGTATCGTTTTCAATATTATTAATAAACCCTCTATATAATAAGTCTATTAGAATATCTTACTTCTAAATTACTTGCGTTTAATTACACAAATCGAAAATTCCATAGTAACAAACTGTGTTACTAGGGAAGGCTCTATTTTACTATCTTAATAGTTAACTTTATCACAATGCGCCAATTTGTTATAAAATACGCAGTACTAGACGTGAAATTGAAATAAGCAATTATATAGAAATGTTAGCGCTAAAACAATTCTCGCTCTGAAATCTGATCATAAATCAACAGTCGCCAGTTAGCAAAATTTAACAAGCGTAAAAAACAACCAAAGAAAATAATGAGCTCAAAAGAGAAAACGAAAGTATAACCGTTTCAAACGGAGTCGATCCGATCTTGAAAATTTGTTTGATAACTAATATTTCGTAATCCCCGTTCCGTTTGCAATTTAAATTAATGAAATTCGTCGGATTCTTTAAGGATTTCGCGAAATTTCGATAAAACATTGTTCAGATAGAATTCTCTGGTGATTCGGGAGGTTTATTTAGCGGCTGTTCGTAGCAGCTCTTAAGTGAGGCACGAATTATTCACCGCTGCAGTCGGCCGCAGCTCCCAGTCCTACAGCTCAGAGTCTCCGAGAACCGACAAATAAGCTGGAGCCGGCGATAGCCGTCCGTTCCGACCATTAGATGTATAAAAATATTTCCGGATCGTGCAGCTGTGAAATTGAATTGAATTTCAAACTTTGCGAATAAAAATAAAAAGTTCCGGACATATATCCGAATTTTAATGAAAGGTTTATCGTAAATTGAACGAACTCTGTCTTGTATTTTCACGGTAATCCTCTGTTAATAAAACGTTGTTTTTGTAAAACCTTATTTGGCGTAATAACCACGAGAAATCTTATAACACGTAAATGTAATAGAAGCGGATTTACCGTTCAGCTTTTTTTTATTTCGCTCTGAATATCTTTGAGGAACGAGGGGATCTTTCACTGTGAGATCACTAATTAGAACTCGCTGAAATTGTAAAATTAAATGCTGCAAATGTATGGAAAACACGTTTGAAAATTCTTTGTTTGATTAATTCGGAATATCATTGGTAATTAAAACATGTTGGCCTTATTTTTGTTGGCTAACCTAACTAACCTAAACCTTATAAAATGCGTCCTTATTGTAACAACAAATCATCCAAGCCATGATTCCATTTATTGCAACATTCGTAAAGGAAATAAACGCTATCACTCGTACCGTTAATTGAACTAATTCCGTAGTGTTGATTTACGATCAGATTTCCATCTATCGACCGCGAGATATTGGGTCAAGGTGTCCTCTCGACCTAATCCAGGCTTACACGACGTATCCAAAACTGTCTGTAGCCGCTAGCAACTAGCAGCGGGTTAATACTACAGGCCTGGCTGACATTTTGTGGCCCAGTGTTTTATTGTACCTATGACGTTCGCTGTTTCGCATTTGAAAAGTCAAGTATTTTTTTGCACATTATTGCCACACTATTTTATGTCCGCAGACTCATGTATGTATAAAAAGTGAAGTCCCATATCCCCTAGTGGGGTAAGGGCAGATATAATATACATCTGTTTCACTGATCGAATTTTTTTAGGGACAAGTAGGTGATCAGCCTTCTGTGTCCTGCCAGACCGAGACATTTTTTTTTCTTCGTCTCCACCGGGAATCGAACCCAGGAACCCTCGGTGCTCACGCATCAACCACTGTACCAGAGGATGCGGAGGAGGCATGTATTTATGCTATTTTGTCATACCAGAGTCAAGTTGAGTGCCAAGACGTATATATATTTACGTATAAATATAAATATTATTTGGAGGTTTGTGATTTTGGTGTAGTTTATTAAGTCGCTTATGTTTATAGCTATAGCGCGAATATAACAATTTCCCTAGTTATGACGAGTAATAATTCTCAGACTGGCACAGAAACTATTCCGTAAAAATGTATAAGATAAACATGTGAAATATTTGTGTATCGCACTCAATAAATATATTCTAAACTAATAAAATAACTTTTTTTATTATTTTATCATGAAAATAATTCTTAGTTCTTACATAATATTATTTGGTTAATGAACGTTTTATAGACTTAATTTTCCTTTCAAACTTAAACTCAAACATTTATTTATTCAATTAGAATCACTTTTGAATCGTCATTACATATTTTTAACATTTAGGTACCACCGATTCGGATTGTTAATAATTAACATGACATAATTAAGTGATTCTTATTTTACTTAAATATCTACCGCAGCAGCTGCCAACTCGTCTCAGCGCTAAACCATTTATATCCATGCACTAAAGACTTTCACGATATTTTTCAGCATCTTGAACGCATTCGAAAGTTACTCAGCGCTGGACTGGAAACTTATTCTCTCAAGCTCACACATAATATACTCTCTTAGCCAGCGGTGTAGGTACTTGTGTTTGAAGTCTGCATTTTGAAAGGAGCTGCCAAAAAATGTATGCGCCTGACAAAGTAAAGCAGGCAATAAAACTCCCGCAAAGCAAGCTGCGAACCTCAAAGCTTCCAACACGTCTCAGGTATTTAAGTGAAAGAAATCCGTGTTTACTCTTTAAAGATTTCCTTTTTATTTGATAATGGGATGCTTGGAGCTTGGAGTCGTTCCGGTGATTTTTAATTATCGGATTTACATTTAAATTGGGAAATGCAAATTGAATTCTGTTAAGTAATGTTTCGTTAGATCAGTTTGTGTTTCAATATTTATAATGAATTAATATCGGCATTGGGGAATTGAGATTAGTCTCAAGTTTATCTTTTATTTTCTAATTTTCTTTCGGATAAGATATAGAACTTTTGGTATAGGTTTTTAGAAACCTTTTTATTGAAAATTGTGAAATAATTATAAATATACACTACTATTTCTTATCCGAAATGTATCGCAAGTATAGAAATAACTTCAGAACGCCCACGCATGTGATTATTCCTTCTGTAGTATTGTAGTCAGTATCTTAAACTTCCAGTAACTAGCTATAAGCTTAGCTTCTAACGAGAATAATTAGAATAAGTGTTTATTGAAACTTTAACAAAGCAAATCCTGATAAATACAAACACAGAAATTTTATAATGATGTTTGTGCCTTTCACACAAAAACAGTTGATATTTTAATATTGCATAGGTATAAATTCATAATATTACTAGCGCAAGGGCTACAATCAACTCAGCTACTATACGAGTGAAGCTGTGGGCTTTAGTAAGTATTAGAATTAGAAACATTAGTAGGATAGGGATATTTCTGATCGTATTACACTTATTTTACTGTACTAGCATATTAGATCTGGAAATTGGATCAAAATTACCATTACCCCATAACTTTTACCCTGAACTGTAGGTAGGTAAGGTATCATATCTGCAGCAATGATGATCTTTGTCTATATTTAATTCATCGTGTTGTGATATTCATGTCGCACGCTGGTGTCCGGGGACGGCCCGCTGAATATGAGAGCGGGCTCATTGATATTTAATGTTCGGCCATTTTGAATTGCTCATGTGTAGTTTTGTGAATTCAGCAGTGTTACTTCTTCACTTTTATGTGTTTTATTAGGTTTAGTATGTAAATGTACAGTGTAGGAACATATCACAGCGGTGAAATGTATTCATACTTTTAGTAATTCAGTATTTCTCTTTTTTCACGTTCTGTATGACAAATTGAACTTTTATACATCATAATAATATGATAAATACTTAAAAATATTTTCTCTGTGAAATTTGAATTTAAAAATATTTCATATCCCATGTAATATTATATGACTTGTATGCTGAAATTTTCTTTTGACTGCTTTGTTTTCATTTATTCCTTTTTACATTTTTAGCTACGAATTGTCATTAAAATAGATTTTTCAATACTAGTCATTCCCATCCCAAATCATTTCAAAATATATCAAATGTTATTCATATAGCATACAATTTGGTTCAACCGAATATAGAATGATTTCCGCGTATTTTCCAAGAAAACGCTGATTTGTTCCAATTTTAGCGAACACTCAAATGCGGCTCAGGGCCTCGTAAGTCTGTGCATATCGGATTGACCCCTGGAGGGCCTGGGACGCTTCACAGAGGACGAAGGGAACTGATACTTGTGGCCAAGTTACAGGATACAAGCGGTTTCTATTGTATACCTAGCTTATTTATTTTTATTTAAACTTGTAAAAAATTCTGAATTGATTCTCACAATGATCCGTGTTCGAAATAGCTGCAGAATAAATTTTAATGTATTAGAAATACACACAAAAAGGCAATTCTCAAGTCAGTAATTATCATTAAAAATTGGTTGTCTGTAAAGTCGTTTTACTGACGATAGTTGAACGTGACAACGTCTTAAGGCCGATTGTGCTTCTTTGTCGCTCGTTTCGCGCTCTCGCTTGCACTTCAAGCCTTACATGGAACGCCTCAGAGCGAGGTAACGCCGCATGAGTCATGTTTTTTCGTGCGTGCAGCCGGCTCTATCGAATTATAAGACGTTGTCACGTCAAAAAAGTATTAGGACAACTATGAAAATTTTATGTAATAATTTTATGTGGTAAAATTCAAATTGAATTTCATTAAAGAACTACCGTCAGATTTTCTGATGTTCCGTCTCTGTATGATTTGCAGGTTCGGAATGCCCCTTGGATAACATATAAAAAAATCTTCTATAGGTACGCTCCCGCTACCGCCTATGACTTGTTTCTCCAATTTCGGCGGCCATTTACATAAGCCGGGGCAGATAGCGGGTATTGTATCGGGCTAAACGTAACGACCTCGCCGGGAACACCCCAACAACCCTCTACGGTCTATACCCATCGAAAATTATATTCCATGGCCTATGGTGTAGGTACTTATGCTCTTAATAGAATATCTCTTGAAGTGAGAGTGAATAAAGTTGTTAAACAAAAAGAAAACGAGATTTTTAAATAAATGAATTAGTATGACATGTATAATGTACCCTGTATGTTTGATTTTTATTGCACACTAGTGGTCCTCCCCTGCTTCTCCTGTGGTACATATTTACGTTTATTTATATAATTATCGAAATCGGTCCACCCGTTCACGCGTGATGCAATACAATTGTGTAATTAATGGTTGAAATAAACAAGCAGGTATCATATTTGTAACATGAAATCGTATAGTATTACTTTTTGATATCTTTATTGTTACAGTGTAATTTAATATTTATGTACTTAAGAATGTAGGAAAGTAATATATATTTGGTTACAAAATTATGCGAATAATGAGTATAAAATAAAAAAATCCTCAAAGCTTTCAAGGATTTGCATAAAACATGAATTATTGTCCTTTGATTTTTTAGTTATATCAAAATGTTTCTAAGCAACTAGCAAGCGCAGATAATTTTTCCATTCAAAAAACTTAATGTTATTTCATATTTCATTCCTTAACAGTATAAAAGCTAAATAAAAGAAAATTAAATATTTTTGCAGGACTTATAAAAGGTAAACACTAGTGTAATACTTACCTTATACTCTCATGAAAGTTAAAAATACAAAGCGTTCTTTGAAATTGCATCAAATGCAACGAGTTAATTTCCTTCATGGAAAGCTCTAGAAGATTCGTAGAACAGTTTTATTTGTGCACGTTTAGTAACTTAACGGGAATGAGAAGAAATAAGGGATTAAGAATCTTCATATAGCATATATTATACCCAATTAATTAAGATAAAGACAAGAAAAATATGAAAAACATCATGCACCACCATGATTAATTAAATTATTTTCCTTGTCTTTTTTTGGGTTGCCTGGTAGAGATCGCTGCCAGCGTTAAGGCTGCCTACTGTACATTAATTAATTGTTAAGTTTATAAAATGTATCCTACAATAAGGAATTTTTCATTTATTCATTCATTCATCATGTTTTAATACAAAAATGTTTTATTGTTCGAGTTTGTATTAATATGTAAATGAGGAAAGTGTTAAAATTGAATTAGAACAGAGGGATTTTTAAAGTAAATTCGTTACCGACGATGATTATAACGTGTGAAATTGGTACAGCGAATTTATCGTGGAAAAGCGTGTGAAATTCAAATGAGTACAAATTGTATTATATGTGTGTATCTCTTAACAATGTTATATTTTTATATTATATACATATATATAATTATGTTATATTTTTACTACATTTTATAGATCCTTCTAGCTACAAATTACACAGGTTATTTAAATGCTCAAATTCGTTCCAGCACTTTAACCTTAACATTTATGAAGACTTCTCAGCTACCAAACCAAGACACATGTGTCTATTAGCTCCAGTACGTCGGGCTGCTCTTTGTATCACGGCGGCCATAGCTTCCAATTTAGTTTTATTTGTCCTGCACCTAGAGCTGAGCATTGTCAACGGATTCCTGCCCTCCTTTGAGAGCGATAGCAATTTGCTTTGAAATCGATCTCGTAATACAATTGTAAGTTTGGTCCTCGTGCGGTATACGGGCGGAGAATACCAGTCCAAATGCGTTTCAGTTTTAGCAACTTTGAACACTTGCTAAATTCTATTTGTCATGTCGAGTTTTGGATTTAAATCGCAGGAGGGAAATGTTGACTGTGAATTCGACGTTTCACCGAGTGTCGATTTTAAGTTTGAATTTCGCTTTTTTGTTTACGTGGTAATGACTGGATGCCGATGCTCTATGTTTATATTTATACTAGCGACCCGCCCCGGCTTCGCACGGGTGCAATGCTGATACTAAATACACTACAGAAAAATTGTGAACGTTGTATAGGTATAAAAATATAGCGGCCCGCTCCGGCCTCCGGCATCGCACGGCACGGGTATAAAGTACATAGCCGGGCGGCCGCAAACGCTACGTCCTGCAATTTTTAAATCTGTAATATCTTCGAAAATATTCACTTAAATCATACGGTGTAAAGGGCCATATAGATCTATATTAAATGAACAATGTATCCATGGTATTTAATTGGTTAAGGATTAATGCTGTATTGGTTAAAATCGCTTCGAAAATTAGCCATTATTTGTCGTAAAAAGTAAATGACAAAAAAAAGTTATTGTGGGTTATCCATAAGAGATAGACATATACCATCGCGGACTTTTCTGTAGACCTTTTCAATGTGTATAATACTTAGTACATTATTTTGATAAAACTCGTAGGGTTCAGCCTGCGTTTGCAATGTAAGCGGAATAAATGTAATTTTTTACGACATCACATAAGAAACCTCAAAAATAACAGTACTTCTCCACTACTTAATGGATCTTATTATACATATAAACCTTCCTCTTGAATCACTCTATCTATTAAAAAAACCGCATCAAAATCCGTTGCGTAGTTTCAAAGATTTAAGCGTACAAAGGGACATAGGGACATAGGGACAGGGAAAGCGACTTTGTTTTATACTATGTAGTGATGTTGTTCGTTAAATATGTAATTTTGTTTAATCTTTCCTATCAGTTTTGTTAATATTATTTATTTATGTAAAGGTACCTTACAGCTAAACTTACACTAGGTATTACATTAACAATTAAAAGGTACACCAATAACAATCATAATACTGTGAGTGAGCAAAGTATAAAAGATACGATAAAAACCTGTTCTTCGAAGTTAATTTAATCTTCCAATACAATGATAAATACCAACAACTCTATAATTTAACAATCAATCAATAAAAGCAAGGTAGTTCAAAATGTAATGTGTTCAAATACTTCATAGAAATAGCTAAATTGCTTTCAGTCATAAGGAAGAAGAATAATTCCAAAAACAAAAATACCAAGTCCTTACATTTGTAGCAAAGCAGCTTAACCACGTAGTACCAATCAATAGCCCACGGTCCCCACTAAGGTACATCCCCACTGAAGCACGTCCCCAATTTCCTGCTGTCAGCACGGCCCTCCATCCTTCCATACATCAAACGAAATTGAATCCGTATCAACGGTCGCGAGTTATGGCGGCATTTCTTAAGACTCGCCATCCCTCGCTTCACTTCTAATCGTCAATGTTGACGTTTATGCGACGTTGAGTATGAGCATGGATGGTATGAGATATATTCTGTGATGGCTTTAGGATTAACTCAAAAAATATAATCATTTTGTATTTTAAAGTCTTTGATTATTCAAAGAATTCTGTACCTTATGATGGATCAAGTAATTATCTATTGATAAGATATCATGAATTATGAAGGATAGATGAGGTGAAATCTGACTCATACCGTAGGTATTGAAGAAATTAATTCAATTAAACCATATTATTTCATTTATTAAATTAAACCATAAAACAGTATTTTTTAGTATTATTTTGCCTCTAAGAATATTAATAATTATATGTTATATTACTCGCACTTTATCGAACTTATATAACGCTCAATAAAACACTACAATATGTTTTGCAAGAAACTACGTTCAAAGTCCTAAACATTTGTCCCCACTACGAACTAATACATAACAATTGTTTCAATTACAAAGCCACGTATTGTAGCAAACTTATCGGCTTTGTTATGACGGCTATCACAATAAACCTTAGCTTTTTAAGAGTCCAACGACCTCGATAAACGTAAAACACTTCGACGCGACGTGACTTCACATAAATAGAAGCAAAAGCTACTTTAACACGTGATTATCTCAAATATTTTCTCACACGTAGCGAGTTAAGTGTTTAGCTGCCATTCATTGAGTAAACGCGTACTGCGTGGAAACACACTCGAGGGTTTTAATCGAGTTTTATATTTTATTGGAAAGTTAAATTGAAGGTGACCAGTAGGGTTAAATGTCGGAGCTTTGCTGTTATGTAATTGCAAATTGAAGATTTATTCATTATTTTGCGTCTGACGTGAAAACTTTAAAGTAGCGGAGTGAACTTTAATTTATTTGATGTCAATATTTCATGTTACAAGAGCGAATAAGGTTACATTAATCTAACCTGAAATACTACATTTCGGAATGAAGCTGTAGAAAAAGTAACTTACAAGAGATTTTTTGTGGATAGATATGATTAAATTAACAATTTTTTTTTGAATTTCCAAAGTCTTTTTTATAATTTTTCATCTTAAAATTGGAGACAAATTTTAATGCTCACCAACACATAAAGAGGAGCAAGAAGTGATTGCGCAAGTCAGTCTCTAATTAAGTGTTAGGTTTGCAAAAAGCGTCGCTGGCGGGGCAAAAAGCGGCAAAACACCGAGCGAATTAACCCGGCTGCTCCACTGCCCCCGTTGTGGACTCAATTATATCGACGATTTGATAATTGAGCCTCTATGGGGCTTTCAAACAATTTCATTAGAGCCTTTCGTTCTTTCCTAGCGACGTGCTTTGATTTCAATGGATCTATTGTGTTTGAGATACTTCATTGTAGTATGTGTAAGTTTATGTGAATGTGTGTATGTGTCGAAGAATAAAGCAGCGATCTTTGAGCTTATTAACATTCTGTTGTATTTAATTGTATTGGTTCCTAGATGGCATTCGAATGATTGTTATAAGTTTAATTAGAAAAATAGGAAAAATAGAGTAAAGTATAATATGCAATGTATTAGAATGTATCAAATTTAATTTTGTTTCTTAATTTAAATTATATCCTGAAAATATAAAAAGAAAAGAATGTCTAATTACACACACTTATAAAAACAAAGAGTACCCGCGTTGCCAACACAAAGCTCGGCCATTATTTCAGTTAATAGGCACATTTCCGTGCGAGACGGAATTTTGGCGGCACTTGTCGTTTACGCCGCTCGTTAATCACATTTTTTGCATCAAACATGCCGGATGAGAATAGAAATGTCAGGTGAAATCCAGTCATTTTTCTTCCCGAGTTTATGGCACACAAAAATTGTATAAAATACCTCCCAAAAGATTTATTCTACGTATCCTACGCTGAAAAACAATTTTCTTAGCTGCTGCTACACTATAAGTTATAAGTTCAATTTTTTAATATACAAGAAATAGATTAACTTTACCTTACTTATCATTTACCTGCTAGAAACTAATTTTGACATTTTTACAAAATATTAACGAGGTTTAAACGCTCAATATCTCTTTCAGACGACAACCAAATTATGCAGACGCACTCCCATATTAAAAATTTGAATATAAACAACAAACAAAAGAATGAGAATAAATAATACAGCTCGATTACATCGCCCAGTCATAGACACGTACACCAAACAGTATCAAACACCCTAATTTTATCTGCTTATAATTAAAACGAGCGTTATCACGTCGCTCCATAATTATTTTATTTAATAGAAAAAACTCGGCACGCGACCCGTCCCACCTTAATAAAGATAAGTATGAAATTTAAATACACCACTGAAATATGTAGATATATTTTTAAAAACCTCACGCTAAAGCACAATAATGCAAGGTAGCAATTAAGATGTAGATAGTCCACAGGACCTTGTTAAAGTTTTTAATAGCACCAGGCCACTCACATTAATCATTCGTCCAGAAATCTGGTTCAGCTCATGTTGTATGGCTAATTTAAGCTCTGAACTACGAATGTATTCGAATCGTATTAAATAAAAATGTCGTGGAATTGAACTATAAATGGAATTTATAAGAACATGAAACGTATTTGTAATTTTATGAATTACCGAACACATCAATGAGTTGTGTCCCAATTCCCAGATTGATCTAAGAAGTACTCATAAATAAAGTCACATATTTAAACGTTATTCAACTTCTTTTGTTAGAATCTCTATCGTGAATAATAATAGAAAGATAGTCGATTACGCAGTTCAAAATTCTAAATATCATCTTCTATTAGTACTCTTAAAAGATAGGTTTAGCTACATACTTGATGCGGAAACAAGAAAAATAAAAACCATAATATATGTTTTAATATAATAATATTTTATACAAACATCGTATACGAGGTGTTACAATATAAATGAAGTAGAGGCAAAATCAGAATTGGCTCAACATTTATCGTGTTTTTCACTTAAGGTCATTGACACGCGAAGGGAGTTGATGACGTCACGGATAGCCGAATGGAAAATTTGGGCAAGTTCACATTGAAAACTTATTTTTCTTTCAATTCTTTTCAATGCCTAAGTATTTAAGTAGTTAGTAATCTGTTGATGTGATTTGTTTTTTGTTTGAGTTTCGATTTTGTTGATTGGTGTTGCTATTATTTTATGTTTAATTTAAGGTATATGGTATTTGTTGATTCCAGCAATCATTCGTCAGTATACAAGATTCTATGATTATAATTCCAATAGATTTCGCATGATAGAGCATAAATATATTACCTGCATGTAACATAAATATTCGCATATTTTTATTAAAAAACTATCATAGTTGTGTTAAAGTAACAAGAACGTTTGAAGTACCACTTATGGTATTTCGTTATACTACTGCAGTATGTACTTTCTAACAACTGCGGCTAGGCGTGTGATATCACATTGACAATTCCCAAAACTGTGACCAGGCAAAGCAAAAATAAAGAGTAATAAAATCCACCTCCGACAAACATTCCTATTACTCACAGCGGAAAGATTTATAGTACAAATTTAACACGAAAATATTTCGTCACCTCGCACACACCAAGGAAACTATGCTCTAAGGAAATCGTGAATTTATGCCGATAACACATGACAGAATACAGCAGAGTGTTGTGCTAACATAAACACGACTTTATTACTTTCACATGAGGTTCAAATCTTGTTGGCGTGGTCGTGACTTGTGTATCGTTGGTATGCCTTATTGGTCCCTAACGCAGGGTATATTAGCATTCGAACAAGCTTCATTATCAACATAATAGTGGGGGTGCGATTGTAGGTTCTTACAAATTATTTGTTGGGAGATATTAGGGAGACTAAATACAATTACAGACATGGATCATGGACAATTATACATGGAATGCTATATTGAGGTTATCTATACTAATATTATAAAGAGGAAAAGTTTGTAAGTATGTATGTATGTATGTATGTATGGTTTTCACGCATAAACTACTGGACCGATTTCAAAAATTCTTTCACCATTAGAAAGCTGCATCTTTACTGAGCAACATAGGCTATATTGCATTTTCAAAAAAATTAGAGATCCTTACCAAAAATGCAATAATGTAACCCAAGGTGTAAAAAATTCCTCAATAAAACTTCTGTCATCGCGTGCGCTGCGGAATCTATTGAAGATAGAACAAAAAAATGTTCTACGGTATTATAGAATGGATCAATATCTACAAGAAAGTCCGCGATACCATATGTCCATCTTCAGTAGTTATGTTACTACAACAACTTTTTTACGTTTTCAAAGTAAATAGAAGTGCCGACAGTAATCAAACCATGTTATCCATACACATATATTAATCCTTATCCCATTAAATGATGTTTTATTATAGACTGTTTCAATACCAGCAAAATACTTTTTAAATGAAAAGAATTGGATATTCCATTCAAAAGATATAACGAATTTTTAAAAGTGTCAATCTACAGAAAATAGTAGGTATACTGTTCGAGCAGGCCGTAGTGCGGGGGACACGGAGGAATTCTACCAATATGCGTCTTGACGGAACACAGTGGGGTTTTGGTCGGTAGGAATCCGACATAACCCACGGCCCCTCCCCCGGAGGCCGTGGGTATCTATGAAAGATTTCCCCACTAAAACAAAAAAAAAAAAAGGCCGTAGTGCGGGACGGGGTAAAGGTGATTTTCATGTGATTAAAAATTAAACCTATAGTCCGACCTATAGTAGACTTTTCACTGTAACGATATCGCTATCTATGCGGGTGAAACCGCAGGGCATTGCTAGTAATTAATAAACTATTTCAATGTATCTGCAAGATTCAATAGCATCAGAGTTGCCATCGTCAGTCATGTTAAATAACGATCTGTCAGTCGTCCATCTATCTATCTAGTCTGTTACAGCCCGTAAATTTACTTAGATCCATTATTTAGGTATGTAATATAGGTAATATGGATTTTATTTCACGCAGTAAATGTTTATAGCGGTACTGTACAAATAATTTGGAAACAACCTCAATTTCTGCAAATAAATGTCTTGTAACTACATAGGTATTTCCAAATTTTTAATGCGGACAAAGTCACGATGTTCGGCTAGTTTCAGATATATTCTCTTATCTAAGAGTTCAGTGTTCAATACCCAGTGTAAAGCAATAAGATTATATCAGTCTGACAGGACAGAGGGTCTGTAACCAGCTCGCTTATAACATTTATAATAAAAAAAAAAAACTGTAAAATGCATACGTCTCATACATTTTCACATACAATATATATTGGTGCTGGAATTCACTATTATACCAAATATGCTACGTTTGTTATCAACACGATAAATTAAATATAATGGCTCAATTATTCAAATGCATTTCTGCAAGCTCTTTAGAGTTGTTATTTACATTGATATTATGTAACAACCATACTGAAATCTATCCATAGTTTTTTGACTGAAATATAGCCAAAATCCATACTAATATTATAAATGCGAAAGTAACTCTGTCTGTCTGTCTGTTACTCAATCACGCCTTAACTACTGAACCAATTTGCATGAAATTTGGTATAGAGATATTTTGATACCCGAGAAAGGACATAGGCCACTTTTTATTGCGAAATATGTACAATAATATTATGTAGTAGTTAATAATATCAAATCTTTTTTAATTCTTACTTTTCCGTTTTTGAAGTCGGTTGTTTTTAACGCAATTATTTTTATTTAATACTTTTTAGTGTATTTTTCAACGCGAATCAAACGAGCCCAAACTCGATAAAGTTGAGTCAATATATTACTGAGTTCCTATGGCCACCTTCCGATTCCATCATCAAATCAGCTTCATGTCATGATAATGTTTCATCGCTATCAAATTTACATACGTATACAAAATTTCAGCTCAATGGGTTACCGGGAAGTGAATCAAAGTTACTTGCTACAAATCAACTTAGTCATCGAGTACAGATAAAAATGCTCATAAAATAAAAAACTACTGGGCCTATCCGAAAAAAAAAAATTATGGGACCAATTCGACACCATCCCGCATCGAACAAAAAAAGAATCACGTAAATCGGTTCAGAAACCTCGGAGTAATCGGTGTACATACATAAAAAAAAATATACCGGCCGAATTGATAACCGCATAAAATCGCATGGAGAGCTTAATTTTCATTAAAGGCTCTAATCGCACGGAAAGCTTAATTTTCACATAAAACTCTCATCGCACGGAGAGCTTAATTTTCACGAAAAGCTTTAATCGCACGGAAAACTTAATTTTCACAAAAAGCTCTAATCGCACGGAGAGCTTAATTTTCGCAAAAAGCTCAAATCGCAAGGAAAGCTTAATTTTCACAAAAAGCTCTAATAGCATGGAGAGCTTAATTTTCACAAAAAGCTCTAATCGCATGGAGAGCTTAATTTTCACAAAAAGCTCTAATCGCACGGAGAGCTTAATTTTCACAAAAAGCTCATCGCACGGAGAGCTTAATTTTCACAAAAAACTAATCGCACGGAAAGCTTAATTTTCACAAAAAGCTCTAAACGCATGGAGAGCTTAATTTTCACAAAAAGCTCTAATCGCACGGAGAGCTTAATTTTCACAAAAAGCTCTTATCGCATGGAGAGCTTAATTTTCACAAAAAGCTCTAATCGCACGGGAGAGCTTAATTTTCACAAAAAGCTCTAATCGCACGGAGTTTAATTTTCACAAAAGCTCTAATCGCACGGAGAGCTTAATTTTCACAAAAAGCTCATATCGCGCGGAAAGCTTAATTTTCACAAAAAGCTCTAATCGCACGGAGAGCTTAATTTTCACAAAGAGCTCTAATCCCACGGAGAGCTTAATTTTCAAAAAAAGCTCTATTCGCACGGAAAGCTTAATTTTCACAAAAAACTCTAATCGCACGGAGCTTTATTTTCACAAAAACTCTCATCGCACGGAGAGCTTAATTTTTCTCATTAAGCTCTAATCGCACGGAAAGCTTAATTTTCACAAAAAGCTCTAATCGCACGGAGAGCTTAATTTTCACAAAAAGCTCTAATCGCATGGAGAGCTTAATTTTCACAAAAAGCTCTAATCGCATGGGGAGCTTAATTTTCACAAAAAGCTCTAATCGCACGGAGAGCTTAATTTTTACAAAAAGCTCTCATCGCACGGAGAGCTTAATTTTCACAAAAAACTAATCGCACGGAAAGCTTAATTTTCATAAAAAGCTCTAATCGCACAGAGAGCTTAATTTTCACAAAAAGCTCTAAACGCATGGAGAGCTTAATTTTCACAAAAAGCTCTCATCGCACGGAGAGCTTAATTTTCACAAAAAACTAATCGCACGGAAAGCTTAATTTTCATAAAAAGCTCTAATCGCACGGAGAGCTTAATTTTCACAAAAAGCTCTAAACACATGGAGAGCTTAATTTTCACAAAAAGCTCTAATCGCACGGAGAGCTTTTTTTTCACAAAAAGCTCTAATTTTTCTCAAAAAGCTCTAATCGCACGGAGAGCTTAATTTTCACAAAAAGCTCTTATCGCATGGAGAGCTTAATTTTCACAAAAAGCTCTAATCGCACGGAGAGCTTAATTTTCACAAAAAGCTCTATTCGCACGGAAAGCTTAATTTTCACAAAAAGCTCTAATCGCACGGAGGCTTAATTTTCAAAAAGCTATAATCGCACGGAGAGCTTAATTTTCATTAAAAGCTCTAATCGAACGGAAAGCTTAATTTTCACAAAAAGCTCTAATCGCACGGAGAGCTTAATTTTCACAAAAAGCTCTTATCGCATGGAGAGCTTAATTTTCACAAAAAGCTCTAATCGCACGGAGAGCTTAATTTTCACAAAAAGCTCTATTCGCACGGAAAGCTTAATTTTCACAAAAAGCTCTAATCGCACGGAGGCTTAATATTCAAAAAAGCTATAATCGCACGGAGAGCTTAATTTTCATTAAAAGCTCTAATCGCACGGAGCTTAATTTTCACAAAAAGCTCTTATCGCATGGAGAGCTTAATTTTCACAAAAAGCTCTAATCGCACGGAGAGCTTAATTTTCACAAAAAGTTCTATTCGCACGGAAAGCAAAATTTTCACAAAAAAGCTCTAATCGCACGGAGAGCTTAATTTTCACAAAAAACTGATCGCACGGAAAGCTTAATTTTCACAAAAAGCTCTAATCGCACGGTGAGCTTAATTTTCACAAAAAGCTCTTATCGCATGGAGAGCTTAATTTTCACAAAAAGCTCTATTCGCACGGAAAGCTAAATTTTCACAAAAAAGCTCTTAATCGCACGGAGAGCTTTATTTTCACATAAAGCTCTAATCTCACGGAGAGTTTAATTTTCACAAAAGCTCTTATCGCACGGAGAGCTTAATTTTCGCAAAAAGCTCTAATCGCATGGAGAGCTTAATTTTCACAAAAAGCTCTAATCGCACGGAGGCTTAATTTTCAAAAAAGCTATATTTACTACATATTATTTATATGTGCTATTTAGGTATTAAATAGGTTTGAAGTTGGTGCCGAACATTAAGCACTTAGTATTAAGCCCGTGCACCGACATCAAACCTTTTTAATAAATAGCACATATAAATAATATGTAGTAATATTATAAATGCGAAAGTAACTCTGTCTGTCTGTCTGTTACTCAATCACGCCTTAACTACTGAACCAATTTGCATGAAATTTGGTATAGAGATATTTTGATACCCGAGAAAGGACATAGGCCACTTTTAATTGCGAAATATGTACCACGGGCGAAGCCGGGGCGGACCGCTAGTAATATTATAAATTAAAACTGCAATTATAATATACTTCAATAACATTTGTGTATTTTGTTTTTAATGAGAAAAGCTCTGGTATTTTGAAATCTTTATCTCAGTTTTTCTTTACCAATATTATAAACACAACTTTGGTTAAATTTGAACATTTATAGATAGATGAAAAGTTGGAGAAGGACTTAAGTAGCTTTTGTCACGAAATCACTACATGAAGGGAGTGGAATAGGAAAATTTGTATGAGTAACGTTATATGTATACACGAACGAAGCCATGAGCAAAAGCAATAAGAATTATAATAGTTTAAACTTTTTTGTACTTATACCGTAGACATATCAGCTAAATAATAGCCCCAAGATAGCCCCATGGCTCGAAAATAAACAATAAATAGCTTAATTTCCGTCCCAAACAAAATATCGTAGTGTAGTTAAAAGTTTAGCAATGATATATCATTCGAAACACGATTTATAGACGCTAAAACACAGTCACCGTTGTTGCCTTCAGTTAAGGCGCGGGACATATACAAGCGGCGCGGCGCGCATCGGGCGCACCGCGGGCGCACTGCCGGCGCGCCGCGGGCGCGCTGCCGGCGCGCCTCGGGCGCGCTGCCGGCGCGCCTCGGGCGCGCTGCCGGCGCGCATCGGGCGCGCTGTTGGCGTCCGAAAATGATATTTATATAGAGTGGTTAAATGCATTTTCTTCATGCATAATTTAGTAAAATTCTGTTTTTTGTGCTAAAAGAGATTAACATTAATTTGAAAGTAACGATTTTGTTTTGATAATTCCTTGTAATTAAATAGCGAGGATAACCCCACGATTGCAAATATATCTTTGTTGAAAATGTTGGAATTTACTTGGAAAATTTTATAGTACTTTTAAAGTAATTTTAAAGTAGTACTGGTGTAATGATGGAAGAAAAGAAGGTTAAAATAACACAAAATTTATATTGTACTAGCGGTCCGCCCCGGCTTCGCCCGTGGTACATATTTCGCAATAAAAGGTAGCCTATGTTCTTTCTCAGGGTCTAAAACCATACATACATACATACATACATACATACATACATACAAACCTTTCCTCTTTATAATATTAGTATAGATAAAATATGGTTTTCAAACACAGGTTTACATTTAAACCATATAAATCTTATCATTAAAATCTCAGTTCAAAAGTATTTACAGTACTGATCATTCCACAATATTATTACAATTACAAATAAATAAAAAACACAATCAAAATCAGGATTATCTTTATTTCTGACATTGTAAATACATGGGAACTTTCATTATGCTCTTCTTCATTTTCACTTTCCCTACTGCCATCACCTGTGTAAATCATTTCATCGATTAATTCAATTCACCTTTAAAAACAAAACGAAGAAGGGTATGTAATAGCAGCTCTATATAATTCCACACAGAGAGAACACATTTTTGACTGACAGGCTACTGTCTCCTATAGACCGGGAGATACTGACACAAAATTTCGAGTCATTTGTAACAGGATGGCGGTTCTACAGGGGTCTTAGTACGCAATGACAAAAAGAAAAACGATGGTGTGAACGCTGGTACCGGCGGCTTAGTCGCGTGGGCGTTAGTCGAACTCGTCGGAAAAATAGCGAAGTCAAACGATTTGTAACACAAAAATTTTAGAATTTACCGATAGCCCATAAAAAAGAAGTAGGCGGTAGTGTCATGCCATACTTTTCCGGTGTGACTTACAGCCCGCCATACCGACGCGAATGTGTTGATTTAAAAAAAACAATTCAACCATTTGTACCAGGCTAACTTTTGCACAGGTAACCATCGTCGTGCAGCCAATTACGAAAATCGCCATGCCATACTTTTCGGACGATTCCAAATGGTCGCCATACCGCCGAAAATCTGCAAAATTTTTTTTTTGTAAAAATTGTAACAGACAAATGACTCGAAATTTTGTGTCAGTATCTCCCGGTCTACTACCACCCGATTTGTTTTTGATTGTGTATGACCGTGAATTGACCTCTATTTGGATGCGATGGGGGAAGCGCGCCTGCGGTACGCCTGCGGTACGCCCGCGGCGCAACCGTGGCGTGCCGCCTCGTCGCCTTTCCAAAATTCTTTCATACAAAATGTATAAGAAGGACGTGGTGCAAAACAGATTCAAGAGGTGCGCTTATGGCACGCCCGCGCCCGCGCCGCTTGTGTTTGACCCGCGCCTAAAATATTTCGTTGGCCTGTCGCCAAGCAAACACCTCTATAAAACAATTGCATTTTCATCAATTATTTATTTAATGTACATTTTAAATGTGGTTTGTGGCGGATTTTTATTCGTTTCTTGTTTTTACGTAGTCACTTGGAATGCGTGAACTCAATAAATTAAAGAGTGTGTGTTGGAGTATCTTTTTCACCGAATGATGTTATTATTTATCAAGTTTTATGTATCTGTTTGAATCTTGTGAAATCACGGTGGTTTTTAATTGATTACTTATTGCCTTATAGTACTTACCTACTACTAATTTAGTACTAAAAACTCATTTTACTGATTACTACCCACTTAAAGTAGAAAAATTACCTTTTTACACGTAGCTGATTTTTGAACTCAAATATTTACCTTAAAATTATAAAGCAATATACTCGCTTACAACCAAACAGTGACAACATAAGTAGAAACCACAAGCCACATTAACGATTGCGGTTTATATGATAGCTATAGATTTTCCATTATGAACGACGATAGTATCTAATGTTACAGGCAAGTCAAAAGTTGTAAAGTAGGTCTAGCCACAGAAATCACAAAACTTTGGTTATAAAATGATTAAGGCTTAGTGTGCGGGCTATAAACGACGCCGCAGTAAAAAATAAAACGCCTCTAGTCACGTAGGGGAAGTTCATAGGCCTGAAAATGTTTGACACTGTATTATTATTTCTTTAATATATTCAGTGATATGCACAAAACAAAAGCAAGTGAGATTAGAAGAGGATGAAAGAATCGTAATTCACCTTACGCATAATAAGGCTTTAGAATAGTTGGTATTTTCGACTACAACAAGGTGTCTACGTAAATCAAGAGGGTAGAATATGCGTTACGTCATGTAAGTTTATAGTTATGATTTCTTAAATAATAATAGTTTAAAAAAACTAAAAAACACGCTTTTATAGAAAACCGAACTAAAAAATAGAAAATTTTATCAAATTAGTGTATTGTCATCGGTCCTCAATAAATCTACAAAGTTGGAACGAAATCTGGCCGTTTAAAGTGGGTCAAAATCGCGCCCAAAGAAGTCGGTTACAAACAAACAAACATACAGGTGAAGCTAATATAAAGCGTGTAATTAAATGACCTTCACATACTATTTGCGTGTTTTGCCATAATATTGAATCATAATGGTATTGAAAAAGCAAGTCTACCGTATATCTCAAACACATTCATACATAAAAGTATAGCATTTATCATTATACAAGAAACGTTAAAAAAAGCTAAATCGCAATAAAAGCAAGAGTAATATATCTTCGAAATCCCCTTTCCGTAGACGCTACATGGGCGGGCGGGCTAGGGCGGTAATGACAAAAACTTGATGCGGCACGGAAACTCGCATGTCTGATGTCGCACTTGGCCTATCTGTGTACATTACGGATAACACTTTCGTGTAATAGTGCGTATTGTGTGTACGGTAACTTACTGGAACGTACTTTTACTTGTACAATGTAGGTAGCTTTTATCGATTCAGAAAATGTAGAGCGGTGTTTAAAATAATGTAATGTTAATGAACTACGAAATCTAATGTAGTATTTCTTTTCGCTATGGGTAATAAATTCTGTTGAAAAACAAAGGTTATTCGAGGTCAAAGAAAATGAACAATATCTTAATTGAAAACCTCGTTACTTCAAATACGATTGATACCTAAACGGTTTAATTAATCGCCGTTATACTCAATCTATCACTAAATTTATTAATTTCCTTAAACGATAAAGCTATACACAAAAGCGCCACATTTTTACGACAATTAATTAACTTGTCATTTCATGCAGCATTTGATATTAATTACAACGTTATATTTAACCCAGTGCGGTGTAAAATAATTAGCGTGCCTCTAAATAATTCTAATATGAAATTAGAGTAAATATATATTTTAAACCGTATAATGAACTGGATAGAGCAAGAGTAACGATTTCTGCCATTTATATTTTACTATGAAGATTAACATGACTCTTATCTCAATGGAATATGGTTGTTAATTGCAATGTCAGTATCAGTACGCAATATGCATATGTCCTGTTTATGACGTCACGAGAAACTGCTCTAGTAAGGCTGAGGCTATCCATCATCTTATGGTAAGTGACACTGTCACTTATGAATCTTAGTCTCTTACTTATTGCAGAGTGCTAATATGGTAACGATATTGAAGATCTGATAGCGTTCATTATGTTTTGTATATCTTATATTTATATTATTTCATTGGTTCAAAGGGGCTTTATCGTAACGTCTTTTCTACTACTTATTGTGAAGCTAGCTTATTTGGATTAATTTGTCCATACTATACGTAACAACGGGCACAATTATTTATCAGTTTTTCTATAATAGTAGATATCAAAATGCGATAATATGAGCGTTGCTCCTACTATAAAGTGACACGGTGGGTACATTATCTAGTCAGATCTAGTCGATTATAATCTGTGGAATGCGGAGCGTTCAACTCGCTAGAGAACTATCATTTGCGCTCACAATATGAATAATTCACATTCAATATTAAATCACCTCCACTTAATTACACTTAGAGATGAATTAACGATGTGTAGTAATCAGTTGGTTATAGTGTTTAACTCTTACTAAAAGTGCTTTGAAACGATCTTAAACAAATATTTGTGTTTAATTGAGTTTGCTTTAAATAAAATGTGTAATTATGTTTTAATTTATTTTATTTGATGTTGAAACTATATATGTTTGTAAATGTTTAGATATTATTTCTTGTGTTCTTCATTTACATTTTTTTAACTAAATATTCTCTCTCTGTCTCACATCTCTTACTATTTAACTGAATAAAATCATATCCAATAAATACAATTTTGTATCTACCAATCATAGTAATCCTATACCTTCCACGAACTACCTTAAATCACGGGCGATGATCCGCAGACAAAGCTGCAAAATTATATTATATTGTAAATGCTTCATCCTTTCGTAAAATACATTCCTTTCTCCAAGCGCAATACAAGTTAAAAAAACAACGTAACTTTTTCCACCTTCACACAACGTGGGTAAACTGAAATTATTTATCTGCTCAAGTATCGGAGTTTTTCCGTTGTTGGCGTAAATCTGCGTGGCGTGGTGCCAACTCGGTCGCTGGTGCATTATCGTCAACGTAACAATTGAAACACTACATTACGCCATAGATACTGCCTCGTAATTCCACGCGAATACCTTAGCTGGAGTGTGATTCTGATGTGTCGAGATTTTTTAGGCAAAAGTTCAAATTATATTTAAGAGGAATAATTCAGGTGCATGTTTATAGCAAAAAAATGATGATAAAATCATTTTACTTTTGTATCTACATTGCATAAGTATATTATTATCTAAGTTGTTCATGTTCATATTACAAAATATGAATGTTTTAGACATTACTCCAAAATGACTACCTGATGAAAATTCATTACAAATACATGAAACAAGAAATTTGAGCGACACAGGCGCAAATGTAATCTTATTACGTTAACATTATTTTAACTCAAGAGCTCACGCATTATAAACACTACAAAGAAGCTCTTATTCGTGTTAGGCTATTTATACACGAATGATTGTGTATGAATTATTTGTATCAGATCTTTAAAAATATCATTCGACATTATTTGTATTCAAATTTGTGATAATTTAAGATATTATATTTTTTAATTTACCATTAGAGTAAACTGTACCTTTGAATATGATTTTATAGCAAATCGTTTTTATTTTTACACGTCAGAATTAAAAAGATATTATCTGCATTTTAGTCCCTAATGCATTCTAAATAAAAATACTATACAAAATGAAGGATAAAAGGCCCTATAATTATATTAGAATCTATTTCTGACTAGGTTCTTTTGGTTTAAATGCTTCGCTTTTCTCGGTAACCATAGTTCAATAATAAATGTGACGTTTTACAAAACAACCATTTAAGTAAATTCGAGAAGCTTCGAGTGCTCGAGACATACATTTCTCAGAATGGTATCTGTTTCAGCAGATTTATATTTAATTTCCTTTGTAACTAAATCACAGGTATGTTATTTTCATGAATTTTAAGATCACAGTGATCAGTAGATCAGTAAATTATCAGAAAATAAATTTACATAGCACTGGTGGAAGTTTCTTCGAAACAAAATTTAAATTAATTTAATGTTTATTGCCTAACTGCGTTAGCCACAATATTTAAACCCTAACTTACAACGAGCCTCAGCACAAAAGAATCTCGATTAACTGTACATCCATCGTTCATTCATCATTATTTCCATTTATCAAATTTATGCAACACCAGATCTGAATCCATAATTAATAGCTATTTGAATAATCATGAATCCAATTCAAACAAAATATATAACTGTTACCTTGCATTTTGCGCGCTCAGTGCTGTAAACCGCTCGTCGTTAAACCGCCTTAAAACACTTCTCCTCGGCTGTTATTTATCTTAAAGCGAAATTTCAAACAAAAGGCGTGTGACGAGCGTACTACTCATAAAATATTTTAATCAAGAGTGGAATTACTTGGGTAAATAGAGCGCCCTCTGGCGGTGGTATTTAAGCTTAAGTTTCTGCGGTTGCGTTGTAATCACCTGCTCGAAATTTAACCAACTACTTGTATGTATGAGGCTTTGCTAGCTGAAGCTTTTCCTTGCTCACAGGGTTAGGATCTAGATTAAGCGGTTCTTTAAAAGCGGGATTACGTTAGTTTACATTGATGTGGAGGTTAACATTTTTGGGTAATTAAATTTACAAGCACATAGTTTCTTTTTGCTTTATTTATTTCTGACGATCTGTCGCCTAATCAATGTTCGACGGGCTAACATTAGCTACATTATTTTCTCTTTACCCTCATGTTAAGACTAATTTGGCTTCTGTAAACAATTTTCACACATAATATAAGAGATCAAGCATACGAGGAAAGTGAATTAAGGCTATAATTATATGAGGCACGAATTCAATGCTTCTTTTCAATGCTTCTTTTCAATGCTAAAGGCCGCCCTATTTACAATATTTTCAATTACATTTATCGATTTATAAGCCATTTGTATGTAAATTGGTGCGAAGATTTTTGGTTCGAAGTTAAGTAACAACATTGAAATATACATTTTAAAAGACGGTTGTCGTGTATTTAAAATTGTCTTAAGAAATTCATTAAGAACTAATTTCTTTAAAACCGTCTCCCACATGACCACGCTGTTTTATTCATAGAAGCATGTAACCATCAATCTGCCAGCCGTCACGTCACGTCACGTCACGTCACGTCGAGTGTCGCCTCGTCACGTGTCGTCTCGGTTTTTGTGTTGATGTCGAATCACGCTATTCGTTCATTCCAATGATTTTCAATGGGGAAGAATATAACGTGAAATGTGAGCTACTTTGAAGAATTATGTATCAGTGTGTGGAAATTTCGACTGCTTCTTGGAAAGCTTAGATTGAATAAAGGATAAATATTATCCGTGTATTAAGAAAAATCAGGAATTTAATATTATAAGGCTAGCCTCTTGAATAGGTTTTGCCCAATTTGACTCGGGGATTAAAATGAATTAGATTTTGATTGTCGGTAATATTTTATTTTAAAAGCAGTCTAGCAATATTCGAGTTAATTTGTAACAAACATACAAATGGGACCTTTACTCTAGATAGAGTTACATAGTTATTCATTTGATTTTTATAAATGTAAAATTATCATGTACGATATTATACGAATACGCAACAAATAAAAACAACCGATTACAGAAAATCATGTTTCCCGTAAACCGTCTTCCATCCAAATATGAAACGATATTTAAAAATTCGCCGAATTAATTAAAGCAGAAATGTAACTCGTTTTAGATAGCCTTAATTAGTAACGAGCAAAAACCCTAATCAAAGCGTGGGAACGGTATCGTAAAAAGTACCGTCAGCAAAACAAACATGAATCACGAAGAATTCATTTGGTTCATTCAATATGTAGAGGGGAGTTTAGCCTCTCCAGCGAACTGGGGATTGCCAGAAAGGGGTAAAGTGCTCATAACGTATGTACGAACTCCAGTTTTATCTAATTCGACTTTTCTCCCGACCGTACCTTGTATGCATAGGGTAATTAAATATAGAGTAAGCGCTATAATACGTGTTGCGGAGTCGATTTGTGGATTGAGATATGGGTCTTGTTTATGGTTCATGATTAATATAATTATATGTATATATACATAATTATATTCTAAGAACGTTTATGAAAGTGTGGAATTTAAATTTTTGATAGCCTTGGAATGATTTCACATTCGAGAATCTACACGAGTATAAGCTTGCAAAATTAACGTAGTTTTTAATTTATGAGAAAATATAAATATGTATGCATGTTTCATTATGAATTCTGTATCATCATATTAATCCACTGAATATCTCTATAATATTATAAGTATAAGTGTCAGTATACAATAGTACCTACAGATAAAGATAAAAGATGACCGCACAGTGTGAAGGGACCTTGATACGGGCGTGTCTGCCACTCAACCCAATACTCAACCCACATGCAACCCCGTGTACCGTAAACGCTACCGAGATTAGAAACGAACCTGTAATTACACATTATATTTATTTTCTCTAGACAGAACGAGAAATTTAAATGTATGAAAGAAAGTGGTGTAAGCACTGTTTGTAATTCAAGAACGGCTGAACCGATTTCGCTTAAAATTGGTGGAGAGGTAGCTTAGAACCAAGAGTCGGATATAAGATACTTAAATATTCCTTAATTTTTGAATAAAAAAATATAATTCTGTTGGAGCCGAGGAAACAACTAGTAGTGATATCATGATACATAAAAATGTATAACTAGATAATTTTATATCTTTTTGATTAGAATAGATGGGTAACCGTAATGTAGCACTCGTGGAGCGGTCATAATATTGAAGGAACGAGATAGGATTATGACAAAGGGGTCAGCTGTGAAATAACATGACTTCTGGTATTAACTAAGGTATTAATTAAAGAAAATAACATAGATGACACAGAGGATAAAGAGCGTCACAAGAAGTAGAATAGAATGTAGCGTTTTCGTTTAGCAGAAAAAAAGTACACATCGATAGTGATATTATTTCGGAATATATGGCACATACTTTTACGCTCCCTGCAAAGCCTAAAATTTGTTCTTAAAACATAAATTTAACAGTATTTCATTATTACCAAGTACGCGATCACATTTTTAAAGCTAACTGAATATAAAAACAGCTAATACAGTTCGACTGTACAGTGAACAACACGCAGTGTACATTACATAATCTTTTAGCCAGCGCAAAAATGTTCACAAAAATGTAAACAAGAACATTGGTATTACGTTACGAAGCGAAGCGTGTTTCTTTAATAAAAGGTGTTAGCATTTTCCGAGTAAAACGAATTAAATGTAACGTAATAAAATGCTCGGCGCGCCCCCCGTCGCCGCTCGCGTTATCACTGGATGTTTGTGTGAAACGCGATGTATGGAGGATTGTTAACTTTGTTACACGTCTTACGTGATAAATTGAAGTTTTATATCTGGAGTAAAACATAGAATCAGTGAGAATACTTCACAGAAGTAGGTAAATATTATTTTAGGTAACTGCTCTGTTCTAGGCTTGATTAATCCAGTATAAAGTAGGTATTCTAATTTCTATCAAGCTCCTACCTAATCCTATATCTATGCCTAATCTTTGCAAAAAAATATCTATCGATTGGTCTGTTTTAATACGAAATAAAAACCAGACAATTCCGAATTTATCATATAGTGTTGACTTACAATATGGAAAAATGGTTAATATTTCATTGATAAATCTGACAATGAAATACGGTAAAATAATAAACATGTAGAATAAACAATAATTCGATAACGTGTAACATAATCGGGGCTTGAATCAATACAATCGTGAGCTCATGCTGAAAAAATAATTGGCTGATGAAAATGTGATACTCGAAAATATAATGCCTTTACATTTATGTACTATTTTTATTACGAACAAGTAAACAATATTTATTTATAAGAGTTACAGTTTTCTTTGAAACAATGACGTCATGTTTCTTAGTAGCGGCAGTAAATTTTTATTAGTAATGCTTTTCATCATATAAATTTAGTATTTAAATCTCTACTAATATTGGCATTATTTGGTAAAGCGCTTGCCGTAAAATTATTAAAAATGTTTTTGTATGTCCTTTCACCAATAAAACTATTTTCCTTTCTTTCCTGAACAAAATCCAGAAGGACATTTCTTGTTTGTATTATATTGATTAAACCACGGTTGCCGGGGCTAATGAATAAAATCTATTCTTTAAAATAAGGCTTCATTTTCGGGTCATCACAAATCAAAGCCAAGAGTTAATATAATCCATGTACTAGAAGATAAAAAGGGAAGCATCCGTTCAGTGACATTCAATTTACTTTTAAATGAAGGATACAAGCTCAGTGTCTCAGTATTGAAATTCCTTTTCCACAATACATTGGAAACAAATCAAGGACGAAGCGAGATGAGAGAGGAATATTAAAAAGAGTTCTCTATATACCCTTGTGTTACCAACTGTGTTACATGTCCTATTTAAATTATTAAATTAAACTAGCTGCGCCCTGCGGTTTCACTCGCACGCGTGAATTTTTCCTTTTAATCTTGATGTTCCTAAGGAAATATCAGTATAAAAATAGGCTTAGTTACTTCTTATAACAACAGCTATCTGTCAGTGAAAGTCTCGTCAAAATCGGTCCAAACGTTCCTGATATTAGCCGGAATAAACAGACAGATAGACAGACAGACAGATAAAAACTGTAAAAATTACTATTTTGCTATACGTACATCCATATGCATTTAGTAAGAATTGCTTATTTCAATATTAAAAAAACAGATACTCCAATTTGATTATTGGTATAGATAAAGCATCCTTACCATTTTAATGAGGTAATTCTAGCTGTATTCAGTTAATAGTTTATTCTACAAGAACATAGTTGTTATCTGTTTCCTCGCTTCAAAAGTTCTTCTGATAAAGAAACTTGATAGTATTTCTGGTGTTTTATTCTACACGTGCACATAAATTTAGATATTATGTACAAGGCTTTGATTGATTTAAGTTTTCTTATTTTAGGTACGTGATTACTAGTTATTTCTTATATTTAGTTGATATTATTACAGAAGAAGTAAACAGATTATTATGTATTATGTAAGATAATTATGTAATCATAATTTTTAATTCATCACGATAAATCGAATCTACCAAATTTTATTTAAAGGTACATAATATATTTCTTAAATCGCAGTGATTTTTCCCAACAGTCACTTCATTTAACCATACAGAGAGGTCACAGCATCAATGGGCGGGTAACGAGACCGGATGGACCTCTCGATATAACTATACATACAAATGTTATTTGATAGAAAATTCTAGAATTTCAATAAGTAAATATTGTGCTGTGGGAGCTGTAGATGACCGTTTTAGCTGTTGTTAGAGAAAATCCCTAGCAAATAACCTTTTAATTCGAGATTTTTCGAGAAATTATATAAAGAATAAGTGAGGTCAGTACGATTATATTGAAATAAATAAAAAGTCACATGATTATTTAAGCGATGTTTTTAGTGTATGTAAATAACTAGCGTTCCGCCCGCGGCTTCACTCGCTTTGTCTAAAACCTAATAAATTTTATACCAAAACTTTCCTTTTGAATTACTCTATCTATTAAAAAAACCGCATCAAAATCGATTGCGTATTTTTAAAGATTTAAGCAAACACAGGGTCATATAGGGACAGAGAAAGCGACTTTGTTTTATACTATGTAGTGATCAACCAGAATAAAATTAAGCAAGATATCCGTATGAAACATATAGATGTACTTAAGGATCGCTATTATAATATGTAAGCCTAACATAAGTAACTATAGTATAACAAATAAAGAAATAGAAAAAGCCGTTCCAAGCAACTGATCTTCGCATTCGAACCGTCACAAAGAGGCGTTCATTAGTAAGCGAGAAATTCAGTAAAAAGCTAACAAGCGTCGCGAAATAAACACAATTTAGCCCCGCTGCTTTCCTCGTAACGAGTTATGTTGTTCGGGAGTCAGATGGAATCAGAAGCAGCTCTTTAAATTCCTCACCAGGGTTCAACTTTGCGGGAGCACAATTAGTTGGGGAATTAACAGGTTTGTAGTCTGTAGAAGAGTTAACCATCATTGTTTGGATGTACACAGCTTATGAGGTACATGGATATAAATACAATGGCATGGTTATTTTTTCATATAATGATACAATAAATGTTTAGGAGTTTCGGATGATACGAAAAAAAACATCATCATATAATTATTATACTTATTCAGTATAATATTTTATGAGGCGATGATTATAATTTTGTAAAATTTACTTTTTTAATAAAATTTTGGCATTGTGTAGGTAAGTAAAGATAAGAAAACATTCCAATATCTGCTTATAACTTAACAATAAAAATGAATTCAGTAAAACCATTTCTTATTATTACACAATTCAAACAATTTACAGCGTTAAACCAACTCGGTTCACAATCGAAGCAATTTCCAATATCAATATCCGTTGCATTTACATGACTGCTTTTATTGTCGGGTCAAATTATTAACTCCGACCATAAGTGGCCGAGCCAATCTTCGATATTCCATTCGCCGAGCAATCGGTACATTTGATAAAAAAAGTTTAAGGCGATTATGTCCCGCGTAATACTTACGATTAAGAATCGGTAACCCGAAAATCCTAACATAATCTCATAACAGAATGTAATTGTGAGAGGGCGAAGGGCAAGGGTTCGATGACGTGACCAGAATTTTGGCGCAACGGCGGACAAACGCTGGACTAAATAACGTATGTCCTCTCGGGGAAAAATTCCTTTCAGCCATGTAGCGCGGCGGTGAAACTTTAAAGTTTGTGTTAAGCATCGCTTCCCTACATTTTTAATAACTTTTCTTTCTCGGATATCGCTCGAACTTCTCGGTAAATTGTTTAATATGAAAACATTTCATAGCCGAGATCTAGTGTGTATTAAAAAAACGAAATAAATTCGTGATAAAAGTTTTATTTGAAAAGTTACACAACCGACGCTCCAGACAGTGGTTTATAGCGCAGAACAAACAAGCGACTCAAACACTAAAGTAATTTCGTTCCTTGTTATACAAAGTAGATATCAGACGCGGCGATGTCGAATATCTTAGCGATATCAGTGATGAAACACAGGTATCCCTCCTGTTTTATGGGGTCATAACTGAATTTCGCGTAAAGCATTTCTGATCCTTCCTTAGCGCCTCGATGTGGCCCGCCCATAAAATTATAAACCGATATTTAATAGATGTAATAACTTATGAGAGATGATCTTTATATAAATGGAAAGGTTTTATACGTATGAGTCACATAAAAATGATGTAACATAAGATAAATAATTTACGTTATTAGTACGATTTCAACTAAAAACCTTCTAAATGTTTTTGTAAGATACATAATATAAATAAACTTTTGTAAGATAGCTATATTGTTTTAATATTTGAACCGACCAAACTATGTAATACAACCACAGCTCTTACTACATTCGTGTAAGCGCGTCTAAAATCTTCTCAATGTTTTTACTACTTACTATGTAGGTATGTACGTATAGTGTAAAATTTGCCTCGCACTCAGAAGTGAAATGAATTGAATAAAATACAATGTAACCAAACAGAGCTAAGTATCGCACGAAATAGTACAAAGTTCAGAGGTTACAGTTAAATTTTAAACTTAATAGAAGCGAATGGAGACGTTTGAATTTGCAAGTTGTAAAGATGTACCATAAAATGGAAATATATTCAGAACAACAAATAAGTATTGTCAATGATAAGACATCAATGCTGTATTTATGGTTAGATTCTTTACATTGACTTGCTTTGAACAAGTTTTCGTCGATAATTCTACAATTTTTGTTTTCATTTCTTTATAGAGTTATTTGTTGCTAATGTTAGTATTATTATTTAACGTGGGTTATATTTTTCCAAATTTACGTTAATATTTATCTTATAATGATATTTATCTTATAATGATATAGTTATTTGAAGACAATTCCACATACTATCAAACGTGTGGTCTCTGTACAAACTAAGCAACGTCGAAGGGTTATATTCAGCAACTTTAATGAAATCTAAGTTTAGTTAGATAAAGTTTTACAGTTTACTGTGAAAGCATCTTAACTCAAGATATATTAAATCTATTTATACAAACCAAATCAATTACTACTTTGAAGGTATTAATAGGATAAAGTTACTGAGCCATTTTGTAAGAAAAGCGTACATTCGAATTGGTATTGAATAGGTTAATGATTATTATCAAACAAGGACACATTCCTTGTCACAGTGGTTAATTCGTACAGCCACGGTCCTAAGTTCGACTCCCCCTGGAAGGGATCTAATAAAAAAAATGTCTCTATCCGACAAGACAAAAAAGCTAGTCATCTAACGGACAACTGTCCGTCGTGAAAATTATACACGGGTCTTCACAAGCAACTAACTAAACTGAAAAACTATTTCTAAGCATACATATACGTGTATATCTCCTCTTGAATCAGTCGCTAGCGAAATAAATTCCTTTCACGAAGCTATCAAGCGCGCCATTAAAAGAAACGAAGGTAATTATTTGTTACGTCACAAATTTTAATGACAACGTGAAGTGAGCTCGAAAAAATAAATTAATTCCGAGCGTCATTGACTATACATTACAGCATTATGGCAGACGGGTTGAGCAATTTTTCCATCTCCGAATAAACGACAATTGCTGTGCGAGCATTAAAAATGATACCAGCCTACATTCGCGTGGTGTAAGGCTTGAGTGCTTCTCTGTTTCGGCGAAATAGAGCCCATTCGTGTTAAACATTTATAATGACGGCTGTTGCAAGACCTGATGAGTATTTGCATTTTAAAGAATAGAGTCTAGAATTATGGCGTGAAGTTAAATTTTAGATAGTGTACAGTATTCTTATGAGCTATGCTATTAAATAGATAGGAGATTGTTATTATTGAATTATAAAATCAGAATGTAAGCGTGATATAGAAGAAGTTTAACTTATTGTTCTTTGTGAATAAAAAGCTATTTGCAAATGCACAATCACAGTCCAAATGATGCAGTTATGCATATTTTTATATTTTATAGAGATCCGCTCTGTATTGTTTTATATTCAAATAATACAAAGCTTAATAAACTAATTGCAGTTGACAAAAGTAACATGTAACTTTTAATTAAATGAAGTTATTAAATCGCGATTCACTCATGCTTGTGGCACACGTCACGCAGTTATTTTTATTGCTTCACAGAGCGATGTTTACGACTGCATAAAATGGTACGGTAATGAGCGGAGCGATAAGCGGACTCAACACTCAACAACAACTAACGAACACATTACAAATGCAATGAATGGTTAGGATAGTTTTGTGGATCGTAACTCTTTCATTGGAATGTATTACGTGTGTTGCGTAAGGTTTTGTAAAATAATTACAGTATACAGTTTAGTACAGAAAACAGTTTAATATCAAAAAGTACCTTTTCCGTTTTAACAAAAATTAAAAGAAAATGTAAAAGTTTTAGAACATTTATTTTTAGAAATAGTGAAAAATGAAAATTTTCAATATTGATCAGCGGTAACCTGTAAATTATGTAGGAAACGTCGTATAAAGCATTAACCACCCGCTGTGTTCTCAAACTAGGGTATTGGAAGAAAAGTCTATGTCCCGATATCTCCAAAGCCACCTAAGTTAGAATATAGTGAGTGCATATTTAGTGACGTATTTGTTTGCTCACACAGAAGAAATCGCTTTCAAAATAAACGTGTAGTAAATAACTACTAATTTACTAGAAAAGTGCAACATTGAATAACTCAGTAAATTACTCGTAACAATATTTTCAAGCAATTTTTACTTTTACTAGATATCTTATTTTGAATCAATAAATGAGTTTATTTATATAATATTTTCTGCGTAAAACTGGACTCTCAGTCATGCTATTGCCTTAAAACCTCAAAAACATTATCAATATATTGTCAATGATAACCGCATGCTTCGATACAATAATTCACACTTCAATAAAATATAAATATTGTATGATATCGCCAAAGCTCACGGCACTTTAATTCCAACGAAATGACAAAGTTACATCAATAATGTATTTCGTTCCATTTCTGCGGTTTCCTTGCGGTAATTATGAATATTTATAAAACATTGAATCTGCATTCGTATAATTATTATATCTTTATATATTTAACTGTATATTCCGAACCTTAAAAAATATTATATACAATAAAACTTTTTAGTTTAAGCATCTCTATATCACAGTGATCGTTATCTGACAATCAAGGCAAAAGCTCAGTTTTTTAATCACAATAGTAATTCAATTTATTCATTAATTCATACATCAATACTAAAATTATAAATGCGAAAGTAACTCTGTCTGTCTGTCTGTTACGCTTTCCCGCTTATACCTCTCAACCGATTTTGATGAAATATGGCACAGACAATCTTTAGACCCTGAAAAAGAACACAGGCTACCTTTTATCAAAATACCACGCGGGCGAAGCCGCGGGCGGAAGCTAGTTGTTACATAATATCGTTTTATTCACTATTCTACTACATTTACTAAATTTAAATAGTAATAGAATTCTCTTAACAAAATTGCGATTGCAAAACTTAGATAATATGCAATATATAGTTCTACAGGTCCCTGTAAGTTGCTCCGAGTTTGCACTCCATGAATATAGACAACATATTCTGTTTCTAGTGAAACTTATATGTTCAGTACTAGCTTTGCCCTGCAGTTTTAATAAGTTCCAAGATGTAGAAAGGCTTTTGATAAAGCTAAGAAGTTTTTTCGATTAGGAATAATGTAAATTGGTAAAAAATTGTATAAAATATGTAGGTATATCAAGGACGCTAGAAAAGTCTTAATCTATTCTAATTATTATAAAGCTGAAGAGCTTGGAACAAACAAACTCTTGAACTTGTTTGAACGCGCTAATCTCAGGAACTACTGGTCCGATTTGAAAAATTCTTTCGGTGTTAGATAGCCCATTTATCGAGAAAGGCGGTATATATTATCATCATGCTAAGACCAACAGGAGCGAAGCAATGCGGGTGAAACCGCAGAGCACAACTAGTTAAAGCTAGTTAAATCTAAAATTATAATATGAGTTATTGAAGTAAGAACATTCTGTGGTAGCTGAAGTACGGATGATCTATTATGCAGATTATGAATAATTTATTACGAAAATATAACCTTTTATTATGATTTATTTTTTATTTATATGACGTAATAAATCATCACTTATATTAGCATTCAACTCAAGTACTAAAAGTTAGAAAGCCTGAGGGAAAAGTATTATTGTCATAAAATATAGTTACAAGTTATTACAGTGATCTTCTATTGCAATGATGTCCCCAATGCATGTGTGGGAGTGACACTCGATCTTCATATATGAAGCTTAATAGTATAAATCGTTGGATATTTCCTATTCTTTTAAATGAATCCCAATAGCGAACATTTACTTGATTTGGTTGTTATGTAACTAAAAACTATCTCATACTTTAAAGATCAGCTAAACATTATCATCAGGTGTAATAAAAACGTTTCTTAGCATATAACCAACCTTACAGCATAACCGAAAACTTCCATATTTTCTTTGCACAAAAGCTATTTCGCAAAGTTATCAACCTTAAGCTTTCATTCTAGAAACATATTAGAAATGCATGTTCACGCTCAAAGGAACGTATTTTCTAAACTAATTCGCAGCGTCAATACGTAAGCCGGGGAATGATAAAAAATGCCGCCGTATCTCGCGGCTTGAGGGGCGCGGAGGGGAGACAGGGAGGGGGGGGAGTGAATCCGACCTCCTTTATTTTTCACCCTAACATTTTATTACGTCATGCCCGTTTTTTATACGTATTTGCGGCGCGTGGCCAATGATAACGTTCGGTAACAGCGTTATAAGCTCCGTGAGACGTGAGCCACGTCAGCAACTTTTTATCCATTTGGGAGTTTTATGCAGTCCACGTCAAATGAATTTAAATTCGGCTGGAGTTTCCAGTTTTAGAGGTTACGCTTGAATTTTTAATTGTTCTCGTCTGAAACTTGTTCTGCTGAATTAGTTCTGTAGTGTGATCTTTGCTCGTGATATAGTCGAATTCATCACTATCCCTTAAAGTACAAGATCTGACCGTAAAAGTATTAGTGAGCCTATTGAACGATGAATAATTTTAATGAAAAAAATACTTTCATTTCATCCTAAAAGCTCGATATTTCTAGAAACAGATTACTTGATAACAATGATCGCAAAACAGACCCTTGGCCTCTTAAAATAAATGTTTTCACTTAACTAAACACAATCAGAATGGCCACAATAAAAACGCCACATTCAATCGAATACTTTAATTTAGAAATCATTCCGACCGACTGAAAAGAGAAATAGAATAAAGAGTATGTTGGAGAAAATATAACTTTGTATCGGAAAGGCAGGAAAGCGCGCAAGACATTTTTATCGTGTTAAATCTCGTGGAAAATGTTTCAGGGTCCGTTAAGGCCTCGACGGACGTGGAGCGGCCGATTCCCTGGCGACGCGTCTGGAGGGACCCTTATACGACAACCCTTATATTGATGTTAATTAAGGGTTCGGACATGGAATAGAAACGTATATGTCTACGGTTTTGTATTTACGGTTTCAAGAAGTTTTAGGTTATTATATCTCTGAATTGGATTGCTGAGTAATTGATGAGATCTTCTATCGTCTTCTGACTTTGCCTGGCTATTAAAGTATCGTAAACATTTATATAAATTTACTTTTTCCGTAACTCATTTATTTATTTATGGGATTAATTTATTGCTAACCAAGCAATCATTGAAATATGTATACTAACCAAAGATTCGGAATTTCTAGAAGGTTAACAATTTATAAGCATTTTAAAAATAAACCGTAAGGTCGAATATTTCTAAACAAGAATTGTGAATTCCAATACACATACGTACATAGGTACACTGCAAAACACGACACAATACATTAACCAACTCATACTTTTTGCCATTGTCTCCACAGAACTGTACTCGAAATATTTCCCAATGAAACAGTTTATCGAATACAAAAGTTATCTAGTTCCAACTCGATTCGAACATGTCTTTGTTTGTTACTCGAGATAAAACTTTTGAAGGCCACATACTTACGAATGGCTTGTTCCACGCGATTATCACGTACGTTATAGATTTAGTTCGGGTTTGTGGTAATGTTTGGTATTGTTTCAGTTCTTGGGGAAATCTATGAGGCGTGATACATGAGACAGCGGTGGAAACTAAAATGGTGATGGGCTGATGGCGATGATAATGAAGCTCCTGGAAAATGGAATAATTTCATTCATGCACTAATGACTGGCTGTTTTTTTTTTACAAATCATTAAACGATATTATTTTTCGTATTTTCTTGTGTTTGATTTTACCCGAGTATTATACATTTAGAAATTCAAGATTTTATTGGATTTTAAACGCGATTTATTCATTATATAATTATATACTGGCGTTTCGTCTCGCTCGCTGCAAAGTGATTATTTTTACTCTTAGATTCATTACTTCTAGATATTATTTTTACTTCACGAATAGAGACTCTATTACCAAAATGTAGAGTCATTAAAATTTAATTGTTTATGTGTATTTCACTATATTCTTCTATTGTACAGGACTGTAAGATAGAAAATATTCATTCGTAATAAAAAAACACGAAACATGAAAATAATTAAAACCGAGCCAAAACTGGCAATGAATTTAAAAATTGTAGTCTTTAATACAGTTCAAAAATAGAATACATATAAAGCAAACAAAATGCTTATTTATTTTAGCGTATACCGGCAAAACATTTATTCATAATATTTTTTTCACAATTATATTGAGTGTTTTTGTTGAACAAAGAACAATGCAATAATCGTAGTTATACTAAAATAGCACATTCATTAATTATTATAATGTTATGTCAAGGGCTGTATACCTACTGCTACTCTCATCTTAACTGAAATTATAGATGACTAAAAAATTACTAAACCAATATTAAAAAATGCCGTTGGCTATGTCTTTTGGAGTAATTATTATTATTTAACAAACCTTAACGACTTCTGAATCTATTTCCAATAACAATTAAACTGTAATTAATAATTTGAGTTTGAGTTTAATAAAAAAATGTAGAGACAGTCCTTAAAGCTGTTCTTAATTTCTGTCTCAGAAATATTTTTGAAGTGAAACTTCTTTATCGGGGTTGCAAAAAATTTTGTGTAACATTTTTTCGTTACGCGCCATCTTGTTTTTATCCCTACCACGCGTGATTGACGTATTTCTGTAAATCTTTTTTTTTTTTGAAAAATAAGGTCATAAAGAAGTTTCACTTCTTACGTGTGTACACTAGTACACGCACACATTTTTTAAGTATAATAATATTGGCCTTGTGTGGCGTCCTGTAAGTATGTAGAATTACTAAATATTTAATGCTTAGGTCGTTAGGTGTACTTATTAGAAGTGTCATACGAAACATTGTATAAAAAAACTATGAATATTATTTTATCCCACATAAAACGAAACATAGATTTTTTAACGTTCCACGCATGACGTTACAAAATTACACAGAATAAAATTTAAGCACAATAATAAACGTTATAGATTTGTAATACATTTTATAGAAACCACGTTTTCACAATTTTTCAAAATGGCCGCCATCATTCCGTAACAAATGAAACGTCTACAAATCGTATGGTGCACTTTTCGGCAATTCATTTGGTCCCCTTAACTAATTAGCGTCCCGGCGCCGCTCGTGAAAGTTACGAAGCGTTCCGGTTTACATTTGGTCATGTAATTTGTCTGTTTGTTTTATTTCAAACGGAATTTTGTAATGCGATGTTTTAAGGGTAATAGTTGTTAATGATACTGTCACATGAATTTGGAAATACGGTTTGTTACTAGTGTAAGAATAGTTGGATCTTTATGGTGAGATTTTTTAGGTTGTTTTACTTCGTTTTAACGACATTAACAATTGGTTTTATCAAAGTAAACTACCAGTAAACTAAAGTTAGCGTCATAATTAAATATTATATAATATAATGTCTGTAACAAAATAATACTCCTACGAACAATCATATCTTATCTTTGTTTCTTTAGCATATGTATGTATGTATTTTGACAACGCGGGTGAATCTGCGGGCTACTGCCAGTATTTTATAATCTATCAAAATAATATTAAACCATTATAAAAATCTGCAAATACACTCTCAAAGATGTCTCTCAGCACTAAAAAGGGATGAGGTATCCTCAAATATTCTCGAAACCACTTAAAAATTCACAGGCCATTTAAGTAATGAAATTGTAACTTTTTCTATAAAGGCTGTAGCGTTTAATTTCCTCTCAACAGAACCCTCTCAATTTGAGGAAGCCTCTTAAAAGGTTATATCGCTGATGCTAAACAATTAATTCTACCAAATTAAAACTCAAATTAACTTTGATAAATATGTTTTTACTAATTATAAAAGAAATTTGATGCGAACTGAAGACCGTGAATACCATGTTGTTTTCTAACCGAACTTATGGTTTTTAGTTTTATTTTTGTCACTAGGTGCTTATAAACCAATAACAAGAAATATTTTCGCTTGTATTTTTAAGGTTTCCTCATCTTACACAGTATAATATATTCACTGGGAAGTTAACTTTGATTATTATAATATTATGTGAATAAATATCGCGCTTATACTTTCTTTTAAAATAGTAAAATAGGATGCAGAAGAGCCCTATTTAAATACAGTTCTACCTTTTCAGCAATATATCTTCTGCAGTCTTTCAGTAATAAATTAATGTCTCGAATAATAACTTACAAAGCTTGCAAAGTCCGCTAATGCCAGTGCGATCCACAAAAAAACTAAAAACACAGTAACTAGCTTTTTGCATAATTCGCTTTTAATCCAACCCAGTTCTGTAGCAGAGAGGTAAAACAGCGATTTATAAAATCAATAGTGGCGCTGGAATAAATCTTTGGCGGACAAATCACTACGGGCTGTGGGAGGGGGGAGGGGGGACAAATTAGTTAACGAGTCACCCCGGAGTTGCACCAGCAATGAATTGACAGAAAAACAACCGCGACCCAGTCGGAGCGCGCTGGGACGTTTTATATTTCGGCTCTAATTAGTCATTAATAAACGAAATGCCTTGGAGACATGGGGTTTTTTGCGGGAAAACTTCAGTGTGAAATACGGGATGGAATTACTATGGGCGAGTTTTGATTATAACGTGTAGAAAAGCGGGTGAATGTGAAGGGTGTTACATAACGTGGTACTGGTCTTGTAAGGTTGATGACTTGCTCCCAGTAGACGAGTACGATGTGGGATTGTTATTCATATTCACAATTGACACATTTTTAGATAAATCTAACTTTTTATTGTTACTTCTTGATGGAAAGAAATGAAAATGCTAAATTTTATTTAGCTTCTAAGTACATGAGCATGGAAAAAATACAGCATGCTTTTCTGATATGTGAACAAGGAAGGAGAATTGTTATTCTTCTAGAAAAATCTGCTGATTAGATCTGAATAACTTTATATAAATTAAACCAACACGACATTTTTTTCCACGAAACAACTAAACTCATGCATAGCATACCTTTTTCCCCAACTAAATCTAGTCCGCAAATTCATTAGTACCTTCATTCCAAACGTCAGGGCAATGCATATAGCCGATTCAATACAAACCGGTGGCCGGAGAACATGCCCCTATACAAGATAGCTCAGATGTCGTCTAGATTAACCTTCAGATAGCCTGTTTGATCTACAAACATGTCTACTCCGAACATGTCGGATTCACCATTGCGTAACCGACATACAACGCTGCTGATATATTGTGCAAATACAGCCTGGATATTGGCTATCTTGAGGAATAATTAAATGTTTTTAAGGTATCAGAGGTGTATTTTTGGAACTAGAAATCTTAGATAGGAATGGAATCCTATCTAACTTTTTCCCGTCTCAATTACGCTGTAAATGAAGATAATTATTTTAATACGAGAGTGTAAACATCAAAATGCAATGTAATTAGTAGCTAGGATCCTAAATGAGAGAATACTGGAACTGCGTTTTCGGTTTGAAATAATCTAGTTAATTTTAGGAATTAGTCATAATTAACAGACAAAAGTTTTAGTTTTCATTCTGGGAACTTTTTTATTTATAAATTTGTTACATTACGCACATTAATGGAATAGATTCAGACATTAGGTTTTTCTTAGCCCCTAATCATTAAAACCCAGAAAACAAGGGGTGTATTACATCAATTATCGTCAGTAAAAGGGAATTAGGCTCGTAAAAGCTGAGACCTACAACCCAGCATTAGCGATCGTAAAGCCGGAACGGTACATGCTATTGTTAAGCATTGTTAATTAATTTTAATTTATGGCAACTTTAAAATTGCATGTTTAGATTTTATGAGTGTAGTGCTCTAGTTCGCTGTAGAATCATGAAAATCAGCCACGCGTTAATTGTATACGTCGTTGTGTTATTTTAACTCTCTAGTTTTCTTGTTTTTAATAGTCGAGTTTTATATTCGTCATAGAATATTATTTCATGGTTTAAAACCAGTCCAAATATAAGTTCTGAAAACATACATTAAACACCTTTAAATCTCTGAAAACTGTCTTACTGTGTGACTGCCTAATTTACTTCTTGAGATCCCAAAAACTCAGTAAATGATTAAAAAAGTTAGATTTTCGAATATTAATGGACACCTGAAGAACATTTAACCTACTTTTATAATGGTGTACACGTATCAGTTCCCCACATCTTCAGTCACATTAAAATGATTGCATGTTTCACATTTTTTAGGATAATGTGTTGTAACATGCAAGTGTAGTACTTAACATTAAGATGACTTAACATGTAGAGGTGTGACACGAAGTTCATTATAATTTTCTCTGATTTCTTGGAAATGGTAGTAAAAACACTTTTTTCTGTCAGTCAAATTGATGAATAGTTAGGTTAGTGGCTAGGTTTTTTGTTCATTTCAGAACATTTAGGGCATTCTTTCATTAATATATGAAATTTTAAAACTTACAAATTAATTGGAATAAAAAAGTACTCTATAAAATATAATTTGATTTGATTGAATTTTTATTCAAAACACAATAGATCGTTAAATTCGTTCCAGATCGAAATAATACAACAACAAAAATCATCAGACCATAGAGACGTTTTACGAACATTATTTTCAGCACAAATTTTATTTCCACCAAACCGGACCGTTTGCGCACAGCGCAGGGTTTGATCCAAAGTCAGCGGCTATTCACCATTTTGTATATTCCCTGCCTGGCGCTTCGTGTTAATTAAACGAATAACGCTGCACTTTATTTAATATTTAGCAGCTTTTGAAAGCTCCACCGCCGTGTTTTATACAATTAATTCATAATATGCGGTGTTAATAGAATTTTGTTTTTGTTTAATTAGGTTTAAGCGTATGTATGGTTTCAAGATAAATATTCAACAATCAACAAATTGTGTTATTAGCGCGTATTAATTCTTTTAACCCTATAAAGTAATGAAATGCGAATGACAGTTTGGTGTGTTAAGTATTCGAGTTTAATCTCGAAAATTTTTGAAATGTACATCTAGAACATCTTTAAATTCATTCCACAGCATTTAATTCATTTCTCAGTACTAAATAGATTCAAATATTTAAATAGTGCACCATTCAAACAGTCTGGACACTAATCCAATGTGACAGAAACTGGTAACAGTTCAAAATTCAAGTGAGTTTGTCAAAGCGACAGCGCGGTCACGTGCTGACAGGCGATTATGAACTTTGTGACGAGGTGTTAAGTCTTAAATCTGCACGATAAACTATTTAAGCCATTCATCCTCCTGTTTTAAAGCCTTTTCACTGAAATACAAGAATATCAGACATTTGTGAAACTAGAAAATAAATAATGGTTGCGATGTTTTAGTAGCATATATACGCAGTAAAACTTTTAAAATGAAAATTGAAAAGTTTAAGTAGTTGGTTGGTAAAGTAAGTATAAAATATAAATTCATAAAGATCACCTCTAAAGTATGGCTAAACAATCAGATAGATAAGCCGAATCCAATTCATAAGGACTGAACAGTCGAGTAACGAAGTTTAGTCCCTTTTTAAAGCCGCTTATAGGTAAACAAAATTCAAAACAGTTCTTTGCATCTTGCAAGTACCACAGCTACAAATATGCTCCATAAAATGCGGTCACAATTTGAACCAAATAAAGCCAACAATGTTAAAAACAATGGCCGACATTCTACAAACATGTAGACTGGCTAACCGCTTGAAATTTATTACGACGGAAAAATACTCGGAAAGAATTGCGAATAAGTGGATTTAGATCGTGAATTGCATAGTTAGTGCTTTGACTCCCGGCGGACGGGCGAAACGCTGTTGAGGCAGTTTTTCAATTCTTACAATTGTTTTAGCGAGCCAATAATCCGATGCTACAAAGTGTAAAGGCAGATTAACGCAATTGATACAATGATTATCTTTTAAGTAGTTAGTATTTTCTTATGTTTGGTTTTACGCCAGTATTATACATTTAGAAATTAAAGATTTTAATGGATTATAAACCCGATTTATTATTATATCATTATCCGGATGTTTCGCACACTTCGCAGCGAGCACACGGGGAGACTGACTCATAACAATACAATGAATAAATCGCGTTTAAAATCCTTTAAAATATTAAATTTCTATATCTTTTATGTATTTATTACCATAACCAGAATATTATGGAAAAAGGCTGCGTGGCAGGCCCAAAATCAGATGGCGAGACGAACTAAAATTGTTCACATAGGAAGATGTGGACGGAGGGAAGAGAGGCCCAGCAGTGGGACAGCCATTGCTGAATAAAAAAAAATACTTCTGACGTGGTTAAGTAATACAAAGTAAATATCATAGGTGTGGATTAATTAATTCGATAAGCCATAACTAAAATACATAACATTTTTGATGGCGCGCATAAAGCTAATTATAAGTTGTCCCGGTTGGATATAAAATTGGGAACTGATTAAAATTCTGTTCTGTGATTTAACAAATTAATGAGTTGCTACAACCGCGCTTTGCTTTAAATAAAATATTTATTGTAAAAAATATTTATATAGAGATACACAAACGACGCAAGATGTCCATAATAGTGAGACATGAATACTATTAAATATTGAATTTCAATTCGATACAAGATGATTTACCTGTTAACTACTGTTTATTTTATTATTTTATTTATTATCGCAACATATTATATTTAGAAAAGCTTTGTGCGTATTTTACTTAGAGGGAAAAAGTAGAGTTTTGTATAATGACCGATACATTTTTCAATCATCACTACATAGTATAAAACAAAGTCGCTTTCCCTGTCCCTATGTCCCTATGTCCCTTTGTACGCTTAAATCTTTGAAACTACGCAACGGATTTTGATGCGGTTTTTTTTAATAGATAGAGTGATTCAAGAGGAAGGTTTATATGTATAATAACATCCATTAAATAGTGGAGAAGTACTGTTATTTTTGAGGTTTCTAATGTGATGTCGTAAAAAATTACATTGTTTCCGCTTATATTGCAAACGCAGGCTGAACCCTACGAGTTTTATCAAAATAATGTACTAAGTATTATACACATTGAAAAGGTCTACAGAAAAGTCCGCGATGATATATGTCTATCTCTTATGGATAACCCACAATAACATTTTTTTGTCATTTACTTTTTACGACGAATAATAGCTAATTTTCGAAGCGATTTTCACCAATACAGCATTAATCCTTAACCAATTAAATACCTAGAATACATTGTTCATTTAATATAGATCTATATGGCACTTTACACCGTATGATTTAAGTGAATATTTTCGAAGATATTACAGATTTAAAAATTGCGGGACGTAGCGTTTGCGGCGGTACCGGCCGGCCGGGCCGCTATGTTTTTATATACAACGTTCACAGTTTTTCTGTAGTGTATTTAGTATCAGCATTGCACCCGTGCGAAGCCGGGGCGGGTCGCTAGTTTTATATAAACTATAATGTGGATTTTTTTTCCTATTGTTTCTTATCTAATCTAAAATAATCACAAAACTGCTTAGTGATGTTAATACATAAATCAAGTTGATAAATAACACAATATTTCACAAAGTCCTAGTTTTCGAAGCTTTCTTCAACAATAACGTAGTGTAAACGTAAGGGGTATTTTATAAATCATGAGCGATCAACGAAGTGGTTCCCTTTCGTTATTCTTGTAACGAATGTGCACTTAGCACGATACTTTCTTATTCTAGATTTTTAGCTTCAACTATTTCCTTAGAAACGTGACCGATAATCTACTTTTGTAGTAGTACTTTTGTAAGTATCAAATTTTGGTTAGTGGCCTAGTTGTTATTTTGTGTTGATTTATCTATTTGCTAGGAGGTTAGTAATTAATGGCAGCTGTTGCAATCGCCTATTCCTGCAAATTTATCTTGATACTATCAAAAATGGATAGAAATCATCGGCAAGATCTTAAATAAAGATTTCGGCGGCAAACATTCACCAATCCTACTTCGCAAGTCAGTTAATATAATCTTAATCTTCTTATATATAAAAATGAATCGCAAAATGTGTTGGTAAGCGCATAACTCGAGAACGGGTGGACCGATTTCGATAATTCTTTTTTTATTATATTCCTTGAAGTACGAGGATGGTTCTTATGTAGAGAAAACGTAAATATTATGTACCACGGGCGAAGCCGGGGCGGACCGCTAGTATTATAATATAAATCTCATGTCATAATGTTTGTCCTCAATGGACTCCTAAAACCACTTAACCGATTATAATAAAATTCGCACACCATGTGCAGTTCGATCCAACTTGAGAGATAGGATAGGTTTTATACCGGAAATCCCACGGGAAATGCGGGGTTTTCCCTGAAAACGCGGGCGAAGCCGCGGGCGGAAAGCTAGTTTATGAATAAAAAATACATGCATTTTTTATAACTACAGTTTAAATACGCCACCAGCATTAATATAACTAAAAGGTAAAAATATACATTTTCTGGCCGCAGCGCAAACTAAACAGTGAAACACAAGGAGACATCTAATTTGCCATCCGTTTAATTAACACATCCATTAAAATAATAGCTGTTAAAGCTCTACAGCATGACGATAAATTTCTATAACGCGGGAATAAATCAGGGTAAAGCAAAAACTGCATTATGCAGTTTTATATAACAGTATTCAGTTAAAAATATTACGAGGTACAAAATGTAGGCGTCGCGTGTCCGCGGCGTTAAATAATGTGGAGGCATGAAATGGATTTATTATACAGATATGGAAAGTAAAAATTGCGAGGAATTCATATTTTTAAAGGGATTTAAGAATCACTTATTCAATTTAACCTGGCCTTGCCTTTTATAGATTGATACACGCACGTTTAAATGGACATGGAGAAAATTGGAACGATAAGGTTTATTTTTCTTGTTATATTTTTAGATGTGAACTTTAAATAAAAGAAACATTGCTCTGCATTTACATGTACCGTATACCTACTACAATATAATACGGTATCCGTTAAACTAGTAACAGTGATTTTACAACTATTGTCTGCATGTTTCCGCGGTAGTCTAGCTAAAGTTGGTCTAAAAATATATAGGAACAGGAATAGAATTCACACGTACCTATCGAAATCCTGTCAACGAGTACTTGCAAGTACTTCACAGGTACCATAAGAAATCCTCTTCCGCATATAGTATATTTATACATAATCCCTCAACCCATAAAGTGCGCCTCACGCGCGCACATTAAACGCGCACTAAACTTTGACGCTTCCTTTTATTCACCAATAACCGCCGTAAACCGTGTCCTACGTGACGCACGTGACTGCAAATATGGATGCCTGATAAAAAGGTATACTTAATGTTTAGACAATAGTTACATTTTGTAAAATGTTAAATGTTAACAAGCAAGTTTTAATCCGTGCGTTCGTATGTGCCGATAAAGACCAATATTATGAGCGACGTAAAATTATATTTCAGTTGTAGGCATGCGAGCTTCTTAATTCTATTATGGTTTTAACGACATAATATAGCAATTCTTGTATATATTTTTTAACATAAAAGAGTGAAAAATATATAGTTATAGGACAAAAAAATCTTCCAGTATTAGTTACACATATAATGTATTCGCAGTATCTCATATTCCTATTAAACATTTCATATAATACGGATAACTGTTAATCACTTTTGTAACTATAATGACACGAAAACCTAATCCAACAAAATAATTGCCTACAACGTGGTTTTACCACAGAGCCTAACGCGATCAAACCAGAACATGAATATACATATATAATAATCCACATGTATGTTGGTTCAGCTTGTTTATTCAGTAACCATTGAACCCTAAATTTGTATTATTTACTTCATTTCATTTCCACGTAGCCTTTTTTATTAAAACGGTTGTTTTCGTCGGTTCGTGAACTAAAAAAGCGTTGATAGACACTTGATATTAAAAGGGTATTCAATAAATCTTTCGGAGAAATCGGTCAAACGTTAGACTACTCTATACGTTTTTCAGAGAATTACATATTTGTTAAAATAATAAATGAACCGAAAATTTATTTTGTCAAAGAATCAATTATTATACATTTTTAAAACGTTAAAGGGGATATTCCGGGATTCCATCACTTTCAGTGGACTATAAAAGAGCACCGATTCATGTTTTTTTAAATAATATACTTACATCGTCCTGCACTTTTAGAAGACACTTACCTGTGAAAGAGAAAAACACATTATAAAAATAAAATAGTACGCGTACATCTTAATTATTTCAAAGATTTAAAAAGTATTAACTTTCATGTAGAAAACCTTTGCTTAATGCAATATACAATGATGTTTAAAGCACTCTGTATTCTAGGATTTAACAAATATTAAAAAAATATTGTAATACATGTAATTTAGAAACGTCTAAAGAATACAGTATTGTAATCCCGTTAAAAAACATTACTATTTCAATGAATATAAAATACATAAAATTTTACATATCCTCACAAAAGTTAGTCAATTTAAAAGAATGTTTCAATTAAAGTTAGTCAGACTGAAGCACTAAGAACAGTTAGGAAACCTAGCTCCCTGGAGACTAGTTGAAACCACTTCTCTTAATATCTAAGTGATTCTCACTGAGATCCCGGTATTATATTTTAGTAATAGTTTTTAATTAAACCTTAGTATCCGCTTTCATCCTTTGATCTTTCTTAACTATTGTTTGGTAAATAATTGTGTAATAATTGAGTTTATACTTGCCACGTATACAAATTTGTTGGAAAATATATCACGAATTAAGAAATAAGATACTTAACAAGAAAAAAGTGCTAAAAGTTAAATGAGATAAGTAAAAACTCTACATATTTTTTAATTCCAGTTCAGCATGAATATAATTATTTGCAGATTAATAAATAAACCGTTTAGTAATATACCGTATAAAAATATTTGCTGGGACTCGCGTCGAACGCTGGGGGTTGTGATGGAATAAATTTGAATATGCTGCTGCTTACTCTTCCTCACACCCTGAAACCTATAACTCAGATTATTAATGGCTCCATTTTGACGTCGACGTTTCCCGATTTGTGGAAAAAAGCTTTGGTTCGGCCTCTGCCTAAGAATCGTAACCCTGTTTCATTCAAGGATTTGAGGCCGATAAGTGTTTTGCCGTGCATGTCGAAGGTATTGGAGCGGGTTGTTTGTAGGCAACTTACGGAGTTTATTGAGAACAATAACTTGCTTCCCGTATTTCAGTCTGGTTTTAGGAAATGCCATAGTACCACAACAACTCTGTTGGACGTAACGGACAATGTATTGGCCGCTCAGGATAAGGGTATGTGTACCATCCTTGTGCTGCTTGATTTTTCCCGAGCATTTGATTGTATAAGTATTCCTTTGCTTCTGTCGAAGCTGCGTTACTATGGCTTTAGCCACAGCACAGTACACTGGTTTCACAGTTATTTATACAACCGTCAGCAGAGTGTCGAAATCAGATTGGATGATGGTAGCTCCGTATTTTCAGATTTTGGTCTTCTTGATAGAGGTGTTCCCCAAGGCTCTATTCTGGGCCCCATCCTATTTATTTTATACTCGGCCGATATAGTTAATTCAATAAAAAAGTGTAAGTTCCACATTTATGCCGATGATACTCAGGTTTATATTTCTTTCTTTCCGAATGATTTTGATAATGCTATAAAACACTTGAATGATGACCTTTCACGTATTGCAGATTGGGCTGACACAAATGCTTTGGTGTTAAATCCTGATAAGACAAAGTATATGTTATTCGGTGCAAAAAAGTATATCACATCTATGCCACCTTTTGATGTTAAAATCGTAGGTAAGACAATCCAGAGAGTTTACGAGGCGCGCAATCTAGGTCTTTATGTAGATAGCTCACTAAGATATGAGAAACATATCACTAACACAGTTAGTAATTGTTTTTTCCGTTTAAAAACTTTGTATAGAGTGCGTCCATACCTGTCGGAGGACCTTCGAGTGCGTTTGATAGAATCTTTGGTTCTATCTAAACTTAATTACGGTGATACTGTCTACGGTCCACGTCTCATGGCCAGAACCGAAAGGCTCGTACAAAGAGTACAGAATGCGTGTACGCGCTACTGTTACACAATTCCACCTCGCAGTCACGTCACGCCATTCTTAAATAAGCATGGAATTCTCAAGCTAAAGGCAAGGCGCCAATTGCATCTGGCGTCTCTTATGTTTGGGATCATCAAGACCCGTACGCCCATTTACCTTTATGAAAAGTTAAACTGGACAACCAATAGTCGGGATGTTGCGTGCAGAAGTTGCGCTCAGCCACTTATTATTCCTCAGCATAGATCGACTACTTTTAGAGGCAGCTTCCGCTATGCAGCATCAAAAATATGGAACGACTTGCCCCCACCGATTAGGTTATTGGTTAATATTAACACGTTCAAGAAACACCTTAAAAACTACTTGATCGATGAGCAGCGTAGGATAAGCTAGTGTCCAGTTTCTGTTTCTGTTTTTGTGTTCTGTTCTTTCACTGAATTTTATTATTATATTTGATGTGTTTGTAGCTTTGGACAATGTTCTTTATTTTAGGCCTGCGTGTAATTTAATATGATGTATAATGTAATGTATATATGTACCTATATCTGTTTTATTGTATTATTTTATTATATTACTTTATAATTATATGTGATATCTTATATATAAAATTCTCGTGTCACAATGTTAGTCTGCATACTCCTCCGAAACGGGTGGACCGATTCTCATGAAATTTTCTGTGCATATCGGGTAAGTCTGAGATTCGGCTAACATCTATTTTTCATATGTACCACGGGCGAAGCCGGGGCGGGCCGCTAGTTTATATATATGATTTTCATACACTCAAAATGCACTACTTACTTATTATAAACACTATTTTAATTATTATTATCATTGCGTCGTCTCACGTCCGTGAGTCGGATCTTAAAGGGATCTTGTTGAAAACCAGCGCCAGGCATAATATGCCTGGCACATGCTGAACTTGGTCCTTTTTGGCGATACGGGGGCACTTTCATATTACATTGATTTATTTTTTGTTTTATTTTATTATTGTTTTCCATTTCTTTTTTGTATGTTTTTGTTTTGCTTTTATTAATGTTTTGTGATGATTGTGTCTTACTGATTGCCGAATAAACGTATTTTCTTTCTTTCTTTCTTTCTTTCTAGTACATTTCTCAAAATAAACATAATTATCTGTAAATCTATGAAATGTGGGAAGTTATAAAATGTGGGCACGAGAATCAAAGACAAAAATTTTAATCAGTTGCGATAAATCTGAGTAATCTGTAAAAAACACATCTAAAAAAATACGCGGTGGATTTAGAACCTGTTTCTTTTGATTTCTAAGAATACATATTTTCATACAATTTTGAAAACCGAGTTATAATATGACATTCTGATATTGTCTTATTTTGTTTGAAGAGCTAAAATCGTAGCAACAATTATATATTTGTAAAAAAAATACACATTGGTCCAAAACAACAACCTCATGCACAATATAATTTCGATGATCGATCAATCAGTGAATATAAAACTAAAACATCATCATTATCTCTATATAACAATTTACCATCTACTAAAATTCATACTAAAGACAGATTTAGCCACAAAAGTTGTTTAAACCTGAGTCTCTAGATAGCGCAATGAAAGCCGAAGTGAAATTAAACTACAAATGTATATCGTTTCACTAATCCCTTTGTTGCGGCGAATACAAATTATATTCAATGTCTCGCCACTTGAGGGTTCTGTATAAATATAGCTTCGTATTAAATCTGAGCCGAAAATCGTACGGATATTGCATTTGGCTTGTTTATTCACTTATTGATTCAGCGATGGATATTCTGTTTATTGTGTTAGGTAAATAACGATTATAGGTTTTCAGTGCACTTGTACTTTCGTTGAAAATCTGTTAAAACTTTACCATTAATTTCGATATTTTAAACTAAATTTATAACTATATCTTTTTAATATTATTATCTAAATAGGTAAATTTTTATGTATTATTATATATTATACACATCCTGTTAAAATCATGCTCTACCGGCACTCCCGCTTTTCCGTCCTTCAGTGTTCAGTGACTTCCATATTTATTCAGTCTATAAGAAGTGGTTAAGATATCTCGACATTTACGACGGAAGTTTCTTTAATGAAAAGTATGTTCACCATTCACTAGAAACCGCAAGAACTTGCTTTTAATGATATATAAAACGCATGTACGCACCGCGCTAACTAGGTCACGCGTAAACCCTAGGCTTTAAAAATAAGGCTCAATAAATGAGTTATTCTCACAAGCTCTTGACCCGGGGAAGGAAGGGTTAAATGGGTTGCCATATACAAAACAATTTGTTTGAAGATCGCTTCAATTTGCGTTGATGTAAATGTGCGCACGGGGGTGGAATATTTGATAACAGGAAGATAAGTTCTTTCACCTTTTGGCTGTTGTCAAGTGTGTGAAATGAATTAACACGTTTGTGCTTTTCTGAGTCTAAAACACGTTAAATCGCGATAGTTTGTTTAAGTATAGATGGATGGATGTTTGTTACACTTTCACTTAAAAATTTCTAAACTGATTTGAATGAAACTTATCTGAATAACACATGAGCTATGGAAATACCTGAATTTGCTCGCGAGATCGTCTGCGGTGCAACCTAATGATATGCAAGTATAAGAAACAGTTTATAACGTGCGTAAATCAAACAATATAATTAATTAATCCAGTTATAATATCGATATTATGTATTTAATAATATGTTAATCCACGGTTTAATCAAGCTTCGTTTGCGTATCCATTGTTTATAAGATGTCATGAATTATTATTTACTTTATAGATAAAACAAGCTTGCAAACTGAAAACATGTGAAATAAGCAGTTAATAATATATTTGACTCACGATATGAATCTCTTTACTATTTGTGTTTTGTTTCCATTGTTTGAAGTTTATCTCAGTTTTTAACATTCTGGTCTTGGGTGATTTGGGTGTGTCAATGAAACATATCAACTTAATATGAGTTTTTAATTATACACCAAGTAAAAATTTAACTATACGAAATATAGTGGACTACAAAAGAATCCTTGATAGATTTTAATATAAGACATTTTATATAAAAAAAAAACTTTGCGAAGCTGCAGCGAAGCGAACGCGATTCGCTATTCACAAAGTTTATACGACGAAATGTGAAAATCTTAAACTCGTAATCGCCTTATCTTACGCGAGACAAGCAAAAGGCGCGCTAATGGCCCTTTAAAATGGCGCGATTTAGACAATCACTTATCCGACGAGTAATAATTAAGATAACACGATGTAATACTCCAGATACACTCACAAGTGTTTACCAAATAATAACATGTATGTAACGTTTTGGGGATCTACTTCAGATGTTTGAAAAAGGTTTTGTGACAAAATCTTAAATTTGTTTAGCACACACCGTTATTAAAATAACGCCTTTTACCAGGAAAGTGGCGGAAAAGATTCCTAAAAAATAAGAATCACCTTCATTAGTAACCTTTTGAACGTATCTCAGGGCTCAGGTCGTGATTTAATAAATAATTGTAACTGAATAAATCTTTTTTAAAGTAGAGTTGAAGTAAATTTCTTACCAATTTTTATAATAAAAAATTGTAAATTTGTTTAATACCTGTATTTAATATTTAGACAAGAAACAAAAGAACTAAACTTTATTAATAGAAAGAAATTTAAACTTAAAGAACAAGAAAATGTTTAAAAATTTTCATTGAAAAACATCTGCGGAGAAGCATTATTTTTTAAACTAATAGAAACTAGAAGCGGTAGAGCAAATGTATACGTTTATTTAAGAGAAGAAAAACAGAATAATATCATTTATTTTAACGCAAAATTAAAAGGCACCAGATTGAAAAGAACAGTCTATTCGTTATTTGAACCTCTGTGATATTATGACTAACTTATAAAATATGTATTTTTCTGCAATCAACATACAGCAGTGTTCAAAATATTGGTATTGCTCAAACAAAATTCCAAAGTACGAACGTCATAACGCGAACATTACTTCGCCGCCATTACGCCAGCAAATGAATAAATTCTCCAGAAAAATATCGCGATACAGATCAAAGAAATGTTCAATGTACGAACTGAACTGAACCCTTTGATGTCTATTTATGACCAGAAAGTTTGTAAGCCTCCGTGAAACAGCCGCAGTACAAGTTTAAATCTATACTAATATTATAAAGAGGAAAAGTTTGTAAGTATGTATGTATGTATGTATGTATGTATGTATGGTTTTCACGCAAAAACTACTGGACCGATTTCAAAAATTCTTTCACCATTAGAAAGCTGCATCTTTACTGAGCAACATAGGCTATATTGCATTTTCAAAAAAATTAGAGATCCTTACCAAAAATGCAATAATGTAACCCAAGGTGTAAAAAAATCCTCAATAAAAAATCTGTCATCGCGTGCGCTGCGGAATCTATTGAAGATAGAACAAAAAAATGTTCTACGGTATTATAGAATGGATCAATATCTACAAGAAAGTCCGCGATACCATATGTCCATCTTCAGTAGTTATGTTACTACAACAACTTTTTTACGTTTTCAAAGTAAATAGAAGTGCCGACAGTAATCAAACCATGTTATCGATACACATATATCCCATTATCCCATTAAATGATGTTTTATTATAGACTGTTTCAATACCAGCAAAATACTTTTTAAATGAAAAGAATTGGATATTCCATTCAAAAGATATAACGAATTTTTAAAAGTGTCAATCTACAGAAAATAGTAGGTATACTGTTCGAGCAGGCCGTAGTGCGGGGGTCACGGAGGAATTCTACCAATATGCGTCTTGACGGAACACAGTGGGGTTTTGGTCGGTAGGAATCCGACATAACCCACGGCCCCTCCCCTGGAGGCCGTGGGTATCTATGAAAGATTTCCCCACTAAAACAAAAAAAAGGCCGTAGTGCGGGACGGGGTAAAGGTGATTATCATGTGATTAAAAATTAAACCTATAGTCCGACCTATAGTAGACTTTTCACTGTAACGATATCGCTATCTATGCGGATGAAACCGCAGGGCATTGCTAGTATTTTATATAGAGGTGAATAAATGTCCGTAGAAAACAGCAAGCGAAGTGAAGTTAAAAATTGATAAATATTATATTGGTTGGAATGTGTTCTTGGAATATTTTTAATGCTTCAAAGAATTAAAATATGATAACGTATTATTATTTAATACATTTACGAAGACTCGATTTTTCAGATGTTACGCGTGTGGTTTCTATAATTTGTACTTTATTAGTATCTACGGGCAAATTGTCCATGAATCGTGACCACACACATAAGCACATTGCACCAGAAAGTTGTTAATATTTATTGTTTTATATGCACTTTGAATGAATATAAATATTCAGCTACATTAATAATTCTATGATTATACAAAAAATGTCTCCACCTCTTGTTGACCAAGACGGTAAGAAAACGTATTTTTAAAAATAAAACACTTCGTATATACGTACAGTAAAATGCTAAAAACTGTTAAGTTAAAAGTCTGTACTCGTAAACGAAGCAAGTAGACAGGTGACAGTTGAAATTTGCCAAATAATTCTCGCACGAAATGTTTACGGTAATCGCCTGCAGTTGCAAGGTGAAGCTTTATAAAGAAAACGAGGTGCAAACATACAATGACCTTATTTAACGATAAATATCGAGACAGAAAAGTGAAATATAATACGAGCTTTTTTGCTATAAAATGTAAAATTAATTGTGACAAACTTAGACTCTACATAAAGTGGAAAAGAAAAAAATTATTATGTTTATTTGGAAAAAAATGAATACACTCGTAAATTACCAGTAATTGTTTAGCAATGAATTCACTTGCCTGTAAAGTTTAAGTTATAATTATTGTTATACCTTTAGAGCATATTCAAATACCTTTAGATAATATTTTGATTTAAATCAAACTATACCTGTGACATTATGCACTAATATTCAGAGCAGATGCTATCATCAATCTTGAAATTTACTATAATATTATACCTCTATATTGGAGCATCATTACATTGTTACACGTATATCTACTAAGTTACAATGTAGCAAGCTATCCTGCGTTCAATTTCATTGTTTACCGTTTCTGTGCGAGCTATATTGCGAATAAAGTATATTCTGCATCATGTATGGGATATTGCTTGCCGATATATTTATTTAGGTAACTAGATACTGAACGCTAGTTTACCTTTAATCTGAAAACTTTATAGTTCAGGTCTTTAATGGATTGCTATAAATAGTTTTAATGGGCGTCCCCCAGGTATACGTTTTAGGCCCACTTTTGTTCCTATTTTACGTTAATGTTGCATATAATAATATCCCCATGAGGAACTGATTTCTTTCTTTATATAGATATTTATTAATAAATAAATATCTGCTATCAGCAAACTAAATATAGGAACGATTAATATCAAAGAAACAATTGAGTTTGAAATAACAATTTATAGCAATAGCTTACAAGAATTAAACCAACAGTCCAATTAAATGGAATAAGTACTATCACGAAATAGAAGTATAACCGTTTGTATAAAGGATAGCTTCGTTCAAAGATATTGCCGGCATTTATCTTGTGTGGCTAATCGCTTAGCGGGAGCATTTTTATTTCATTTCTCGAGTCTTCACGGTTTCCATCATGCATTGTTTCATATTGTGTTGTACGATGTCGATGCTTTTATTTTTATTAGATAAGTATAGAAAATAGAGCTGTAGGAATTGTTTATTGTAGAATTTTAAAATGTTGTAATAAGGTATTGTTAGTATCTTCTTAAACTAGCTATTAAGTTTATCGACAATTTGACTAACTGACCCACGTAATTTCGACTGTTCTCAATAGGAATATTTTTGGGACATTTTCACAGCTACTCAGCTCCTATTTAACCGAACCGTCCGCGTCATGTTAAATTTCTGTGACATTACTCGATACATTGATTATAAAAAAATGTTTCAATACGAGCTATAAGCCAATATATTCGGGTGATTAGTGCGTTCAGACAAACATGTAAATAAACTCATCTTTTACTATCTCGTGTTTTCAGTATACTTCTATGTATTAACGACCCCACAAACCCCATAACTTCAAAAAAGTAACAGCCAATTACCACTTCATACCCACCTTTATTTCGACCCGAAGAAAAACACATGTAACTAAAACTGCGGCACGGCGAGGTCTCATAACAAATTCAAATGTACAACGTGTTAAATAATTCCCATTATGGCAGGTCAGCGTGCAATGTTTACTGAAAACTGGCCGATTTAAAGCTGCCGTAACCATTTTATTGGTAATAACTATCTCGGACGTGATCGGACCGCGGGATGCTAACATCACTTTCGCATTACACGAAAATTACCCGGGAAATAGCCCAGGATTTCCCTGCGATATCTTTAGCCAACATTTGTACAATCTTGACCCGGCAACGTTTGATTCCCATTTACATATTGCCCTGGGAGCGCTTCGGGCTTCGCAATCGGATCGCTCAAACGGCTCTTTTAATTGTGTTTATAATCTAGTGATGGAGCAATGCGGCTAGAAGGGCTCTTAAATAGTTATTACAGGTCGTTTTTATCACAACATCTGAGATTATAATGTCTGATATGTATTTGTTTCATACTTAAGTGGATAAATCTTCATAGTTAGTAGGCAATACATATTCTGCACAGATGTTTAGACTCCGTCTATAATAAGCAATTGCTTAGTTATTTACAAACATTACTAGAATAAAATGGCTTGTTCTAGTTTTGTTATTCTCGTTCATCGTACTAAGAAAACGTTGAATTATTTATCTATTGATCGGTCTGGATGTCGATTATTTATGGAAATATTGTTGAAAAACCTTACCTTTAACAATATACCTTTAAAATTATGAATAACTTTTATCTGATCGACCACCAAAACTTGCCTATAAAATATTGAAACAGCTGATGCATAGAGCAAGAAGCGATCTTTCAAACATTTGACCTACTTTAACCTGTGAACAATTAATGCACAGATAAATAATCGGATCAGGATTTTAAGCGCGAAGCATCTTTTATTCATTGCGATGCAAACACAGCGATTTATTTGGAGCTGTCATCGTTTGCTCGAAGCAATAGTTGGACTCCGAGTTATGGCCGCCTTCCGCTCGGTAACGTTCGCTTTGCCGCCGTTATACTGAATTTCAGGAGCGTTAATAACAGATCAAAGGTGGCTCGGTGAACGCTCTTTTGTAGCGTTCGAAACTGAATATGAAAAAGCGAAATTATATTTGATGGAATGTTTGTCTCTTCGTCTCTTTTTGTCCGTAGTTGGTAATTTCTTTTTAGACAGGCTAAACTATTTTGTTGGAATATTAGGTGCTGTATTTTGTTTTGTCCGATATGACTTTGATACACCATAAAACAAAAAAAAAAACTAATTTACAAAAAAAAGATAAAAATTCTTAATACATTTACATTCAACTACCCTCCATTAATTTTCACTCGAATTATATCGCAGATATGAACAAAATTCACTTTAGGGTTTGATGAAACTCGTTTGGAACACGATGACTTGCTTGTTCACCCGGCGTGACGTGTCGGATCATCCCCAGGGTGCTAATGATGTCAGATTAAGTGAGCCCTGCTGAAGAGGTTGGTTTGTGCTTTTTAAAGCTTGTTTTTCATGTGTGGTACATTATGGTATAATTGTTGTTGTTTTTCTTTGCGCATAACAATATTGTGTATTTCATTTTTCAGAGGTAAATCGAAGACTCTGGTGCTACAAAAGTGCCCGGTGATACAAAGCTTATGTAATATTTATCATTTGACTGAATCATACATTCACAAAAACAAACATAAAATATTCACTTGTATATTCAGACAACACTACATAATTTATCCAATAGGAAAAGTACTCTCTTTCGTAGACTGTAGTGAAGGTCACCAACCACTATGCTAAGAGCCTACCTTAATATAATTTATATTTTCAATAGACCCACATTACCTTGAATGCGTTTAAAGCAAATAAAAAGGTGAGCAGAAAACTCATTACTACATTTCAAAGGGAAGGAAATAAAGTCGCTTTAATTCGAGTAAGGCAATCCGGATTAGAAGCACACAAACTCACAAACAATGGCCACGAGACGAGGGTCCCTTATCTGCGTCACCCGAGCGGTGAAAAACTTTTATTACTGGTTAAGTTAAATAATCCCTGTAAAAAGTAGAGATAAATTATTCAGTGGGAAGTTTATTTTATTAGTTGTGTAAATAGATTAGTGTTTGCTCGCGGTCGTTCTGCAATTGTTTTATTGCTCTCCGTGTTCCGTTTCAATTTATATGTAGTTGTATTTGACTTGTAATATTCATATTATAGTTGTCGTGACTGTATTTGATCTATGTGCAAACGATGGACACAAATAAGAAGGTAGATAGACATACGTGAATACACTATCTATTACCTAATTGTTGGTTGACGAATCAAAACCTACTGAACCGATTCAGCGCACATTCAAACGTAGACTTTCATTATACAGATTATTATGAATGCCGTGGAAAGTCGAAGCAGCGAGATAGCTCATAAAATTAAGGCCACTTGTCAGAACGTTTGAGTCATTTACAAAAGTCGCACCAGCAGTTCGTGAGTAAAAAATTCTGCATAAACGTTTCGATAAAAATATACCAATATTTATGTGAATTCAAGCGAAGCAAGAGATATAAAACACGAACATGAAACGTGATGCCCTGTCTGGATTATGTAATATAGAAAGATTGCATAATCTCAGCTCTCAAAGGCTAGATTATAGATTTACATAGCTTAGCCGACGTTGATAACGCTTTTATCATATTTATGAGTTCTATATTGAAAATAAGTTTGACGGATTTTTAATGCTTCTGTAAATTCTTAAGTTATTTGAACATTGAAAAAGTTACAGCATTATTAATGTCTGATATTCAATGAAGCTTAAACATCTTATTAAAATCTTCGGGGATCAAAATCATTTACAGTTTAGGATGGTTATAATTATTATTTTAATAGAAAATACGAAGTTAGTGAATTTATTGTTCTACCTGTGAAAAAATTAACGTAGTTTCTGTTACCATCCCAATCATTATTATTTCAATAGAAATGCACACAGATAAAGACATGTTGGCATTTGGCATCAAAGAATAACATAAAAATCAGGCATGTGTTGCAGAAGAATTATCTGCAAAGTTGCATTTCAGTGGCGACCGCTATAACTAGACTTCCGTAACCTAATTTCTTTTAAATCCCAATATCTTTGCTGATGGGCTAACTAGATCAAGAAAGCGAGAAAGCGTTGGCGTTCCCTAACAGGATCACAAATTATCGAGCCAAGGCGAGCACTTTATGAGTATTCGCAAAGGGAAAACATCGCTGGTCTCTGAAAGCGAGACGCAAACTTGGCTTCGTTACCAAGTTAGCGACAAATTAGCCGCTAAGTGCTGGACGAGTTGTGGGACACTCGATGTATGCAAATTCTTAAATACATATAATGTAGTCTTGGAAAGACCATACGAATATAGCCAAAACCATGTTATCGATTTTAGTAGACTATTACCTATACTAAAGCATAATATCTCAAATATTACATACAACTACACGTAGAAATCGGAGTTGGATTGATTAAATTTCAGTTATAATTTTAATAACCTATCTTCATGGTAATTTTACACAAGAACTAAGAAATCCTGTGTTCTATCCCATTGGGACTAAAACAACTTGCTTCAAAAGTAGATAGATCAGTGAAACACATGTCCAAAGCCCCATACCCCACAAGGGGACAAGGGGTTTTGTAAATATAATTAACATATACCTCAGGCAACGTGTCGAAGTGTTCCCACAAATAGCCATCTTGCCGACTTGCCGACTTGTTACCGACTTCGGGACTAATTAGCACGCAACTTACTTGCTACTTATTGTTTTGTCCTAAGTGTTTAGTTTGAGACTATTATCCGCTAACAATAGAATTGGTGATGTACGCCAAGAATGGCGTGTACATTTTGCATATTTTGGTAGATTTCGTCTAATAGCGGTTGTTTTCGGTGGTAAATGGTAAAATTATTTTATGTCCATTCAATGGTGCTTCTAGGAGAAATCTAATTGACAAAATAAATGTTTGAGTTTAAGGTTTTTAATGTAACATTAGACACTATTAAATTCTAAAGGTACAAAAATCAAAAAGTTACAAAAATCACATCTCTTGTGAAATAGTAAGTGCAACCGTAGATATCATATTTCCTATAGATCAAAAGATAGTACATTTTAAACAGTATCCGATTACCATATTATAGAGACAATAATAATTAAGTAGGTTACAAAAAATGGGTAATCAATACCAGTATAAAGGCACGTCCCAATCCAGCTTTGATAGGTCAATCGGTAAGTAATATCCCAGATCGTGATTTAGCTTCCCTTAGTTACCTTCCCGGTCACCCTGGCAGAGGCCCAGATGTGTTAAGTGCTCGAAGTCTCTAATTGAATTATTACAACCGGCTAAATCGTGAAGCAATTAGTGAAATAGTGTTTGTATGAAACGTGTTAGTTTTGACTGGAGCGGGCGTGACCGGTTCCGCGTTTGACTAATTGACTTTTGATTGGATTAGTCTTTTGTTATAGAATCATGTTTTGGGGGGTTATAATCACTAACAAGGTTAAGACTAACGCTACCTTATATTCTTAGATTCATATTATTGCTTGCTTTTAATTGGCCTTTTCAGTTTTTGTAGATAAGATTGATCAGTTCAATAGATTTAAGCTCAATTATTTTCCGAGTTAAAAGGAAATAAATACTAATCTCCTCGACTATATAATGTATTATTGTTTCGTAGATTAAAAATAGGCTCAATTTATAATTCACGCTAGAAATGTGATAAATATACCCTCCAGTTGGTATTTTATGTCGGCAGCAGTTGGAATTTTTCAAAGGGTGGATCGGAATGAGGTTGGAACCGACAGAGCCGAGGGTCCAGTCCCACGAGAGAGCACAATTTGCGGTCTCAGATGTAACCATTTGCTTACTGATGCTGTACATACTGAAATCATTTCGTTTCGACGCTTCTGCCATTTTTGTGGGTTATTTTTATGATAAGTAATTTTGTGGATTGAAATTGATTTTGTATTGATATGTTTTTTTTGTGGTTTGATATGTGGTTTGAAATTCTACTTCCTGCTGCTATTATAAATGCCAATGTTTGTGAGGGTATTTATATTGATTTAATATTGTGCGTCGTTGAATCGGATCTGGATGAGCTTTCATAGAGTCTTAATATTATACAATAATAATTGAAATACAAAATGTTGGTACAATATTGGTTTATAATTAAATTAAACATAAGCAAAAAAGAGTCCTAAACAAATATTTTATTAATGAATATTAATTAATTTAGAATTAAAATTTTATTCCAATAATATCTTAAATATTTGAAATTTTCCACACGACAAGATAGCTTTTATAAACTCAAAGACAAATGTATCTAAGATATTTTTTAATAGATTTATCAAAAATTCGAATAAATAGTTCTGTTCAAAAAGCGAACTTTACAACTATATGCAAAAAATAAAGATTGTCTGTAAGTTTTTACGATTAGATCAGGGTTTTAAGTATTTGTTAGGTATTATTGGTTTCTTGGTGGGTACTTAATAGTATGTACCTAATTACAAATGATGTTAGAATAATGCATCTTTAACCAGCGTTAACTGATGTCACTACTCACACTATAAATTCACACTATTTTAATCCTCTACCCGACGGTTGCCTGGAAGAAATGGCTTATAGCCATAAGGCCACCCACTGTATGCCGATTGTATCTTTTATTTTGTATTTCCTTACTATACAGTGAAGAATAAATAAATACAAATATAAAGTTCACAATTTTTTTTCGACAATATAATTTATTTACTTTCGGCCATATTAAATAACATAAATATTCAAATATAATAAAACGCTCGCAGTTTATTTAGCAGAATCAAATCACAATAATTGATGGCATAAATAAAACAAATTCGTTAAAACGCGATATAAAATATTGAAATGTTAAGCTGATTCCGTTCAGCTGCAGCAGATGAATAATAAATAAATAAGAGTTTTTAGCAAATTGCTTTTAACATAACTTACACATGATAGTGCGTTATACATAAATTGCTTTTACTGTAGATATAAATATATGTATACTTATCATAATGAACCGTTAAAAATAATAATAATTGTGTACCTTGTATCTTATTTTTCACATATTTTATATTGGATACTAGCTTACCGCCCGCGGCTTCGCCCGCTTTGTCTAAAACCTAATAAGTTATATACTAAAACCTACCTCTTTAATCACTCTATCTATTAAAAAAACCGCATCAAAATCCGTTGCGTAGTTTTAAAGATTTAAGCATACAAAGGGACATAGGGAAATAGGGACAGAGAAAGCGACTTTGTTTTATACTATGCAATGATTACTGTATGAATAAATGTTGAATTTAAAGATTGAGCTTTACTTTATATTATTTGTATGCACATTTATTGCATAAAATGCATAACGAGTTCCAGCGCACAAAAGAAAAAATAAAACTCACCAAAAAGGTTTATGAAAAAATTGAATAACTTCATATTGAATATTACCTTTAAATTGGGAAATCATTTAACCTGAAAATCGGTAAAATGAGAGAGGAAATATTTTCGTTTTTTACCTTCCAATTAAACGAAACTTTGTTTAAAATTTAATCATGCATATAAAGCAACGTCGTTTGGTCTGAATTCGCTTCAATTGACCACAGTTTAACCGAGTTTAAACCATATTTTACACGTTTAAACTGCTTGCTTATCACTCGTTATTACATACAAAAGGATGTTAATATTGCAACATGTTTTATTCGGCTTATAATCAATCCTACAGCCAATATATTAACGTTATAGCTCGATTTAATGTTTGTGATAATATTAAATTGTTGTACATTTAATGTTTGAATGCCTTAACATGACAAAAATCGTGCCAAACGGCCACCACTTACCACGTCATTCCTCTCCCAACTATAAAGTTGTTACTAAATGTAGTCTTTCAGAATGTCGGATGTTTTTACAGCAGTGTTAGCGTTGGCTGCACAATTTCCCTCTCAGCAATCTGCAGGATCGCAAATTAGCATAAGCTGGGCGTTCGTTAGTCTGTCCGTCGCAAACTGATGTGGGGAAATTCCCGCCTCCTTACATTGTTTACGACATTTACTTTTACCCTTTTTAAGTCTTCTGTGAAATTTTATTAATGTTATAATGTAAAACGTTCGCCTGGAACACTAGAGCAACGAAAATGGATGTAATAAGTTATTTTTATCATGAAAACTAAGAAGATAAGTTAGGATAGGATGGGAAAACGCATTGGAGAGATTTAAAAGCAAATACGAAGAGACGGAAGAGTGAAACCGTAGGCGGAATATCTATAAAAATATCAACGCTTTACTAAGCAAGTAATACAAGGCATGATTAATGATTATATTTTTACCACTACACTACTATTATACCTTACGTATAACACTTCTATTATGTGTAACGAAGAAATATATAATCAGACGTTTCTCCGCTAGAAATCGACAAATTCCCGTTGTATTAAAGTTAAATTGATCGATGAAACTTGACCCGTGGCACCTCAGTTCCACAAAAGCCGACAGCCGCAAAAGGAAAACTGTTTTGAAATAAAACCCAGAGGTATCGAGTGGCAGCCGGCAGGTCAGGGCTGATATCAACTGCAGATACTTCGCTAATTTACCCAGCTTTCTTTGTCTTGTCATGCTTATAAACGTAGGTGTTAATAGATGATTATATGTTTCGAATTTATAACGTATTTTTATGTATAGGCTTTGTAAGTAGTGCTTAAACGAATACAGATATTCACAGCATCATGAAATTGAAATAATTTTAAAAGAGCCTTATACTTTTTAATAAGCTTTTCTTTGTGTAGTAGTGTATTCATTTCTTTATTTGTTGTTAAAGAGATTCTTTAAGAATTCTAGAATTTATTATCTAGTTTAGAAATGAAGAACTAGAACTTTTATATTTTAATACATTTGTGAATGTCCTTTGAGGGCTTTAAAAAATATTTGTTGTATAAGCAATTTGAGCAGTAATTGCGCAAAACTATAGTATTGTCTAGCAATAAATTCTTTGACGATAAAAATAACGCGATATAGCAGTTTTTGTTCTAATGTTTTTGATCTTATATATTTGACACATTATCGTATCCCAACGGTTTTATAAAAAGCCTCTTAATATTAATACAATTGGAGAAAATCTAATACAGATTACTGCACGTCCGCGATCCTATACAAAGGATGTCACAAAGAAGCGGGTTTTGTTCGTAGATTTACGAGATTAGAGGATATTTCCTCACTTGGCATAATGAGATGAGGGCAGATAAACAATGGTGAATACTTTTATTCACCTATTTACTTTTGTTTTTATTATCATTATTTTCATGAATTGTGTATTATTTAGTTATATGCACGTTATTTTATCGCTTGATAGACCAAAGCGTAAATATTTGTTTTATGACAAAATTCGATGCAACATATTGTAAATAATTACTGACCGTATTTCAACGCTATGACCATCAAAACCTTATCAGCAGTCGTACTTTCCAACTTTTAAATTAAAAACACAGCTATCACAGTCGATGCGACAAGAAAAAGGCCATCTATTTAAACCATCGACGTGACCACAAATTTATAGCTAGAAAACCGCGCGTGAACTACACACAATCATTTATCACAGAAATTCACCTACAATTTTCCTAACGATACGAACACATGGTTTTATTAGCACAGCCCAAATTTAGGGTTATTATAATAACAGTTATTTAAATATCTCTATTATTTCGTCGAATTAATTTGATCTCTCCATAGTGTCAGTGATTTGTTTATTCGCGTTAATTTATAATTATATTAAAATTTAATTGCATTTGGATTGTATCAGACGCTTCGGATTTGTTCGTTTAATTCTGTTTTATTGCAAGTTTAGTTCGGTTTACGGTTATGACTGTTTTAATTGGTAATTTGTTAAATAATTAAGAAGAGAGCTTGTTTGTATTCATAATTAAAATCCATTTCATAAAATTAAAGTAATTAGTGATGTGTTGGTATTATTAAAATTTCAAATGTAATTATAGCTCTATTTAATTTTATTCATTTTAATGAAATATACCAGTCAAGTTTTATGTATGATACCTTAATACTTTTTATTCGCATAATAAAAGAATAAAAAAAGAAAATAAAAAGTATTAGTATACCTATTTCTTGAGCTGCTCTACTACACACGTATATATGAAGGTACGCATATTAAGTTTAAAATATACTGGATACAATTCAGCAAGTTAAAAACATTTTAATTTAACAACATATGAATTATTAGAAAGTCTACAAACAAAGATAAGTACTAGACTATTCATTTTTCAACGACGACAGAGCACGGAAGACTTAAATAGATTTCCAATGATAATAAAGTGAAATCCGCTGCTTGCAAAGTTTTCTGGCAACACTATTCAATTTGCAGCGGATCTCTGTAGATAAAGAATTGCCAAAACGTTATCGCACACCGGCTCATCTTGAAATCCTACTAATATTATAAATGTGAAAGTTTGTGAGGATGTGTGTGTTTGTTACTCTTTCACGCAAATACCACTGAACCGATTACAATGAAATTTAGCACACATATAGAGGGTAACTTGGATTAGCACATAGGATAGGTTTTATCCCGGAAATCCCACGGGAACGGGAACTATGCGGGTTTTCCTTTGAAAACGCGGGCGAAAATCTAGTCTATTATAATTTACAATTTCCGAGTTAAATTAGCCAAATGCCGTAATTCGTTTGACTTGCCTAAATCAACCTTCATTATAATTACATTTTGTTGATCGAACTATTAAATACTTCGAAACTTTTATTGGATTTTGTTGGAAAGTTAAACAAAGATTTAGTGTAAATTATATTTCATAAAAATTTGAGCGCAGATTGTGTAATTAAATGTAGAATTTAATTTAATCTCTTTGTTCGGCAAATATTTGATCTCGGCTGGAGTTTCTTAAGGCGTGTGCGATGTTGTATTTTGTATTAAACGAATTTTGGGATAGTATATTATTGTAGATATAAATTATACATCTCCGATACGTTATCTCCTTTTAATTTAAATTATAAAACAGAAACATTACGATATCTAGGTGTAATTTAGTAAAATATTGAATATCTACATACCTACATAAAGTAGAGCGTCGTAATCAATTAGCAAAACTTATTACCACCCAGGAAGAATATTATAATCTGCCGTTGATGAAGAATTTTTCAAAATCGGTCTAGTCGTTTAAGAGGTTAAACATTCAAACAATATTGCTCCATGTAATTTTAATGTGGATAATTTGCCAAATAGAAGACGTAATTCGAAACAACGTAATAAATGCAATGGCGCCATTAATTTGAAAGATAAAAACATTGAACGTAATTTGCGCACTCTGGACGATAAAAATTTATGCACTGGGCTAAATTGGCTCCGGACAAATATTTTGCGAGCCTCATTTACGTTTGAATATAAATTTTTATGTCATTGCACATATTGTATTGCCTATCGTCGATTTTAAAGGTTGTGGTTTTCAAGATATGGTCATTATATTTTACTAGCTGAGCTCCGCGGTTTCACCCGCATTGCTCCGCTCCTCTTGGTCTTAGCGTGATGATATATAGCCTATAGTCTTCCTCGATAAATGGGCTATCTAACACCGAAATAATTTTTCAGTAGTTCCTGAGATTAGCGCGTTCAAACAAACAAACAAATTTTTCAGTTTTATAATATTAGTATAGATTGTAATTTCAAATACATAGTTAAGTTTGTTTTCTTAAATTATTATTATAAAATAATAATTATTTATTTGGTGTAAAGGTTGTAGGCACTATTAGCTGCTGCAATATTAGACGAGATATTTACACTTGTTTTAATGAGAAAGACAGCTTCCCGAGATAACTAGGAGTCTAAGAACCATCTTGATAGACAAGTCTGAATAAAAAATGCTTTCAAATTGGTTCATTAGTATGTGAGCTATTTCACAGAAAAATTGATCAAATTTATCACTCATTCTATAGTAAAATATATTTATAGATTACGCAGAGATGTATATCGCAATGTTTACTGTAAATTTTTCCAGAAATGAGAACAATATGGAATAATGTTGTAAAACTATAAAATTTCTTACGCTTCTGAATAAATTACTAAAAGAAACTAAATGAAGAGGCGAAGTTTTAGCAAATACAAAAGTTTTAGAGCAACAAACGCGAAATTAGCTTGAACATAAACTCGGGAACTTAGCAACAACTTGCAGCGTGGTGGCAGCAACGCAACGGGTTACTTGAACATACTTTAAATTTTAATATTATTTAGGAAATTTAACATATTCATTTATGGAACCAATTCAACGAAAATATGCGGTAGAGAAATTCATTTTAAATTCAATCTAATTGATATGAAACAGTTCATGTTAATGTTCCTACATTCTTGAAAGATGCAAAATGTATTAAAAGGCTTTAAAATATAATCAAAGTATAATTAAAATATATTTTAATAGCCTTGTTATGATATAAAAATCGTTATTGTTTATTATAATTTACGGAATACATCAACACACATCAAGTATTCAAGTGAATCTCTTAAACTTGTAGTTTCAAAACAAGCTGCTTTCCATTCATAATACTTGAAAATAATAAAATTGTTGTATAAAATGCACTGTTAAATGAGTCTTAAATATGTTAGTGCCTTGTTTAATTCACTATAATTGTATTAAAAGAACAGGAACAAAGTTCCAATGCACATTTAGAGTTAAAGAGGGTCTGATAAGAGATCACTTTCCGTTATCTTTTAAAATCAGAATGTGTGTGGCGTGTGCTTCTTGCGATTTCTAAGAAGCATTTCAGAAGAACTCTCAACAACTTAAGACAATAACAAGTGAAGTTCCAATCCCCGGGGGCATGGGCCACACATGATACATCTGTTTCGCGGCAGTTTTATTGTAGGTATCAAAGAAAGAAAAATAAGTATTTCACATATGCTTTTTTTTTGTTTTGTGTCTATACAATTATGAAGTCGGTATTTTAGATTCCATATTTAAGAAGATTTTTAACACGCAATTATCTCCACTTGTCGTGTTTATCGACTCCTTTAGACTTCACTTTCACCCACTTAAAACGGACATATTTAATTCAAACATTGTAAAAAAATCAAAGATCGGTGACAAAAGTACTTATAGGTATAGGTAGTACTCTTAGGTGACAATACATTAATTTCGTGAGACATCAATCAATATTTACAAGTTCTACTTATATTAGTTAGCAATTTCAGTTTGAATTTGTTTTCGTGAAAGATTGTAAAACTTATATTCTGAGTAGATAGAAGATCTTTCATTGCTCAGTCCGTCCGTCCATCGTCAATGTGATAACATCGATTTTCATAGAAATTATTTTCGAATTCTTAACAAAATATTTTGTTCATTGGATTCCTTTGGAATATATTTACATAGGATTCGTGAGTAATGAATATTGATTACAATAAAACGGTTTTGTTTATTCACAATCAATAATTTAAGATGATTATGTTGAAAATATGATCCTGAATACATTGCTTTTAAAATACTTGCATTATAGCTGATATTATGTGGTTCATTTGTTTGTAGAATACTAAAAAAAATGTGTGCGTGTACTAGTGTACACACGTAAGAAGTGAAACTTCTTTATGACCTTATTTTTCAAAAAACAATTTACCTACTTTATGCAACTTTACAGAAATACGTCAATCACGCGTGGTAGGGATAAGAAAAAGATGGCGCGTAAAGGAAAAATGTCACGCGTAACGAAAAAATGTTACACTAAATTTTTTTCCAACCCCGATAAAGAAGTTTCACTTCAAAAATACATCACCATATTATAATGTTTAATATGCAATAAAAATAATATAAAATTTATATGAAGAAAATTATACACAGAGAAATTATTCTGTGCACATAAGCAGAAAATGTTACTTCATACGAACTAAGTTTATTTAGCATACAGGAGGAAAGTTGCTGCACAACTGTTTTAGAGATTCAAGAAAATTCGCACTGAGAAATCTACGGACCCTTGTTCTTTGAATTGAAGATTATAATTAATATCAAATGTTTATTTATTCTTATTTGTTTTATGTATGTCTTAATTAACTAACCAGAATTATAACTTTCGTTACTTTCTTCGCATAAAACAATATTTTTGAAGAATTGAAAATGAAATAACTCAAATAAACTATGTAGGTACATTTGTTTTGTAAAAATCAACAACCTTCATACATACAACTTACGAATAACAATTTCGCAACGCAAATCTACAACTTTTCCCATACATTACAATGAATGCATCGCTGAGATTCCACAAAGCATGCCCCTGTACTGCATTTTAAATCCTAAACACACGCATTACGATAGCTTTCAGCCTGACAAAGTTAAGATCATGTTATTGAATTTACATAGCATTGTGTTTAGATATGATCCAAGTCTGATGCTTTAAATTTCATTTTAGTAAACAAATAAATTTGATTTTCAAATTAAGATGTCTTGTAAATTGTATTTTGTTAGCAAGTTACTTTTAAATAAGGTATATTTAATAGTAATTAACTGAAAAGGTAAATTTCTTTTATAATGCTTGTTAGATTTTTTAATCTAAGCGTAATTAATATAAACAACTTTGTAACGTAAAAAGTTACGAAAACATTTTTTATTATAAAAATAAAAATAAAACAATGCTACAGGAAAATGTGGGCTTCTTGAAGGGTGTTGATGTGTATGTGTATCTGTGTGTCTAAGGCAATATACCCACCAAATGCTTAAACCTATTTCACTGCGGTTTTAACCAAAACCACTCGCTTGTAAAGGACATTATAAAAATTGGCAACTCACATTCCAAATTGTGCTCAACTACCGAAAAAGCGTTCAAAGCGAACAATCGTTAATTCAACAAATTACTTATTTGCATCGTTCGTGTCACTTATATAATGGAGGCTATATCTCATCGCTTCGGGATTACCTCGTGTTTCAGTTTAAGCACCCCCCTCCCTCTCCCCTGTATCCAGCGACCCCCCCTCCCCCCACTCAGCTTGATTGATGACAGACAATCTGTTGTACAAGATGGTATCGCGGTGCGCTATCGATTCCTTAAAGCTTTTGTGTTTTATCCCAGATACAATAGATCCATTATAATTGGATTAATTATTGGCGATGAATAGATATTATCTGAGAGAGTTGACTAGACGCTCGCCCCGGCTCTGTCCGCTTTAAAAACAGAGCGTGTGTCTCTCTCAGGAATATTTTTAGTTTTTACTGACCTACGTATATAAATCTGAACTGGCAGATAGCTCTGTATGATATTTGCATTTACTTTTACACATTTACATTTTACTATACCACAAAACATTATTAAATAATTATTCAAATCAACAACTCAACCATTAGGTATTTAATGCACCTATTAAAACATAGGTATACCTATTACTCTTAAATTTAATATTAATACCAATTTATTTAATGTTTATGTAATTAAATTGAACACATTTTCTCTCGCTCTAACTCACCAAACAATAACTGAATTAATGCTATAATAAGTGTTAGTGCAAACAGTTACCCACAATCAAAACTAACACAAAATCAAAGCGACAACATTCTAATCAGAATATCGTAATTACAGTAATGTCAGACTAACATCGGTTTGTACTAAAGTCCGCAAATAATTGCAATTACCCAGTGTTTTAATATAATAGCACGTGTAGCCTGTGGTCAGGATGGATACAATTTAATTCATCAAAACATGAAGCTTTTAAAACAACTGTTACGCTATTATTATTGTGTGGTAAATCGTTTTAATACAGGATGAATATTGAAAATAAGGTTGAATTTGTCAAGTGCAGGGGTCATTGGAAATGTCAGGAAATTGCAAAATATGATTGGTATATCATTATGAAATTACCTTTTATGCAAAACTATATTTTTTATTAATAATATATTTACTGAACCAATCGTCTAAAATAGAAAACAAAATTCAAATTTATTTCCAATCGTAAATCAATTTACTAGTCTGATATATTATTATGCATACCTATTATGCATAGCGAAATAGGGGATAGAATAGGAGAGACACACAATATAGGCTGTTCTATGTGTAACTGTAGTGTGACTGTGAACATAAGTTCTGACTGACCACAAAAACTGCTTGAATATGCACACACAATTTGTTTAAAAAATTCCGTGAATCTTTCAAAAAAATCATTTAGCGACTGCCTTTGATATACTACGCGTGAATAACGTCACATAATATAGCTCAGTTGATTAATTTATAACAAAATAAGAGAGGGCAACAAATCCGAGGGAACAAGAGGCTCTCCGAGAGGTCGCGCCCTCATATTTACATCATTAGATAATTAAAGAAAATCTTTTCCAAGTGCAGTAAAAGTGGATTTTACGCGCAATACCGCTCCTGGTAATTTTAATGGCGTTATAATATTCATGATTGCGGGTTTATTATCTTGCTCGGATAGAAAATAAACTTCTTTTATGACTTCCGTCGTAATAAATTTTCCACTATAGTAACTAGCTGTGTGCGGAGGCTTGGCAATTTTTGCGGGGGTTTGGCTACACGCGCTGATAAAACTATAAATAAATAAACGAGGTAATTAGGGCTTAGGGATTGTGAAATACTTAATTAATTATTACCTACTTGTCTTTTGAAAGTTCAGTTTCACGCAGCACGTGACTTTGACATTGCATAGGTATAAATTATACATATAGGTATACTTAGTAAACAAGTTTATTCAAATTAAAAAGCTATAATTATTAATTTGCTTTATTAAATTATTCATTAGATAAGAAAATGTTAAAACGTTTACATGAGTCTTACCACAGACTAGTCTTACTCTATATTATTTTTTTAAAGATTCAGCAATAAATTACCAAAATTTTGATACCTTCTACTTTACTATTTAAAATGCATTAAAACTTTTCATATGTGTATATCATCCTATATCCCTTTACTTAACACGTTCACTGCGGCATGTCCAGTATCGGGCCATCAGCGACTACACCACAGTGCGGCGCCCAAAATCGCAGTTTTCACCGTGGTGCGGCGAGGTTTTTTATATGTTAATCAATGACTAGAAAAGAGACAAATATATTTTTGTGATCACAGTTTGAAGTAGGACTCAATTTCGTTTAAAAATCGTATGGCAAAATATTGGACACACGCATAGAAAAGAAACCGTTTCTTTTGTGTGCGGCATGTCAAATATTTTGCCATGGACAAGCACCTCATGCCGCACTGTACTGCGAGCGCGCCGCGTGTCAATCTCGCATAGTGATGTACCAGGACCGCACGCGTCGTTATCAAATTTTTAAATGACAATGATACCTTAGAGGCTTTAGTTTTTTTACTTTCTTTTATTTCGTAGCATAAATGCAAAAATGTGATGACAGTTGTGAAAATAATATAAAACATTAAAACAAAAGTTACTGAACAAATTAAAACAAAAGTTACTGAACAATTTCCTGATAGTACTCTATCAAGTACCTTGTTTTATATGTGTTTTTTTTTTTGTATCGACGATCTCGTTATCTGTTAACAAACAGACTGAAATATACAAAATTGATTTATATCGATATCGATGTTTTATTTTACAGTGTTTCCCATCGCTATTACTGTAAACATGCCGTATCAACGCAGTGCGGGATGGCAAATAATTTTTCACAAAATCAGGGGTTTACATTTTCCCTCATATCTTTTAAACTATTGAGTCAAACTAAAAGCTATTTATGCGGTATATACAAGACTATATATACTACTAGCGGTCCGCCCCGGCTTCGCCCGTGGTACATGTTTACGTTTTCTCTACATAAGAACCATCCTCGTACTTCAAGGAATATAATAAAAAAAGAATTATCGAAATCGGTTCAGCCGTTCTCGAGTTATGCGCTTACCAACACATTTTGCGATTCATTTTTATATATAAGATTATCCGAAAAAAAAAATTTTGAAATATCTTGAAATTTCATGAAATTATTAACCTTCAAAGTCAGTAGGTGCGATGTGATAAAAATGGCTCATGACGCACAGTGGTGAACTTGCCGATGTGAAGTATTGAAGACATGCCGCAACAACGGTAAGTTTGGCATTTTAGGTGCCGCAGTGAACGTGTTAATATAGTACTCTGTAGTGCTATAGCGTATGGGGGTATACCCCACTCACGCGCAAGCGGTCATAATCAAATAATGAAGTGGGCACACAAGCTCATTATAGTCCAAGACGCGGCGGAACGCTCGCAATGTCGATTGATTCCTGACCCCGTTGTGGCTTTAATTACGTCGGACTGCTGCCGCCTCTCGACCTATCTCGCTTGTTTGTGCCGTGTATAATTGGAGCTTTCAAGGTCGCCGCTGAATACCCACTTGAATCTGAAATAATACCTTTAATAAAAACTTGCAAGCATTTTCCGCGTAAATTGCGCATAAAACAGATCTCTTTCAATGCGTTTCATTGTTTTATTTACGATTCCATTTTTGCGCTCAGTTTTGTTGGTATTTCAATGGTGGTATTTCAACTCTACATTTTTGATGTCGTATGAAAGGTTGAATGCGTTTTTTCGAAAAAATATTATAACTACATATTTTTACACATTGTTAAACAATATTGGTTGGGTAGAAACGCCGCGTAGTTTCATTGTCAACAGCAGGAAAAAGCAGCAAGAAAAGGAATTTTTAATTATATATTGGTAGAATTTGTTTAAAAGTTTTATTATGTCTATAGTGTGATTATAATAATATAAGACTTAACAAACTACATAATTGTGTCTTTAACAGTTAGTTTTGTACGGCACTTTAATAACAGCGACAGTTGCTACGAATATACCTAAAACTCATTTAGCGCTTTAAACTTTTAATAACGCAATATTTGTGTACACGAAAACTTAAATGAAAGTGCAAACTAAATATGAAATGAAGGTATACACCGCTGCATGTTTAGACGGAAGGAATAAATTCAGAGTTTAATTAACGCTTCAATGATCAAATGAATGGAGACAAATACGGCTAAATATATAAAGGCTAAGCGAAAGACTTTATGAATTTCATGTAATGTTTTGAAAGGAATTTTTTATTGAGAGAAACCGGTCAAGTGCAATAATGAGTCTATAGGTTGTGCTCATTGAAATTTTTATTCAATGTCTGTAAAAATAAAATGTTTTGACGCGATTTACGAGCGCCATGAATAGATTCTGTTGAATTTCTTTGGCGCGATGATTAATTAATGTCCCGTTTAAAATTATTTGATGTTTAGGCTTTTTGTATGCTTACCTTGAACTTGTTTGATGATTTTAGCGAAACTATTTACTTACGAGCGACTGTGAAATAGGTCAAGTTTAAACCGTCTCAAGAATTTAATGAAGTGTATGTAACACATTTATAACAAAAGTGTGAATCAACCATAAATAATTAATAACAAAATTATATCGATTGTGATTGACATTATTTACATGTAAACGGTATGGCAATTCGAGACATTCATTACTTTTACTTGCATAAATTAAACACATGCGAGTTGATATACGTTATGTAAGAGAGTAGGAAAAAGTCTAGATCCGCATTTTCTTCCGACTTCATTTGCTTTTACACCAACCTAAATCTTTCGTTTCGTATGTAACTGAGAATGTAACCATGTAATTGTTTTCGGCAATATGTATTTTTCTTGTTTTCTTGGTCGGATTAACATTAATAACAAACAAAAGTACATATAAAGAACGGGTGATATTTTAACATTAAACTAAATGGTAAGCATAATTATTATGTAGCTTTTAATGTAATAATAAAGATAAAAATAAATACATATAATTGAGATTACGCGTAACACGATGAGAGCGAGGTAAACACATTCATTACCAGCCTTTTTGTTTAATTAAGTATTGTGTCGCGAAGATATTCGATTTTAATCAGTTTAACTTATTTTGACACTTAATTAAGGTTCGGAGTATTTACATAAAAGTTCATTGTTTTATATTGTACCTCTATAGCTGCTTTACCCGTTTGATATTCACGTCCCATCCCAAGATATAATATAATTATGACCTTTTATAAAAAAATTGTTTTATACATAAAACTGATTGATATTCCTAATGTTGGCAAACATCTTACATCCATGTTTTCAAATATTATCCAAATACAGTTTTTCATTCATTTTTAGCAGTCAAACGCTTTTGTTTTATTAATTAAATATAATACCAAAGAGAATAATTGTTTGAATAAAAAGTAAAAAACAGCAGGTAACACAAGCTGAAACAAAAACAGGCTTATCCAAGGTGAATGAAGCGGCAATCTTGAAAAAATACTTTCATTTGAAAATCCCATAATCCGCCATTTTAAATTGGACACAATAGCGTTGCAGTAATGGGATCGGTAAGCAAAGATTTTCCTTAAACAATTAAGGGCTCTAAGCGAAACATTAAGGATATTATTAAAGTATTGTATTTGAAATTCGTATATATTTATATGAATTGAATTACAAACTTTAAAAATAATTTTATAATTCAGTGGTATATGAATAAACATCATGAATATTTAGAAAAATCTAATGTTCGGTGGAAACTACTGAAGAACTCGAATTTTAAATTATGTGTTTTAAATCCGTTTTCACAAGAATATCGTTTAATTCAACGACTATTTATAGCACGAGTTGTTTCCTCAATATTATCTTAAAAGCACATCTAATAAGTAAACTATTAAGTCCAAACAGTTTAAGCAAATTGTTACTTTTATTGGGGTATTTTATTATAATAAGGGGTGAAATATATTTGTTTTTAGTACGGGTAAATACATTTCCTTCGTTTATATGATATTGTAAAGGTTCAGCTGTAACGGGGCTCAGATGAAATTGTCTTTACAAAAGATTTTTATTTATTATTCCTCGTACACTCGCCTGTTGTCTGTTTACCCGCATTGTCTCTTGTTTTTGGTTAATTATTGAAGTTTTTTTACATTATTTGTAGATGTAATTGCGTTATTTTTATTGTAAAAGCATGGACTAATAGAATCTAAAAGTCAATGTTTTAAACCTTGTTTTAAATTTATTGTTTGTGTCAAGGAGACGATTTAGTACTTTATCATTATTCAATTTAACCAAGTTTTACCTTAAAAAGACATTTTGATATATTGTAAAAATATTTACAGTTATACTTAGAATGTTGTCAATAATATTATGTAGTAATTATTTATTAATCTGTGATCACTGATCATATAAAATCAAAAACACGTTGTATAAAGACAAAAAAATACACAGTCGCCATACAGAAGCAGTCTACATTTTTTAGTACAGTCTAACTGTTAATCATAATAATTGAGAGTAACAAAGCGAGATATACCTCGTCTAAAAAGAGGAGAAAATTTTTATTAAAAACACAGAGGAAAGTACTTAAAAATCAGGTGAGTCGCTGCCAAATTCGCGGTGAAAAAATGTATAAAATAACAAAGTTACTTGGCGGCGCTTTTGACCGACTTCGAAAGTGGATCAAAGCTGTTCGCAACAACAAATAAATAAAACATTCCGGTTTATGAATAAGTATAATTTTGGCAAACAGAAGGTGAGCACGTATTTTCTAAATGGACAGTTGCAAAGAAAAGCGGATCCATCTGGGCGAGCCGATGATGGTCGTAGACTTACAGGCGTCTGGATGCCGCCTGGGTATTTAACTGTTCGTACATTTTTGTTCTATGTTTAAGCAAATATCTATTTAGTTGAAAGGACAGTTATTTTTGTTGTCTGAATGTGGAGCTTTGCAGCTTATAAATATTATTGTAGCTCGGCATTCTCCTTATTAATTTCCAGTAATTTGTGGTACAAGATTAACTTCACAAAAGATTTAAACTTTAAACTATTGCTGAACACAAAAGTGACTCCAATGTTCACAGAAGACCTTAGTATACAACATCATTTTTCAGATGAGTATACACAATCATTACCTGACTAGACAATAGCCAAACAAAGGTACCTTGTTTAAAAGAGCGTGTGCGTGTGCCTGCGGCATCCAGCGCTCTACGCGTGCGGCGGCAGACGAACCGCTACTCTACCGCCTCATTATCGGCTAAAACGTGAGTCGAATTCGCCATTTTCCGAATTCGATATGTTTTTTCAACAAATGAAACAAAGGCGTCGATATAAACAATACTCGGGTTCGGCGCTATCTTCCCGATGCCTTTTTTAATTGAACGAAGGGTTTCTTTTGTTCCATTATCGTTAAATGGAAAAACATCGCTTTGGGGCTTTGTGTTATTATTAATAGCCGGCTAAATGAGATCGTATGTAGAAATAAAGCTAGCGGATATTGTGAGTCTTTCGTAAGCCTCCATTTTAGGTCGTTTCAATTAATTTGGTCTTAAAAGTATGCTCTGTGTAAATCGAATTGTGCTTTTATTTATGTCCGAAATAGCTCTGGTAATTTAATGTTTTAAAGAAATATAAAATAATTGTACTAGAACAAAAACTTGTGACTTTCAGATTAGTAACTGCATAATACCTATATCAAGACTTCATGATGACCCCCAGTTGTAAAACGTTAGACATTGTGAATTATGACATTCATTAAAGCAGACCATGAAATAGCAATTTTCTATAAAGATTTTGTACGAAAAAAAGCGATTAGAAATCTAAAAGGATTTCAAGGCACCGTCGGACACCGTGACTTGTCAAATTCAGAGGTCAAAGATTATCTCAGCGAGAGGAAGTCATGACAGATGAATGTTTTCTATTCCTTATTTTTAAAACGGCTGATAGTCCAGGAGGAATCGGCGCATGAGTACCGAAAACTATTCCACCTCAATTTTTTTACGTGATCCTCTTCAAATTGCCCTACTGATGATATAAATGCATGTTGCCATGGGGCAACCCGGTGCCATATTGTTTAAACCGAAATTGTTTAAACAATTGCAAGGAATTGTTATTTTTCAACCGGACAAATTTTTTTTATATTTTTTATCGAAATACCAATAAAAAAGGTCCAATTACTTTTCACGATAAAGTTAATATTTTCAAAGATATGAATTTTTTAAGGTTTGAAAAATCTCAAATTTGGGTACTTTCGACCCATGAAAAATATATTTTAAAAAAAAATAATATATAAGTAATATTTTTTTTTCAATTCTCTATACAATAGTTAATAATATTGTTAATAGAGATTTAAGAAAATTTCATTGTTTATATCTGTTTTTTAATTGTTAACTTCGCGCGCTCACAAGTACGCGCCGCTTACCTTTAAGTATCGCCGTCTCTCTCTTACTCATGCGCTGCATCGGCCTCTGTGTCTTGAATCATTATTTATCATTTATCTTAAAAACTATCAACTTTATCAAGATTTCTAAAGAGAGCAATCTTATTAATAATTAAATTGTCTACAATTTGTTTCTTATATATTTTTTTCTGAAATCAATTTTTTTAAAGTTATTTAAGCATAAATTGAAACATGTAATTAAAATTACTTTTTTGTCAGTTTATATTACTTTTTTGTTATTGAAACAGAAAGTAAGGTAAAAGACCCAGTTATTGACACTGGCCTAGTTGTTTGACACTCGCAATTTGATTTTAATTAAAAGAATGAAATGTTCTCAAAAAACCAAAGATCTTAAAATTTTTAATTCAAAAATTATATTTATTAATTTATTAGAATTGATTTGTTTTTTTTTTAACTAAAATAAAATTTAAAGTGTCAATAACTAGGTCTTTTACCTTATTAATTACATTGAATAACTTCTTCAAACGAAAGTTATAGATGGAGAAGTATGAAATAATAAAACAAGATTTAAAAATAAGTATTTATTTATTATCAATATTATTTTTATATATTATTTCAAAAATTGATTTCAGAAAAAAAGAAACAAATTGTAGACAATTTAATTATTAATAAGATTGCTCTCTTTAAAAATCTTGATAAAGTTGATAGTTTTTAAGATAAATGATAAATAATGATTCAAGACACAGAGAGGCCGATGCAGCGCATGAGTAAGAGAGAGACGGCGATACTTAAAGGTAAGCGGCGCGTACTTGTGAGCGCGCGAAGTTAACAATTAAAAAACAGATATAAACAATGAAATTTTCTTAAATCTCTATTAACAATATTATTAACTATTGTATAGAGAATTGAAAAAAAAATATTACTTATATATTATTTTTTTTTTAAATATATTTTTCATGGGTCGAAAGTACCCAAATTTGAGATTTTTCAAACCTTAAAAAATTCATATCTTTGAAAATATTAACTTTATCGTGAAAAGTAATTGGACCTTTTTTATTGGTATTTCGATAAAAAATATAAAAAAAATTTGTCCGGTTGAAAAATAACAATTCCTTGCAATTGTTTAAACAATTTCGGTTTAAACAATATGGCACCGGGTTGCCCCATGGCAACATGCATTTATATCATCAGTAGGGCAATTTGAAGAGGATCACGTAAAAAAATTGAGGTGGAATAGTTTTCGGTACTCATGCGCCGATTCCTCCTGGACTATGATAAAATGATACAGATAAAAAAAATGTTGTGTGGTTTTATGAAACCACGGTAAAAGTGAAACTGTTCGAACGGTTCCGAACACTGACGGTCGGCTGCCGAGTAGGTATACCTACTCGTCAGCCGCGATACACGCGACATGCGCTACACAGACCAAAAAGTTTGAGACGATGTAATAAAAGTTTCACTTTAAAATATAAAATTTAGATGAAAGCTTAATTATTTATACATTTAAATATGTATTTGTAACGTTTCTGAGTTTTAATGTAAGTAGTATATTTAAAAATCAGTGCCATACATGGCACTGATTTCTAAAATTCTTTTAAAATAAGCAATCTACATACTTTAAGTGAACAAATTGTGTTTATGAGTACTTAAACAAATCTTTAAACCTAAAGCCACATGATACATATTATGGACTTTATTTATCTCAGGTCAAACCGGCCGAAGCCGGAACAAACTCCTAAAGTGAAATAATCTAGGTAATTGGATTGTTTGAAATATTGGCTGAGTATATACAGATATGAACAGAAAGCCAAACAAATTCCATTTCCAAACATCCGAACTATTTCATCGGAGGCCCACTAAAATATTAATTATCTGTGTTTGTATTGTCGGCCATTTGTTAGCGGTTCAAGCACTGTGCCCGAATTCTAGGTAACAAGAACGAGCGGTAGCGGATATTGACAGGAATTTTCTAGAACCGACTCTTATCTCACTGACATAAAGTCGAAATTTGTTTACTGATAGGAAATATATCGATTTTCAAATCATATTAGAAGTGTAGTACACACATATCAACACAAAATAAGGTATTGTTTTTATCAGAAAAGTTTAAATTAGTGACACACGTGTTTGATCATAAGCTTATAAAGAACAGAATAAATACTGCTAATATAACAGTGCATATTAGGTTCTATTTCTAAATAATTCACTATTCTTTACAAATAAGTCTAAACGATTCTCATATCGCTTAGTGGTTTTTCGTTTGTCGTTTGTCGCTTGTCGCTATTCGCTATTCTTGTGACCATTACCTTAAAGACGGAGATAAATTTACAACCTGCCCTTGCGTAGGCACTTAGTGATAGGGGTGTTTAACATTAATTTATTTAGTGAACTCGAGTGCGTAATTTAAACGATGCTCTTTCCCTTTCAAAAGAAATAGTGGAACAAAGAAGATATATTTTCTTTCAGACAAATAACTATGAATTTTATTTATTGCCTGAACATTATTTTATTAGTCAAGTTCATGTTCATCTTGATATATGAAAAGCTCTTTAAATGAAAGGTAAAGAAAATTATTATCTAAACGAAATATTAAGCAAAAACATTGAAAGTATTAAAAAAGCAGCTAAAAATAATGTACATACTAGTACATTTGCCAACAAACTGGTAAAATGTATCCCTAAACAGAACTCACAACACACGAACGCTAGTAGCCAACCGTTATTCATCATTACCATCCACATTACATCTAACATTTTCGGCAGATATTAGTTCAATATATGTCGACGTGTCGGTTAAATTGACTAGAACTTGTATGGCCACGTAATTATCAGCACTAAATTCCACTGCAAGCAATTCATGCTAACATTTTGTTTCATTTGAAGTTTCCAATGCCCATATTATATGGCTCGAGAGACTTTCAAGATATATTGCAGTCTTAAAATAATCTAGATTGCGAGAGGAATCTATAATAGTTTAACATTAAGGAAATACCTTTCCTCATTTCAGTATGGAATGAAATCTCCAATGATAGGTTGGGGAGCAGTGGATAGCATTATAACTTCTCACTATGATGTGGATCTCAGAACTTAACTGGATTTCTTATTTAAATAGAACTGCTGCATTGAAACCAGAATGAAACAATTAGAGATGATATAATATTTGTAAGAATCTATGCATGCAAAGATCTTTCTTATAAAAATTCCACTCCTGCTAAAACCACCATGTAAAATAACAAAGTATAAAGTATGCTAAGTCAATCAGTCAAACGACCCCATTTTGGAGCTCAATTGCGTAGATATAGGAATCGATTGAGAGCGTTCAACGCATTCGAGAAAGTTCCGTGCAAACAGAGCAAATCACACCCGAACGTTTCAAGTGGTCCACAAATTTATAAACTTCGATTGTATGAGTTTCCAACTATTCGCCACGCCTCTCTTTGTCCGAATCGAAATTTGTTTTAACTCGTTCAAAATAATTTAGTGGAGAGCCATTTTGGAATCAACTATGAAAGTATTTGGTTAATAATTCAGGCGTCAATCCATGGATTTGTAGTGTTCCGGAAATTTGTTGTACACGTAGATAGCGTATAGTTTCATGCATTTCATGTGACATGATTTTATTATTAGGTAAAGTTGCTTTGTTATAATTGAAGAACTTTCAGCATCAATACATACTAGCACTACACTTGAAGCTAATAAGGGATACTATTTACCTATGTCTTAAAAAGTATAATAGGATTGTTTTATTACTGTCATAGAATACAATATAATATTATCTCACAATGGAGCCACCTTGCACCGTCAGATTGAACTTTTACAAGAAGGTGAACAAATATTATGCACTATAATTGTTCATTCATTCATAGTTTTGGAATAAAATATAAAATGCTTACGAATATAATAATCCCATTTTACTAATACCTTATACTATCTTAAACTCTTTTAATAAAATCCGCTCGAATACTCTTTTTCTTTGAATATATTTTAATTACAAAACTTAAATCATAGAAGTTGCAATCTATGACGAGGTCGAAGTTTTTAATTAAAGTTCACTCAAACTAGATTTAGTTGAAATAAAAGATGGTTTCAAGTTAAATACGTTTCTATATATTATATTCAAGAATTTAATGGCGTATAATTATGACATGTTTACAAAATATACAGTTCTATGAACATAATTTTATGTCATTTAGGTTATACGCAACTGTGACTTACTTGTAAAATAAACAAATTAAACATATTTTTATTTCTGTCAGTAATTTCTTATTTAGTAAACTAGACAAGTTTTGTATACAAATATATCATTAAAAAAAAGTAGACACTAAAACCAATATTGTCGTCGAACTAACAGCCTCTGACGGAATATTAAAAAGCCACAACACGGATTTACGCTATACATGCCTATAAATAATAATTATGTACATCCTAAATGCTGTTATAAATAAAGGAGGATCTTGTTAATGCTCGAAAGGATCCAAAGGTCCAAACAGGCATCGTTAACCACATTAGAACAAAAATTGCAAAGTTGTGCGAACTGAGACCCTCGTAAGCCTCTTATCGCATGCCTCTGCTCATATGCACACTTTTGATGTGGTTCCACTGAATATCAATTGAAATATTATTATACTTGCTTTGAAATATAGGATATTGTTGAAATATATTTTTAAAGAAAAGCTCCCGAAATAGGAAGTTCTCAGGTCGTAGCGTGTATTTTAAAATTTCGAAGGAACACTTGAATTGTAGAATGTAGAGCACTCCTTGCTTTGTGTGTTTATAAGTGTTATCATTTATCAATGAATTTGTTAATAATGTAATGGTAATATAATAATATGTTTATTTGGCTTCCACAGCGCTTATTACGTGAACTTATAGGTCATAATATTTAAGCTCGGTATCTAGAACTAATCAAAGTGTTTGTCTCGTTAATATTACCGAAACACAGCTAACAACAGAAAATTTATGTAGCATTGAACAATGTAAATAAAAAAAACCTCCTAGTGTTGGGAGAACAGCCTACGCTGATTATTATCATTTCAATTCAATGATAATAATTTAGTTGCTGACACTATTTATAAAGACAACATATATAATTAAAAAATGAATAAAGTACGAAATTTTCCTTACCTGAAAACTCCATTAATAATATACAGTTACATAACAGAACAAAATCTGAGTCAAGCTTCCCGAATACTATAAATAAATATCGTTGTACAAACACCGCATAAAAGGGTTCGCAAATGATTTATCTCTTAAAATGTATAACCCACTTTCATATGAACTCGCAATCTCCAATCTTTTTTAACTCGGAACTTCAATCGAATGTATTAAAGAAAAATAACAATAGAATCGAATTTCGCGTGCACCGATAAATCATCCCCGTCTCAAGTTATTGTAATCTCAGCACATTCAATAAAACCCATAAACGACTTGTCTGTTTGTCGCACGCAACTTTCGTCCTTATTGGCTTAAGTATAAAACTGTTGACAGACCAATATGAATTGCCGCTCCGAGAAATCTCAATAATTGTGTTTTCACAGTATTAGCGTGAATTGTGAGATTTATTTGACTTGCATTTGTGGTTTTAAAATGTATGTTTCTTCCTGTTTTGGTTTAATGATGAACTAATGTGAGGTTCTCTTTGCAGATAAAAGTTGAGTTTTAATGAAAAATCTTTTTACATTTCACATCATTTATAATTTTGTCGACTTCATCACCTCGTAATCTAATTGTAAAAATATTTTTTAAAGAATAAGTTAAATAATAGTTAGTCATGTCTTGCAAGCGAATGGATTGATATTTATCTTAACTACTTATTAGGTATTTGGGAATGAATTCTTCATTATACTTAATTATTATTTCAAAGTGAGTATTGTAAAGTAAATGTGAAGTAGAAATTAATTTTGAAATCCTTATTCAGTACCTAACTGCTAAGCTTTTGCATTAAAATTTGCAAAAAACGATAAATACCTAATATGTAATAATACCTAATAATACCTGATCATGTACCTACACATGTCTGTACATACGTAACATTTGTAAATGTCAATCAATGAGTCCCAAAAATGTTGCGCGGTGAAGTTAGCCACAGTTCATTCTACGCGCTGGCGGATCGCCAACATCTCCTGTTTATTGTAAATAAATGTCCAAAAATCTACTGTAAACTTTGTTCTAATCCCTCGCAGTATTTACTGAACCTTCTGCCAATATAATGCGCTGAATATTTTTAAATATCTAGAGGTGTTTTAAGCTTAGCGTAGGTGCACTAATTAAGTTTTAGGCTGTTTTTATTTAAAGAATCTTTACAACTCTACGTAATTCTTCTCACTCCTTTATAAAAGGAAATAATATTTCTAAGAAATGTACCTATATACAAATTAACGTTAATTATATTTCACTCTATTATATTACGTAAAACAACGGTTAGTGTCATTGAAACAAGAAGATACACATAACAAATTAATAACTTAAAAATTAAGTCAAACTTTCAAAATCACTATAAGTAATTAGTTTGGAAAATATTTGTTTATTAGCGGCCCGCCCCGTCTTCGCCCGTGGTACATATTAACTACTTTTTCTCTACATAAGAACCATCCTCGTACTTCAAGGAATACATATAATAAAAAAATAATTATCGAAATCGGTTCAGCCGTTCACACGTGATGCCGTGACAACGCGAAACGGGTTTCATTTTTGTATATTATATTATAGATTTAATAGAAGCGTGTTTTTATAGCTGATCTAAACAGGAGTGTCTGTGACTCGTGACATCATTTCATTATCCAGAACCATAAAGCAGTAACGGGCTAACTTGGCCCGTATTCATTAAAAATAATAAATTATCTTTTACGACGCCACCGTCGCTACACGAAATTATCAAAGCTTTATCGCTGAAACTATTGTTTTTTGGATTATCTTTTTAGGTCTGAAATAAATGCTGAGAAGATGGCGATTAAAAGTAGAAAGTTTGTGGGAAAGTTTATGAAACCATTTTCATTAAAAACGACTAATCGGATTTGGATGCATTTGGAAACAAAAACAAACACTACATTCAAAAAGCGCATACTTATTTTTATCGGGACGTCTGATGAACTTATAAAACCAATAACAATATAATATGTATTTGGTAAATTGTTTTATTTCTATACTTACATTACAAGAATTTAAATACAATGAAATAACAATGCTGTAGCGAATAAATACCTTCTTATTTATGCAACCTAAATAACGGCGAATTTAAAGTTGAAACGCATTTTCCAAAAAGCTGCAATATTTATTTAATACAAGTTAGAAATTAGTGTTTTTGAATCTGAGCTATTTACTTTGAAAGCTTATTTCTATGTAGAATCTACAAACATGAAATCAAAACAAACATAAGTTAATTTAATTTTATAATGAATGTTAATTTTTGCTGCCGCCGTATCTTTTCATAATGTTATAAAGTATAAAGTTTGAAATAGATATCTCCGAGCACAATAATATGATCTGTTTAAAATTCTTGTCGGTTCGTAACACCCGGTAAAGAACTATACCTACCTATGTAGGTATATCTTAATATATATAAATCTCGTGTCACAATGTTTGTCCTCAATGGACTCCTAAACCACTTAACCGATTATAATAAAATTCGCATACCATGTGCAGTTCGATCCAACTTGAGAGATGGGATAGGTTTTATCCCGAAAATCCCACGGGAAAGGGAACTATGCGGGGCTTTCTGTGAAAACGCGGGCGAAGCCGCGGGCGGAAAGCTAGTGTATAAATAAATGTTTATCTGTATGTCCTTCAAATAATGTAATGCCCTTTAAACTATGTATTTGTCATGATGATCATGTGAAATGCAAAGATCATGCAAAGTGTTATCCATGAGCCCACGAAGGTTTCTGAGTTGGTACGACCAATAAAATGTACCACAGACCTAGCCGAAGTGCACAACAACATTTATTATAAATAATTACACTTATATTGAACTTAAAGCTTTCAGTCAAACAACTCTCATATTGATTCAAAGATAATACTCATGGTATAAGACATTACCCGGGTCTCAAGTTACACGGTTCGGAGTGTTAAAATAAATCAGCGAGCGGTGTGGAAACTCGCATAATGATCTGAGACGAGTTCTTACAGGCATTTGTTCGTGATAATGACACTGTGCATATTCATAAGGCCGTGTTTACGTTGTAGCTAATGTGCCCGTTTTAAACGTAGCTTTGTACCTATGTTCTAATGGATTTTCTCGAACCTTCCATGCCGTTTGTTTTGGTGTCGGGTGTTGTAGAGTTAAAGACATACTTATCTATACTAATATTATAAAGAGGAAAGGTTTGTATGTATGTATGGTTTTCACGCATAAACTACTGGACCGATTTTGATGAAATTTGGCACAGATAATCTTTAGACCCTGAGAAAGAACATAGGCTACCTTTTATTGCGAAATATGTACCACGGGCGAAGCCGGGGCGGACCGCTAGTTTTGTTTATAAATGAGTTATGTTTATGAAATAAATTGTGTTATTTGTCGAGTTATTTGACGCAAGGAAAAAAAGCTGAAATAGTAAAGTAGGGATGTTATAAGACAAGGGACAGTGAAATGGGTAGGTAATAATAAAATATGTAATAAAATAAGTATGAAAATAACATTCACAGTATCAGGTACAGTTAAAAATAATTTGGAAAATCCAAAAGTGCACGCCTCATAATTTTTTTTTAATAAATATTTATTAATTATTATTTTTGTTTATTTAATAACAATTAAACCACATCGAATCAGACCCTGAAAAATGAAAGGGTTCTATTCCTGAGCATACTCAAGCGTAAGAGAAAAAAAAAGACTCGATTAGTAAAGTATTTCGGTCGCTATCGTGTTAACAAGAAAAAGGATCCGCACATACAGACACACGGACGTCCAAGACAGAACTTTTTTAAACTGTTTTTTAACTAGTTTAAATAACAAAAATGACATCAAAAATATCATGAACGTTAAAAATAGTGTTTTTTCTTAATATGTGTGTGTATGTATTATCTTACAAGTGCAATGTATGATACATAAAGACATTTTAAGTTTGAAAAATCAGATGTTTTGCGCGAAGTGACAGTAGTACCCACCTCAACGCTTCGCTTATGAGGCGTGCAAAATTGAGTCAAGTTATTACATCGTCCAACATCTAGCAAAAATACATTATGTGTAAAAATGATCTAGATATTATGTACCCTCAAACGATTATTCACAAAAATACAACAAAATAACAACAACTGAACCTCACGTACCATATAACGCAGAATATATTAACATTTCCTTACAGCTAATAACACCGAAACTCACAATAAATACGCAAAAACACAAAAACAACAAAACCGGCCAAGTGCGAGTCGGGCTCGCGCACAAAGGGTTCCGTAGCAGCAAATATAATAAATTACAGTTAAATCAACCTATCTCAAAAACTATAAGAGATACTTTGATCAAACCAAAAATCGTTGAAAGAGTTAATTAGCATGCATCACCTCTATTTTTTTTAGAATTTTATACCCCGTAGTTATAAAAATAGAGGGGGGGGGACATACTTTTTACGACTTTGAGAGCTGATATCTCAAAAACCGTTCACTTTAAGAAAAATGTTTTTTAGAAAACTTTATATCATTTTAAAAGACCTTTCCATTGATACCCCACACGGGTATGTACATCGAAAAAAAAAATTTCATCCCTCAGTTACATGTATGGGGGGCCCCACCCCCAATTCTTTTTTTTACTATTTAGTGTCATATTTTTGTAGCGGTTCATACAACACATATTCCCATCAAATTTCATCACTGTAGTACTTATAGTTTCCGAGTAAATCGGCTGTGACAGACGGACAGACGGACAGACGGACAGACGGACATGACGAAACTATAAGGGTGCACTCACACACATCAGTCACCGTCACGGCACGTCACCGGACAGGATTAAAAAAAAATATGTATCAATAGTTCTAGTATGACTCTGTTCCCACACGACAGTCGCCGGCACGAAATCTATCAGTGACGTCCCCGGTCAGGCACGTCAAATAATCTTTCCATACATGTATCATACTTTTATCCCCACTCACCCGGTGCCGTCACGTCTCAGTTCAGTCAGCGTCGTGCTACCGTCAATTGCTACTTGTTCTCTAGCATGACACACGTCTAATCACTGACTAACCTGATGTATGTGTTCAATGATTCAGTCAAACCGGCGACGTGACTGACGGACAACATGACGGTGACTGGTGTTTGTGGATACGTACACAAACCGTCACCGATCAGTCATCGGTGACTTGACGGTGACTGATGTGTGTGAGTGCACCCTTAGGGTTCCGTTTTTGCCATTTTGGCTACGGAACCCTAAAAAGCGGTGCGGTCATGTCTCTCCCGAAACGCATAAAGTTTCACTCGGAGCGGGTCGGATCCATTAGCAAGCAAACTTCCGTACTTTCTTAATTAAAAAACATAAAATATTATTCGACTTCGCGAAGGGATGTTAAATTGAGTTAGCTAACAAATTAAACATTTCAAAGGAGGTGAGAATAATTATTAAAAATTACTCGAAGAACAAACAGCGCACCCTCGATGGCTAATAGCTGTAACTTGCTAATTAACATCCAAACTGTTATTAAAAATTGTTCCTTGTACAGTGTACAGGGTATCGAAATAATTAAACTGTTTTTAGAAATTTTTGTTCGGCTTAGGGCCGATTTCTCAATGCTTGGATAAAACTTATTCGTCAAATCCATATTAATATTATAAATGCGAAAGTAACTCTGTCTGTCTGTCTGTTACTCAATCACGCCTTAACTACTGAACCAATTTGCATGAAATTTGGTATAGAGATATATTGATACCCGAGAAAGGCCACTTTTTATTGCGAAATATGTACAATAATATTATGTAGTAGTTAATAATATCAAATCTTTTTTATTTCTTACTTTTCCGTTTTTGAAGTCGGTTGTTTTTAACGCAGTTATTTTTATTTAATACTTTTTAGTGTATTTTTAAACACGAATCAAACGAGCCCAAACTCGATAAAGTCAAGTCAATATATTACTGAGTTCCTATGGCCACCTTCCGATTCCATCATCAAATCAGCTTCATGTCATGATAATGTTTCATCGCTATCAAATTTACATATAATTTTCACAAAAAGCTCTAATCGCATGGAGAGCTTAATTTTCACAAAAAGCTCTAATCGCACGGAGAGCTTAATTTTCACAAAAAGCTCTATTCGCACGGAAAGCTAAATTTTCACAAAAAAGCTCTAATCGCACGGAGAGCTTAATTTTCACAAAAAGCTCTAATCGCATGGAGAGCTTAATTTTCACAAAAAGCTCTAATCGCACGGAGAGCTTAATTTTCACAAAAAGCTCTATTCGCACAGAAAGCTAAATTTTCACAAAAAAGCTCTAATCGCACGGAGAGCTTAATTTTCACAAAAAACTAATCGCACGGAAAGCTTAATTTTCACAAAAAGCTCTAATCGCACGGTGAGCTTAATTTTCACAAAAAGCTCTATTCGCACGGAGAGCTTAATTTTCACAAAAAACTAATAGCACGGAGAGCTTAATTTTCACAAAAAACTAATCGCACGGAGAGCTTAATTTTCACAAAAAGCTCTAATCGCATGGAGAGCTTAATTTTCACAAAAAGCTCTATTCGCACAGAAAGCTAAATTTTCACAAAAAAGCTCTAATCGCACGGAGAGCTTAATTTTCACAAAAAACTAATCGCACGGAAAGCTTAATTTTCACAAAAAGCTCTAATCGCACGGTGAGCTTAATTTTCACAAAAAGCTCTAATCGCACGGTGAGCTTAATTTTCACAAAAAAGCTCTATTCGCACGGAGAGCTTAATTTTCACAAAAAACTAATAGCACGGAGAGCTTAATTTTCACAAAAAACTAATCGCACGAAGAGCTTAATTTTCACAAAAAGCTCTAATCGCATGGAGAGCTTAATTTTCACAAAAAGCTCTATTCGCACAGAAAGCTAAATTTTCACAAAAAAGCTCTAATCGCACGGAGAGCTTAATTTTCACAAAAAACTAATCGCACGGAAAGCTTAATTTTCACAAAAAGCTCTAATCGCACGGTGAGCTTAATTTTCACAAAAAGCTCTATTCGCACGGAAAGCTAAATTTTCACAAAAAAGCTCTAATCGCACGGAGAGCTTAATTTTCACAAAAAACTAATAGCACGGAGAGCTTAATTTTCACAAAAAGCTCTAATCGCATGGAGAGCTTAGTTTTCACAAAAAGCTCTATTCGCACGGAGAGCTTAATTTTCACAAAAAGCTCTATTCGCACAGAAAGCTAAATTTTCATATAATTTTCACATAATTTTCACAAAAAGCTCTAATCGCATGGAGAGCTTAATTTTCACAAAAAGCTGTAATCGCACGGAGAGCTTAATTTTCACAAAAAGCTCTCGCACGGAAAGCTAAATTTTCACAAAAAAGCTCTAATCGCACGAAGAGCTTAATTTTCACAAAAAACTAATAGCACGGAGAGCTTAATTTTCACAAAAAGCTCTAATCGCATGGAGAGCTTAATTTTCACAAAAAGCTCTAATCGCACGGAGAGCTTAATTTTCACAAAAAGCTCTATTCGCACAGAAAGCTAAATTTTCACAAAAAGCTCTATTCGCACGGAAAGCTAAATTTTCACAAAAAAGCTCTAATCGCACGGAGAGCTTAATTTTCACAAAAAACTAATAGCACGGAGAGCTTAATTTTCACAAAAAGCTCTAATCGCATGGAGAGCTTAATTTTCACAAAAAGCTCTATTCGCACAGAAAGCTAAATTTTCATATAATTTTCACATAAATTTCACAAAAAGCTCTAATCGCACGGAGAGCTTAATTTTCACAAAAAGCTCTAATCGCATAGAGAGCTTAATTTTCACAAAAAGCTCTAATCGCATGAAGAGCTTAATTTTCACAAAAAGCTGTAATCGCACGGAGAGCTTAATTTTCACAAAAAGCTCTATTCGCACGGAAAGCTAAATTTTCACAAAAAAGCTCTAATCGCACGGAGAGCTAAATTTTCACAAAAAACTAATAGCACGGAGAGCTTAATTTTCACAAAAAGCTCTAATCGCATGGAGAGCTTAATTTTCACAAAAAGCTCTATTCGCACAGAAAGCTAAATTTTTACAAAAAAGCTGTAATCGCACGGAGAGCTTAATTTTCACAAAAAACTAATCGCACGGAAAGCTTAATTTTCACAAAAAGCTCTAATCGCACGGTGAGCTTAATTTTCACAAAAAGCTCTATTCGCACGGAGAGCTTAATTTTCACAAAAAACTAATAGCACGGAGAGCTTAATTTTCACAAAAAGCTCTAATCGCACGGAGAGCTTAATTTTTACAAAAAGCTCTAATCGCATGGAAAGCTTAATTTTCACAAAAAGCTCTAATCGCACGGTGGCTTAATTTTCAAAAAAGCTATAATCGCACGGAGAGCTTAATTTTCATTAAAAGCTCTAATCGAACGGAAAGCTTAATTTTCACAAAAAGCTCTTATCGCATGGAGAGCTTAATTTTCACAAAAATCTCTAATCGCATAGAGAGCTTAATTTTCACAAAAAGCTCTAATCGCATGAAGAGCTTAATTTTCACAAAAAGCTCTTATCGCACGGAGAGCTTAATTTTCACAAAAAGCTCTAATCGCATAGAGAGCTTAATTTTCACAAAAAGCTCTAATCGCATGAAGAGCTTAATTTTCACAAAAAGCTGTAATCGCACGGAGAGCTTAATTTTCACAAAAAGCTCTATTCGCACGGAAAGCTAAATTTTCACAAAAAAGCTCTAATCGCACGGAGAGCTAAATTTTCACAAAAAACTAATAGCACGGAGAGCTTAATTTTCACAAAAAGCTCTAATCGCATGGAGAGCTTAATTTTCACAAAAAGCTCTATTCGCACAGAAAGCTAAATTTTTACAAAAAAGCTGTAATCGCACGGAGAGCTTAATTTTCACAAAAAACTAATCGCACGGAAAGCTTAATTTTCACAAAAAGCTCTAATCGCACGGTGAGCTTAATTTTCACAAAAAGCTCTATTCGCACGGAGAGCTTAATTTTCACAAAAAACTAATAGCACGGAGAGCTTAATTTTCACAAAAAGCTCTAATCGCACGGAGAGCTTAATTTTTACAAAAAGCTCTAATCGCATGGAAAGCTTAATTTTCACAAAAAGCTCTAATCGCACGGTGGCTTAATTTTCAAAAAAGCTATAATCGCACGGAGAGCTTAATTTTCATTAAAAGCTCTAATCGAACGGAAAGCTTAATTTTCACAAAAAGCTCTTATCGCATGGAGAGCTTAATTTTCACAAAAATCTCTAATCGCACGCAGAGCTTAATTTTCATTAAAGGCTCTTATCACACGGAGAGCTTAATTTTCACAAGAAGCTCTAATCACACGGAGAGCTTAATTTTCATAAAAAGCTCTAATCGCACGGAAAGCTTGATATTCACTTATAAAAATAACTGCGTTAAAAACAACCGACTTCAAAAACGGAAAAGTAAGAAATAAAAAAGATTTGACATTATTATTTACTGCATATTATTTATATGTGCTATTTATTAAAAAGATTTGATGTCGGTGCACGGGCTTAATACTAAGTGCTTAATGTTCGGCACCAACTTCAAACCTATTTAATAAATAGCACATCCATACTAATATTATAAATGCGAAAGTAACTCTGTCTGTCTGTCTGTTACTCAATCACGCCTTAACTACTGAACCAATTTGCATGAAATTTGGTATAGAGATATTTTGATACCCGAGAAAGGACATAGGCCACTTTTTTTATTGCGAAATATGTGCCACGGGCGAAGCCGGGGCGGACCGCTAGTAATGTATAAAACTACCATTTTTAAAACGTATTATAATTGCCCGTATTTGATAGTTTACGTGACATTTTAATATTATCGTGTAATACTTTATTGGACGGATAAAGTTTATACAAGCATTGGAAAATCGGCCCTTAAAAGGAAAGAACAGAATATGTTTTTATTAATTCCAAGCTACGTCTTTTTCTTCTGTTTACTTCACGGGTGTTCTTGTTTTGTATAAAAAATTGTTAAATGTATTTAAAATACTAGTAAACTATGATTTAAACCTCGTAAAGCTATAACAGCGTTTATTTATCTCGCAAATATCAAAGATAAATTCCTGCATACCATCGTAATATGAGATATTCCAAATATTATTTGGGAAATTAATTTCGGTGTACCATTTCCAACGTTTTAATATTCCGTCCAACTAGGTTAAATACATGTTTATAAAGTTCATGCTGAAACTAACTATAATGATGATATTTTAAAGAACATTACTAATTAATATACTGTGATATATTTAAATCAGAAAGTTTGGATGTTTCGATGAATGGATTTCATACTACAGATGTATGTTCATGCCAGCGAAGAAATGGTTTTTTAAAACGTGACAGTATTGTCGTGTGTAGCTTCGTGCCTCGTAGCACCTCGTATGTATCAAAATAACAAGAAAGCTATATAAATACTAGCTTTTATCTGTTGTTTTGACTGTGGGTAATTAATATCTGCTATAAATTTATAACTTATCAAAACTTTGATTATTATTAACTTGAGTAAATTTCACGTAATTATAGTTTTGTTTGAGTTCAAATTCAATAATTGTAAGAATATTAATTTAACTTTGTGTCACTTCAACAACAAAATAAACTATAGTTTATCCTTAGAAAGTTGTAACAAGTTTGAAATAAACAAACAAGATTTCTAATACGAAATAAAGGAAGATAATTTGTCTTTGGATTTACTCAGATTAAGTTTAGTCAGTTAGTTTCTTTTATTTTAGATATTTTTTTTATAATTTAGAAAGACGTGATTGTAGATTTAATGATGAACATCAGTGTTTTAACATGTTTATAACAACAAAACAAACAAACATCACGCAGTATTCCATATCAGTTCCTATATGTAGAAATTATATTCTCACAAGTAAAACTCGAAATCAACTATGTCCAACACAATGAATCACTTAAAAGCATTACTAAAACAGCTTTTAAGGAAGCATTTAGGCTACATCTCCAAAGCTCTTACAATTGTCACGCAAAGCGATGAAACACGATCATGTATAATTATGTGTTTTTGAAGCTGCACTCTGACAAGCGTCAGACTATCTGTCAGACGTCAGACCATTGGGGTGGCTTGTGCGTAATGGCACTTGACTAAGGGTTCTGACTGAAAGGCAAGTCTGTTTGCCTGCCTTGTTTTGAGATTGAGTGAGGTTTTAGTTTGTTGTTAGTGTTGAAATTGCGAATGTATGAAGTGTGAAGCGTCATTTTTGAAAGTGGTCATGAAAGCGTGTTGCATTATAAGTAGGGTGTAATGGTAACAAGAATGTATTCTAGGTACAATTGTTGTAAGCAAAGTATGGTTTGTAGACTGTAATATTATTACTCCCTTAATACTCACAGCTTAAACGCAAGCTATTTTAATCGAATTCCGCTACGAAATAACCCAACTCATACCTTTATAAATAATTTAAATATTACACAAGCAAGTTGCGCATAAAACTTCTGGTCAAACATAATTCAATCACAATAAAAGATTTCTAAACCAAATTCTAGAAACATCTCACATATTTTTATGAAGATGGAAGCAAATAGTACAGTTTCCTTCACGAAAATATATCACACACGTTTTCATACGTCATTAAATCTAAGACCTAACCCATGTTTGTGGTTTAGCTTATATTTCGATGTTATATACAGCTGGATTTATACTTCTTTGGCATGAAAATGAGGTAGCGGGTTGAATGAACTATGTTCTACAAAAATTTTAACAAACCCAAATCTTTTGCGTTAAAAAATACGACATCATTTTAACTACGTGCTGGATATGTTGCTTTGTATATTTTAATTGCAGTAACTGTAAACTATATTTGAGCACTGTTATAGACTCGTAAAATAGTCGCTTTTTACGTGTATAAATTGAATATTAATAATGGAATATATAAAAACGCAAAGCTTTGAAAACATAAAGGTTTATTTTGTTCTTTATAAAAGTAATTTATAGTAGAGTGAGTGGCCACCTTTTTTATTGTAGATAGGGAAGCGCTTGACCACAATCTCGCCTGATGGAAAGCTAAGATGTGGTCTAAGATGGTACGCGCTTCCCTAGTAGATACCGGTCCACTCTTCGCTTGAAATTGTACTCCACCACACTATGTCCTTACCCTTAGGTAAATTGGAGAAAATTGAAATTTGTTTTAAAATAAAACGTAATTTGCACTTACATTTAAATTCATATGCTATAAGAAAATAATACTCACACTAAATCATTTACTCTATCAAGTCTTCATCATCATCAATTTCCTTGTCATTAAATGAATATTTGCCTTTAACTTCATAATTCACAGCGAGGAGTGTAAACAATTTAGAGCGTACAATCTTGAGATAAAGCTCTCCCAACCACTATGCGCAATAAATCCCGACAACAACACAACGCCAACACGCGACAACTTGAGTTGCCATCTCATTATCTTAATTCGAGTTCATTTTAAATATCGTAACATAAACTGTTAATACGACGGAATAACTATCGAGCTATAACCACGTTTGCCAAAGTCTTGTGCAAAGTAACAGGCGCATGCCAATTTTTTGTCGAAACTGGGTCACCTATTGTACAAGTCGTTTATTGCGTTTCTGGTTTATGGCACAGCAGTGACTGAGAACTTGCAGCCATATGTTATGCTAGCTATTACGGTAATGAATCTGTGAATTTCAAAGACTTAATTTATTTTGAGTTTCAAGCGACTTGAATAGATTTTTTACATTTTGCAAAAGTCACAATCACGATGTAGCAGACTCTAAGAGGTGTTTATTCACTGAATAATAATCCGATTGTAATTAACTATTTTATAAATAAACATTTACCACGTGTTAGTAAACAGAACGACAAATGTTAAGAGTGTACAGATTGAAATGAAACCAACCAAAACCAAACTATCATAAGGTAATTTATTTAATGTAACTTTTTGTTAAATCGCCATATTGTTAGTTATACATTTGATAGTAAAACATGAAACATGTGATTATAGTAAAAGGATAGAATTGTAAGTCAATACATTACAATAGAAATTTTGTAGGTACAAAGAACCTTTCGTCCGTGAAATAAGATTGTATCAATACCCAAAGGACATTTCTTTGATTCATGTTTCCGTCGCGTTTATTTGTGAGCCTGTGGCTTGTCCAGTTGGGACTCGGGATCGTCTAAAAGGTAACGTGTTACAGAGATTATATATTATGTCGACTATTTTGCTTACAACTTACCATTTAAATAATATAGTGATTACTTTGCAGATGTTATATGACTCTACGGACTACACATTGATTTACTGTCTTTCATATATATAATAAACAAAAGCTTAAGAGTGCTTTTCCACCTTTCATGTACGAGGATGTGTAGCGAGGAATGTGTCTGTAAATAACCAATGTATCGCTTCAAACTAAATGAAGCGATATGAAAAAGTACCTGTTAACAGAAAGTTTCAAGTTAATCTTCATAGAATATTCACAATCGCAACGTTCTACAAACTTACCGTTCTGTTCCCGAGGTTTCGTACTCGGCAGCTGAGGTAGGCGGACTTGCCGACCAGCGCGGTGACGTTCCGTGGCGTGGACGCGTCGAAGGAAGGCGTCAGTCGCGCGTTGCCGAGCGCCGGCAGGGAGTTCACGGAACCCGCGCCGCCCGCTACGTCGCACGCACCTGAGGAAGATAGTGCAAACGGACCTTTAAACAATTCATTTGTTTACATAAATAGCTGAGTTGTTTGCTTAAATACTAAAACTGAGAGGTACGGACTTGGTGAAGAATAGATTTGCAGGCAGGAATTTACAGTTCTTGACTCTCTTTATTAAGTTACTTTATGTTAGATGTTTTATAATAAATGGCATTATATTTATTTATAAGAATAGAAGTTAAAATACATTGCAAAAACCTTATGAAATCATACTAACAAATGACAAGATTTCACATACTCGTTGTCTAAGATCTGTTTAACGCTTTTTGTACGTACTCTAATGCTCGTTAAAATTCAAATTTTAACCATTAAACACCCTAACCTAAATATACTCAGGATTACGCAATCTCAGTCACAATATAAATCCAAAGATTTGCATCAAGCGTCTCGAGCTTAAACAAAGAAGTAAATTAAGTGTTCCCAGCTCGCTGTATAGATTGTTTTAATTAAACTTCAATGAAGGACGCAGTACTGCTATCCAAATTTACTCAGCAGAATCTATTATCGTTTTTAAGGTTTCATGTTTTTGGAAGCGGAACATTGGTATATTTCTAACGTAGCTTTTCAATCCACGCTCCCAACTCACAATCAGTGGCTTTTTCCAATTTCTAAAATTATCAAGGCAAATGAAAGGTTAGGAGAGATAAAAATAGAATCAGGACAAACATAATTAAAGTTAACAAATGTTCACCTAAATTTATTTATAAACAGGAATGTTATAGCTTTGTATTTGTAGGATTTTAAAGATTTGAAATAATTAATTAGCGAAAGTAACAAAAAAAAATATTGAATAAACAATTCTTTCCATTTTGACAGGGTAACATCAAAATGGAATGATTGCTTTCTGATATAAATAAACTTTCATCAGTCTCTGACTTGGTCTCTGATGATAACTTTGAAAATTTAACTCTAATTGCGTTCAGGAATATTCATTTCAAAGCCTTATACATTTTCCTCAACTTTAAAATTAACGAAATTTTCTTCTATAGAAATCAAATTCAAATTAAAATGAATAAAAAATAAAATATTAATAGTAATATAAGGGAATCGATAGAATTATGAGTGTTAATTATGAATGTTTCAATTATGATTTTACTAGATTTCCGCCCGCGGCTTGGCCCGCGTTTTCAAGGGAAAACCCGCATAGTTCCCGTTTCCGTGGGATATCCGGGATAAAACCTATCCTATGTGTTGATCCAAGTTATCTTCTATATGTGTGCTAAATTTCATTGTAATCGATTCAGTAGTATTTACGTGAAAGAGTAACAAACACACACACACCCTCACAAACTTTCGCATTTATAATATTAGTAGGATAGGATAGGATAGGATTGATGTCGAATGTACAAATTCTTTCATTTCACTTTCGTGTTCAAAAACACCTAGACCGATTTACTACATAGTATATTTTCCCTAAGTACTAAATCGCTGTAATGTTACGATTACAAAATCCAAAGCGAACGACTCAGCTTCAAATAAACAAGATTTTCAAAATTATTACAAGTCCAATATTAAAATTAGTTTCGAGACTTTACTTCGGAAAGAAGTTAATTGACTATGAGAGAGATCGGTTTATTATCGCTCTTAATTACGAGTGAAGAGGCTATCTTAATACAAATTTATGAGGTTCATCTCGAGATCCCGTTTATTTTGATATGCCGATAATTAGGGAGGTTAGCAAATTATTGTCAACTAGATTTCCGCCCGCGGCTTCGCCCGCGTTTCAAAGGAAAACCCACATAATTCCCGTTCCCGTGGGATTTCCGGGATAAAACCTATCCTATGTGTTAATCCAAGTTACCCTCTATATGTGTGCTAAATTTCATTGTAATCGGTTCAGTATTTACGTGAAAGAGTAACAAACATCCATACATCCATACATCCTTACAAACTTTAGCCTTTATAATATACCTATATTAGATTAAATTTTATTGCTTACTAGTGGTCCGCCCCGGCTTTGCCCGTGGTACATATTTCGCAATAAAAGGTAGCCTATGTCCTTTCTCGGGTATCAAAATATCTCCATACCAAATTTCATGCAAATTGGTTCAGTAGTTTAGGCGTGATTGAGTAACAGACAGACAGACAGAGTTACTTTCGCATTTATAATATAAGTATGGATAAGGTCTTTATCGCTGACAACGGAAGAATTATTAAAATATTTGCATTCGAACGTTGCTAGTTTTTTAGAATGAATATACTATGTGGTTAAAATAGGATGTTATTTTTAACTTTAATATTCTATTCTATCTGAAAATCCAATACCTCTTCAGTCAACGAGGCTTTTATATAGAGGCGGTATAGAAATGTATAAATATTTATTAACAACAGAGCTCCTACTGATAAAATTTCGATAAGATTTTTAAAATAATTTATATTATTAGTACGGTTTCCAAATACTGATATTATTTTATGTGATCATTACGATACTTGATGATCAACAAAAACAACATCTTTTCAAACATCATTCCAGTTTAAACTTTATTATTGGTATAAGAAATCAACAAAGATAAGTACGATAATAAAACTTTCAAGTACGAAAACCTACATAATAGTAAGTTTAAAAAAAACTAGAAGCCTTGATTTTTCGTACAGTCACTCTATGAAAAATCTCTACCAAAAGTCTATCTTCGGAACCGATATAACTACATCCTACGTAGGTATACGTTTTACATATTTTGTTAGTTCTATATTTATTAAATATAACAGTCTTAATCTAATTATTATACTACACAGCAAATTAATATCATTACTTGCATGAAAATTATTACAATCAAGTGAACCTAACTTACTTCACTAAGATTAATTAATTTCCTACCAACTGATTCAAACCCCTTATAATCAGTCTCAAAGTATGATAAAATATCATAAGAAACATAATAGCAAGTTTCTATATCATTTTATACTCAAGGTGAGACCATGTCGGGTCGTCAAACCAGTGGAATGGAAAAGTTTAATCATAAACGACGGAGCGATCTGCCATCCGGAGCGATCGCGTTTGGCCGTAAACTTGCTCCTTCGAGGTACCTAATAACAGATTAATATTTCATACTATTATTGAATAATTTATTTATGGCATGTTATATGTGTCCTTGAAATATTAGGATGCGTGTACAATGTTTTGACAACCTATGATTTGCAATTAGGTTATAATTTTATTAATTAACCCTTATAATATTTTATTGTATCTTGTAAATTTATTACCAGGGGCGTCTGAAAAATAGCGCTGTTTTGGACAACAATAGCTGAGAAGCAACCTTTTGCTTTTTGGCTATCCAACAACAATATTATGTAATGTATAGACTGTATAATTATTGATGTAATGTGATAATAATATGAGCAATAAACGATTTTTTATTCATGATTATTCCAGCAGCATCCTATCTCTCTTCGTGGATAGATGGGAAAGCAATGTCTTGAGACATTGGAATAAAATCCATGTCTCAAGCACATTATGATTTAAAATAGATTTAAAATAGTATTGTTGATAATTAATTGTGTAATTTTAATACTAACATAGTTTTTTTTTTTTTTAAGGTAACAAGATACTAACAATTATATGGATATTGCAATTATCTGAATTAAATCAAATAAATAAATAAATAAATAAATTATTGAAGATGTTTCAATACAATTCTGTTACAATTCAGAGTAGTAATTGGAGACAATAATATTGCTTGCAAGAAATTCACATCACTTCACTCTTTTCGTTGTTTCTTTGAAAGTAGCCCGTCTTCTCACAACGTTGAGGCTATGTTCCAAATTTTATCAAAATCCGTTCAATGGTTCTGTCGAGAAAACAGACAGAGTTAATTCGCATTTTATAATATACGTATCTTTTTACTTATAATATGTAATATCCTTTCCAATAATCAAGTGTAACATTTCGATCCACATGACCAGTCCTCAGGCAATTACCATTGAAATGTTAAGCGGCCCTTACGGGCAGTCGCCTCTTCATTGCGAACCATGCTTGAGTGTATGCGATGGTAATTGAGTTGCAATTACCATGTTACTACGTGTTACATACCCCTGTGTTACGATTAGTTACACCTAGTTAGTCGGTATCTCATTGGTTATCTTTAAGATGTTTTAACTTGTGATATAGATATAATAATTATGGCAATAATTAGTGTTTATTACACATGTTACAATTTATCTATACTAATATTATAAAACTGAAGAGTTTGTTTGTTTGAATGCGCTAATCTCAGGAATACTGGTCCGATTTGAAAAATTCTTTCGGTGTTAGATAGCCTATTTGTCGAGGAATGCTATAGGTTATATATCGTCACGCTAAGACCAACAGAAGTGGTGCACTGCGGGTAAAACCGCAGGGCACAGCTAGTAATACAATAAGCGTGACGAAATTCAGTGAAATTTAACAATAATCGACTTATTTTACTTCAATTAAGATCTTACAACTTGTAAAGAGATGTGGTAGTTTTCACTAGGACGTTGAAGTTCGATACAAATTAGGTAGCACGAATAAATAAAAATAACCTTATTTCTTCTCCAATCCCCCCTTATATCTCTCACAATCGTGCAATAAATAAACGATGGTTATGTGGTAAATGTGATAAAAATGTGGTACTTACGAATGTAAGTACCTAATTGACTTTAAAATCTATGAAATACTAAATAACAAGTTGAAAATTCTGCTCTGAAACAATAGCGCGGGGTCTTTTATAATCCAAGTTAAGCAGCCCTTTCATGAATTTCCAATATCCATAGGAAAAAATTTCGTGATATTTTTTGTAAAATAAGCTGAATGAATGGTCTTCATTAAAATAATTGAATCCGGAAGTTATTTTATCTAATTTGAGCTTTAAAGCTTTATAGGTTTATAGATCGTAGCTTTTTATATACTGTGGCAAAGACTTTTTACGTACTTTATTTTAACGATGGTCTGTGTTCCAATTAAAATTGAGTTTTAAACCTACACGTTAATATAGAGATTCCAAATTGTGTCCTTAGTAATTACAATGCCGCCTACGCTTTGGACAACGAGTCTTGTTAATCAAATAGGGCTGAACAAATTTAGTCTTGTGTGTAAATATCACGGGGTCAGACAGATCAATCATAAATCATTGATTCCCTGTGGCTTATTTTCATCTTGGCTCTATGATAACCTTGAAAATACTTGTGGTTATTGTATAATGAGGACAATGGCTCTGTTTAATGATGCATAGTCTGGTAGAGATCTCTTAAAAGCGTTAAGGTCATCTTCTGTATAAAAAAAAGACGGGTTGCACTCCGGGAGTGCCGGCAGAAGTGAAAACTTGATTATTAACGTTGAGCATGTTTGATATTTTGGAATGGTATCCGTCTTACGCTTTTTCGATCAGGTCACGTGTCCTGACGCGAGTTACCCATTACAGAAAAAGTGTTCAACGCCGCTAAAGAAGTTTTCACTTCAAAAAACTTTAAAATTCTTCGTGTGAGTTTTGTGCTGTGAATATCAGAAATAAAGTAATATTTTTGTTAACAGGAATCTCGAAGATAAAATTGTACGTCAACTTTATGAAACTTTATGGGATTAGGGGTTTAGCTGAGGTTGCGTAGGATAAAGTATATCCACCATTCAATCATAATAATTAAGTATTTGGTATATCCTAATTGCAACCATTTCGTATGAAGAAAACGAAAATGTCATGTAACCATACTATTTTATACTTAAAACTTTAAATCAGCAATCAATTATAATGTGAAAAAATATTATTTAACTTGTAGTTCTAACCTATAGGAAGAAAAGATATAGCTTAAATACCCTTACGTATCTACTTATTTATCTATTTTTATCTATAGAAGTAGCTTGAACAATTTCTCCGTACTTCTAGTCATAAGAGTATACCTTTTTAACTCAAAACTTTTACATTCAGCACAATAACTTCACAGATACACGAAATTAGACGCATTACCGTACATAGAGGAATTAGCGTCAAGATTAAACGTTTAACAATGATAGATGTGCATTGTTCAGTGAAGGAAAGTACTCATATTAGTGGAGCCATTTGGCTTAGTGAGGCGCTAAGCCAAATGTATTCACGTTCCAAAGACGTGTCTTAAGACGGATAATTTGTTTGAACAGTCTTAAGATAATTAAGGCGGAATCTCGCTTGTGATTCTTAATTTGACTTCTAATTGTTCGGGTGTGATTCTGCAAATTTAATGGTTTAATTATGGAACATCTTTAAATGGTGTTATTGGGTTGTTAATGTAGCTCGATGAATTGAATGAAAAATATGGTGAAACGGTTCAATACCATGTCTTTCACTTCTATGTATGATATATATATATATATGACTAGCTTTCCACCCGCGGCTTCGCCCGCTTTGTCTAAAACATAATAAATTATATACTAAAACCTTCCTCTTGAATCACTCTATCTATTAAAAAAAACCGCATCAAAATCCGTTGCGTAGTTTTAAAGATTTAAGCATACACAGGGACATAGGGACAGAGAAAGCGACTTTGTTTTATACTATGTAGTGATTTAGATCGTTTTCTGAAATATCAAATCAAATCAAAATTTTATAATTACTTATTTCATTAATATAAAATTTCAATATTCATAACTTATTACCTTTATTAACAGAATTCAAAAATGTAAACCGCAATTTTCGGGAAAACCAATTTATCCCAATCAAAATAGGTGTTATTTTAAATTATCTCTCCAATTTATAGTCATTCATTAGCATTGTTAAAAATTCTGATATTATTTGCAAATAAAATAAAGTCAGTTTTTTATTTTTGCGTAGAAGATATAATTTATACAGCTTTAACTACATTACCTATTATCTAAACTGAATAATATAATGAACTAGCTGCTCCGCGCGGTTTCACCCCCGTGGCTCCACTCCTGTTAGTCGTAGCGTGATGATATTATGACCTTCCTCGATAAATGAGGTATCTAACACCGAAAGTTCAAATCGGACCAATAGTTCCCGAGATTAGCGCGTTAAAACAAACAAACTCTTCGGCTTTATAATATTAGTATATATGATATACGAATCCTTATACATAACTAGACATCGGATTATATGCATTTGCATATTTGCATATGCAAATGCATAAAACTCTCCAATTACGGCGTTAGTGCATATTTTAGCCTTTTTCCCCAATCGTGCATATTTCGTTAAGTAGCGGGAGTTTTGATTGGTCGACTAACCTTTATTAGCCAATCAGAACGCTCAGCGAGTAAAAAAACCCTATTTTGGCATGGTAAAATGGCAAAAAATTACAAAATGGGCTCCATTTTAAGTAAATTATGAGCCATTCAAAATAGGGCTAGATTACCCTTTTGGGGCTAAAAACTTAAAACACGGGTTGAATTCCAAAAAAGGGCTAGATTTAGCCCGGAAAAGTCTCGCGGGTGATAAACGTCACAAATTTGCGCTCGAAAATTTGGTAAAAATGCTTAATTGTATATTGGCACAAAAACTATACTTAATTTCAAGAAAATTTCACTGTTTTTGTACAATCTTTGATTTAAATATATAAAAATAATAAAGGTTTTTTGATTTTGTATTGTGCATATTTTAGGCATATCAGTCGTTTTTAGTGCATATTTCGGCCTTTTTTGGTGCATATTTGCATGCATATTTTGGCATTTTGTTAGTGCATATAATCCGATGTCTATACATAACGTATGAATAAATTATTTATTACTACTAGGAATTCTTTAATATTTTTATCAGTGAAAACTGTGTAAAGTTAATTTTGGTACTGTTGCACGAAAACTAAAAGTTTAATTTCATCAATAGTACTTACTATCGAATCTACTTAGATTACTTCATTTTATTCGAAGGAAATCTAGATATCTGATTAATTGACAGCTCTCTCAAAGATTCAAATGGGGTCAATCGTAATAAAGTAAATCATTCTTAATTTCGCCAATTTTCGATCTCTCTGAATGTTCCCAAAAAATGTCATTGGACCAACTTAATCAATCGCCTATCAAAGACCAGGGCATGATGGATGTCGTCTTAATTGGTTGCCGCAAACCAGATCTCGATTTCACGACTTCTGAAAAAATGGCCCTTATTCCACTCGAAATAGATGCTAAAACGATTGCAAATGAAAGATTTGTAAATGAGAAAAAAGTGGACATTAGTGCAGCGCCAAGCGGCAATCGATTTTCGGCACGTGTGCTTAGAGTCGAAAATGATGGAGCAGCCGAAAATGCTAGTGATAGGACAGATTGACACGAATGAGAGAACAAGAGTGATAAAGTGAGTACGGGAAGTGACGTTCTTGAGGAGGAGGCCATCGAAAAAAACGATTAACCTAGTATGCTCCAGCTATAAATCCGAGTGAGGGCATTTCGGCTTGATTTGATTGCATCAAGCGGGCATAAAACAGACGTTAGTGCCGCAAAGGACACGTAAGTGGCTGTTCCGGAGCCTTCTAGAACATTCGGGACTCGTATCGAACATGATTTATTTATAAATACGGTGTCCCTTGAGAATTTTCTTCCACATAAAAACGGAAAATTAAACTTTTATATTGCCGCATAATTAACGCATCGCTGCGATCCTTTGAAACTAAATTCAAAGACAGAACATCACAAGAATTGATATGTTATATAACTGTACCTAATAAATTTGTAAAAAAAAAGGTGTAGAAAATTTTTATGCCCTATAAATATAGCTCGTCCTAGCTAAATAAAAAATGTTAAATGTTCATAATATGTTAAGCCGGTTCAACAAAGCATACAAAATGTTTAGCTTTTAATGAAATGAAATAAAATAAATTGAAATGAAATAAATTTATTGGTCCATTTTTAGGGTTCCGTAGCCAAAATGGCAAAAACGGAACCCTTATAGTTTCGTCATGTCCGTCTGTCCGTCTGTCCGTCTGTCCGTCTGTCACAGCCGATTTACTCGGAAACTATAAGTACTACAGTGATGAAATTTGATGGGAATATGTGTTGTATGAACCGCTACAAAAATATGACACTAAATAGTAAAAAAAAGAATTGGGGGTGGGGCCCCCCATACATGTAACTGAGGGATGAAATTTTTTTTTTCGATGTACATACCCGTGTGGGGTATCAATGGAAAGGTCTTTTAAAATGATATAAAGTTTTCTAAAAAACATTTTTCTTAAAGTGAACGGTTTTTGAGATATCAGCTCTCAAAGTCGTAAAAAGTATGTCCCCCCCCCTCTATTTTTATAACTACGGGGTATAAAATTCTAAAAAAAATAGAGGTGATGCATGCTAATTAACTCTTTCAACGATTTTTGGTTTGATCAAAGTATCTCTTATAGTTTTTGAGATAGGTTGATTTAACTGTAATTTATTATATTTGCTGCTACGGAACCCTTTGTGCGCGAGCCCGACTCGCACTTGGCCGGTTTTATATGTTTTACAATTAATGTACGACAGTAGGTCCAAAACTAAGTGAAATACTTGTGTCTTGTAATTGTGAATACTGTAATCTAGGTACTCTACCTATAATAAATGAAGAAAGATACAAATAGATTGTAAATAAAACCTGAAGCTCTAAATCCAACTCCATCAAAACTCCAATATTTAATCGAAATATATTTCGAAAATACGAAACAAATGAACGGAGAAAGCCAAAATATAACAGTATCGCTTATTGCAATACGTCAATTGGTTTGTCCAATTAATCCGTTATTTATGAGCTAATGACGGAAGTAACTAAATAATGCTTCATTTATATAGTGCATTTGCCAAATCATTAAAGCACTAAGTGCTTATTTATCATTCAAAACAGAATGCTGAAATTTCGTGATGGAATTAGAAATAATGACAACAATTCATTATCAAACTTTGATATTTATGCTTAATTTCTATTGAATATAATAAGCGCTGGGTGCTAGCAAATATTATAAAGAAGCCTGGAAGACATCGCTTCTTAGCGATAAGGCCGCCTATTTTGTACCGCTCTAAATTACTTTGTTTGTATTTTTTTGTTTGATTTTGTTTTGTTTGTGTGTGCAATAAAGTGTTTATTATTATAACCATTAAGTTTTCTTCGTTATTAAATATTAAAAATGATGCAAATGGATCTTAAATACAATTTATTGTAATACGATTTCGTTATAATTATGCTTCGTGAACATGATACAAAAAATGTTTTCTATTCTTTAATAGACAAAGTTATTAATTATATCGAATGAATTCAAACACAGTGGTTCATTTTGCGTAAATTAAGTTGGTTAGTTTGTAATCATTTAATTATCTATTGTATTTTTGCTTGCTCTGTACTGCAAAACATGTGCGCTACCATCATATAAATAAATATCATAATAGCTTTCTATTTATATTTTAAGGACATCTATCTAAGTTTTTTCTTTAATCCACAGACTCTGCATGAAAATAAAAACCATCCCTATCACCTTTATAAAAAAATAAACACATGCTAACACGTAGAAACACTCCCCACAAAAAACCAACACGCACGGATTCGAAAGGCACTTTTTTTGAACGTTTTTAAATCCCCAGATCGTATCTTTCATCTGTCGGTGTTATCTAACAGTCAGCAGTTAAGCTTCAACACACTATTTGTAGCCGAGTGCCTGTCAACGACTCAACAAATCATATTTTATATTTTACTAGCTTAAACATATTTTATATTTTACGAGCTTGTCCGAAACTTGAAGAATTATACACTAAAACCTTCCTCTTAAATCAATCGATCTATTAAAAAATCGCTTTAAAATCCGTTGTGTAGTTTTAAAGATTTAAGCATAGTCGCACAGCTTTTATATTATGTAGTGATTGTCTTTTTAGTTGCCTCGTTATATCTTGTATTACCATAGTTTTCATGTTAAACTAGAAACTATATTAGACTGTTTTTCTGAAGTAATAAGTATCGAGTTTCATTGTAAAGTTGTTTACGAGTATGGAGGTTTTGAAATTGAAAACTATATTTAGATATAAACTGAAGTTATTATTCAATATTGTTATGTAATTTTTTCACTATTTAAGGCTTTACGAAGATAAAAACGTATTTGAAAACCAGTTATAAGGTATCAATTGTATCAAACATTTTAATATAATATGTATAATATAATATAATATTAGGTACATAGTATGTTTTTATTTCAATAAAGGTATTGTTGGTGGTTATCAGATTGAAGATTTAAAAGAAATGAGACTTATTTAATTTCATTGGATTTAAATATTATCTACTTTTACATGAGTATTCATTTAAATATTGAAAAGCAACCAATAATAGCATACTCTCCAACATAATCTCAGATAACATTGGTAAAAGTAACTTTCACATCGAGAAACAGAATAACAGCTATGAAAAGAATTAGTACAAAAAGTAATTTATATACACGTCTAGACGTATTTAACAACGTACATTTACAAGCGACGTAGGTCTAAACGAATCCCTTTTATTTGGCTCAACAAAGCGACACAAAAACTTTTAAAACTAGAATTAAATTGACGCTAACTGGAGTTTATACTTCACGTGTCTGCCAATGTTTTCCCAATTCCGTTCCCTTTTACAATATACTGAAAAACATAAAACTTTTCGAGTGGATAGTGCAAACTGCACGTTATGTTGTTTTGGCCCAGTTGTTTATGATCCACAATTTTGTTTTGACTATGTGAAAAGTGCAACTGTACTTGCGAAATATTGTTGCTATTTTAATTGAAACCGAAACGTCAAGTATCTCGTTTGTTTTCAAATTGAATATCCCGTATAGTGGTTAGATTCAAGTTTTTAGTTTCTATTCATAGTTAGAGGTAGTTTGGTTTTGATTATATACTACGTAGTAATTATCTATCTATTAGTATTTACCATTCCTAAATCAGAAGTTGCTATAAAATTGTATCAGTAATTGCATCCCTACCACAGTATTTTATCATACAAAACTTGGTATTCTTGGCTATATTGGTTAATAATTATGTATAAAATCACTAGAAAAGATAAGAACATAGATTAAATCATAGACAAGCTTTTGATAACACAGAAATAAACATATCAAACAACACCATCGAGCTAATATAATAACATAAATATAAAAAAGTAAGTGATAATATAAAATAGCGGGTTCGCTATAACGCGAACACAACATTTCAATCAGAGGCGGCCGTGTTAAGTTAATGGGCGATCGTTCACGGAAGGCTGGTAATGCATTGCTATTATGTTATACTAGTACAAGTACTGACTTCGGTTGAATAAAACCGTATTTAAAAAATATAGAGCTATTTAATCGTAAATTTTAATGAGTAGTTCTTGAATTGATCTTACCAAACCAAAAATCTACCATTTATGCTCTGGAGCGTTGCCGCGTTGTTCGTTGTGAGTGAAGCACTTAATAAACATAATATCTACTTCTCTATTATGTAACTGTTGAATAAGAAGTGTGATTATATTGATTTTTTATTTGTTTCAGGAAGAAGTACAAAAATTTGGCGGACATTGAAAAGGAGTGAAAAGAAACTAGTCATAACTATAATATTACTAACATAGCGTAAGCAAATTGTTACTACCAAAAAAAGCGTGTTAAAATGAGTTTTTATAATTGCTCGAATAAACGCATTTTAATTTATATTTTATTTTTATTAATAATCACAATTCCAAATATCATCTGTACGGGGTTAATCGAATATAAACATAGACGAAACCTTGGATCAAGACATAGTAAACGCTAAACTTGTATGGGCATTATATCCGGATAGCTAGTTAACGTTAGCACGCGATAACGTGCATGTAAAGATGCAGGAAAAACCGCGGGCTAAAGCTATTAAATTTACCTATCAATGATAATTGATAGAGCTATTGTCTATCAATACTATTGAGATATTTCTAAATCTAAGACACTAACTAACTCTGACCTAAAATCCAGCATCATTTTAGTTGTTACATTTCTGATTATCTATATTATTTTTGACTACTTTAAAACAGGTAGATCTGTAGCCAAAAGCCAGATTGACCAAATATAAATAATTGAAGAAACTATCTCTAAAGACTTCTAAAAGCAACTGACCTACGGGACTACCTTCAAAATTCAATATAAAGACGCCATTTCATGACATGCACGTGTCGCATTCAGCCATCGCCTTATTCTATTTCCCGCGTAAATTATATTCCGTTCGTGCAGCGTATCCTTTTCTATAGGATTTCGACGTGACCCACGGTTTAAATTTAATGGTTTTAATGTAAAGATAAATGTTTTTTGCACGACAGAGAGAGCTCTACGATCGAAAAAATTGTCTTGCCTTGGTTCGTAGTAATTCACTTAATAATATCCTAAATCTTCAAATCATTTTATGGATAATTTAATACAGATTAATACTGTCACTGGAAGAAAATTAAACTGGGAAGAACTGTAGAAAAAAAAAAGAAAATACCCGTCAATCAAAACTTAATTATTTTAATCTTATTATTATTTAATAAGCGCGTCACACACGGTGAAGATAAGATTATGTTAAGATTCTCTAATTAAATTTTGTGTCAGTGTTTCGGGTCATTTTTGTAACAGGATGGCGGTTCTACAGGGGTCTTAGTACGCAATGACAAAAAGAAAAATGATGGTCAGAGCGCTGATACCGGATACCTTAAGATACTGTAATATTTTATATTAGAGAATCTTAACATAAAATATCTTCTTATATATCTTCACCGTGTGTGACGCGCTTTAGCCTTAGATCTACTATGCGAAGATTGGCATTGAAAATGGTGATATCAGATAGCACCGTTTCAAAGTTATTAATGAAATGCTAAAATTATATTCTTCTTTCGTCGAGTCGTGCACTTTTGGATTTTTCAATGTTTTATTGAATTAGTTACGAAATAAAAATATAATTGTGTGTTTGATTTTTTGTGTAAGATAACTTATCTATTGAATAAGCTCTTGATTTTGTTTTACACAGATAGCCTGCAGTTAGCGTGATATATAAACTAACTTTTGTAACTGCGTTACGCAACTATTAAATATGTTAGTATGACTAAATCTCAGTCCTCCCTAAACGACTGGAATCTACATAGTAAGAATTTAGCATATGAATAGGCCGACATTGAACACAAAACTTAGTTATTTATGCTTGTGAATTTGTTTTACCTTCATGCCATGAGTATATGAATAAAGGAGAATTATTCAAATTTAAAAAAGGTTGAACAAAATAGGAAAATAATAATTTCGTTTCTAAATAACCGAAGACGATATTATAAGGATCGATTTATTATCGTCCAAAATCTCACCACGTTTTATCGTCTACGTTTAACAGGAAAAAAATTTGCCTCTTTCCTGGAATTCCAAGCTTTTGCTCATCATTTCATAAATAATAATTTATCCTTCCTTTTTATAGTCAAATAACAAAATATCTATTTTTCATTTATGTACCACGGGCGAAGCCGGGGCGGACCGCTAGTCTTATATATAAAATTCTCGTGTCACAATGTTAGTCTGCATACTCCTCCGAAACGGGTGGACCGATTCTCATGAAATTTTCTGTGCATATCGGGTAAGTCTGAGAATCGGCCAACATCTATTTTTCATATGTACCATGGGCGAAGCCGGGGCGGACCGCTAGTATATATATAAAATAATAATTGATAAAATTACAACGTTTGAGTTTTTAAATGTATTTCTGCTACAGATAAGTAAATAATCCTAAACATACTGACTATAGTATTTATTCTCACTATATGTGCGGAAAGTAGCTCTGTCTGTCTCTTCTTCACGCCTAAAATACTGTATCGATTTGGAGGAAATTTAGTACAAAGATACTTTGAGTTTTTTTTTCATGGAAATTCTACGGAAACCGGAACTACGGGAGCTTTCCGTGAATCCGCGAAAGTTAGAAGAACACACAAAAAGAACACAATATGCTTTATTTTAGCTTAAAATATATACTTTAAAATAAATAGCAAGTAAAGATTTAAAATAAACCTGAATTGACAATACAAGATAAACATAGCTCAAAATCGTTCCATCATGCAACATTTGACACAACTCCGTTGAACACAAGCGGAAGGCAATTGCCCTGTCTCACTAATTAGTTATGAAACTTACATAATGCGTATTGTTTCACTCGTGTCAAATAGTTCACTAACTACTGTGTGGGGTTCAAGTTAACGTTTAACTACACTTCTTTGAGTCAGTCAAAACTTTTCAATGATTTTATTATGGTAATGTAATAAGTTTTTGTCTTTTTTAGGTACACCATGTGCAACATAACTTAAAATCATAATGATCAAGTGCTATGCTTTATTTATATCGCCCTTCTTTTTCTTTAATTTATTGCACACACTCAACCCCTCAACAGATCAAACGCGAACATATTAACCATACTGTCGCATCTTTCACAGCCTCTATTATCATAACAGTTTAGAAAACATCCCGAAGCCATAAATAAACGAAACGCAAGTCATATCAAGGGGTCTGTTACCGCACACTTAGCTGTTGAAAATTAGTTAACACGCAATTAAACTTTTATTTTTAGAGATAATGAGCCGCGCAGCCCAGCTCGCTCTGACAATGATCGATGAGTAAGAGGGGGCTGAGGCTGCTTGGATCGGATTTAAATGATGCAACCACTTCGTACCATAACATAATATGTGTTTGATGTTATAAGACAGATGTATGTTCTATAATTGTTATAAAACCGTAAGGTCTCTTGTAAGAATTTTATAGAGCGCTTGCTTTTTACGGGATCTCTGGAGCACACAGGAGATGTTGAGAATGGGATGATGTAGTTTCTAGTGTTAAATATATGAATATTTTGGCAAGTTCATAAATTTTCATTTCATTCCTCTTCCTGAATAAAAAATGATTTGGTGTGTTTGGCTATTAAAACAACTGGATAGTTTGATTAAATTTTGACGTTATTTTATAGCGATAAATAAAAATAGTGTTCAATTTGGAAGACCTTTACATTCGCTATTTGACTCATAATTTCATGAATTAAGTCAAATGGAAACAGACAGATGTCTTGACTAAATTACGGATATCGGCTTCGTTTTTCCGATCTCGGCCATTGAACGTAAAAGTTATTGGATTTTCATAGTTACGACTTCGATTTTCGGCGCGCAAATATTCCATAAAGTATAATGTACATTTAGTATCGCTTCTAGAATATTCAAGCATTATTCATGATGAGAATCGCTTTAAATATTTTAAAACATTTCACAGAGTATTTATTGAACGCGAAATTAATTCCGCGCCAATAAGCGCGTCGTATTTTCATTCTCTATCGCAATCTCTTGAAATTTTACTTATTTTATTAATCTTAATTCATTGGATAAGCAAATTTTTATAAACGTATGGGATATAGCGTAAGATTATATCTGTAACTGTCTATATCTACACTGCTACACTAATCTTATGATACTGCTGAAACAGGATGTGTATTTGAGTGTGTGTAACGAATAATCTCAAAAAACTACTAGACCAAATATTAATTTCTTTCACCGATAGTAATAAAATAAATAAATATTTCAGGACAATTTTCACACTCGGCACGATCTGATCCCATGCTAAGCTTTCGCTTGTGTTATGGAAACCAGATGGCTGATAAACATACATATATAATTTTAAATAAATACTTATATAGATAATTAACACCAAGACACAAAGCAAACATCTATTCATCACACAAATATTTGCCCCTGGTGGGAATTGAACCCACGACCTCTGGCTTGGAAGGCAGGGCTACTACCAACCAAGCCAACCTAAGTTACATTAGTCTCTGCTGAACATTAATATAAATTAATTGAAATCTCTACATTAAAGCTGTATGATACACAATATAACATAATCCTTTGACAAAGTAGAGTTAATTAAAGGTTGTAGAGACTTGAAAAAGCTTCAAATTACATTTTAAACTCATATATATTTCTGCGACTAATTTGAAGGTCACTTAACCATTAAAGATTATTTCGCATTTCAAATTAAGAGGCTTTAATTAGATTTCCTTAATTACTCCGAAGGTTAAAAATAAAATGCATTCCAATGTCAACGTTGACGCATACGTTTACCGCGTCATACGTTATTTTCATGCATCAACTACATTTTAATGAAGGGTTACCACGCGATTTAGCTAAGCTAGTTTTAAAATAAACTTATCAGATGTTATGGAGAATTAAAATTAAAAATAAAACCAGCTAATAACTGGCAATCAGGCGATGTATACACTAATATTGCTTTAATAATATATAAAGTTATTTACGTGACAAAATTGTTTAAATAACTGTTAGTTTAGTTATGGCTTCACTAATTTTGGTTATATTTTATTTTTATTGGATTTTTTAAATAGAATTGTTTTAAATTGTATGGGAGAACAATGAACTTTGTTAAATTTACACTGTATTATTAAGAAAAGAAAAATTGTTATGGAACCGACTGAAATTGATTACCTTCATGTTTCTATAATATATGCTATCTATGCGTGCAATTAAATTAAAAAAATCGTGAATTCTGTTACAGAAATCAACTGTGAATTAAAATCCAGATGAAAACCAGGCAAAATTTAATATCGATTTATCAGAAATAGCTAAATCTTTTTAGTTATTTATGATAAATACACTTACACTACTACTTTACTTACACAACATAGTTACTTAGTGGTAAAAATTAATCTAGATTTCGTACAAACTTAGTCGCACTTAGGTAATTACGCAGAAGTATATTTTAATTAAATCTTAAGCAACGATCTTCCCTTCCGCCAGCGCTCAAACTTCGTGGAGAGGTGTTCTCAACTACAATAATTGTAAATGCAAATGCGTATCCGTTTGTTTCCTACAGTTTATATTATTATTTTGATATGTGATCTTTGTAAGGGTGTCATGTGACTATGTTTTTGGGACAAATAATTTCTTAAGGCAATTATTCATGTATAATTAAAATACTTAGTACCTACATAAAAAAGAACATTGTCAAAATGACATTGTGATGTGATACACGAAAAGTTAATATTTAAAAAAATAATATCAACATGATGTAGAGACTTCTTTAAGTAACAATTTAATTAAAAACGTCGTCAAACAAAATATGCTCATAAATTTTAATAGTCGTCTTCAATAAAGTTACAGAATATAATGATGTCAATACATCAACAAGGGTTTCATAACACAATAAACTAATTCAGGCTGCAAACTTCACTTAGTTCCAAGTGACTCCATATTAAATACATATTTGTGGCGCCATGTCAAGTGAGCGCGGACCCTTACCACAATCTCGGATTAATATAACTTGAGTCGTAATTTCTGCGGATTCGCATACGGATGTAAATTTCAATTGCCGCCGGAAAATCTACAAATCATTTGCGACTTTATTAGGTCAGGGTAAAGTGCAGTTTCATTTGCGTGGGGGCGGCGGAAACTCGGGAACTCCGTAATGTTAATATCTTCGCAGACAAAGCTTCACTTTTGTAATGAGATGTTGTGTGAGCGTTAAGTTGACGTAGCTTTGGCTTTTGTGTTTGTTAGCTGACTTGCATTTAAGTCAGCTGCATTTGGTAACTTATTTAATTTCGCATTTATGTCGTCGACTTTACGAGTGTCAGATCTGGGTGGCCAGAATTTTGTGCGCGAAATTAACAAACTTCATGAACTGGATTATGTGCTTATATGTAAATGTGCTAAATAATTTTACATGGCATTAAGCATAAAGTATAACACTATATACTGAGTCTAGTCACATAATTTTACATGGCATAATGTTCAAAATCCCTAAAACAGATGCTAAATTATCTGTCACCTAGTCTCCAAGCCTACAATTTTACATTGATTACACAAGTAATATTGTAAAAGAAAATTTATATTGCTTCAGCTAAGGAACTCTGAACTAACTTATAAATGAATTAGTACAAATAAAAAATCTTTATTATTATTTACATCGGGCGAGCGGACACCGACGAAAAGTTTGTAGATTCAGATCCCTAACCAAATATATTACGTTGTTACAAACATATTATTACTAAACTTGGACATTGACGTAAATGAACAAAAACAATCCTGGAAAAAATCTAACAAAAGTTACTCAGTTGATGAAACCACAACCTCCATTATTGATATGTCAATAACATAACGTTGTTAGAATTGATATCAATATAATTTTATATTGAAATTGCGAATGTTTATGTTGTTTTTGTGCAATTTTGTTCTTTTATGTTTTTGCAGAAACGTCAATAAGTATCTATTAATAATTTTAAACAGAATTGCAAATTGTATTCGCTGTGTTTATTGATTCCTGTAATTGAAGATACCATGAATATTATTCTAGCTATTTTACGGTGCGAATCGTATCCTCTATTGAATTTTAAAGTAAATAAATAAATGAATAAACATTTGCAAGGGATCCATTAAACAAAATTGTTTGATTTAAATTTTCTCATAAAATAATATAATACTGTATATTAATGCATGTATGTATCTCTATATGTATATCCACCGCTTTTCCACGCTCATTAAAAATATTCCATGAACTTCTGGCCTGTAACACATTGGTAACCATGGCAACGACCTCAAGCGAGACAGCCGCTAAGAAGGGAACTTAGCCCGCTGATATAACCATCAACCTGTTATTGATGGGGAAACTTCGCCGGCGTTATACCTAGCGAATTAATTTAGGTTTCAGTCTAATATCTAATACTTGATCTTCCTAGTTTACCGATGTTTGAGAGCTTCTAGCTGGAAATATCAGAACCTACCGGCTTAATGAGGTATTTCAAATGTAAATTAATGGTCTGATCTTTGGTCTATTGCTAACTTTGGACCGCGGTTTTACCCGCAGTGCTCTGCTTGTGTTGGTCTTAGCGTGATGAATATGCCTATAGCCTTCCTCGATAAATGGGCTATCTAATACCGAAATAATTTTTCAAATCAGACCAGTAGTTCCTAAGATTAGCGCGTTCAAACAAACAAACTCTTCAGCTTTATAATATTAGTATAGATTATTTACCCTATTACAACCATCCTAAACCATGGACAATGCATATTTTATGCATTTATTTATTAGCCCTTTTTAGAAGCGCCTTTGAATAGTTAGAATACATATAAATAGATAAATTAATGTGTATTAACGATACAAATACATTTGTATAATTCTTACAAGATTCATAGTTATAAAATAAGAATCTTTACACACGTTGAAAGAGCCTGAGGCAACATATCTCTTGTTTAAATCAAAATGAACTTTAACGAACTATTCCATTAAACCATTAACTTACAATAATTAATGACCATTCGATATTTATACAGGAGAGAATAATTCAAACCCTCTGACGATATAAACGACCTACTTCCCTAACTATTGATTCGAAGGAGTTATTTTCTTTGCGCTTAACTTCATCTTTGCGATGTCTGCAGAATGAAAAAATAATATTGTTAAGCGCTTTTGAAATATTGTGATTCCATGGACGCTCTGTGTACGCCGATGTTGACTTTCAATTAGTGATGTTTATTCTAACTAGATGTTAAACGCTTGCACGTGTTTTCTGTTATAAATGGCAATTTTTAACATGGCTACTTTTAATGTACATATTTCTATTTTATGCTTTGATATAATATGATACACACTCGTATGTAAGAAGTTCATTTGCATCGTGCCTAACATGCTTGATGCATAGGTGTAGCATCAAGCATGTTAGGCGACCTTATAAATGAATAGTAATCTCTTTCAGGCAACCAATGGAAAAGGAAAGCTCATTGTTTACTATAATATAGGAGTGTATAAAAATTAAATTCTAATAGCTTTAAATATTATTAGTAACATTCGAGTATAACATTATGTAAGTTTCATAACTACTTGCCTCCCACTTAAAAGTTCAAACCACAAGAGGCAATCTTTACTCGTATGATAAAACGAGTTTGTAACTTATTATGTAACAGAAAGATTTGAATCTCTTACACAAATACTTTTTTGTGCACGCATAGTTTATTTTTATCTTATGTATATTAATAAACACACTTAAATTATGAGCATAAAACCTCCGAACATTAATTATATAAATTTGACTACATATTTTGCCATTTAATGCATAACTTTGCCCTGCCGCATAACTTTGTACTTCATCCGTATTATAAATAGATTTATAAGCAATATTTTGAAACTGTCTATTAATAATATATTCTGTATTAAAAATTTTAAAATGTATTATAAGCTCTGTAGCTTACCGCGCCTGTGCGCGGTCACAGCCTGGAATTTGGAATCAACAACAAAATATATAATATGTTGAGATTACTTAGTATATTACTAATTTAAAAGCACACATTATACAAATAACAAATGGAAGTCTTCTACTTTTATTGGCGAACATAATGGACAGGAAATTGTGCTTAGTTTTTTTATTTTTTTGTAAAGTTTAAAAACATTTTGCAATTAAACGAATACGACTTTTTTTAAATAGTCAGTCCAAACGGGCAATAGAACCTCAAAAATATATTCAAAGTTAGCTAACGTAACCAAACAGCGAAACATAATTTTTAAATTTTTTTTTTACTATATCGGTAGTCATTGGATCATTTATGAGGAATTACTAATTGGCGATTTTAAAATATCAATAATCTTTTTATCGCTATTTTTTTAAACTTCCCTTCTGTTAATTTTTCTCAGCAATCTAAATCACATTATACATAGCAACACTTAATACATCATAAATGATAGCAGGCGGCCTAATATCAATTAGAAAATAATTTGGATGGGAGAGAACCTAAATTAATCTTCGCTTTGAATATCGTCCAACGTAATAACTTAAAGCCATTGATAAAATTAGCGAGCAAATCCGATTAGTTTCTTTGAATTAACACGTTAATACTGTTTCTTTATTCACAATTTTAAGTCCCACATGAAATAGTAAAAACGAGATTATTGTATTGATAGAGAATATAGAAGTATTCCCTACAAAATTCACTAGGTATTATTATCGAAGAGGTGCATCAATTTCTTAAACTTGGCTAGCTATACTATAGCATGTATTTATTACGTTGATATTATGATATCATGTTACGATGGTTCGTTTTCAGCTATTATTCTTTACAATCAATGTAAATACGTTATGACGTCATAAACACAAACTTTCACATTTATATTATTCAGATCCAGTGAATATGAATGCGAACAAATACTCGATTTCACACAAGATTAATCCCAAAAACAGATTAATTCCTTTGAAATCGGCCACAAACTAAACGAATATAATGCGATTTGAACTAAAATCATTAAGCGTATATTTAAGGCGTAAATATCGGGATTTCAATTTACTTATGTAGATGAGTCCCTTTCAGCCAGGACCCGCATCGGACCTTACCTTCTTTGATCTACACTTTGTATCATTATAGATTTTACTTTATTACCTGGCTAAGTGTATAAGCACCTTTCTTTAGGTAAGGATATAGGTATTTATTGGTTTCATTAATTTCATTATGGGAGTCATACTTTATAATATTATGTTTCAATAATACGTTGTTGATACAATAAATCTTATTTTACAAAGGCTCGTTAAGGTTAAGTATGCAAATTCAATAGAATTTTAATGTGTATATAGATATAGTATACAGGTAGTAGGTACTATACCTGCTGAATAACATCTGACTCTAAACAATGACTAATTTTGGGCAAAGAAAGCTTCTGTTACAAGAAGTGAGAGCAACCAGCAACTCATAATTCACTGCGAAATCGCAAACAGCCCCTAAATCACCGCTCATATAAAAGCCAGCAAAGCAATTATAAGTTGCAACATCGCTTACAAACAAGAAGAGAGTAATCAGTCACAATAAGAGATCAAACAACACGTATCAAAGGAAACAAAGTCGTATTTATCTCGATTAGTCAGAGTGCAAACCCGTTTACGTTACTTTGGAATTCCTGTTTCTACGGCAGAAACCTAAATGGAGGTTAGAGACCATGAAAAGTGAAGTTAAAGCTTTTTTCGAGGAAAATGTGGGGTATTTGTATAAATACCCATCTTTGTCGGTTACGTACGAATTATGCTTGACTCAACTGCCATGTTTCCGTCTTCTTTAATAGAATACTAATAGTGATGATTTTTTTTAAATATTCATAATTGTAAATATTGATCTGTTTTAATACAAAATATGTTTTAAAATTAATCAGCAATATTCGCTGCTATCAACATTATGAGTAGGTAATATTCGCTGCTACCAATGTTGATACGTTGGTCAATGGAGCTTTCTACTGTATTTGATTTCAAAATCAATTCGATACGAAAGTCCACGAAATCTAAGTTTATATTATTTCATTAAACAGTACATTGGTGCAATATCATTGGAGCTAAATATAATATATCATATAACAATAGCGTCGTGCAGGTACAAGTCCGAGTTGGAGGATTTATGTCTGACCTAGGTCCATTGTCTAGGTTACCTGTATTCAACTATTGCCTATTTTAGTTCGTACGATGAAACGTCTTGTATTTTTGCGCAAAATATAAACTTAATGTTATTTTAGAGTTTTATAGTTATTCAATAAAATTTACTCTCATTGTAGCTCTACTTTTATGTTTAAAAAAGTTTGTTATCTTTTTGTTTATTGAAAAATTGAACGCGCTAATAAATGTCTGGGTATTTAACAATGTGAATTAACTAGACATACCTATTAATTATTAAGCTGTGAAAAGGGTAAGTTAGTTATTCAAACATTAACACAGATTTTGTCTTCTTGATTACAGAAAGCTCTTTATTTGCTCTTTACTAAGCTCTCATACTCGTATTATGAAATACAGCTTAAACCATTTACTACGATATTATTTCAAACATAATAAAAGTTCTGTTGATATAATATCCTTGTCAAAAAATACAAAATAAATGCTTCCCCTAAATCAAGACCAAAAAATATTCATGAACACAGCACAGAGGTACTTAACAAGACTCCAAGTAATAATCAGCCGAAACAGTTGCCGCGGGAACTGTGTCAACTACCAATTAAGCAGGACCCCTGGCGAGGAGCGAGCTGCAGGTGTCCGGGGCTCAAGCACCACTGGGCATGTGGGTCGAGTGCCACAATAACGTTAATTATACTGAAAAATATATAGCCTATGTATTGTACTGTTGCACTTGACGTGGAGATGCGGGTTTGATGTTTGCATAGACTTGTGTTTTGAAATTTATTATTTGTTTGAATGTTGATCAGAAGGAAGATTATGAATTATTTTAGATAGATAGATAGATAGAAAACACTTTATTGTACAATGCACACAAAAACAAAATTTATAAAAACGATATTAACTTAAAATAAATGTACAATTTGGCGGCCTTATCGCTTAAAAGTGATTTCTTCCAGGCAACCTTTATTTTAATACAATTTTAACTAAAGATAGAGCGCGGTATTATTACTATTTATGTTTAATTGATGTAATATACCATAATTATAGACTAGACATAAATAACACTCTCTAACTAAAATTATACCAAGGTAATACCTGATTTAAATCGTTACTTCAATGTGCAAAATTATATTAAACTAGCTTTCCACCCGCGGCTCGCCCGCGCAGTCAAAGAAAAACCCGCATAGTTCCCGTTCTCGTGGGATTTCCGGGATAAAACTATCCTATTTCCCGTGATAAAAAGTAGCCTATGTCCTTTCTCGGGTATCAAAATATCTTTATACCAAATTTCATGCAAATTGGTTCAGTAGTTAAGGCGTGATTGAGTAACAGACAGACAGACAGAGTTACTTTCGCATTTATAATATTAGTATGGATTTGAGTCATTTGAACCTGTAAGAATACAATAAGCAATTTGATAAATTCGAGAGTAAAGCCGCAGGCAAAAGTTACTAATATTATTTAACGTTTAATTGAGATAACAGTCTCCAGGGGATGATAGTTTGGCCTCATTCAGCCCCGAGAGACTTCGGGATATTTGCTAAATACAATGTAATATTGTAGTATGTGATCAATCTTACTGTCCTGCAGAGGTCAGAAAATATTTGACCGTTTCTCAGTAATATGTTTCTTTTTTCGGTAATATCGATTGGCAGTATTTTGAGCCAGCTGCATTATTAGTGAGTTTGTTTGTACAAACACAAAAAACTTTATTTTCTTGAGATATAAAAGGATTATGCATTTCACATGGTATATTTAATTTAACTACGTTTAAAGACGGCTGTATCTATACTTATATCTATACTAATATTATAAAGAGGAAAAGTTTGTAAGTATGTATGTAAGTATGTATGTATGTATGTATGGTTTTCACGCAAAAACTACTGGACCGATTTCAAAAATTTTTTCACCATTAGAAAGCTGCATCTTTACTGAGCAACATAGGCTATATTGCATTTTCAAAAAAATTAGAGATCCTTACCAAAAATGCAATAATGTAACCCAAGGTGTAAAAAAATCCTCAATAAAACTTCTGTCATCGCGTGCGCTGCGGAATCTATTGAAGATAGAACAAAAAAATGTTCTACAGTATTATAGAATGGATCAATATCTACAAGAAAGTCCGCGATACCATATGTCCATCTTCAGTAGTTATGTTACTACAACAACTTTTTTACGTTTTCAAAGTAAATAGAAGTGCCGACAGTAATCAAACCATGTTATCCATACACATATTATATTAATCCTTATCCCATTAAATGATGTTTTATTATAGACTGTTTCAATACCAGCAAAATACTTTTTAAATGAAAAGAATTGGATATTCCATTCAAAAGATATAACGAATTTAAAAGTGTCAATCTACAGAAAATAGTAGGTATACTGTTCGAGCAGGCCGTAGTGCGGGGGTCACGGAGGAATTCTACCAATATGCGTCTTGACGGAACACAGTGGGGTTTTGGTCGGTAGGAATCCGACATAACCCACGGCCCCTCCACGGGAGGCCGTGGGTATCTATGAAAGATTTCCCCACTAAAACAAAAAAAAAAAGGCCGTAGTGCGGGACGGGGTAAAGGTGATTTTCATGTGATTAAAAATTAAACCTATAGTCCGACCTATAGTAGACTTTTCACTGTAAAGATATCGCTATCTATGCGGGTGAAACCGCAGGGCATTGCTAGTGTATTATAAAGCTGAAGAGTTTGTTTGTTTGTTTGAACGCGCTAATCTCGGGAACTACTGGTCCAATTTGAAAAATTATTTCGGTGTTAGATGGCCCATTTATCGAGGGAGGCTATAGGCTATAATATATTATCAAGCTAAAACCAACAGGAGCGAGCAATGCGGGTGAAACAGCGGGGAACAGTTAGTAAAAAATATACCTATATTTATCTCTACCAAATATCAAAACTCTACCTGTATTATTACTTTATTAACTAACTACGTACCAAGATTGGTCAAATAAGAAACACTCAAAATTCAACTTCCAAATGAAGAAACTATAATTAATTTGAACAGTAAGTACGAGCTGAGATAAGATCCATATTTGATGATACGGAAGGAAATACTTGAGTACCGAGTCCCTCTGAGGAGGAACTTTACTCATCTAACTTGAGTTCATTTACATTATGTATAGAATTATAATTGTATTTGGATCTGACTGTTCATATTTTATGGGCAATCTGGTGATTAGTTACGTTGTTAGTCTTTATAAACTAAAAACTCAAATAAAAATTTCATCAATTTTTTAACTCAATTGACATAGCAAAAATAGATAAAAATGTTGTATCTAATATTTTATTACAAAGTTGCATAGTAGATATCATCAAATGTAAAATAATTATCGTAAATTCATCCATTTTGTTAATTTCATCTACAACAACCTAATAAGGATGCAAGACATCTCCACATCAGTCCAAGGAAACATTTTTATACCCAATCCAATATTGAATAATAGATCTATGAGACTGAAAAGAACAAAATTGTCTACGCATATCAGATTTCCGAGTTAAATGGAGTCCAAGCTGTCAGCGCGCCGCGTCCAGCGTGCAGCGTGCAGCGCTGTCGCAGCGCAATATCTCTCACAATGCAGCACTTGCGATATGCAAAGAGCAATGGACAGCGCTTAGCGGACAGCGCTGGATGGAAGCGCTAAGCGATTTGAAGGCTGTTTATAAAGCACCTTTGAAATACAGGTTCATCTTGAACGAATGTTATCTAAAACTTAAAGGTTAAAATTTAAGCATAACATATCAAAATTTAGTTTATTGGTTAATTTATTTGTGAACACTAAAAAAACGGAAATTTTTATGCCTGTCTTATTTACAATATTAACAACAAGTCAGAAATCAGAAATCAGAAAATAAATTCTAATAAACCATGAAGTAAATTATTAGGTATAAATTAGCTTGAAAATCACGTTATTAGCTTAGAAAACTTAATCTTTTCTTCGCTGATGCCATATTATTAATAAAATACTATAGTTACTGTAAATTCAGTGTAACCAATAAACTGAAAGGTATAACTATGTGAGAAATTATAATTTGTAGGTAATAATAAAATATAAATCTTTATACATTACTTTTCATATTATCAAATGTGTCCTGAGATATAAATCGCGTCGCTCTCACCTTGTACCAACCGTTTAAGTGCACACAGTAACTCAAAGACTCGCAAAGTTAGCAACTTGGAAGCGACACTGAAAAATTTCATTTGGAATGCTAAATAAACAACTTTTAAGTAAGCCAGCTGAGATTTTATTTCACTTATATTTAATTAAAATTATCTTTTGATTTCATTTCTTTTGAAAACACAGTGTTTACTTAATATTATATTATTTTTCTTTATGTCTTTGAAATATGCTACATTTTAAAAGGCTTGCATAATTATTATCAAAGGAATTATCTGAAATATTAAAAAAATTATATATCACCACCTTCCGCCCACGGCTTCGCCCGTATTTTCAAAGAAAAACCCGCATAGTTCCCGTTCCCGTGGTATTTCCGGGATAAACCCTATCTTATGTGTTAATCCAAGTTACCTTGTAGTATGTAGTTCGTAAGGTTCAGTAGTATTTGCGTGAAAGAGTAACAAACGCACACATACACATCCATCCTCACAAACGTTCGCATTTATAATATTAGTAGGATTGTCTGACAAATTGGATAATGTACAAATACAGTTTCTAATTGAATATCATCTCTCAATGACATGATATTATAAGTTCACTGAGACTATTAACTACAAAAGACAGCAGAAAGTGTGGTATTGGGCACAACACTCACTCGAAAAATCGGATCAAATCGAACGGAGGCAGGGCGGGCGGCTAGCTATCATGTATTTTAGATTTGTTTTCGAAACCGCGCATGTACGCACTATTCATGAAAATAGATTTAGAATTGTTGAAATATGTAAAATGTTTTTGATACATATTCTATTCAATATCGATAGTACTGTAAATATATTCATTCTGCACTAGATTTTGATTCTCGTGTTCCCAAATGCCGAAGCCGCAGCGCACAGCGTTAATTGAACGCTCACACAAGAGCCACAAACGCGGATTCAATTTATATAAAAAATAATATTTTTTGACGTTTTTTCAAGTATGAATGACAGATGGTGGGATTTCATAACTTCTATGGATGCCTTTTTTTGAAAAAGAAAAATTACGTGCTATGCCTACGTGTGGAATGTGGATGCTACAGTTTTGGATCAGAATTTTGTTCAAAGTCATATACGAATTTTAAATATGACTTACGAACACATAATATGTAAAAGGGTAAGTCCCACCATAGTTTTTTACGAAAATAAAGTGTCTCCTTCTTCACACAGTATTGCAAAACAACGGCGACATAAATTGGAAACTAAACAAATTCTTATTCAATTCGAGACGTTGTCCCAAACGGCGGTTCCAATTGTCCATTTTTTACTTCAAATTCTTGTATTCCGATCACGCCCCTACACATAGTGCGTTATAAAGAAAACGAGCTCACGAAAATTGAACATTTACATATGTTTTGTTTGTAGTTAGGCAAGTTGTACACGAGCGGTTACAGATATAATATCACCATTATTGATAGCAGTTACAAGCTCGTGCACTTGCTATGCCTCATCTATGTTCTGAGCTACATCAAAATTGGTTCAGTCGTTAAGACATGAAAGCATAGTGGACTCACTAACTGGCAAAGTAACTCGCATGCACAATATTAGTAAAGATAGATAGATTATAATATATTAAAAAAGAAAAAGTAAATTCGTATTTTTATAACCCTGCTATCTGCTGTAAGACTTCTTGAAGTAAAACTTGAATTATTGAATGCATTTTAATGCGTTACCAATTATTGCGATGATTCGGTACCCCACAACCTTGTTACCGTTAAAAGAATTCCCCAATTCACAAATGACTAGAATAAGATGATCACGTTAAAATCACCGGGCTGTCAATGAAAATTATAACAACTTCTGATATTAATCCATCAACATTTCTAATTTGTTCAACCTTGAAAGCTCAACTAAACTAAAGCTTAGCTCTCATTACAAGTACATTTTTCTCAAATTAATAAATATATATTTTCCGATTTTTCTTTCATATATATATTTTGTATATCTTTTAATTATTCACTCGTTAAAACCCGCAACTTATCAAAAGATATTCTGTCGAAACAAAAAAGCGCGGTGTATTAATCTCATTATAGGATTTAACAAAAGCCGTCAATTTATTCTCCTTTTCCATATAATAATATTATAATACTGATTTTTTCAATACATTCACAAAGGACTGTGCATTATAATAAGGAAGGACGTTAAAATTGGGGTTTCATTTGATAATGCTGAGACAGCGTTTCCATTCAAAGCAATTTGATAATTAGATTTTCTCTATTCAACGCGATGTTAAAATATAATGGACTAAACAAATATTCAAATCCAAACACAGAGCGGTAGCAGGGAGGCACATTATAGCGACTGTATTGAAATTTAAACTTGCGACTCCATTCGCTAAAGTAGTTAAAATTAACGGTACGAATTCATTCTGTGTTTTGGGTAAAGTTGCGGAAAAGAATTATATTTTACTAAAACATACAATGTGAATATTATGGAGTTGTAGCACTTTCTTATAAGATAAAGTATTAAATGTATCAAAGCCTTGTTTGTGTTTGATTTCTAAATTCCTTTACTTCCTTCCCTACGTTAAACTAAGTGTATTAAAGTCGTTTACAACATAATAAATTATTACAATCTAAACTCTCAAAAAGCCATAATTATACAAAATTTACGTAAGTACTGTTTGTGCCACACTTAAAATCAGAGTTAGTCAATTGATTATTTTATTCAATTGCAGACATGTCTATTGATATTCCACAAAAAAAAATATTGCTAAAAACACTTCGTGTGTACTGAGCCTTACACTGTAACCGAATTTGCGAAGTTTTTAGTGGGCAAAGTTGGGAGTATCGGATTGTACAAATGTGTTTATTTACTCCGATAGCAAAGTATTTGTTTTAGTTAAGCTAATAGTGCCAAGATACACGCTCTATACTTTTATAAGTTTCTTCAGTTGTATGAAATAAATTTGATAACGTATTTGGTAAAGTTTAACTATTTCATTGTATTGTATTGACGCAGTGTGAAACAAAGGTAAGTTTTAAAAAATAGAGTTTTTAAAATATTTCACACACAAACATTCAATATCACTTTTTGGAGTTGTTCTTTTAGACATTTTTTATAATTATTAAAATTAAGCTTTTCTGTCTTTAGGAGATGTACTAAATAACTGCATGTTTCTTAGAAATATATCACTACAAATTATAGTTATCTGTTGAAAAGATAAAGATAATTATAATTCTGCAATTTACGATGCACGGCATTGTATTGTATAATTATATTTTGCCGAATGTAAATAAGTAAATGAAACATATTTCACGAAGCATTAAATACCATAGCCCGGGTCTACCGGGAGGCAAGAAACTATAATTATATACACCGCAATATAATCAAATAGTCATAGTTTATAACTTTCAAAGGTCGTTAAATTAATTATCGTGTCCAATTAGTGGCCGTAGCGTGAACGAAATTAAATAATAACATTTCAGAGAGTCGGTATTTGTAGAGGACACTTCACACTCGTCTTCTAAGCTTGTTTCATTTAATTGGTGTTTCAGGTGAAACAAGTCTAGAAATAACTGCAAAGAATAGCGCTCTTGGCGCGAAACCGTATTTTTAGGTTAGCTTTCTTTGTAACGGGGTGAAGGAATTTGCTAACTACATATTGACATGATGACACATATGAATTAAAGATATTATATTTTGTCCTTATTTACAGAGGAAATAAAAAAATAATACCTTCCTTGTTCCACTCCCAAAAATCCACAACTAAAAAGTTCAGTGTTGGCATTAATTGCACTCCTACTTTCAACATTAACAAAATAGTGAAGCAAATGGTACTCCTAATTTTAACATTAACAAAACAGTGAAACAATGCATGACCAAAATAACAGAAATAAAAGATAGATCCAAGTCGGGCTTCGGTCAATATACGAATGCAAAGCTGAGAGGGCTAACACAAAGCCTGCGTGATCCCCTCCCGCAGTTAGCTCCGAAAGTTTGCCGATAAAATTAAGACGATAGTTCGACTTGCAGTGCTGTTACAGCTAAAATATTATGGTCCAATTTGAATCAGTCCAGACGTTACTGCCAATACAAATAAACGAACGAAAGGTATTAGATAAGATTTAAATTAAACTTTCAATGCATCTTTAAAATAGTGGGGATTTTAGTTTGAGTTGAACTTTAATCACATCTTCCATGCTATAAATTAACATATTTTAAACTAGCTTTACGCCCGCAGCATCGTACCCTCTATGTGTGTGCCAAATTTTATGAAAATCCGTTCAGCAGTTTTTGCGTGAAGGATTACCAAACAAACAAACATACAAACTTTCGCATTTATAATATGCTGTATGTAAGCTACACAATTAGAGTTGAAATGCGTATTTTTTACTTCTTTCTCTAACACAAAATAGCCCAACAAAAGATAAACTAGCAGTCACGCCTTGTTTCAAATGAAACTTGTTAATTAACTGACCCGGAACTTTTCGTAGCCGGTAAAAATACAGCTTTTCGTATACAAACCTAACATGTATTGGTGTATAATAATGTCACCATATTGTGTTGTGTTTTCCTTAAAACAATACCGGATTCGACATTTATTTCTTGCTTTTATTAAGATTGTGTCCTAATATAATATCGAAAACGGTAGTTTTCTCTGGCCACATGGGTAACGTTAAGAAGTAGAATAAGTAGAGTTAAAAAGTTTTATTGTTCAATAAAGAAAATACTAAGCTTTATTGAGTGAACTATGAAATAATTTGGAAAATCCAAAAGTGCACGCCTCATAATTTTTTTTTAATAAATATTTATTAATTATTATTTTTGTTTATTTAATAACAATTAAACCACATCGAATCAGACCCTGAAAAATGAAAGGGTTCTATTCCTGAGCATACTCAAGCGTAAGAGAAAAAAAAAGACTCGATTAGTAAAGTATTTCGGTCGCTATCGTGTTAACAAGAAAAAGGATCCGCACATACAGACACACGGACGTCCAAGACAGAACTTTTTTAAACTGTTTTTTAACTAGTTTAAATAACAAAAATGACATCAAAAATATCATGAACGTTAAAAATAGTGTTTTTTCTTAATATGTGTGTGTATGTATTATCTTACAAGTGCAATGTATGATACATAAAGACATTTTAAGTTTGAAAAATCAGATGTTTTGCGCGAAGTGACAGTAGTACCCACCTCAACGCTTCGCTTATGAGGCGTGCAATAATATTGAAAGAAGCATTAAGTCGAGTAATTACGCGAACACTCGTAAAAAAGAAGACACAAACACATTAGACAATAATGAAACAACAAAATTCACAAATAAATTAACGCCAATTTCAACGAAAAGGAAAACGCACGATTTATTGCCCACATAAATTATTTTAACCACAGAATAATTACGGAGCAATGGCCGACTATATTGCCAAATAAATAGAAGAGGGAAAAATCTAATTAATACTGACGCCCGGCCACGGCTGACATCTTGCAATAGAACGTAAAGAAGTTTATTAAAATGAAGGAAAAATGAATAACAATAAACGAAAAAGGCCAGCGGGAGGCTGTGTTTTACGGCCCGTCAATAATGTTGTAATCATATTGCGTATAGAGATGTATAGGCATACAAATTACATTCATAAATATGCAGGAAGATATGCTAATATTTACTACGTTGTACCAAGGCAATATAATTTTTAAATAGTATGCATAGTATCATGTTTTTAAACAAATGTGCTAAGGTTTTATAAACAGTCTCATTAGTCATTATAAATAAATTCATCTCATATAAAAGTGAATTTATTTCCTTTTGTTTTAGCACAATTTGATGAAAGATTATTTTCAAACTACACGAAATTAAACATGTTATATATACTAGCAAAAAATGTACTTCGAGCCGCCCACGATATAGTCCACATTAAGCAGGCTAAATGCAAGAAATGATTAAGGTATACATTACCGTAATACCACAGTATTACCATTATTTCCTACAGTAGTGCGACGAATGTACTTGTGCAGAGAAACGGAGGGGAATTGGCGGGGGTCGGGCGACGCGGGCCGCGTAAAGCAAACACGCTTAGTTTGCTTTACCTAGCGCGAAAGGATGACGCAGTCGTATTTTTTGTGTAATAATTTTATTATACATAGGTACTTACATATTCTATTATGGCGCGCACAAACTGTTCGGTTTACGGATGTAAATCTACATTGAAATCCCAGAAGGAAACAATATTTCAGAAAGATTGTATTAATTGTATCTGTTGAATTAAAATCAAAGCTATGTATATATGTTGTCCTCATTATTTTCTAATCAGATTGTACATCCCAATGCGAATGCATTACTTAGTTAAATGTTATAATATACAATTAAGAACATCCAAAAATAAAGTGTCCACGTAAATAATATTTAGCAGTGCAATATGTGTAATTATATATTTATGAACAAATAATTACATCAGATTTAATAATCGCAATTATTTTGAATGTACATATGAATAAAGATTTCATCATAATATTAATAATCACAATTGTTTTATTTCCCATTTGTTGCAACCCTAGCGTATTTTCGTGTGGCAGCGTCATTACCTACGCTGGCGGCGGCATCGCGCGACATCAAAGGCGATTCCTTACTGTAGGAAATAATGGTAATACTGTGGTAATACCCTGGGCCAAGGCTATGTAATAACAAAAGGTTGATAAAAATTGCCATCCCGGTGTAAAATGATTTCGAAAAAGGTTAACACGGTTCATTATTTAACACTAATGAGAGCACGCTGACACAAATCCTCTTTAGAAGCAGGTTGAATACAGCATAAATTAGATTTAATTACTGCCAGCGGTAGTGGCTGCGCTTTACGAATGAATTTTAAAAATATAGTACAGGTTAAATTTCACGTTTGATAAAGGAGATAATGGATTTTCTTGGATTAACGGATTAATGGGTTGCTGAACCGCATTTCGTGGATAAACGTTTGTGCGGAGTAGTGGACCGAAGCTCCATCTAGCGCTGAGAATATCTGCTTTATACTTAGATATTTCACGATTTAATCAGCCTAACTCTGGTATTTTATCCACGGAGTATGTTGAAATATCAAAATAGTTAAGAATTTAAACATTCAACAGATTTGATTAAAATGGACATAACCACATGACATTGAAAGACTCAAAATGTCCTTAGTAGAGAATTATCTACTTCAGCTCTGTGACCTACTCAATTGTACTCAATAGCAAGCGTGTACAATACAACTTAACCAATTGCAAGCAATGCAGTCGCACCTTTATGGCATTGCAATTTAAAACTGTGTTATCAACTTTTAAAACAAATTAAAGTGAATCTCAGTTTTAAAGCGTGTTTCGCATTTTCTATGAGCAGAGCCACAAATTGTCCAATTTACCAACTCGTGTCGCGTTCCCGCTCTTTTCAGATGCGACCCACATTTTTTTTCTATGAAACTCCATTTTCTTTACTTTCAATAGCTTATTTCGGTTCAACGAGTATTTTTTGGTCACTGTGAAGTATGAAAAATACACGAAACAGGTTTATTACTTGCCAATGTCAGGTCATTGAAATTTTTCGGAATATGCTTTCATTGTTTATAAAATCGTGGTTCTATAAATTAACCTTCCTTTTCCTCGCATAGCCATAAATCTTTATGTCTTCTTTCATAATATTATAACAAGAGTGGATATAAAATGCATACACATCTAGCTGAACGAGGAATGTTTGAAGGTCAAAAACTACTAGTGAACAGGACAAAAGATCTTGAAACTTCATCGTAAAATTCCTGTATCGACTAACTCAATAGAGCCAAACGAATAATATTCTATCCAACAAAACTTTGTGCCTTGGCAATCGATTGCACTTGAATTGTATTACAATATTTTTGTCCATTCGACATATTTTCTAAACAAAGCAATTGTTCATGGAAGTCTATTAAAAATGGAAGAGCGGAAGCAGGATAAAAACTAGAAGAAATCAATACAGTGTATGCTAGTTCAGTTTTGATTACACATCTATATTTCACCGGATCAAAAACCAGTACTCTTTTTTGAATGCAAAAAACATTCTCGTATCTTTTGTACACAAAACCGGGCCAGAAGCTAGAGCTTGAAAAGCTTTAATCTAAAAATTCTTATGAAGTATCAGGATTTCATTTACTAAAAAAAATTGTCTATGGAGCCATCAATAAAATGTTTGAATTACAATAATCTATACTAATATTATAAAGAGGAAAGGTTTGTATGTATGTATGTATGTATGGTTTTCACGCATAAACTGAACTGGACTACTGGACCGATTTTGATGAAATTTGGCACAGATAATCTTTAGACCCTGAGAAAGAACATAGGCTACCTTTTATTGCGAAATATGTACCACGGGCGAAGCCGGGGCGGACCGCTAGTTATTAATAAAAATCTTCTTAAAGATACATCTAAGTTTGAAAAACATTAACCAATGATGATTTGAAAATATAAAAAGCAAACGTTACGTATTAACGCATTCATTAAACAACAAAATGAACAATTTTAGATAGAATAAGGTGCTTGTTTTGTTGGTTCACATTATTACTGTTTACTTATCATAGTCATTATAATGACAACAATGTAAAAGTTAACCAAACCCGCTATCCACCATAGTCATGCTCACTACTCCACATTTCATAGGTCAGTTTATTTACACATTGTCAAGCGTGAAGTCACAATTAGTCGGTTTGATGTCGCCGTTTCAGCTGTTATATCTCTTTGTTCTCAGCTATTTACGATTTAGACTTTCTTAGAAAATTGGCTTTGTAATGTCCCAGGTCTGTGTTCATCAATTTTACTACTGCGGTATTTAAGAAGACATTCCAATAATAATTAATTGATAAGAATGGCCTATGAAATCTTTTGTCATATTGAAATGGGGGTCATATTATAGTCGGTTGAATTAAAGATGAAATAATAATAATCAATCACACATTAAATATGGAAAATCGAAGGCACATGCATTTTGCCACCTTACTATTTGGAATAGTAAAGTCTACTAAACCTGAGTATCTCCATGATAAAATAACTTGGGGGGCGTAATATAAACAGCAGGTATAATACTAGGGCAACTCCGTATATAATGTATTTTCAAAAATTTCATACAAACGCATTCAGAGGCAGTTTTAAGTACAATGCAACTAAATGTTGGAACAACCTGCCTCCTCCTTATCGTAACATTCAATCTGTGACTAATTTTAAAAATAAATATAAAAATTATCTAATCATAAGGCAGGTAGGCCAGCTTTAGTTGCATCGTAACTAAATGTTTCACATTGTTTGCTCCCCTTACAACCAAGTCAATATACAGGGTGTCCCACTATTGGTATACTAAGCGCGAAGGGATTTGTAGTTTTGCATACACTGATCACGTAAAAAATATTTAAACAACAAAATTACGTCAAAAATTTTTTGCTAAATTTTTCCTGAAAATTCATGTTTTCTTCTCTAGCTTCGCGCAGCCGGCATATACCGCTTCTCTAATGTGAGCATTTTGTCTATGAAAACATAATCTTAAACGATAGCTCACGTTCTGGTAGCAAAGTTGGGCGGGTTGCTTGTTATGGGTGTACACATAGAGTTTTAAGAATTCATCTATTTGAAAAAAAAAATGCGTCTGGAATTTTATAAGTATTTTTTACGTACTCAGGGTATGCAAAACTATAACCGCCTTTGAGCTTAGTATACCAACAGTGGGACACCCTGTATATGTAGTAAAGTTTCTATAATTCTATAACATACAAATTATAATGTAATTATGTATATTGTATATATGTAATATGTTTTTCTTTTTTAATATATTAATTATTTATGTATACCTATTGCTTTCTCTTAACTATATAAATATATTATGTAAAAAATTTACACTGTTCCTTTGACTGTCGAGGAGGGCCCACTGAAAACCGGTGCTGCGATGCCTCTGCATCACAGAATATCACCGAGTGGTTCCCTTTTTTAATGTTTGATGCTGCACAGACCCTATGTGTTAATGTTAAAATCAGTATTGAATATAATTTTCTGTTTTCTTCGCACTCCAAACTTTATTGTATTTTACTATTCTCTGTTTTTTTCCTGTGTGGCAAGACATTAAAATAAATGTATTTTCTTTCTTTCTTTCTTTCATTTCCAAAAAATATATTGCATCCATTTTGTTTCAGTTGAAAAACAAAAGTTTAATCGCAGAAGTTTAAGCTAAAATTACTTGAAACTACTATAACCTGTACAATTTCAGCTATTAAGTACTGCTATTACTCAGCGCAGTATAAAGTTGAACGTATCGGACGATATTCAATTTCTAAATAATTATCCAATAATGTACTGGACATTTGCAGAATAAGCGACCATAACCCACGACATGTCTTACCGAGATGGCCAAACATAACACCCGCATCCCATATTCATACTTCCAATAAAAAGCAACTTAGCGTAAAATATTCTAAAAGCTTAAAGCCACATTCGTAGGAGCGATTCACGTTCATACATAAAAACGGTATAAAATTTAAGCGACACTAATTCTTCGTCTAGTGAGCTTAAGGTATATTTTTATGTTCGATATTAAACGCATCTGCCGTCTGTGTAACAAAATTACGAGTGGTCGTGAAGAGACAGAAATATTAGCTTGTATATCAGATGGGATGCTTCGGGTTTTAGCGAAAGTCGGGTAACTGCTAAATTATTCGTCGAGCTTATACGTCGATCTACCTTTGAGTTCATCATGAAATAGGATTATATTCATAAAAAATAATTGGACGTTATGGCGGCGTAATATGGATTTTTCAGTGGAACTGTATTAAGTCACCATATTCTGAAATCAATATTCTTGTTTTGCTATTCGTTAATCCTTTTGTGCATTTATGAGATATACCAACATTTTATAGATAAATTGCTTTCATTGAAAATCATTGTATGATTTCTGACTTATTGATTATTATTATTTTTGACAAAATTTTATGAAGATAAAGATAAAAATTTTCAAATCATTCTAATACTTTAGACGACTTAAATTCAAAGACATTGGTATAGTACCGAACTTAATGTATTTTCAGTTTTCAATAAGTCCAAACTTCTGAGCAGAACTCTAAAAGACGGTGTAAACTTCTTAATAGTTCACAAACTACAAAACAATAGTAAACTATGTCCCGTTTATTTATTTTATTTTATACCATATCTTGAAACTTTTCATAATAACTATGCTTTAAAATTTCAGAGCACTGTATACTCAGAAGTAAGAACATTTTAAAGTCAAGCTAATAGTTTAAAAAGCGTTAGTTATTCTATATTTTTAGCCGCGGAATACTAAAACCACATTTCACTCCTTCGAGATTAAGATATGTTTATCTCGAGATCAAAGCAGATCCGTCATGTTGAACCCTTTCATCCCTGCGCGGGAATTTCAAAGGCACCTAGGGAGAGTAATGAATTATCAGATACTGGGACAAACCTAGGCCTCTCGCTTATGTAATGGAACTAAAAACTTTGTGACGCAACCGCGCGGCGTTACGATTTTAAAGAACATTGGACATGAGGAGAATCTCTATTAATAATAACAATCTCTGTAACAAAATAAGTTAAATTTACTAGAATTGGTGAAACGTTATTGATGTTTGTAAGAAAATAAATTAAAACTTATAGACCCTCTACACAATGGGCAGCGTTGGCCCAACAAATGATCGTCGATGTTTGCCGCCATTACGGCGATTATGAATAAACATCTACTATGATGCCCGATCATAGACATTTAGGCCCTCTACACTATCGTGAATGCCTCTACTCGCCCAACGCTGCCTATTGTGAAGAGAGCGCATTAGAGAACGATATATAAGCAAATTTTAGTTGTGAAAACAAAATACGAACGAGGTCAAAAGTGGGTGGACATTTAAGAGCATCAGCTGTGGCCAGATCCTATAAAATACCCGAGAAAACTAATATTGCTTTAACTAATTATAACAAAACTTTTTTTTCTGAGAGTAGACACATTTTTACTCCTTCACTTATTTTTACACTAAATTTATTTTATTGGGTTCAGTCAAACGAATATTCCATTTGATTTCTTTTATTTTCATATCGTCCTATATAATTATCATCTTAAGATTATTATATATATTTGTAATAAACCTTAGAATTATGAAGCTTAACAGCGGATTATTATAAAAAAGACGTGTGGCACTCGGGGACTGCCGCGGTAAAGCTATTGCATGCTATGCCTTCAAGCCACACCTCCGTGCCCGTCGGAGTGGGGAGCGTGAGGTTTTTTCGTTACGGAATTTCTGGATTCGGTCCCCGCGCTCAAGGCCCGCGAAAGAAGCTATGCAATAGCTTAAAATTGTAGAGTAATATGCTTTAAAACACGTTACGACATACGTCCTTACATACTCTGAAGTCTATTTCATCTTTTCGTAAAACAGAATAAATTGAAATGATAATGACATAGCATGTTATCTTCAGACGATTTTAAATTAATTTCCAAATAATATCAAACTCTTGACCTCTTGATTACAATGCTTTCGCGCTAACCACTCAACAAGACTGCACTCGAATTTTAAATTAGTTACAAGTTATTATTGTTTTCACAAAATTCTTCAATTCTCAAAATTATCACGACCAATTAAAATAGCAATTAATTTCGTTACAACGGATTGGAAACGAAATTATTAATTCACAACAATCCGCCTGTTATTATATTTGTTTAGCAAATTAAATCACAACTTTATTCGGAATTACCGAGTATATCTGTTTGTTTTCGAAACGAAACATCTAAAATATAAATAAAACTTTAACAATTTGCGATTGAGCGTTTCTCGCGTCTTATTGCGATTGTTGTTATAGACACGGCAATGTTACTGTCTGCTCCTTTTTGTCTGTATTTTTGTCTACATTTGTATAGACTATGATAAATGATTTCGAAGAAGAAATTAGAAAAGATTGTAAATACTTGATCTTATATCTGGTTTATATTATGTTGTTGATGAGTTTACAAAATGATGGAATGGACGAGGTACTACTTCTTAAGTCCTAACGAATAGTAACTCTACTTCAGTCATTGTATCAGTGATTCTTTAATAAATGTAAATATCAATTGAGAACTGTTCATTAACATTTTTGCATACTCCTCCAGTATACCATACCCTCGGCTTTTTGACGCAATAAAGTTAACCATTAAGGCACCACTACTAACATATAACTGCCACCCGTTTCATAAATGTTGTGGTATTATTTTATAGTTCGCTCTTCGCTCGTGTTGAATAATATTCCCATTGAAACGGTGTAAATGCAGTTCAAAGTAAATTGGTTCCCACATTGACACTGTTAACGGTTGTGTTGACAAACGAAGTGCAGCTAATAAACAATATAGTTATATGGCTGGTTATTAAATTCACAAAATAAGTACTGTGGTAATTAACAAATCCATATAGATATTTCAGTCAAATAAATATCATTTTAGTATTGCTGGTAAGACACAGAAGACTGATCACTTGTCCGTACAGAAAATCGATTGAGGTAACGGATTTCAAACGCATCTTTCTTATATTTCAGCAAAGTCTTCATATTTAAGTTAAATACGTTGATGGATGTTTCCTTGATAAAGGTAGATGAAACATCTGCAAGAGATTAAATGGTTTCCCTGTTCAACAAAGCCTTAAAGCCTTTGCATAAATCTCATTTTCGCGACAATTTTTATGATAAACCTAATAATGATGCGGCGGGATTCGGTCCACCATTTTAACGGGCCGAATAGAAGCGCCTTATCCGTATTTACCAAAACAAAGCTGAACGGATTTCCGTCCCGGAGAAGGCCTAAGCCTAGGTTTTATTAAAGCCTACCTGGAATCCCCTCGCAGCTCAAACAGACGCTTACCGCCGAGCCTCTTCTAAAATATGCGATATTCCTGAAGGAAATTCATAGCTTTGTGCAATGAAATAGCCGGCATATTGGCATTTTATTAAATTCACATGCTTTACGATTTCGTTCATCCCTAGTGGATTGTTTTCAATTCCCAGAACTTTTTGAAGAGGAATTTTAGAATTCTCTTTTGGAATGTTTATTATCCTCTTCCTTCCAAAGAATGTCTTATATACGAAAAACTTTGCTACTTAGGATATTTAAACTGATTTTATCTTTACATAATTCATCTTCTTCTGTTATACTGGAACTAAGTACTGTACATACTACATTTGTACATACTTTTCTTTGTTGTCTTCCATCAGTTTTTACACGCTTTATAATAGCTTCACCTGTATGTTTGTAAGTTTGTAACCGACTTCTTTGGGCGGGATTTTGACCCACTTTAAACGGCCAGATTTCGTTCAAACTTTGTAGATTTATTTAGGACCGATGACAATACACTAATTTGATAAAATAAATAATAGTTAAAAAAATAAAAAACACGCGTTTTATGGAAAACCGAACTAAAAGCGTGTTTTTTAGTTTTTTTAAACTATTATAATTATTTTTATGTTAATTGTGTGTGTGAAATTAATTAATCTATCTACTAACTTGAATCTAATCGAAATAAACACACCACTAGAAACTAGATTATAGTAATTCATTAATCTCAGCAATTCGTAATTGAATTGAAATTATGTTTTTCTAAGAATTTAAAACTTTTAGATCGTTTCTTAAGTACAAAAGCGTGAATAAGATCAATCCATTCCCAGATTTTTAAATAACTGCGACAACAGACGTCTACAAAAAGACAAACTTCAAAGTATAAGCGATAAAGTTATCTGGTTTCAATTTCTTCGCGAAACTTCACAATAAAAGGAAAAAAGACAGGAAAAGAGAATATCTCCAACTTCTTGAGGGTTCCGCGAAATTAAATGATAAGTTGGTCAAGACTCTACGGACAGTATGGATGGACAATTTTAATATTACTTCTTTATAAATTGATTATTTTTATAGCTGCTAGAATTGCCGCAGGTAACATAATTAATAGTAAAAGTATTTTCACTGTAAATGACGTCATATTATTCTTTTTGTGTGAACTACACAAAAATAATAATATGACGAAGCGACACAAAGTGAAAACAAATACTCTCGTAGCAATACAGCAATGTAGGTTCAGTAAAATTGAGAGATCCGGTGAAAACAATAACAGTTTATTTGTTAGCTGTTCTGTTGACATTACTTGTTATCTTAGAGGAACCCTAAAACACAACACTCGACTAAAATGTAAGTCAAGGGACGGCCTTATTGAAATTGAGGGACAAGAAAGGTCCAAATGAATAACTAAAATCCGTTGAATTTTTCGTAATCTTTGAAAGTTGCGAGCTCTCGCAGACTTCGTTATGTATTTATTTGAAGGTAAGACGATTTCAGTGTAATGTTTGTCTTAAATACATACTTGGATGAACATTTATTTCGTAAGTTCCATAGCTTATTGATGAAAAGTTTATTACTTAGATTTATTGGACAGAGTTTCATGAAGCTTAATGTTCAGTCAAGTATTTGTTGAAAGTATATTTGCTAGATTGAAATTATTTTTTAAAAACGTCACACTGAGTCTCTATGATTCATTGTTCGCTTCCTTTTCACAATAGTTACTTTAGGCTTTGATAATTTTACAATTGAAATATCTCGAAATATTATGGCCTGAACTTTCATATCAGACCTGTGCTCTTTGAGTGCAACAAATCTGAGCTGCAGATGACGATGATAAATTTACGAACATCTGTACAAAAGAACATCCTATAAAACATTAACTGGTAGGTACATTACTAATGGTCGCGGAAGAATTCTAACAAATACCCGCGGCCCCATCATTAAAGCGGCTCGACGGAACACAGTGGGGTTTTAGTCGGTAAGAATCCGACATAACCCACGGCTCCTTCCCCGGGGGCCGTGGGTATCTTTGGAAGATTTCCCCACTATAAAAAAAAAAAAAAAAAAAAAGGTACATTACTGATGGTAACTTTATTCATTAATTTTATTTTTAACAATTTGGAACACCCTATATATAATATACTTACATCTATATACATATATAAAACTCAAAGGTGACTGATATAGTGATCTATCAACGCACAGCCCAAACCGCTGGACGTATCGGGCTGAAATTTGGCATGCAGTTAGATGTCATAACGTAGGCGTCCCCTAAGAAAGGATTTTAGAAAGTTCATCCCCTAAAGGGGTAAAATAGGGGATAGAAGTTTGTATGAAACTTTTTATTCCTTGGATGTATTTGCATGAAATTTAGCACACACATAGAGGGTAACTTGGAGAAACATATAGCATAGGTTTTATCCCGGAAATCCCACGGGAACGGGAACTATGCGGGTTTTTCTTTGAGAACGCGGGCGAAGCCGCGGGCGGAAAGCTAGTGTAACATAAAAGAGAACACCCTATACAGCATTAAGGGCAAGTACATACCAGGCGGCGAGAGGTGCGTCAGACACAGCAGCAGGAGACGCGCGACGGGCTGCGCTCGAAGCATCGCTAGCGCCCCGCCCCCGCGCGCATTCCCCGCTCACACCCGCGCATACACCGCACGCTACACGCACCTGTAACAATTAAATTGCCTTATTACAAATGAATGTTTGGAAATTATGTATCTAGTACCTACTAACGTAATGACTATTGCTTCATTACTTTTCTTTAAACAAAAAAATGAATAAAATATAATCTCGTGCCAAATATACATAAAATGCTCATAATAATACACAATAAATTATAGAGGAGATTAAATAAAGCAAAGTAGATTACCAATACACATGTCGCTACATTAAAATTCATAATTAACATCGAAATGTCTGTATTTATTTCATTTTCCCCGGATCAACTCCGATCGCTCGTGATAAAATCCAAATCATAGATGAAATAAATACGACGCCGATTTTAATGCGAAAAATTATTTTTAAAGGCGTTAATTAAACCCTCGCGGAAAATGTTAATTTTCGCATGATATCGATCTTCGCCGTCAAAGGTTTTTTAATTATACATGCTTTAATTATTCGTGTAATGCATCAAGTTTGGCGACAAAGAGACACATTCATTACGCGAATATAAATAAACGATGAAGTCAAAACAGGGAAATTTTAATAAATACAAAGAAGATGGATATTGGATGTGTTTTTTGTTTCAAAAGAACGGTTAATGAACCAGAGGGCCTTGCCCAGATTAAAAATAAAGGGCTTATTGTTAAAGAGCACTGAAGGAATTTATTTGACAGATGCAATAAAAAAATCTACGTTATCTTTGTCTTCAACATTTCGAATTTACTTAACAATAACGTAGAGATAAACTACGATAACATGGCGCGCCCCTCCAAATTACTGTTTCAATGTGTGTAGTGAAATACAAATATTTAAATATTATATTATTATTATTTATAATAATATAATAATTAAATTATTAATTTTTATTATTATATTATATTATTATATCATTTATTATGAATTTCACAAATACTTTCAAACGTTTTGAATTTTGGAGGGGCGCGCCATGTTATCGTAGTTTATCTCTACATCTTAATATATATAAATCTCGTGTCACAATGTTTGTCCTCAATGGACTCCTAAACCACTTAACCGATTATAATAAAATTAGCACACCATGTGCAGTTCGATCCAACTTGAGAGATAGGATAGGTTTTATCCCGGAAATCCCTCGGGAACGGGAACTATGCGGGTTTTTCTTTGAAAATGCGGGCGAAGCCGCGGGCGGAAAGCTAGTGTGTTTATAAATACTTTTAATATCACCCGTAAGATATGGTTTCCTAAAAATATGTAACTTCATTTCATAGACTAAAAGTAGAGCCAATAACAACAGATTACATAAAGGTATTTATCAATAGTAGGTATTATGAGCAAACCACATATCCATTGTTTGAACATCTTATATTGACAGGCTAACAAGCTCTGAATATAGGACGAGGATAGAATTACCTGGAACGTCCTAATTTTCTATAGTACATCGTTCTTATTAATTCATGATAAATACAATGAAGATCTAATATTCTGGCCGATTCCGTGAAATCGGCCAACTAAATCTGAAATAGAATAATGATAACTAGCAAATATGTATTACAATAATAATCTATCTTCGTTCGTTTACGAATAATACGAATAAATTTCACAGGATTTAAGAAACATCATAAGCAATGTTATTCATCACAGTTCAATGTTACACTTGCAAAATGTTACATTATCAACCAACTAGCAATGCCCTGCGGTTTCACCCGCATAGATAGCGATATCGTTACAGTGAAAAGTCTACTATAGGTCGGACTATAGGTTTAATTTTTAATCACATGAAAATCACCTTTACCCCGTCCCGCACTACGGCCTTTTTCTTTTTTTTGTTTTAGTGGGGAAATCTTTCATAGATACCCACAGCCTCCGGGGGAGGGGCCGTGGGTTATGTCGGATTCCTACCGACCAAAACCCCACTGTGTTCCGTCAAGACGCATATTGGTAGAATTCCTCCGTGAGTCGTGACCCCCGCACTATGGCCTGCTCGAACAGTATACGTACTATTTTCTGTAGATTGACACTTTCAAATTCGTTATATCTTTTGAATGGAATATCCAATTCTTTTCATTTAAAAAGTATTTTGCTCGTATTGAAACAGTCTGTAATAATACATCATTTAATGGGATAAGGATTAATATATGTGTATGGATAACATGGTTTGATTACTGTCGGCACTTCTATTTACTTTGAAAACGTAAAAAAGTTGTTGTAGTAACATAACTACTGAAGATGGACATATGGTATCGCGGACTTTCTTGTAGATATTGATCCATTCTATAATACTGTAGAACATTTTTTTGTTCTATCTTCAATAGATTCCGCAGCGCACGCGATGACAGAAGTTTTATTGAGGATTTTTTTACACCTTGGGTTACATTATTGCATTTTTGGTAAGGATCTCTAATTTTTTTGAAAATGCAATATAGCCTATGTTGCTCAGTAAAGATGCAGCTTTCTAATGGTGAAAGAATTTTTGAAATCGGTCCAGTAGTTTTTGCGTGAAAACCATACATACATACATACTTACATACATACTTACAAACTTTTCCTCTTTATAATATTAGTATAGACTAGTATAGATATAGTTAGGCAATTAAAATCAAGTTTGGTTAAATATTTCGCATAGACTTTCGTTTCGATGATTACATTGAAGGGATTTACATAGTCCAACTCACGAGCTTTATAAATGTGAGAACGTGTTAGTTTACACACATATAGACAGGGAATAAAATAACAAATGATTCTATTATACCTATTCCCTAAATTTTCTGTTCGAAAAAGTCCCAATATAATAAAAGTACATTACAAAACAAGTCTTTATCAACAACTTGGGAGATGAAGGATTATCAAACACAAATCTGCAAAGTAGTGACACAGCCCCCATTGCTCTGTTTACGGACAAAAGATTAAAAACTTTATTCGTACAGAGAATCGCTTAATCAAAATGTCGGCAGACAAAAGCTGTGGGAAGCCGAAATATTTTAATAGGCACAACGGACCGACTCATTCATCATATACGACTTGCGTTTTAAATTGGGATGCTTTAAATGTTTTTTTCATTTATTTTAATGAATTATTTCTAAAAACATATGATTTAGAATACAAATGGTTAAGTTTTATCAAAGTGCCTTTATCAAATGGCAAAGAAAACCCTAAGGTGCAATCTATTGTGTTTCTTAATTTTTTAATTGTAATTGATAAAATGTTTTAATAATTAAATGATATTACATCAAATAACTTACATCATAAATAAAATATTAATATATAAAGTAATAATACAGCAGATAACAAAAAAAAATCCATCTCCTTTTCGATTAAGAATTGTACGATTTCGATTCATTGGATATTATTGAAACCTTACGAGTTAAAGTATTCGTGGAAAGCAATAATTATTATCGAATGTATAACAGATTTTAATACAGAGCGATGACAGTGATTCGTCTTCATTATACAGGCTCGTAAGACGTGCCCATTACACCCACTGCTTTGTTGAGCCTAGCGAGAAATGGGGCACACGACACGGCTGAAATTGGGAAAGAAATCCCTTTTCATCTTTCATTTACCTTCCTAATTGAAGTCCAGAGTAGCCGAGTGGGGCAGGGAGGTATTACGGTCATCTGTACGCTCAATAGATTAGTGTAATCATACGAATTTTGCGCTTATCCAAAGGAGTCGCACAAGGTTCCGTACTTGGACCGAAGGTGTAAATATTTAATTATTGTATGTAATTTTGTTTTTAGTTATTTACATTATTAATTTTAAAGAAACTATTATGCATAAACAAGCTTAAGAATTTTTTTATGAAATGGGTATGGGAATGTAAATTGTCTATTAACTACATATATGAGTATAATATTATAACGTATGACATTGTACAAATGTAGACTATAGATTGTTAATGTGGAAGTTAATGATGCATAATTCAAGTATTAATTAAAATATTATTACTAGTACATTTTCCTGTAGTTATTTTTTAATAAATAAATAATTATATTTTGCAAAACTATAAAACTATTTTATTCCCGCACAATCTCAAATATCTTCACCTACTTCAAACAAGGACAATTGACCAAGAAGTCTATTTCTCGTCAATTTCTTTTCAACATTTATATCCGCTATTTTCCTCAATTCACTCATAACTTTGTTGGGAACAAATTCATCATTGTATAGAGGCAACTGTTAATAGGGTCGGAGTCAGTTGACTTTTAATGGAAATTTATAAGGTTAAAGAATATACACATTATCTTTTGAAAGTTGCCTCTGGTAATGGACGTCGAACCGCCAGCCTGCCCTTAAACTTTTCGTGTGATCCTACAGCGCGAGTTTCTCGTTTCAAAAACTCATTACTGCTTAATATAAACTTTGGAAAGGCTTCGTTTTGCTCGCTTGTAATTTTGCGTGACATTCTACCTCTGAAGGAGTTATAAATAACTACGAAATCAAAATTTGAAGAGTGGCGTGTACTAGAAATGTAAACAAGAGTCAGAATTTAATCTACACAGTTACTCATAACACTAAATCAACTATGCTGTACATATGTAAAAACAAATCAGATATTCTTATATCTTGATCAAACAAAAACGTGGAATGTAGAACAGAGTATAATATTACTAATGCAAAATATACTAGCCATGATATTTCATGGTAATACTTATAGAATTCGTCTGCAAGGGGGCTTATCTCATGAGACAGTCACATAAATAACGAAGATTGTACATTACAATAGTTTCTAAAAGCGCGTAAAGTCACATAGAGGAGAGCCACTTCACAAATTACTGAAAACATAAGAGAATAAAAAAAGAAATAACTTATCCATATTTTACACATTCTGTGATTTATAATCCCAAAGATTTCGAGTTAATTCTGTAAATGTGCGAACCGCGATACATCGAGATGTTCTTGTTTGTCTTTTATCTGTTATTGACGACAAAAACTATAACCCAAGTGCCATAGAAATCCATAAGTGATGAATTATTGTGCTCTGGAAATGAACGTTGAACATTTTCCTTAAGGGTCGGCGAATGTGGAAAACATAATACACTTATTTCTGCTCGTATTGGTGGAGATAAAGTTGCATTTTGTCACTGAAGAGAAACGTTTGTTTTCGTCATCTTTTATCTTTTTTGCGGATATGACAATAAGTTTACTATCCTGATTTAGTGTGATATTTTTACTCGTTCAAATATAAACTAAACATTGTATATTCTAATTTGCTATTAAAATACACAAGAGCCCACAAGTTTTGTCTTAATTTCGAAAGTTGGTAACTAAATACAGACCTAATTCTGTTTAACTTAGTAAATAACATTTTTGAAAGTGGGTGCCGCTCGAGGCGCCTAGTAAAACAAAATAGACATGTTGTTATTTCTGTACAGACACAACAATGGACACTCTTCTTGAGCAACTCGGGACCTCGTTTGCATTTCACTCATAAATATAATCCAATTTACACGAAATTCCCGAAATACTAACAAACGTCGCAAAGGCCTCAAATGTTTTGTACATTTTCTTTTGTTTCTGTTATTTTGCCGCAATGTGAGTGATTCTTTGCCTGCGAAATGGGTCAAGGGTACAAACTTACAAGAGTTTGCAAAAAGATCGAAAAATCACAGCGCCATTCAGCACTCGGGATGTGAAAAATGTAGCACGAAACAACTGTAAAGTCCAAAACAATTTGTGAAAATTGACTACCGACTGCATGTTAAAATAGCTTGTTCCAGCGCGCTGTTACTGCAATGCTTAACGAACAATGTACAATTGTGCAAGGTTAAGCCTCACTAACTACTTTGTTATTTTTTCCTTTCTTCTGTTAAATAGCAGGATAATAATATGATTAAGTAAGCCCGCCGTAAACAACGCCTCTTATTTACGGTTGGTTTATTTTCTTTGGTTCTAGTACAGTTAATATATTACGCCAGGTAATGAAATGAATTTGTAACAAGCAAGAATCATTTGTGAATCTTTTGTGATACTTAACCATTAAAAAGATAAATTGTTATTCAATTTCGGGATTGGAACAGAAAAATAAGGAATTTTTAGGAGAAAAATCATATGTTAGATACGTAATTTAAAAATAATTGATTCGAAAAGTAATAGAAGAAGTAAACTGAACCATAAATTCATAAATCGCAAATTGAGCTAAATTAAGAATCCCCTTCAGTTCAAAGTCGGTTGAATACTTCACAGTGAAATTAGCAACATAACACATTTACATCTGTACTTCAATTTGTCACATAAATTTGCGAAGGTATTCGCCCAACGGAACTTTCTTGCCGACGTAAAACTCCCGAACTTACGTCACAAGATAAATTATGCTCTTGGTTTTAGCGCGAGATTGAAACACGAAGAATGTGGAGCTGTTATGTGTTTATTGCTACAGTACTAATGTTAAATTCGCAGACATTATGGGCCATTCGGACAAATTACTACTTGCGCTTGGCGCATAGACTGCGGGGTGTTTTTTGCTACAATATTATAGTTCATTCAAAACAAGATTACAGGATACTAGAAGTGTAGTGAATGTACTATTAGCACAGCTATAGTCAAGGTTTTAAGCTCGTTAATACTTTCGAATCGAACTTTATAAACAATAGAACGAATTGGTGTATTTGTACACAAATGAAGTTTGTGATATGATTCGTCCCACCGAGCAAAAACAGTAGTGATTTATTGGAGACCCTATAAATCCGTGAAGACAATGTAAATCGAGCAATCTAAGCTTCCCACTTCATCTACGTCGTCATACTCGTGTGCTACTACTTCATGGAAAGAAATCTTCTGTTTTAAGAATTGACAAGTTTACGTACCAAGAAAGTTCAATTAAAGAAGAAGAAAAGAAAAACGTAGGTACCCCAAAAAATATCCCAAGCCCTAAAACTTGAACCATTAATGGTTAATGATCATAATAAAGACGTTGAAGATGTAACTTCTACTAGCAGATATGTTAATACGTTTATCCAAGGTTTATCCAGAGTTTACGGGACCTACTTGTAAAGGCTATACAATCTTAACAGCATTACCGGATCAGCTACATTTATGACCAATTTATGGGTCTCGGATCACTATTGTTCATCTTGTACTTAATTAACTACCCTCGTAACTCGAAGAGTCCATGTCTTCATTTTATGAACCCTTCGTTAGGGCGATAAAAAAGGTCTATTGAGCAGATGGGTTATAGGTTGTTGGTTAAGATTGTGAAGGATTGCTTCAATATAAATGCCATGGGTTTCGAAATACTGCAATCTTGTACAATCTTGGTGATGAACATGGGAATTTGGGAAATCAGCTGCATAGCAAGGCGACAGGGCATACAAATCAAACTGCTCATCAATTTTGATCCACTGCAAAAGAGCAGATAATACAATAATACAATACAAAAAAGATTTAATACAAAATTTTGATCCACTGCAAAAGAGCAGATACAATTATAGGATTTAATAAGAACTTTATAGTCCAATGAGCAGTTTTGTATATAACAAAATGAAACCCTATTTGTAAGGCCGTAACTAACTAATTAGTAATTTTAGCAGCTACGCTGTTTTCTAAAAGTTACTTCGGAACGCCAATACTGAACAACTTTCCAATTTAAGGGTAACGTACCAATTCCTGACAGTATTGACTGGAAAATAAATTGTTTACTTTATATCGGGTCGCTCTGTAATTGGCCCGTAACAGAATTTATCGAAAGATCCGAGTCACGGGCAGTTGATCCCAACAGCAATAATACTGTCGTAACCTGGTATGTAGGAGTGTGTAAAATATAACTTTATAGATATCGGTACGGACGGCAACGGTAGGAACGTAACGGTTATCGAAACGGTTATTTGCCGTGCTAAGCAGGCTATTTATGTAACTCCTTATTTCTCTAAAGCATCACTATTATTTTGAATTAGACTTTTAGACACATTAGATGTTTCTAAATCTTTTACACGTGCATTTAATAAAATATGAATTTGCACTTGGTCTGCACTTGTTGAATATTAATTTTCCAATAATAAACAGTGATGAGAAAATATCCAAAGAAAACAGAAAGAAAACTTACGAAGTACATTGTAAAGGAACAAGGGTTTTTATGATACCTAAAGACCTATTCAAACGTAAAGAAGACCCTTGAAGCTAAATTAGTATCGAGGCAAAGCCTGTTTTTATTAAATAGTAAAACTTTCATACAATTTTGAAACTTATTTATCAGGTACTGGGGAATATAACTAAAGCGTTCATTATAAGTTTCAGCCTCCCTCTAGCGTCATTAGATTTACGAATTTGTAAACCCTTAACCCAGTTTTTCAACATTCGCTAATATTATACGAGGTAGTGAGTTTATAAATATATTCGGGAATATCTTGGGAACCACTTAAGTATTCAAAATATTTATCGTATAGATTTTTTTTATCATAATTGCAATTGGAATATAAATAATGATTTCTAATTGCCCTAAAAATTTTCCTATTATGACGTATGCTCTGATGTTATGTGGCGTGAACTACGTTATGTAGTTCTTAATTTGGCACTAGATGGCGTTGATTTAAATAAGCACAAATACTTCTTATCTCGCAAAGCTCCAGTTCCGTCCATTCATTTACACTAGCGTTTTCCAAATACGCCAACTATCTGGAAATTAAAGAACTGATCTCGGCTTTTGTTCTGAAAGTGGACAATAAAGAACGCTTTGTGCTCACAACGAATAAGTGGTTTTAAAAACGTAAAAGCGTAACATAACTTGACGGTAACTGAGTTTGAGTCCGCTTTGAGTCCTCACAATGGCTCGCTTTTTAGTTGAGCACCAACAATAGTAAGATTCACCGAACATTTAATGTGATATTTCAACAAATGGATCAGCTGTGCTGGAAATTTCATGTAATGTAAACAAATTTACGTGTATTTATAGCAACGTGTACTTGGAGGATTAAATATTCTTCGTGCCATGTTCGTGCCATTTTAATTGCAAAATTCCCTTACTCAAAATCAGAGGCGGCTCGTCCTAAGGAGCGCTGGTGCAGTGAACTCCCATAAATAATTATAATAAAATCATACTCCTTAATTTAATTATTAACATTAATTATTACTATTTAAAATCAATCGTAATCTTTAAAACTACTGTTAATACCAATGAATATATCCATCATTCCATCATCCCATACACCTGTATAATACCTACTGTATTATGTAACGCGCGAAGCGGAGCGCTCACGATTGCGCTCCAATGAAAAAAGATTTAGTACATTTCCTAATGCGAAATCCAATAGGAGTGAAAGAGAGGGTTTTGCCAGAGCCCTGCGCGTGAAACAAAAGATTTTCTATGGAAAAGTAGCAAAATTCGGAGCGCCGCACCCGCAAACGTTGCCGGTTCGTTTTTACCGCCCGGCAGGGTCCAGCGATTGCGCGCGCGGCGCGACGTTGCCAGTTTCCACTTCTATAATATAAACAAACACTCGAGTCAACTTCAATGCAGGCGCGCGATTCATGCAATTTTCTAATTAAAATTATAAAATACGTGTTGAAATAGCCTGTAGTTATCAGTATTACTTGTGAGTGTTAAAATGAACAATAATTATAATGTGGCGTTCATTAAAAAGTGTGTTAAAACGTTACAAATTCGGCTTGAATGTAAAGCTAATAAGGGACCGCCACGGCCTGAACTTGATCTTACGCAAAAATGTACGACAAAAACGAAAACATATACGCGTGTGTTTAAATCTGAACAATATGTGAAAACACCGTGGTTGTGTGGTTGTGATGAAAGCAACAAACTATTTTGTTTTCCGTGTCTTTTATTTAAAGCGGGCGCGGCCGGCGGAGGTGAGAGTGCTTGGACTGAAACGGGCGTTGACGACTTAGCTCATCTTTCAATCAAGATGAAAAAACATTCACAATCTCGGTACCATTTATTGAATGAACTGCAATTGGCGTCTGTCGGACGACAAGACATTCGTAAAGCACTAGATTCCGCGTAGGTACCGAAAGTCAATACGCGAGTTCAATGACCGTGTCGATGAAAACAGACATATTTTACGAAGGTTAATAGATTGTGTCGTATTTTGTGGTGCATTTCAAATTGCTTTATGGGGGCATGATGAGTCTTCAGAATCCCTGAATCCCGGAATCTATATATATATATATATTTTTAATAAATTGTACTGATTTACACCATGTATTTTCAGTGTTTTATTTCAAGTGAACACCCATAAAATTTTGTCACGAGCCGCCTCTGCTCAAAATGGTCTTATATGAATTGACTAGGTATATATTGTTTACCACTACTGTACTATAAACGCATAATATGTAGAAATTTATTTGGAAAATAAAGATTTATACATTTCAGCATTTAAATGTCTAATACTTTTTAAAGAGCACTAAAGTCCTTAATAGAAAATGTACATACTAAAATCACACACGATGCAAACTTATTCGTTTTAAATCCATTTATCCAGAACTTAAAGGTAAAATGTTCCACATTTCCGGAGTAATTCTAGTGCTGGAGATAAAAGTAAAAAGCAGGAGCGAGGCTCATCAATCAATCGCGGGTTCGAGTCCCGATTGATGGCTCGGAACGGATCGACGCTTGTAGCTCTCCGTATATGTTACTTATTGTTTTGATACCTGGAGACGAATTCTTTTATAAAACCTGTGTGATTTCGGTTGATAAATAAGTTATAATTGCATTAATAGATAATTAAATATGTTGTGTCTAGCTCTATCTGATAAAATAAGACATAATGAATGAAATTATTATTAATTAAATAAATAAATAAATAAATTATAGTAAAAACTAGGCTATAAGGAAAACTGTGCAAGTGGCGAAACATTATACAACATTATGAATTTTATTGAAATTCGTTGTGTTTTAAATTATTAACTCTTAATATTTCATCAATCAAAACATAAAAATGACTCATTCACAAAAAGCCGCACCTAAAACTTAATATTATTATTTATTAGTATAGTAATATTTGAAACTAGCTGTGCTCCGCGGTTTCACCCGCGTGGCTCCGCTCCTTATGGTCTAAGCGTGATGTTATATAACCTATATCCTTCTTCGATAAATGGGCTATCTAACACCGAAAGAATTTTTCAAATCGGACCAGTAGTTCCTGAGATTAGCGCGTTCAAACAAACAAACAAACTCTTTATTAGTATAGATTCTTCTTCTTTTGTGTCTAAGCCCACAATACTACTTCTATCTATCTACAGGAACATAGGTGCAAAAAGCAATGCATCACGACACGTCGCAAGTATATTGATATTCTGCAGCGCTTCCAAGTGGCGGCGGATGATGGATGGATCTACTTTGCGGAAGGTTTTAAAACTTCATTTACTGGCCTTATAGGTGATAAGTTCTTTGTGCTTCTAATTATGGGTGTTTTTATAGAGGGGACAGTATTATATGAGTTTTAAGAATTAACATGACACCTTGTTTATTTTAAATGATGTACATATAAATATGATTTATTGATTTAATTTTGTGATTTTCTAGTCAGTTATAAGTGCTCTATCATAAGCTTTTTCCTCCTTTCTTACATCGATGCAAAAAAAACGGTTTTATAGTTTCTATAAAATCAGATAAATCCAAAGATCACTTATAAACAATCGTTAGACAAAAACAGGGAAGATAACAAAACAAAACCACAATAATATAAAGTAAACTTAAAATAAATACAACTAGAAACAGAAATCTATAAAAATCTCCTAAACATAAATAAAAAGAACCAAAACGGTGTAGTCGCATCATTACACTTGTGACGTATGTAACCCATCATGTACTTTTGATCTCCCGCGGAATGGGGGCACAAAAAACCCGAAATATTTCCGTCACATCAACTGCGAGATCTGTAAATCACTGACTTGTACACTTTTATTTATAGAACATTTATCAACGATTATAATAGGAATGGTTACATGAGTCTACTTTCTTCGATTTGTTCACATACCTACGTTATGCGAATGAACTACGAACATTACATTTATAAAATTTAAATATAACCTTTGTTACTCAGTAGAGGAGCAGTTTACAGATAGGAAAATATTTTTAAAACAGTCGTATAGTTTTTGAGTAATTGTTACAAACGAGCAAAAAAAATTATATTCAAGTCATGCTTTCTTCTCGTATCTTTTTCTGATATTATTATTGTATATTTTTGGTATCAAAATTAATATATTTCATTCGATATCATACAAGCTACTAATCTATATATACTTTGTATCATGTTTTATTACTCAAATGATCCATTTAACTGGAGTTGTAGTTTGTTGTGTTTGGTTATAGTCCAAGCGTGTTAAATTTAATTATACCGTTAAATTCGTATTGTTTCAAACTTCTAATGTGTTCATATTTCGTATTTTGTAAATAATGGAGTTATAATTCAACATGTAATTAAATATTAAAAGATAATTACATACAATCAGATGCGGTACAATGCTACCTAAATGTTAATTATAATAATTATGTAAACAATAGAAAAACTTTTGCTGATTTTGGCTAGATAGTTTAAAAATACAATATATCTATACTAATATTATAAAGAGGAAAGGTTTGTATGTATGTATGTATGGTTTTCACGCATAAACTACTGGAGCGATTTTGATGAAATTTCGCACAGATAATCTTTAGACCCTGAGAAAGAACATAGGCTACCTTTTATTGCGAAATATGTACCACGGGCGAAGCCGGGGCGGACCGCTAGTGTATTATAAAAGCGTACAACACTTTCTAAGTATTAAAGTTTTAAAACTTTTAATTGAATGTATGGTTTGGATCGATATTTACTTTGCTTGTTAAAACTTAAGTTTTATAAATTATAATCGTAAGTTATTAAAAACAGCAACATTTTTTAATTGATATTTTAATTTACATGCATCCAATATTATTTCCAGACATATAGAAGTATATTATTTTGTAATCAATAATATCGAATGTGCTAATCATCACGAATTATAAGATTAAACATACGTTCTTCGACATTAAAGGAATGCTTATTTATGCAATTATTTTTTTAGGTAAGTTATGTTAGTAATATTATGTGTCATTAATTAATAAAATTCAATGTTTTCTTTTTGTAATGCACAAAAACTCTACATTCATTAGCAGCATGTTCCACGGAATTCCATGAAAAAATTGACTGAAGAACATTTAATTCGACGGCGCGGTACGTGACTCGACGAACTAATGACCTAAGATTAGTACAATAATTTAGCAAAAAATTCCGCCCCTCTCAAATGATAAACATTAGCCCTAAATGCTGGCATTAGCTACGTGTAAAGGTATCAGATGGTAATTTGGGGTCTCTTGAGTATTTGCCTTGCTGTTTAGTGCTTGCGACTGATTTTAATGGTGTTTTTGTGTATTTTTAACTAGCTGCGCATCGCGGTTTCACCCGCGTGGCTCGGCTCCTGTTGCTAAGCGTAATGATATATAGCCTATAGCCTTCCTCGATAAATGGGCTATCTAACACAGAAATAATTTTTCAAATCGGACCAGTAGTTCCTGAGATTAGCGCGTTCAAACAAACAAACTAACTCTTCAGCTTTATAATGTTAGTATAGTATAGATTAGCTGAGTGAAAGTCAGTGCTGTGCCATCTTACATGATTGTAGCTTCGTGACATAGAGCCTGCTTGTTTTTTTTTTTAATATTTTGAGGCTATGGAATGTATTTTAACAAAAAATTTTACTTACTTCAAAGAATATATAATACTAGCTTTCCGCCCGCGGCTTCGCCCGCGTTTTCAAAGAAAAACCCGTTCCCGTAGGATTTCCGGGATAAAACCTATCCTTTGTCCTTTCTCGGGTATCAAAATATCTCTATACCAAAGGACATGTCCAAAAATGTATGAACCAAAAACCCAGAATCGACAGGAATGAAACGTATACCAATGGATTCGCATTGAAGTATAATATAATATTACCAAGGGGGCAACTCCGAAATCGTTATAGTATAGGAGCTAGGAGCAAAATAAAATAACTAAGAAATTCCTTAAAAAACATAATATACATAAGTTTCCGTTATGTTGTGGCTTAATATGACGATGTTATAATGTTTTATCACTTGGGTTACACATAATAAATATCATATTTTACAAGAAACGAAACAAAAACGTTAAAGCACAACATAACAAAAACTCTCAATTTTGTAGTTTTGTTCTTTTATTTTATAGATACTACGATTGTAATAGTATTATATTATGTAATTCTATGGCTAAAGATTGAAAAAAAAATCTGTATAGTATAGGAGCTAAGAGCCAAAAAACAAAGTGAAAAATCGTTTGAAAATAATAAAAACTCGTTATGTTGTGTGTTAGAATATCGTTGTTATTCATTTATTTTTATAATTAGGTCTAATTTTATTAAGTTGTATTAATGATATTATAATCTACCTATCTATAATAGCAACTACATTCGAATCTACAACAATGTGTTACACATGAATGTACCAGCAAAAGCAATTAATCAATTAAAATTAAAATTATAATAACAACGATAATCTCATCCACATCATAATAATTTTCAAACGATTTTTTATTCAGTTCTATTGTCTTTTAACTCCTATACTATACCTATTATTATTTTTTATTTCCAATCCTTAGCCACAGAATTAGGCACCAATAATACACACAGTACTATAGCAATTGTAGTATCTTGAACCAAAATAAAAACTACTACTTAATAACGGAATCTTTAGTCAGTTATGTTGTGATTGAACATGATGTTATTATGTTGCTGTTGCTTTTAAAATGTGTTGATGATAATTATCATGTATAACACAAGTGATACAACATTATTATAACGTCATATTAAGCTACAACATGACGTAAACTTATTTTTTGATTTTTTAAACGAATTTCTTACTTATTTTATTTTGCTCCTAGCTCCTATACTATAACGATTTCAGGATTACTGCTTTTGCTACATTATATTATATTTAATTACCAATCCATTGGTACACATTTCATTCCTGTCGATTCTGGGTCATTTTTTGGACATCTCCTTTCATGCAAATTGGTTCAGTAGTTAAGGCGTGATTGAGTAACAGACAGACAGACAGAGTTACTTTCGCATTTATAATATTAGTAAGGATTTTTGCCGTCATTAAAACATCATCGGTTTATAATGGTTAATACATGATTTTTTAAATAATTAAATCCCTCTGTATTCAAGCCATCTCATCACTAGTACAATAACCAGGTTCCACCCGCTAGTGAGACTAACCACTTAACCGCACTCGCCGGAAATGATGTGTTTACGTCCAGAAATAGCTTGTTGTCTCGCAAGTGTTAAATATTTACGATACATAAATCTCGATGAACGTAAATCAGGGTTTATGAACACAGTTGACTATTCTCTTAGTTTGGACAACTATTCAAACACGAAGCTATAAAAAATTTACAACACCCTTCTTATGACACTGTTGAATTATCAATTTTTGACAGACAGGTGGTATATCATTTTGGAGATTTTCATTTTTCATGTTAATGATTTTGAGTTTATATTTCTAGTGATATGTTATTGTTTCTTTGTTTTTTATCTATATCTCGAGATTATCTCACTTCGATAGCCGAATTCTGCATTTGTATAAGTACTACTTGTGTATTACGGGACTATTTTAGATATTTATTATCAGTCGCAGGCAAGATGACCCTATCCCTAAAAGTACTTGTTACTGTGATATGATTCATACATTGTTCTAGCTTTGTTTTGCCAAGTCGCGTTATATTAGTGGCAATTAACTACACTACCACTCGCGTTTATTTATAAAGCAATTACGGGCCACAGATTTGCATCCAACTGACGAGCGATTTAGTTCCGTATTATCTCTACGTATCAGCTCAGCTTGGCGACAACTTCCGTAATTCGAAATACATCGCCGGCTTTGTATTGCCATTAATGTAGGTTAGGGTAAGAGTCGGTTGTACAGCAGCAATGTAGGGAGGTTTCGAGCAAAATACCGCGCGTTTCGTTTGGCTTAAGAATATGTCAGGCTTAAAGGTGGATCACATACATTGCGCATACCGCCGGAACGGTTTATTTTACTTAGCTTGACATTTGGATTAAATGCAGGTGATGGGATTGTACGCTGGTGTAGTTTATTTTGTGGTGCATGTTATGTTAATTTACTATAGTGTTCTTGGAGAATTTTGTTTACATTTGGAAATAAGCTTTGTTGATTGCAATTAAAGGGAATAAATTAATTTTTTGTAGTAAAATTATTAGTTCTGGTTTTGTATTCCATGAAAGATTGAATTATTTGTGGTAGAGCATTGTGGACACATATGTGTATTTAAATTATTAATCTACTTTTTAACCGTTGCTTGTAGAACATAAAATAATTTATTTTAACAGTAGCTAAAGATACAATAAAGAAATTAAAAAATCATACAGAAAAAAATAACGTGCTAGCATTATAAAAGTATTTATTATTACAAAAGCATTGCAGAAACTTAAAATTATATTAACGTTCAAACGAACGCATAAACCACAGTAAATATGTGTATTGAAAACTTGAAAAAAGTCGCTATAAAAATAAACCATGGAAATTATTTTAAGTATAATACCGCTGAGAGGAAAGAAGCGAACGACAAAAGCTTTTCAAATGTATTTTTTTACTTTTGTGCGATGTTGTATGAGGGTTAGTTTTTATTTGTATGTTCAGTTTTAACTGCTTTCTCCAGTGAATCACTAACAAGGCGGAGACAATGTATTATTGTGAATAAATTATAACAGTGCACTTCGAATGAAATAAGATTTTTTTATTTTATTGTTCTGAATAATCGTGGGTGAAATAAAAAGGTTTAAATAACATCGACTAAGTTTGAAAGCTTATATTTTGATGATTTAATATAATTTTAACTTAAATATTAGATACGTAGAAATGCACAAATATAGATAGTAAAAAAATATTCCAAATAAGTATTTTTATCACTTAATTGCGATAATTGTTTTCAAATATTTACAAAATTATGTTAACGAGTGTTAATTTCGAAACAATATTTGCGAATCGAAAAAGTAAATAAATAGTTCCTCTACTAAATGAGTTAAAACCTAAATTTAGTAAATAAACGGCTCAATGGTCCGAACTAAATGCAAATTAATGGCGGAATGTGGCTCTGTATTATATTTAATGTCAAATTAAACGTGAAACTGTACTGTTTCAATATTTATTGTAAAAGTTACCTCATTTTGGACTATTGCTGATTTGTAGTGAACTTGTATGTAGGGACCAATATATCTGCATGATATACGCTTCTTTTTATATTTTACCGATTTAGTAAAAATATCAACCGTTAACTTTTGTAATCATTCCCTTTTCTGAGAGCAATATAAAAGACACAAAAATTACTGTAACAATGACATAGAAATACTGTAACAATCATCTGAAGATTAAAATATCAAATAAAAAGACGTGTGGCACTCGGGGACTGCCGAGCCCGTCGGAGTGGGGAGCGTGAGGTTTTTTCGTTACGGAATTTCTCGATTCGGTCCCCGCGCTCAAGGCCCGCCATAGAAACTATGCAATAGCTTAAAAATAACTAAAATCCTTTCAGCCAGAGCTACAATAATTAATGATTTTCTTATATAAATATAGACTTACTATAAATAGTCACGACTTTATAAATATAGACTTAAAATAACCCACTTAACATTTAACTTCAAATCACACCAATTATACACAAACCCACTGAAGTTTCTAAGAAAACTCTGTACAGTTTTGCGAAGGGATCTATTTAAAAGTGCACTTAAGTTTAACTCACCTGACGTGCGGACAGACAGAAATACAACAGGATATTATATTTAAAGCGAGTATCCTCACTTCAAAGGCGCGAACATTGCGAAGCATTTGTGCGGGAATGCGTGTATTTTAACTTTCAAATATTGGGGTTAATGTATTGTTGTCTGTATTAATAAACATTTTTTTAGATTTTCTTATATTATTTAGGTATATACTTGTTGCTGTATGTGGAATAATAATGATAATAATAAGTATATTTCTACTTAACTCTACATTCTCGTCACTATCGACTGATATTGACGAAAATGTAGAGTTTAGTAGAAATATATTGAATGAGAAAAAATTTTTTAAAAATACTGGCTTTTATGCCACATCGTCCTGATTGGCTATTTAACCAATTATTTTTTTTTTTACTAACAGTATCTAAACTTCAGTAAATGTTAAACTAGAAACAAATTTTCTCACTTTCGTTAATTGGGTGCGAACAGTGGCATCTATATCACACTTCTCAATCCAAAACTGATTTCTTGTTAAATTAAATTGAAACCCAGATATCTAATATCTTATACTACTAATATTATAAATGCGAAAGTTTGTGAGGATGTGTGTGTGTTTGTTACTCTTTCACGCAAATACTACTGAACCGATTACAATGAAATTTAGCACACATATAGGTAACTTGGACTAACATGGGATAGGTTTTATCCCCGAAATCCCACGGGAACGGGAACTATGCGGGTTTTCCTTTGAAGACGCGGGCGAAGCCGCGAGCGGAAATCTAGTCATACATATATCACTAACCTTGACCCCATTTTCCTACCTTTCTCATAAAGACAACCACCATATGTGCGCATATTGAAGGATCATATTATCTGTCACTTGCCAAATGTCAAGCCACAGATTATTAAATATTCTTAACAGTCCTTCAAATATCACAGAGATCGCAACGTCGCTAATATAATGTTATATAGGTACTCTGTTCCTTTGTGAAACGCTGAATACAATTACATATCAAAAACCACCGTTTTGTACAGTTCCTGAGTTTTATATTGGCACAGATTAAATAAAACGCTCCTGATCTCTTTTCTTTTTCATTTCATAAAGCCTTTAGAACCATAAAATGTATTCTTATTTATTTAAAGAGACAAAAAGAGCTCTCCAAAATGTTCTTATATAATCGTTATTAGCAACTATTTCAAATAAAATAAAAGAATTATTGTATACGAGTCTAAATTTAATTATAATAATATCCAAAAGAATCATGATAAATGAATCGTAACAAATAATAAAAAACCGGCCAAGTGCGAGTCGGGCTCGCGCACAAAGGGTTCCGTAGCAGCAAATATAATAAATTACAGTTAAATCAACCTATCTCAAAAACTATAAGAGATACTTTGATCAAACCAAAAATCGTTGAAAGAGTTAATTAGCATGCATCACCTCTATTTTTTTTAGAATTTTATACCCCGTAGTTATAAAAATAGAGGGGGGGGGGGACATACTTTTTACGACTTTGAGAGCTGATATCTCAAAATCCGTTCACTTTAAGAAAAATGTTTTTTAGAAAACTTTATATCATTTTAAAAGACCTTTCCATTGATACCCCACACGGGTATGTACATCGAAAAAAAAAATTTCATCCCTCAGTTACATGTATGGGGGGCCCCACCCCCAATTCTTTTTTTTACTATTTAGTGTCATATTTTTGTAGCGGTTCATACAACACATATTCCCATCAAATTTCATCACTGTAGTACTTATAGTTTCCGAGTAAATCGGCTGTGACAGACGGACAGACGGACAGACGGACAGACGGACATGACGAAACTATAAGGGTTCCGTTTTTGCCATTTTGGCTACGGAACCCTAAAAACGAACAATGATCATAACTCGCTAGAGCCTAACAAAAAATGAAATCGCAATAACAAACTAGAAGTATAATATAAAAGCTCTTAAAACGGCGCTGGAGCTAAAATAAAATGTCAATATTCAGTCTGATAAAGGCCGCAAATCGTTCTAGATCTAGGCAGTTAAAATTTAAACATCCGACGCAATTTGTCGGCGCAATCAATAACATTGAGTTGAAAGGAATTCCAATATGGCGCTGGCGCTGGATTACAGAAATATCAACGATAGAAGACGCCTCACTGTGTCGCGGAACTATTTGCTCAATTCCCTTTTTTCGCGTCGCTTGAATAATCAACCAAACGGGAGATATTACAGACCAAATACCTATGTACCTTGTGGATCTTACTGTTTGAACGCTTCCTTATTTTTGACGGATTCGAAACTTAATATACACAAGTAGGCAGCTCAAGTATGCTCGGTGGGTAGTAATATAACGATATTCAAAATATGGAAATAAGTGTGTCAACAATTTTTTCAATAATAGTACAAACAGAACAAGTCCAATAATAACACTCGATGAGAGAATAAGAATAAAGCCAATACTATGTACACAAACATGATTTCAAAAGATAAACACATTATGACTACATTTTCTTCACGTCACTTTTATTTTTGTAACTTATGAGATTGCTGCACATCTAAAACAAATTTAGTTCTTTATGAAATTATACAGAGTGCAGTGACACACATACGTATAACAAGTACCTCCGCTAACCTCACACAACCTACATACCGCACTATAACTGACACTGCCCCAAAAACGTATCTAGAATCTAGATCAAATAAACCGTCTGTTTTGAATACATCATTACTCCTAATACGTTTCCAAGCCATTCAGTGAGCCCAATATCTGATATTAAAGCCATATTATGGTCTGAATACGTATACAAATCTGCTCATAGTGAATCCAGTTTCGACTTCCTGTATCAATGGGGCTGGAGAATACACTAGATCAAATAACTCGTTATGCATTTGGTACAACTTTCTGTAATATTTTGAAATATTTTATTGAGAGTTAGCCTTGATAGGTGGAAGTTAGGAATGTAATAATAATCCTGAGAAGTATGATTACTTATATTAACTGATTATCACATTAAAAATAATCCAATTATTCAACTGAATTTTGATCATTTTAAACTATTATGATTGATTTTGCAAAGTACTAAAAAATAATAAGATAAACTTGTAAAACGGTAAATTTCACAAATTGTTGTTCCGAATGACAAATTTGTCCGACAACATTAATTATAAGAGCTTTAACAGACTCTAATTCATTTAGCAAATTAACAACGCATCAGTTTAATATGTTTGTTAAATAATTCCTGCTATAACTCGCATACTTCCTCATATTTTAAATCATGAATCCCATTACACATTTCTTCCACACTAAACATATTCGTCACGAGACGCCAGCGACTGTACTCTTCCCGCGAAAGCGTTGGCAAGCAAAGTGCCAAGTTAGGATTCCCTTTGAGCGCCGCTAGTCGCTCCGTACCTACTACCTACTGCCGACGATTTCACTAGCTTTCATATTTTATTGCCATACAAATGCTTTGAGTAATTGAAACGGGAGTTTTGTTAGTTTTTGTTTAACATTTGTAAATATTTGATATAATTATATCGATATTTCATACATAGATTTTAAAGGTACAAGCACAGGTTTAAAGCATTTAAGCTAGGAGATATAAAAACATGGAAATTCATTTTTAAGCTATTGCATAGCTTCTATCGCGGGCCTTGAGCGCGGGGACCGAATCCAGAAATTGCGTAACGAAAAACCTCACGCTCCCCACTCCGACGGGCGCGGAGGTGTGGCTTGAAGGCATAGCATGCAATAGCTTTACCGCGGCAGTCCCCGAGTGCCACACGTCTTTTTTATTTTTAAGCTATTGCATAGCTTCTATCGCGGGCTTTGAGCGCGGGGACCGAATCCAGAAATTGCGTAACGAAAAACCTCACGCTCCCCACTCCGACGGGCGCGGAGGTGTGGCTTGAAGGCATAGCATGCAAATAGCTTTACCGCGGCAGTCCCCGAGTGCCACACGTCTTTTTTTAATTATATTATACACCAGCAGCTCGCTTCATCTTCACCCGAGTTTAATGGACCGTATATATTAAATAGCCTGTGTCAATCTGGAATAAAGAAGCTTTCTACCGGTTTGTTAGTTTTTGAATTTAAACAATTACTATCAAACTGACAAACTACAAACAATCAATTTATCCGTTTTTTTAAAGTGCAGATAATATTGAACTCTTCAAAGAATACCGATGAGATCAGCAAGTACTTGAAAGGAAACCACGTGAAGCAATTGTAGAGCCTGCGGCTACAACAGACTTCTTCAGAGAGTTTGTATTGAAGGATGCGGTTTACACTCTGCTAGGGAACATTACGTGCTCTGAAAAAACTCGGTAGTACTGGACAATGATTATCTGTATGTTTTCCATTTAACTTTTAATAATCTTGTTTGCAATTTTGTACGCATTATAACTTTCTGCACAATTAAGCACTAAAGTTCTTCACACTATTTACATTTGAGATGGTCAACAACAAACAAGCGCTGCTGCGCGTATATTATTATTACAATAGACATAGAAAAAACGATAATCAACAAGTTGGACATTTCATCTAACCTATCAACCATTTTAAAATACAAAATTGCATCATATTCAATTGCTAAGCACTGGTATAGCATGTTCATTGAATCGCAACTGGGAACCAAATAATGGCAGTAAACCCTCATTGAATGACAGACGAACTGCTGATTAGCGCGCACGGACAGACTCACCTCGATATACTAATGTATAGGAATATCCGCTTTGCAATTTGTTCGTTAAATTACGTAATGTTAAGTAAAATATTGAGTCGAGGTTAATACTTTTTGGCGATACTCAAGGGTTAAGTCGAGATTGCTGTGTTGTTTATGGGATGAGATATAAATTTTAGAGGGTTAAAATATATGCTGTCTGAATTCATTTTCTGTTCATGGTTCCATAATCTTAGCATATACTTACAGAAAAGTGCTGTCATGGACAATTTTTGGTAGACTATTAAATAGATATAATTAAGCACCTGTACAAAAATAATACACTGAATTGAACAATCTGACAGTAATAGAGCCCTAAATAATTTAATAAATATAAGTAACATAATTTCTGAGACAACTTTGAAAGTGAATTAATTTTCACGAACTTTTGCTTATATTTTAGTAACTTTCTAGTTCTGTTACACAACTTTTTCAGTTAATTGAACAATAATGCGAAAAATTGTGTTTCCAAGTTGAAGAAGGTTGAGAACTTTACTTGTCCAAGTGCAAGTGGGAGTCCATTAAACTTTTGGCACAAGTTTTTAAATTTACTATTTCATAATACAGCAACACCTCTGTTTAATGTACCTATTTTGAAAGATATTTTTATGCATTTTCAATTTTACCTTACTGCTGTTTTTCAAAATTCTCATTCTAACAACTCTCATTTATATTCCGTTACAGTTAAAACGAAATATTCGATACATACAAGGTATAATATGTTTAGGTTATGTATACGAATTAGGAAACGTGGTACCATAGTACCTCTCTAAAAACGCACGAGAATCTTCATATTAATACGCGAAATCTACCTTCCTCATAATAGAATAAATACAACATAAACATACATTACAAAATACACCAAAAGATCGAAACAATACAGTGAAGCGTGACATTCCATCGCACAACATAATACAAAAGTACATAACCGGATTACCCGGTCAATTAACAGACGCAGGCCATCGTAACACTACCGGCTATTTATACATGCGTTAATTAATCAACGTAGTCGGTATTATTATAATCTACTCGCTGTAACCTGATATTAAAAGTTTATATTTTAAATTTGGCACCAGAGCTTCATCTGTGTAATATATCATTTACTATATGACATAATATGCTATATGACATAAGGCTGAGATATTATAAACCTCTACATTTGTTATTATGTTTGTATAATAATTGATTGTTATTATCCGTATTTACATTAGTAAATACGGATAATAACAATCTGTTCATTTAAAATATGTAGCTCTAAATATTAGACACATATACCAAGATAAGCTAGCAATCAAGAACCGTTCAACATATAGTAACCAATGTAGGCTTTCGAGGACTGGATTGTGACGCGTGACCGGTCAAACGGTACATGTCCAGAGGCTTTTCATTAGCCAACCTAGAAACTGTATTTCGGTTTGATAATGAAGTTAACTTGTGTGTACATTGTTAACATAAGCTTACCAATGATCTCGGCTCGGCCGGAAAGAATATTTAATATGGTGTATGTCATTCAGGTATAATGCAGATTTCCTGAAAGATTCGATTCAGCTCATCATATCTTTATAGTATGTAGTTGTTTAACTCTCTTTTATACTTACAAAACTTCACACAAGTATAGTATTAAAATAGTTTTAGGTGATCTCTTTTATTTTAGTGAACTTCTTTAAGGACTAGCAATAGTAAAGATATAACTATTAGTCTTTACAAATAAATAATAGCTTACTTAACAATGTAACTCCGAATATAAATAGTTGATGTGGGAACTGACCCAAGTGCACTCACTATTATTATTCCAATAACCGTGACATAAAATTGCGATCCATTTCTTTCAACATTCCTCAGCCGATTAAAATAATTTACGTCAATAATCCAATGTAATTTCATTCAATAAGCCAATCACCTCAAAAATCGCACCCGAATGAATTACGTCACAGAAACAATAGACGAAAATTTAATTTCCTGCCTGCGATTACGTTTTTAATCCGACCAATTCAATGCCATATTTTATTCGAGTTTTACGTGAGATTCGTTTACAGGAAGGGCCATTTTTGCATTCCGTGCTGGGAGGTGAAATGTTTGCGATCGTTTGTTACTTTCCGATTTTAAAATCACAGTAATAATTCTTTGTACAACCAGTTAAATTCTTCGACAGTTTTAATTATCTTAATTCGATACTAAATTCTTCTTTACTTTTATAAAAAATATCTTGTATGATAAATACAATCAAATTTATACGACCACTAAAATTATAACCATTGTCAAACGGTTGTTTAAAAGAGTTTAAATATACGTTTTTTTACCTACGTTTACTTAACAGTACACTGCAAGTTCTAAGCAGCTGATAATAAAAATATACTACGGAACCATAGCGCTAAACACCCCCACTCGGCCATTTTAAAATCTCGAAGTGAGTATTTCCTTATGATATTATGCCGGTTTTTATTAAATTTGATAGGCGTTGGGAGCGGATTGTTTAAAATGATATCTCCGGTCTGTTTCTCGTTGAATTATAATTCTTTTACATTCGTTTCACGTTATTGAAAATCAGGGAAATGCGATCAGTCTAAAGACGTTTTATTATTTTCCAAATATTAACGTGGCAATTTTGGACACGGAATCCTGATATTTATAATTTACTTTCAGGTACATGTTAAATTCATACACTTTAACATAAAAAAAACTCATTTAAATTAAAATACTTTTAAATATATTATGTATTGCTTTTAGAAGAAGAACGCTTTATGGAAACTGCTTTCACAATATGACAACGTTTACAGAAGTTTACTGTAAGTTAGTACTAGCGCTACAAACTATATGTAAATGAAACTAGCATATTATATCTTTACAGTAGATCATCTCTTGATGTACGTATGTATTTAGCAACACGACAATGGATTGCAATGCATTTAATATTCTCTAAGATGGAGATTTGTCAAACATTTCATAGCAGTCGAATTCGACCACTTGACCATCTCTTAACAAAAATCACACCAGTATATTATCTCCACAACACTGATCAGCGCAATAAGCTGGCTCTCGGGGAAACTTAAATCAAAAACGTGAGGACGCAGCGGGGAGAGGGCGGGGGCGGGGCGTGATGCGGGGCGCGGGGAGAGGGGAACTGTCCACGGGACGATTTATAGCCCCATAGTGTTAGTAATGCAAGCGTGATTTCGATTTGGTGGAGGATTTTCCTGTGTCAAATCTCGAGTGTTTCATTTTCCTTATGTGCTTTTGAATGGGAATTTTATGGAGTATCTACCCTCGTCGTGGCTTTAAAAGTAAGCGGTCTGATGCTCCGCTGTTCTTGTATATTCCAAGTGTGTAATATTACAAATTATAACAAGTTTTTACGTTAGTTCTAACCTCTAGGAGTGCAAGGATAAGTGAATTATTATTTTTTGAAAAACTTGGACTGAAAAAGAAGAATTACCATATATCACTTTATGATAATGAGGAAATATAAGACATACACAAACTTAATTAAATATTATGAAAGATCGAGTGTAATGCAAAATACAGCTCCAAGCCCCACTAGGGATCTCAGGGCTTTTATTACCTTAGACGTTTGAATTTATTTTCTCGCTGTTTCTTCCAATTTATTAATAAGTGAAGCTTCCCTTAGGGTACAAGGTAAACAATTTTTGTCTTCTTTATTTTGTTCCTCACATTGCGGTTAAGTAGGTCAGCTTTTGTGTACGCGAAACGGATTCCTGTTTCAAATTCTACTCTTTATGCATTTTAGTTTAAAATTATGTAGTGGACTTCAGGCTTTGTTTGTAGCAGAACAAAAATTATCACTACTTGCGGTATACCGAATCACTCGTTTTGAATTTCGGAATATCGATTATTATTCTATTAATTTCTTAATAGAATTATAATCGATAATTTCTAACTAAAAACTAAACAAAATAATGTCTGTTTCTAAAATTTATGCAAATAAATCTCAATCAACGATACGATTTACGATTACTTAATAGAAAGAGATTAAAAATAAATATTCAATGGGTAAGTTCCACAAACTAAAAACACATTCACAATTAAAAGCTCATAAAAAATTTATTTACTCAGGTACAATACAATAACATTTAATTCGTATGAAAAGGAATTTATTTATAAGTTGTTACCAAATGATGGGCAGCCCTGTAGTGTGCCAACAAATCTGAAGGCCACGAGCGTGTTATCGTATCCATCCTACTTTGGTTACTTTATCTTAAGTGTCTCGACGATATGTGTACCTATAGTAGTGAGTAAATAAGTTGTTTGGATGTTATTCTTATATTGTAATTCAAAGTAAATCATCTAAAATGAATGCTTGATATAAATATCTCTATTTGACACGATAGTCCATCCTACTCAAATAAATGCGAAAGTATGTGAGGATGGATGTATGTATGTTTGTTACACTTTCACGAAACAATTACTAAACAGATTTGGATGAAACTTTACAATAATATAGATTATACATCACTAGATTTTCCCCGCTGCAGCTGGTGAAACCGCGCGGCATATCTAGTATTTTATATAGAGGCTTTTTCATATTTATTATTAGTAGATATGAATTTTAAACATTTTATCACACTTTTAAAAGCTAAGAAAGAAATATCATAAAACAGGATTCAAACTACGCCTCGAACGAACTTACCAAAGCTATCGAGTTTATACTTTCTTTTTAAGTATCCAAAGGAACACTGCGCCATCTATCAAAAGTTTCGCGAACATCTTAACCAGAGCGATCACTATTTCCTTGTATATAAAGCTTTATCAGATCGCGGATCCAACAACAAAATGATATTAATATAATTAAATGTAAAAATTACAATAATCTCTTATAAGCTAGAGCTTGTGATTTAAAGATAGACTAGCTTACCGCAGTGGCTTCGTCCGCTTTGACTAAAACCTAATAAATTATATAGGTACTTAAACCTTCCTAAAAACACATCAAAATCTGTTGCGTAGTTTTAAAGATTTAAAGCATACAAAGGAACATAGGGACAGAGAAAGCAAATTTTGTTTTTAACTATGTAGTGAAATACAAATAGAGCTTATTAAGTTCTAAGTTAGTTCTGATTTGAAATAATATTGTAATCAGAAATGTTAAAAAAAGACCATGTTAAAGATAATTTCTATATCCAGTTATCATTTTATTTCGGTACACAAAATTATTCACGTGTAAACCATTAAGAATCAAAAATAATGCGAACCTATATGCGAACACATAACGGCTAAGTATTTTTTCCTCTGGCTGGCTAAGTGCAGCCCGCCATTAATATTTTAACGAGGGGCTTGTGTGACTCAATAAAGAGGTAAGCCATAAATAAGTCGATGTCGTAAAATGCCATTTACTGCAAGCATTACGGTTAAGTTCATAGTTAAGTTAATCTCCCGATGGATGGGTTGAATTTACGGGGTTGCTGTTACATAAGTCATCATTATTCGTCGAATTTTGGAATAAAACCTTAAAATGAGTTAAATATAAAACCAAATATGCACTTCCCTATAAATCGACAAACATGCATACAGAAGTTGATTTTTACATGTTATCCTCTATTTCAATACATATAGTAGAATATTGTTAATATTGTGTAATATGAATAAACTAAACTTTCAGCTACCAAATATTTTAATATCCATAGACATTTCATTAAATATCAAAAAGGAAATCTTAAAAATGCTACGAAAATATTATTTTTAATAATGAAGTCTACATTAGCAACGTAGAGATGGCTACCTTCGTAGAGCGTCTACACGCTCTACGAACCGCCTACGCTACGTCTACGACATTATTGGTTCGATCACCTACAAATAGAAATTAGGTTGAGAATCAATTATGTTATGACTTGGAGTGTTTTAATGAGAAATATATTGAAAGGTACACTTAAAGTATTTATATTTACACTCACTAGCTTTTTCCCGCAACTCTGCCCGTTGCCCACGTTCTCTTTATGATACAACCTATATTCACGGAAAAAATATTGTATTTTATAGCTTATGTTATATTCCGGTCACAATATAATTATATATAATGTTCATTGATCACCCAAGTAATCGTTTTATAAAAGGAAGATTTAGCCAAAACACTATCCATATTTTAAATACTATTTTAAACTATTTTTACCATTCACTCAAGTAACAAAGTACTATCGCTTCACAAGTTACATTAATTTACAATAACATCCAATTGGATGTGAATTTGTATTACAATTGTAATACAAATATTTGCTTTCCAATGAGACATCTAAGTTTAAAGCTTTATGATTTAATAATAACTCATTTCAGCATTAAACGCCAGCGCTAAATTTTAAATCCTTACTTGAAATCGGTATAATAACTTAATACTTCCCGAGAAGATGGTAAAGTTTTAACGTGATTAAGCACCAACTTGTAACATTTCTAAATGGATTTTTCCTCTACTTGTTTTGGTTTGAATATGTTTTAAATGGGAAAGTTTATATATTCATAATTTAATCAATGCACGGCTTTGAAGTCATATTGAATTAAAAAGTAAGGTAATGGTTTGAAAATAAAGTAAATTTTAAAATTACACATCCTAAAGGCAGTATTGAATACAGTTTTTAATTAATATTTATGTCTATGTCTTCTTCTTTTTTTATATAATATGTAGTACTAAAGTAATAATTGTTTTTGTTGAATGCATTTTTCTCTATTTGCGTATATTCAGGTAATTCAAATTAGTTTACTATGGGTATATTTTCTCTTGTTTACAACAACAAGAAATGCTTTGTATAAACATTTCTTCGTATATAAATAAGTGGGTCAAATATAATCAACATTATTTGCTTGAACACTACAAATGGACACAGGCCATTATCATTTGTAACCCGCAATTTGCTCCAAAATTAAAATAAACATCAGCATAAAATATTCCAATTCAATTATTGAATTCGCCGACAAAAGCTTGCTAATTAATTATAATCGTCCAGACCTAACGATTACCTGAGACATTTCGTAAACAAAGTTACCTCCAAACGACCTCCAAGTTAATACAAAATAAATCTCTCATTACAAGTAGAGGGTTTGTACGAAATCATAGGATTGTAAGGTATCAGCAGACAAAAGGCGTTGACGCATGAGTGAGTTTCGTGCGGTGTTTGGGGAGTTGTACCGTAACTGTACAATTGTCCAACTTATCTAGTACTTAACGCGCGAGCCATAATTAAAGGCGGTTTTGTAAAGCCGTATCAAGTATTTCATATAACATCGTGTCTGATTTGTTTGTTATTTGAATTGTTTGCAAAGTATTCAATCAAAGTGTCTTATAGCTAACTATATTATGGGGGTTACGAATAGATTTCACATCAGTTTTATTAAACGATTTTTAACGCTGAAGTGCTGAATCATTTGAAGTGTGAACCAATTACCATTCAGATTATAATATATGCGCTAACCACTGGACAAAGGAAGCGCTTAATATTATTCAGACACTGACCACAATTTTCAAAACATACTCTTATCTTCAGATTGATCAAGATATTTGTGAATATTTAGATTCGATGGAATACTGGAACGACTGGATTGTTTACTGGTTCGTAGTAAAGCTTTGCTATTGCTACGATATATCGTTTATTACTATTATTTGCAATTGAATTGATATGTCTGCATTCAAACATTTAAAATAAACGTCTTGTAATACCAATTTTGAAATTTAGTCCTATAATATATACATTACTTTTACAGTTCAGTTTTTCAGTAGTAATTTGAAGTAACAAGTAATTCTCAATGCATAACCAGCTGTCATTCTTACCCTTAATAAAATTAAAACCAACAAATAAATAAATAAATAAAACATTTATTGATAACAAACGAAAAAGTATACAACACACAAACTTTTCGTGTCCAATTTACATAAAGGTTTACGTTATGCGCCGTTGCGTTTCCGCCGCGCGGTGTGACGTGCCATAATAATGAATTAATTGAACCGTATCCTCACGATGAATGCGCCCACAGCAGCAGCGGATGACGAGCCGAAACGAGACCACTTATCTCAGCGAACCATTTCAATTTATTTTTGTAGATTACTTGACAGTGATCCGAGTAATCTTCGTCACGTTTTAAAATATTGCTCGTATTGTTACACTTCCATTCAATTTGTGAAATTATACAATTTACGCAATTATTGGAAAACGTGATTCTGAGTGCAAAATATAAATTTCTTAGTGGGTATGTATGTGAAAAATTGTCCTGCAATTACTGGAGATATATAATAAAATAAATATAATATATATATATAATGCTTATTTTTGGAAATTGATTAAAGTGTTACAAACATTGATTGAAAGAATTACAATTCATCAACTTTTGGTGCCTAAAATCCGTCTAGACCGAGGTTTGGACGTCGTGAAGATTTTTCTTTTCAATCAAAAGAAATAAAGAGAACCTTCCAAATTATAAAGAGTGTTACTATAAAAAATATCGCTAGACAATTTTACCATAGCAACCGTTTCAGCTGATTATATATTCGTGGTAAGAAAGAGCGAATATGAATGAACCACTCTGCGGATTAAAATATATTACAAATGCGTATTATGTATTTATGTAAATAATTAATATCAGGTGTCGTGGAGATGAATCGTAAGATTACTACAATTAAGTTTAAACTTTAACACAACAAATCAACAGAAATAATCACAAGCAATAATTATTATTATTAACATTATAGGTGGAACGACTCAAACTTTAATAAATTTTACTTTGATTGTTTTAAACCTAATTGCATGTAAGTGTATGTGAAGATTATACAATTCAAAGTGTTTTAATTGCAGTCCATTGTATTTAATTACCTTATAATTTGCAATTGCAGAAATTACACATAAATTACAACCATAACAATATAATTTATATTTATTTTCATGGCGAAACCACACAAAAAGCTGAAGTATGCATAAATCAGCATAAAATATGCTAATTATTATTATTCAGGAGTGATTATTATCAGCATACGAACGTATGTTACTGAAGAAATATAACAATTAAAAGTTCTACAGTCTACTAATATATATTATAACAATTGCCACGCCCCGGCTCTGCCTAGGTTTCTGAAAAAAATGTAGCATGTTATTCAGCTTCGACTTTTATACTTCTTAATAAAAACACATTAAATTGAACAACCTCCTCCTTTTTTGTCGGTTAAATATCAGTGCAGTATTTCAAAACTTATTCGGTACGGTCAAACATGAAAAATCTTTCCTCTTTAAATAATATAAGTATAGATATAAATGATTAAGAACGACAAGTGAAAGCCGAAGACTCACTTCCTTAATCCATTATCATTCTATCCCACATTCCCATCCATTAAAATCCCATTTTCAACCGACTTTCCATAAAGGAGGTTCACAATTCATATGCCTTTTTTATTACCTACGTATGCAATGAATTGTCTTCGATAGTTTCATACTAAATATTGATGTTGATAGCTTTCAAACAATGAATGTACGAATAAATAATATATATTGATTTTTATTTAAATTACCTGTTTGACTATTTCATATAATCAATATCACAAATAACTGAATCTATTTTAAGACTTTCACGAGAAAATAGCTCATATTATAATCAGAAACTCAAAATTTTATCATTTATCTAGATGTAACCATCACCAAAAAGTTGAATTATAGAAGAATATACAATCTAATAAGTATATATTTCACTTGCAATGTTCAAAATAGGCTTTTTTTCACCCATACGGGGTCCATAACTTAACTAATCTACTTAATCTATTTTTTTTTCTCTAATAGTGTACTTAAACTGAAACCAAAGCTGGAATCAACTAAACTGTAACTGTATCTTATGGATTAATAAAGCTTATTTATTTATTTAATGTTCAAAATACACCGTCATATCTAATTTAATGAACGATTTTCCTGTTTGTCCCTTATACAAATTGCTGCTATAAAAATTAATTAGTGATAAATCTCCATAGTTTTTTTATTCGTTGATATAATTTATGTGATGTTCAAACAGTCCCAAATTAGTCAGATGTAATAAGGTTTCTCTTAGTATGGATGCTTCGTTGTGGACCCAATTTTTCCATTACATTATATTTTGTTTAAGTCAATATTAATAAGATTTTTATTATAAAAGATAGCTTTTTCCCACTTTCTTCTTCAAAATATATGACAACTAGCTGCTCCGCGTGGTTTCACCCCCATGGCTCCACTCCTGTTAGTCGTAGCGGGATGATATATAGCCTATAGCCTTCCTCGATAAATGAGCTATCTAACACTGAAAGAATTTTTCCAATCGGACCAGTAGTTCCCGAGATTAGCGCGTTCAAACAAACAAACAAACTCTTCAGCTTTATAATATTAGTATAGATAACATTTTATTAGTACATAAATTGTATTCTATCTGTTTTATTTGTTTCTATTGAAGATGATACATTAAAAAAAATTATCATGATCTTATACGTTTATTGTATTTAGATTAATGAACAGAGTTATTATGCACAATAATTAGTTTTTACATGCACCATAGTGTATCCAAGTTTTATACTTACAAATCTAATTTGCAGATATTTTCCTTTTCACACTGAAAAATAATGCTAAGTATTTATTTATTCGTCAAAACAATTGCCTATTATTAGCAACATTAAACGTATTAAACCGCTTAAAACTGCGCACTGAATTATCATGCCCGACTGAATTTACCTCAGTCTACTGAGCCGAGCTATCCCATGTGTCCTGCTTTTATTTTCATCGTAATTGGATGAGCACCAATTCACAAAAAGAGCCTTTTATTGCACTCCTAATTATTAGTAATAATATTGCGTAAATTGTTGCCAGTTCTAAAGTGTATGTGTTTTCAAATCTAATACCTATAGCAATAAGAAATATATGATATAGTCTATACAAGATTAACAATATAAAGTCTGGTAGAGTCTATACAATAAAAGGGTCATTATTCATCTTCACTAAAAAAATTATACTTATTCATCGTTTCTCTACTTTAAAAGAAATTTGAAGAACACGATGCTGTATTGAATAGAAAAGAAGCCTTGTTAAGGCTGGTCACTTGTCAGTCGGGCGTGAATCGAAGGCACGGCTCAGCTTAAGTGCTCTCCCCTCCCTTTTTATAGAAGCAGATTCTTTAAGTGTCCCTTGACTTCCTTACATAGTGTAGGGATATATCCTAGATGTAGCAATATTTAGTACTTTATTTTCACACAATTAATACTTCTAAGCTATTTAAATTATTTGTTTATACATATTTGAAACTTCATATAAATCTCGTCAACATCAAAGAATAAGGAAAAAAGCTTATCAATTTAATGTCGTCAAACATATTAATATCCATATTAAAAGTTGTTATAATTATTATTTAAATATTGAACGCGCAAAACGAATACACAATCTGTTATTTACATGCGAAATATATTAATGAATAACGAAACTGACTCAAAGGGAAACAGGCCGGTAATTATTTACCCAAAACGTCTCATTAACATTGCTACTAAAATTACTCAGGCCCAGTATCGAATGAAAGATAATTAAAAGACTGTATCGGATAAACAAATGTTTTCTATTCCCACGAGGGATCTCTCCGTGTCAGCCACGAGCGGCGCCATTGCAAATCCTTGTTCAATATTTCGATAAAACAACGTGATCACGGTTTATGAATGTGCAATTAATGTAATTAATCTCCTTTATTGCCCGGAGTCACGATAAAACGATCAGCGATGTTAAAAACTACGTCCAATAACTGTTATCAATTTGATGAATCAATTATTCGATATTGGGGGCATAAATATCAAGAACTAAAATGTAAGCTCTAGGCTCTACCTCCGGGCACTAAGACGTTTAACAGATAAGATTACTTTATGTTAGGAATGGTTATGATATATTTTTGAAATTTTCTCTACAATCGCTTGATTGTAGAGAAAACGAAAGATTTAAGAATATTAGAAATAGATACATATACATTTAAGAATAGAGACGAAGATTTAAAGGTCATCTATGTTTTAAAATATCAATTGCTATTAAACATCAGCTAAGCCTAGCTCTTAGAAGATAGTTATTTTTATCCGCAAGAAACAAATTTACACATATGTAATCATAGTTTTTATTAAAAGTCAAGTAGTATCATCCCGCTTTACATAGAATAGAGAATAATTCCCTCTCAATAGTGAATGAAACTACAATATTTAATATACCTACTATTTACGGTACATAATAATGTCCTATGAGAATGTTTTTATCAATTTATTACTTGATATTAATTTTGATAATATTTACTATATTAGTTTTAGTGCTTTAATTACTTTATTTTGACTGATGTGACCTTATGAACTGTGCTATTTGCAAGTACGTCATACAAGATATACCTATTACCTACTCTACATACCGATCTCTTGTCTCTTGATATAAATTCTAATATCTATTGTTCAAATTAAATATTAAGGGCGACTTTATTTGCTTTCAAAATTATTTCTAATAATCAGGATTCATTCTAGACAATAGATAATTATAAATTTAAGCCTACAGATTGGATCGAGCTGAAACGGCGAAACTGAGACGTGACCACCTCTCAAATATAGGTTATACTTCTTATCCTATAAAAGCTAACATTTAAGATTGCCCACATCCTCACCACGTACCTAAGTCTGATCACCAGAACAACCACATAACCACAGAGTAAGCACAGGACACTCACATTTCAATCTACACACACAGTTCACAACACAGTAGCGTTTACGGTATACGGCACAATTCCGAAAATCGGTAGATCGGTAGATCGGTAGTCGCGTCGGCGGTCCGAAACACACTGCCGGAATCGTCGCGGTGTTCCACCCCCCACCCCGCGCTCCATCCCCTCCCCTCCAGCTCCCTTTCAGGAGCGAGTTCATCCTCATATAATTTTTCAATGAACTATGAACTGAATCCGCAATTAACCTAGTGTTATGTGAATTCATCTTGTTTGAAAGCTTTCTTTTGTAACCGCCTTTTTTGTAACGGCTTCATACTGGAATTACGTAACGTTTTAATATAAATGTGAAAAGTATTCATTATTTTTTATTGAAAAAGTTTGACTAAAATACATTTATTTTTCGGTGTACAGAATCACGGTACAATCATTATACGAAAGGCTTTTCTCTAGTATGATTTTGAACCAAGCAGAAGGAACTCTATCTTATTAGACAAAAACGAAGCATTATGACTCTACATTTTCTCTCGATCTCTAACTTGGTGAAATGTCTCTAAATTTTTAACAGTTAGATGTTATATACGAAATTTACAACATGTATTACCAAAATCTTGCACTTAGTTAATGATAGAGTAGTTATAAATCCAAATTTTAGAAAAATAGAGTGTTTATTATAAAGTTAACTGTAATGACGATTTTCTGCTCTACTATTGTCCTTTAATTATAATATAAGAAAGCAGAATCCAGAATATTTCCCTAGTATATTTGCGACCCCTTCAAGTTTGTCGAAAAAACTACACATAATTTTCTCATTAAAATCTGTTAAACTATTTTGGCATAAATTATACCTTTGTCATACCTATAATATTAAAAATACATAAAAGCAAATATTTTTCACTTTGGTATGTGTTTGGTATGGCTATGAAGAAAATTCGACTACCGTATGAAACTAGCTTAGAATGTGTCTATATATACATCACAAGCCCATTTCTTTTCTCACAAAATTCGACTTGGTACATCCCGGCTTAGAAACCGCAGCTATGTGGAATTTTCTGCCTATTAGAAAATTCTTCTTCGTAAATTTTTATTATTTATTTAAATAGGTTATACATACTTGAAGTATACAATGGTTTCTTTAAAGACTCGTCTGTAAGAGTTATAGCATAACAAAATTAAATAGCGTCCATGTTTTGTACAATTGCCAGCCATTTCACAAAGCAATTAAATGCTAATGCTGTTTCAGATGAAAAGGGATACTCTTTACTACACCTTCCCATTATTTTTCAAGGTTTCTGCTATTTTCTTGTTAAAGCCTAAGCAAACTTTGGTTTTAATGGCTAGTGGTTACAGTATGTTAAAAATATAAACCTATGATATGTAAGGATATTTCTTAATTTAACAGATTTGTTATCCTTTCATAAGAATAATAACATACTTAACTACATAATTTAACCCAAAATTTGACAATATTTTTGCTATATTCTATTCAAATCGGCTCAATAATTATCCTTTAAAAAAGCTAGAAACGTTTCCATAACCATACGATCTGTAACTTACATCCAGCCAATTCAAAACGCATCAAATATACACAAGGAACTTGAGAATGCCAATAACAAAAATGCAAACAGTGCATTGTTTTACATAAACATCCGAACTCAAGAATTTGCACGGCAAAGTGGGAAAAATGAACAGGATAGTAAAATTAGTTGGAAGTCTGACGTGGCACTTCATTTGTCCCCGTTTTACCTAATTTCAATGTTCCGGAAGAACTTGCCAAGACTGGAGGTATGAGACAGGGTCACCATCCGTGTTCGACTTTAAACATACTTTAAACATAAAACTGGAATGTTTTAATGCATTTTAAGTGATTAGTGACACCCCTAATTTAACGGTATCTGTTAAAGTGGACACGGTTAGATCGTAGAGCCGAGGTCTGGGGTTCGATACTATGTAGAGGCTAACATTTCGGTGAAGTCGAGTCGAGTCACTAATTTTCTAACTGCACTATACATATGTATTATAACTTTTATATATAATGTTTATCTGTTTGTATGTGTGATTCGCGCGTTTCAACGAAAAAGCATAATTATAAAGCGAAAGACCATTTTAGTAAGCTTATATTTTCTTGTCACAATTTAGCGAGAAACAATCATACAAATTACCATCACAAATTGTGCAATAAATGTTTTTTTTAATCATAACACATTTAAAATACCGTCAACCAAGCACCAAACTTTGTGTTATAAATAATAAAATAATTTCACGATAAATTCCTAAACAATAAAATGTATAGTGACCCTACACTACTATCTTATCTAACATCAGCTGGAAGCCAAAATGCTAAGTTATTTTAACTCGCTAGCTTATATTAGAAGGCACTAAAATCTCTCCCGCCGTAATTATATCTCTAGAGTGCTAATAAAATTCATACCGGTACGTACTTCTATACAAGAAAATATGCAGTAACTTTAATATTTTATATATTAACTTTACAGTATATTGAGCGAGTTGCGAATAAAACTTTACTTGAACCGACCCATTCGTTTTTATTTGTAAGACAATTCAAAGATTGCTGATTATCATAGCAATAGAATGGGAACAAAATGGAATTGTGGAAATTTTATGAGTTTTAGTTGTATTAATTCAATATTATATTAGTAATAAACTTTAGAACGCACGATGTGGATAAAATTTATTACTAAAACTTCCATTTTATTATAAGGTACCAAAAATAATAATGTTTATTAAGTATGACGTCATACTGAAAGACACTAGAAGCGGAAAAACAACTATTTATATTCAATTTCCTTGATCCTTTTCAAAGCTTGAATTAAAGCTGCTTCCACAAATACCAGAATTCACAATAATAGGCGAGGCTTAAGTCATAAATAGGTACTTCAATTATGCTGCGTTTAATCCCTCAGAGGGAATTCGTAAGCTAAATGGTACAAATAGAAACTGCTTCAAACCACCAAATAATATAATGTTTTGTGATTTCATTGTTCTCCCTAATTCCGTGTTACTGAGTGTATTTCCTCTAATCACTGTTTCATTTTTTTTTTTTTGTGATCGGAAAAACTCACTTCCTTTATATAATATCGTAAACATAGTGATTCGAAAAATAAACAGACACAAGGAACTTTTTTCATTAAAGAAAATGGAAAATGGAAGACAGCAATTTCCACGTACATGAAACCTAAACAAATAACAATAATACAAAAAACAAAGCCACAATTTTCCCCACGTAGTCAATTCAAAGAACTAAATTCCAAATCGAAAACAGCTTATAAAATCCACAAATCGCGAACCCGTTTAAAATACAAACAACATGGATCATATATCTTGAAAAACATTTCTCCGGGGCAATACATCATAGTTTTAAACTATGCTCTAGTCTGTGCCAAGCAAGATGCATCCTCGTGTGATTTATTCTTCAAGCCGTTCGCGCGTAAAACGCCTTTGACACTCGATTCAAAATATATTTGCTGTATGTAAAGTTCAGGGTAACCTGGACATCTTGGGGTAAATATTGTAAGCGAAATGGTAATGTAACAGGATGTATGGAATATGGTTATTAAACTTGAGATGTTAGGTTTTGATCGACCAAAACTAGAGCTTTTGAAAGTTAACCAATTTTAAGTGAAACGTTACCCGCATGAGCTAAATTAAGCTTACCTATATTTTTTTTTTAATATTGTTCATAATCTTATTAATGTTTTTTGAGGAATATAGAAGAATATATTTAAATGTATTTCATGAAGTTACGATAATTAAGAAAATTCGAGAACAAACCGGTTTCTGGATTTTTAAATGAGAAACGGAACGGTTTTTAACGGAAATAACGTGTAAACAGTAGTCTCTACTATATTCTGATAAAAATCATTCGACATATTCTTTTAAAATCATTATTTTTTATTCGATTGTAGCTCAATGGCGTATTTTATTTCATTTTTAACAATAATTGAATCGGTTTGTTTCAAAACCATGCTGTTTTTGCGGATGGAAATGAAAATATATTTTAGATGTGTGTAGAAAATAAAGGCTACAATATAAGAAAATAATACTTAATATTTTAATATGAACTTTCAAATTTTTATGAATAACTACTCTTTTTTAAAACTACAACTGGAATGTCGCTTTTAGCTAAACGTTTAGTTTTATAATATTTAACTTATGCAACATATTTAAGCATGCACTTAACAAAATTTTGCATTTCACTAAAACTTAAGATGCCTTTAAGTTTTCCGTTTAAATTTAACCGAAATTTTTGTATGAAAGTTATTTTAAAATTTTGGGTATATTTAATGTGTAGTCACGGCGGTTTATATATTTTGTGAGTTACCCAAAATATGCTTGGTCATGTTAAGGGTGCTTGTACACCAGGGTACGCGCATAAAATTAAGAAACATATCCACTGGAGTATAAAAGTTTATGGTTTGTAAAAGTCGTGTCGAAACATACTTGAAATTATGGCTTTACGCCTTTATTAAGTACTATCCGCTCTTCTTTAACCTTCCTTAACATAAAATAAATATTTTTTGTAATATTATACAGCAATCGTTGTTTATATATGGAATTATTTCATAAATATTTACTTACTAGCTAGTCCCGCCATTGCAGTTCATTTATAAAATATCGTTTGAATTTAAATCAAAGTATTTTCATTCTTTAATCACACGAATCTTTCTTATACAAACAGATAAAAAATATTATTTAATAACTAAGTAAAAATACATATAAACCATCCCGAAAAATACTATCACCCGATAAAAACTGTTTCAAAGTTCGTTGCGCGGTTTAGAAGATGTAAGCGGATAAACAGACAGACGTTTATTTTATTCTATGTATAGATAATCTTTTCATTTGGGGCAATAAATCCTTAGCATTGGTTAACCACATCCGTAGACAGAGGAAGCTTTACTCTTAACTTGTAAGGAAACGAATGTAGTTAACCGTTTATATATTATTTTAACCACATAATAAAATCTAAATGATTTCCAAATAAACATACATAATTTTAATGATTTTATAAGCTTTTTGTAACACTTGTCGTCTGAATGAATATAATAAATTAAATTTTTTTCTTTACAGTTTCACGAATATATATAAGGAATAATCTTTATACTTTTTTAATGTTCAGTGATAACATATCATTTGACGGATTACTAATACTACTATTTAAGCATCCAGTAGCATATCTAAAATATCAATCACTAAGACTCTACAAACTCATAAATTCATTTATCTTTAAGACTTTATACATAAGACCCATATGTTATCAATGTATAAGTATTTAATATATCTCACTTTTATATCCAAGAGCGAACATTTAATTAACTCTAAATAATGAAAACACGAAATAAAGAGTCGATCTATTTTAGACCGTAGCTAATGCTGTCGCTACGTCTTTATCTATAGACCACAGATAATTAATAAAAGTTCCTTTGATTGAACTTATTTAACTCTTGTGTGAGTCTTTTTAAATAATTATTTGTCAAATTAGGCAAGTATTATTTATATGTTACTAGCGGTCCGCCCCGGCTTCGCCCGTGGTACATGTTTACGTTTTCTCTACATAAGAACCATCCTCGTACTTCAAGGAATATCATAAAGAATTATCGAAATCGGTTCAGCCGTTCTCGAGTTATGCGCTTACCAACACATTTTGCGATTCATTTTTATATATAAAGATTTCACTATTTGTGAGAGATGTATAGCTCAGTCAAGTGTTTGAAACGAAAAATACAATAAATTTACTATACTAACAGTACATGTTAATGTGTTCTGCAATAAAAGATTGTATTGCATAGATCTGAATATGGTTAATTAAAAGCCAAGCATAGACGTAATGATTGTAATATTTAAGTACAGACTGTTTCAATCTCTGTCTACTGGAAATATAAATCATGCATATTAATTAATTACAAGACGGCCTAGGCTTCACTGCGTAAATGTCACCTACATAATCTCCACTAGTAAATTTAAGCTGTCTAGCCTCTAGGTTTTTTCAAAAGTCAATCAGCACAACGTTTTAACATAACAAATGATTGTTTACAATACCCGAAGAGTCAATAGAGCATCAATAAAACATTCCTTTCAAAGTATCATGGAATAAAAAACGAAAAATCTCGCAACAGTCTTGAAGCATAAAAGATTTGAGCCGAAAAGCAACGACATCTTTCGCAATCAATCACCCGGCCAAATTGAAAAGTAATTAAATGGAAAAGTTTAATATTCGAGTTGAGTCGTTTTATATTGTTTCTTTAGTCGCGTATAAATTGTAATCGTTATGACATTACGCTTATTAAAAGATCGCTTTTTCAGTCTGTTTTCAATCCTTATATTTATTTAATTTGATTGAAATCTCGAAGTTTAAATCGGATAATATTTTCTGTGACAATATAGTAAATTGTTCGAAATGATGGAATACAAAATATTATATTATACTGGTGTTTCGTATGTCCATGTTTCAAAACAGCTGAATCCATTTTGATTAATTTAAGCATTAATTACATAGACAAGATCTTATACCATATTAATTACGTAATAAAATTTAATGGTCTTTTTTATACACATTAATAATTAAGTAAGCCAAGCGCCGTCACACATCAGTAGATGATTACATTAATAGTTACATATTCCAACTAATATTTTAAATGTGCAAGTAACTCTGTCTGTCTGTCTCTTCTTCACGCTTCAAACAATGAAGATATTTGGTGCAGTGAAAGCTTGTATATATTTTCAAGCTATTGCATAGCTTCTATCGCGGGCCTTGAGCGCGGGGACCGAATCTAGAAATTCCGTGACGAAAAAACCTCACGCTCCCCACTCCGACGGGCACGGAGGTGTGGCTTGAAGGCATAGCATGCAATAGCTTTACCGCGGCAGTCCCCGAGTGCCACACGTCTTTTTTGTTCATGCCAATGCAGCTATAACATAACACTTCAGGTAATGGTCATCATCACTACATAGTATAAAACAAAGTCGCTTTCCCTGTCCCTATGTCCCTATGTCCCTTTGTACGCTTAAATCTTTCAAACTACGCAACGGATTTTGATGCGTTTTTTTTTAATAGATAGAGTGATTCAAGAGGAAGGTTTATATGTATAATAACATCCATTAAATAGTGGAGAAGTACTGTTATTTTTGAGGTTTCTAATGTGATGTCGTAAAAAATTACATTTTTTCCGCTTACATTGCAAACGCAGGCTGAACCCTACGAGTTTTATCAAAATAATGTACTAAGTATTATACACATTGAAAAGGTCTACAGAAAAGTCCGCGATGGTATATGTCTATCTCTTATGGATAACCCACAATAACTTTTTTTGTCATTTACTTTTTACGACAAATAATGGCTAATTTTCGATGCGATTTTAACCAATACAGCATTAATCCTTAACCAATTAAATACCTTGAATACATTGTTCATTTAATATAGATCTATATGACCCTTTACACCGTATGATTTAAGTGAATATTTTCGAAGATATTACAGATTTAAAAATTGCGGGACGTAGCGTTTGCGGCGGTACCGGCCGGCCGCGGCCGCCCGGCTATCTATTTTATACCCGTGCGAAGCCGGGGCGGGTCGCTAGTAGATTATAAAACCAAGTGCACGTCACACATGTAACGAGGTAAGTTGCCAAGTGTAAGTTAAGCAGACCATAATAACTTAACATTAAATGTAAAACAGGTGCATAACTTACTTTGTAGTTCGTTCGCTAGCTTTTATATTACCCCAAGAGATTGTCATAATGTCATGTACCTGTATATAAAATGCTGAGTAATACATTCAAGTCTGCACTACTGTCCGACTGTATACATGTTTAATAACTCTGTTCCATTTTTTATCTGGGACAAACTTACGTTCATTTCATATTTTCAAAGACAACAATATTTTTTCGTTTAAATGCATTATCGCTGCTTAATTATGTGTTTAATTTGTAATGTGATTATAATGTGCTTTTGGACAGTGAGTTTTAATTATCCCATTTGATATAATACTATATACTACACTACTACATCCAGCTAGGTTCTTCCTGGGGCTTCACTCGGATAACTCCAGCACAAAAGTGTTAGACTATAATCAATCTCAGTGCCCAATTCAACAGATCAGTCAAAAAACTAATTTAAATTATACTATAGGTTCGTATAACTTATTGAATTATATCATCTTATCTTGCCCTTGTTACTACACATTACGATTAATAAAATACAACAAAACTGAATCACGAATTATTCTTCTAACAGAAGTAGACATAAAAAACTTGTCTTACAAACTCTCTTATGTTATGAGCTCCTATTTTGTTCTAACTTCCAAGAAGCAAATCTTCGCAACATTGCTTCAAACAACTTTATGATTTAAATATTAAACATATTAAACATTGTTGAAGAGTCAAGAGATGAAACACAAAGTTGTATTCAAATAAACGCAATGTATCTCCACTTTTGTGAGATTCATATATCAATGTCATTGCTTAAATTTTATATGAAAATTAATATAATGTCAATAAAACTTTTTGAATAATTATTTCAAGATAGCTTTTAATTAGAATGTATATAAAGTAGTCGAATAGCCGCTATGGTAAACGATTTTGACTATTAGGACGAAGGATGTGTATTTGATAACACTAGAAAAATAATGATGTTGTACCTACGTTATGTCGAAAATATTATTTTTCTAAATTACCGATTTTTATTTTATACTATAAGCGGTCATTTGGAATTACATAAATAAATGTACACAAATACGTACTCAATGGTGAAGTAAGGACGATTATTAAATGACTCTATCTTTTAGCACAGTACTTAGATCCTGAATGTTAAACTGTGATTTAACTTCATGTATTAAAATCATTTAACTTATAAAATGATTTAAAAGTGAATGTATTTGGATTTGAATTTATTTTTAACATTACATTACAATTTACAGCTATAATCCCATTTGTGTAGAAACTGCGACTTAGAAACGAATGTAATCTAGTTGTTGTATAATTTAACACTAAAGTGCTTTTGGAAGAAGCCTAGTCAACTGAATAAATATTTAACTGTAGTTGAAAATACGACGAAATTAAATTCAAATCTAGTGTGAGATTTCATATAACTGTCGAAAGATATAATAAGTAAAAGAAAATGTGTATTTTACCCAAAAATGGGTATTTCTGGAGAGCTACGATCGCACATACACAGATAAGAATATAAAATAGAGAGTACCTAATAATTTTATGTTGTACTAGATTTCCGCCCGCGGCTTCGCCCGCGTTTGCAAAGGAAAACCCGCGCATAGTTTCCGTTCCCGTGGGATTTCCGGGATAAAAACTATCCTATGTGTTAATCCAAGTTACCCTCTCTATATGTGTGCTAACTTTCATTGTAATCGGTTCAGTAGATTTTACGTGAAAGAGTAACAAACATCCATACATCCATACATACATCCATACATCCTTACAAATTTTCGCCATTATAATATATATTAGATTTAGACCCGTCGTTTGCGGAATAAAATGTTTAATATAGTTGAGAAAATCTTATACTTCACAGTAATCAATTTAGTGAGTAAATATTTCAATTAGTCGGAATGTCCTTCATTATAAAATGAAATAACGGAGTCAAAAGAGCACGAACACTCGCCGGTAATAAAAACTAAACAATTTTCTCGATCTCATTTTCACGTCTAAAATTTCATTTGTAGGAATCGTAAGAAAGCCAGGCTTATGATTTATGCCGATTTCTTTAGACTGTAATCCAATTATCGCGCTGTGCCAGAAAAATTCTCACCCGAAGTCCGCAGACAAACTTTGTATTAATTTCATAATTAATTGCAGACGACATTATTAATCCTTCATTAATTATTTCATGGTAAGCTTTGATGTCAAAGGATTTGTGAGAAATTCGGTTCGGTTTTTGGTGTGATTTTAATATAATTTTTTAAGCGAATTTATTTTGATGATTTCAACTAGATTTCAGGTATGACAAAAAATATTAAAGGGAATTTGAAATTTTATTAATTATTTCGCTAATTACGATTCAATAATAATGAGTTCAGAGCCGTTTGTTTCAAAGTAATGACGAACCTTATTATGAATTCATAGTTTTCGTGGAATTTCCAAAGTCTAGCCTTCAAGTTTACAACAAAATAATTAAAGTAAATTTAAGAGATTTGGACGCTTATTAGTATTTAATGAATTTTTATAAATCAAAGCAACTTATTTTCCCCAACTACGCTGAGAATGAGGGTAATATTACAAGTTAAAAATAGTAAGTAACCATAAAACTACTAGTAGGGTATACAAGTTTGACAAACGAAGTACATTCCGCTGAAATACCTTTAACAAATGACGAGCAACAGGCGACCATTTCATTGTGACGTGGTCGTCAAAATGGCGGATAAAAGCTTGTCATAGATTTACTTATTTGTAGACTTTATTCGAATCAAAGATTAAATCATAAAATAAATAGAGATAAAGGACTGACCGTTTCCAATTTCATTAATAATTATTAATGTGTAACGTACCTATATAATGATCAGAAGAGGTTTCTGATGTTTCATAAAATATAATCCAGTAATTACTTTTTAAATCATTAATTTATTCCTTTCAAAATTAAAATACATTCTTCCGATGATTTTCGCAAAATTAATTCGTTAATATATTTTCAGTTCGAACAAAATGCAAGCTTATTTAATAAGAAATTTGTTTAATAACAAAAGGTGATGATGTAATGATGAATTAACAAGTTTTACATATTATATCTACTTAATTGAAAATTTAATCAGATTTCTTATAAATGCGATTTGATTTCTTACAAATAATTCACGCTTAAATCTATCTATCATAACAATATTATTAGTTGTTTTATTTTAAGCGACTCTTACACTATCCTTACTAACCCCTTGCACGGTGCAAGTATCTATCCCTCAACGACTTTATAAAACACAAAACAACATACACTTTTCGTAACAGCCACAAACAAATTCACAACACGAATCGGGGCGGATGCAAAGAAAACACAGTATGTATGCTAATGTATTTACTAGTTACAAGGATAATAATATTTCTGTTACAAAAACCTATTCTATCGCCGAATGTGTACATATTTTCCACCTTGCAGCGTTTTTTAGTCTAGGAGCTGCTTATATTTAATCCCTGAAGTCTCGTCCACGAAAAAAAGCGAAAAACTGTATTTAAAGGACAATTAAAAAAAATAATAAGATAAGAGAAGATTAATAAAAAATAAATAAAGGGAATATGTAAAATACAATATTAAATCTCGATGATTAACCAAGAAAATTATATTTTTCCACAAACATATCTGTGTTTTGAGTAGCATAGTATTATACTGTCTGTGGTTTTGAGCTTTACAATTATTGTTAATCTTGATACTTGTTTGTGATGCTATGAAATTTTGATTTATCAATTTAGTTTAAATTTTTATTACGACACAATTTTGTAGCCTACTTCTGAATTATATTTTGAACTTCATTGCGAAACAAAGAAAGCACTAAAAACAAAATATATAAATGGCAAAAACTTCAGCATCTCCCGGGCTACACCCCCGGGGCAAGGTGTATTGCTGTTGAGATATTTGACACGCGCTGTGTTTTATCGTCTTTCATTCCGCTGTATTAATAGCTTTCAGAGCATATGGTTCGATTGCTTGAACTATGTTACTCGTATGATAGGAAAAAGACGCATTGATATGTTTTGTGTTTTATTTGTTTTGGAAAAGTAAGTAAGTAGGTTTCGGAACGTAGAAAATTGAATTTTCGACTGCTAAAAATATTGTTCAGAGCTCTGTCACAAAATTACAATATTTTAATGTAAGTTACATCAATTAGTTTCACCCTTCTTAAGTTGATGTGATTGCCCATATTCATGTTTTTGCATCGACTTCACACAATTTATCCTTAACAAAAATCTAATGAGACTTATTACAAAAGCACCATTTATTAAAAGATACATTAACTTTATCAATATTAAATCGGTTTAAAGAACTTTAGGTATTTATCTCATAAACAAGAACAATACAATATGATCTTTTACAAATATGAGATATAATAATTTTGCAGTTAGTATAACACAATCAGCTATCGAAATTAGTTAAGTATGTCTTTAATTTATTTTTAAAAATAGTGATTGATGAGGAATCTTTAATTGCTTTAGGCGAGCTATTGTACAATTGTGCTCCCTCAAATCTTAAGTTTCTCTTACCGTAACCAACCCTTTGGTTAAACTTTACTATAAAAACAGAACGTTAAGAATACATCGGAAAGCCAGTATATATCGCTATAAAGCTTATCAGCCATCGCTGTTTACAACTGCAGTTCGTGATCGCTTCGCCACGCCCGCGATGCTATCGCTTCGCCACGCACTATCAACTATCAGCTAAACATTTATAGGCTGCGTTTTACAATCGTTTAAAAGACATGCTAGGGAAAATATTGTTGGTTCAAAAAGTTTAGGTAAAAAGTTAATACAAAATGAAAAATAAAATAAAATCAACAACAGCTCTACAAACAAGATTTATATTTGACTTTGAAAAAAATTCAGATAAAAACAGTTGTCACCTGTTTTGTAAAATAAAACCAATTGAAATTCCCCCTTTTTCTGTGAACGACGCCTGGTTTAATTAGGAACGAATAAAGCTTGCTCAAAATCGCGCTGAAAATTCGAAATCGAATTTAAAATGAGTAATATCGCAGAGCAGTAGCCAGTCACACCGAGAAGTTAATAAAAGTAAAACACGCTGTTTGTAAGAAGTTTATGAAATTTATTAATTAAGAAGCAAGTTGGGAAACGGAAGCGGAAAGCACAAACCAAACACGGCGCTTAATATCGCCAGCGAGGCAAATAGAATTCCGCGCGACGTTTTTAAAGGAAGCTCTCTATTTGTTTTTAATCAAAATTAAACACACTTTAACTTCTTATAAAAAGATTAACTCGAGATGGGACGTGAATAATTTAGTCTGAAAATAGAAAAAAACAAGTTCTTATTTTATATTAAGGGAGCAAATGAGATTTTGTGACGTTAAGCGGCAGTGCTTCCGGGAATTTTAATGTTACTGTCAATATTGTGTAGCAGCGCACTTGATAGACGTCTCGTACTAATAATTCGTTGTTTTCCTTATTTTTAATTCAAGCTTTTAGTGTTCCCCCAAAGAAAAGTTGTATTGTAATTACTTGTTTAATTAAGAAAATGGATATCACAAACTTCTTTTCTAAATCTTATACATATCTATAGAATGGTGTAGAGCCTACACCGAAAAAAGTTAGTAATAACTATTAATATTATCTTGCATCTTTTCATCGCGTTAATAACTTTAATTTAAAAAATATTCATGAACAACTGCGCCTTAACAGGGTGACGATAATTAACACGAGGAAAAAGAAATTAAGACGAGATTCCCGACTGCACTGTACAGTGTACACTGTAGTGTACGGGCACAATTCCCCTGTCTCAATGTCACTGCATTCTTATTTACTTGTTTCCACTTAACACTAGCTGTCATTGAGTTTTTTACAAGTGTTTTAAAGGTATTTTGTTTTAGCAGGAATATTTAGCTTTAAAGGAAGATGCTTGCTTAGAAGGACCTGCTAAATATAAGGTTAGTTATGTTTGGATGAATAAAAATATAATATCGATCTGGAAACTATTTTTTAACATAAGTACAGCAATTGAAAATGATTATAAATGGGTGTATTTCTTCTATAGAAGCCTTTGTCCGAATCCAGAGTTCCAAATCCTCAAAAGGATCCGATGATTTGTTATTCCCAGGAAAAGTAGCCATCCTTCCTCAGTCTCTCAAAACTTACGTATGTATAGTATTAGGATTAAATGTATAGAAAACATAGCGAACAAGCCTGCATCTTCCACACACCATCGTACTAAAGTGTGCAAACGAGTCGTTAGTCGTAAGACTTAGCTCATAAAGTCTACTTCCTAAACTACGTCTCCTGTGGTCATATTATCAGATGCATTTGGCCTTCTACCAAGAACAACCGTATATATACTTACATTCATTTACATTTATCTCATCTATACTAATATTATAGAGCTAAAGAGTTTGTTTTTTTTGTTTGAACGCGCTAATATCAGGAACTACGGGTCCGATTTGAAAAATTATTTCGGTGTTCGATTGCTCATTTATCGAGGAAGGCTATAAGGCTATCATTATGCTAAGACCAAAAGGAGCTGAGCACTGTGGATTAAAACGCGGGGCACAGCTAGTATATTATATCACTCATCTTCTCCAGAATAATGTAATTATAATACCGACTGTAATGAAATTAAGAGGTGGCGAAATTACATTTTCCAATGGTCTTAATCAAATGTAATGCGTAATAGCTTGTGTGATTTACAGCAAGAATGTCTGAAATAGAATCTTAATAACGGATTTATCTTGTACTCTGATTTATGAAATTAGGAGTTTTAATTTAAATCTTTCGTGTTTTTTTTCACTAATTTATACTCTAGGTCTTAGCTCTAGTAGCCCAGTCATATTAGGGGTTTCACCTCGGAATGAAAGATAATAAGCTGGAAATTGGTAAAAACCTTTGTTTTGGTACCCTAAATATTGTCTCAAAAGTCACAAATGCTATCGTGTCCGCGTCTTAAGATATTGAAGGTCAAAGGTCACAAAAAACGATTTTTCGCGAATATCTCGGTTCCTATTGCTTAAATGATATTTTCACCCATTATGAAAGTTGTAGAGTATAAAATTCTCTACAACTTTTGTCTAAACTTTTTTTTTATACGATCAACCGTTTTTGAAGTAGAGCGCGAAGAGTGCGCAGCGTACAGTCATATATGAGCTAATGCAGGGTCAAGCGTGAGTTACGGTTATCAGTACGTTGTATAAAGTCAATTATTGACAAAAAAATTATAATTATTAAGCAATTATTCAATTATAGTATATTATTAATTCTGGATTATCTATTTTAGTTATATTTTAAAATAAAACGACATTATATATGTTTCCTTTAAAACGTGTAAATTTTTAAATACTTATATAACTGGAAATACTTGTCCCTACCCTATGATCATTTCTATTTATAGCTGATTTAAAAAAAGAAAAAAAAGTGTTACTAGAGCATTGGAGAAAATTACCAATTTGGATAAACTGGTGGAAGTATTTCAACAAGAAAACTGCCCCGTACAAACTTTATTTTAAAATGGAGTGCGCATCTTTTTGGCATTATATAATGCTCCAGAATCTGAGGACAACCTTGATTATTTCCGCTACACGCAATTCATCAAATTAACAAAACTAAATAAACCTGTACAATTGTCAACACTTCCACCAACAAGTGTAGCAGCCCGTCAACATATCAATCTCATAATATTATAAATGCGAAAGTAACTCTGTCTGTCTGTCTGTTACTCAATCACGCCTAAACTACTGAACCAATTTACATGAAATTTGGTATGGAGATATTTTGATACCCGAGAAAGGACATAGGCTACTTTTTATTGCGAAATATGTACCACGGGCGAAGCCGGGGCGGCCCGCTAGTGAAAAATAAAGATATATCTAAAATATATTTCCTTACTGTCTTTTTATTTTAAAATATAACTAAAATAGATAATCCAGAATTAATAATATACTATAGTTGAATAATTAAATATAATAATTAAGAATAAGTACAGAAATAATGGGCATTGCTTAATAATTATAATTTTTTTAATTATAACCGTAACTCACGCTTGACCCTGCATTAGCTCATATATGACTGTACGCTGCGCACTCTTCGCGCTCTACCGCAAAAACGGTTGATCGTATAAAAAAAAAGTTTAGACAAAAGTTGTAGAGAATTTTATACTCTCCAACTTTCATAATAGGTGAAAATATCATTTAAGCAATAGGAACCGAGATATTCGCGAAAAATCATTTTTTGTGACCTTTGACCTTCAATATCTTAAGACGCGGACACGATAGCATTTGTGACTTTTGAGACAATATTTAGGGTAACAAAACAAAGGTTTTTACCAATTTCCAGCTTATTATCTTTCATTCCGAGGTTGACCCCTTTTTTTACCTAATTTCACTGGGCTATAGGTAGATGACTTAAGATTTGATTGGAATTTAATTTAAAATTCTTCTTTAAAATACAATTTTCATATCAATTATGAATAAAGTTAGCAATTTTTCAAGTTTTAAACATCTTAAAAGTTAAAACTTGTGTCTACTGTATAGTGTATATTGCACAGGCAAACAAAAGGACTGAAAAAAATGCAAAAATTATCCATTGATTCTTATACCATTAGTTTTCTTAAATATAAAGAAGTAACAGATTCATTATAACGTTAGAGTCGTTGGGTTAGATAATGCTCTCAATACTCGAACTCGAAGTCTGCCTTTGACGCTGTCATCTGTTCGAAACGTTCATTGGAAATGAAATCTCTTCATTGACTATTCTTCATTAATTAAAGAGATACTTATCTAATTTATAAGTTTTTCAACCTTAGACGGTTTTGTTTTATCTATTATGAGGCCTGTGTCCTTGCAGTGGAAATAAATGGCTCAATATGAATGAAACTAATAGGCAAGGTTAATTATTTAATTTAGGATAACGTAAGAAACAGTTTTTTTCAATATTATAAAAATTCCTGCACCAAATAACATAAGGCCATAAATCCACATGAGTTTAATTTCCCATAAGTCGGTAATTTTCGTACTTCCGTGAATTCTGTTGACTTTTCAAATATATATAATAGGAAATAGTGGTGTAACTAACTGGAGGCGGCTCAAAGGGAGTCGGTATAAATGCCTTGATTATGACGCTCCTCAAAGCCAACTGAAAGGTACGGCTCTTTGAGTGAAACTCCTGATTTAAAATGATTTGATTTACAGTGCTGTCATAATGTTTGGCCTGTAATATTTTATGGGGATAACTAATATTTTGAGATGGAGTTGAGTCAATCAAGAAATGTACCGAATTACTTAATGCAGAGCTTGCAGCTTTAGAGAAAAATGAACTGGTGAAATTCATTGGTGAAATTATGTTTTTTTTTAATCAACTGATAACTAAAAAGTAAAAATGTTTAGTCTATGTCTATTACAAATAACATGCAAAAAATCAAAATTCTTGAAATTGAAATTCATAATTTTCTATCACGTTTAACAAATCATACCCTTATTTAGTTTGTTTACTTACTCATAGACGTATCTCTAAATAAACATCACTTACACAAACCTGAAGCTGTACCACGAATCTCGTAGAAGCCATTAAAAACTTTCAGTTGATTTAACGTATCAGTATACAAATAAACATCCCACCGAGATTAGCACCTGGAGCGTTAGTCTAGTGGGGGGAGGGGGAGGGGGGGGGGGTAACTAAACTAATTTGTACCGACTGCATCCACTGTATCGCTTTTCATTAATTCTCTTCTTACTTGTTTACATGTCGCTTTCAAAGGACATATTGTGTACTACGTCTGAGACTGTAAAGTTTTTGGTAAGACACTCCTTCATTATAAAGATACTAATAAAAGTGTACACTATAAGGTACTTAATAATTTATATTTAATATTTGTATATGATAAGATATTTCTCTTATGTATACTATAATCTATGTCCATGCCCTTTTTTGTTTCTTGTGTATTCCTGTACCTTTATGCTGCCGACCTGGAATAGCAAAAAAAGTTTTCCCAAAGTTTTCCCATGTTCAAATAGTTTTTAAAATTGGCCACGCAGTATTGCATTAAGTTATAACAAACAGAAAATCAAATCTTCTCATTATAATACTAATACAGATTACGTTAAAACACATTGTACATAGGTAAATACAGGTCAGTCCACGCGCACTACATTTCTATCCCGTATTCCCGCCACAATTATCTAGAGCCAATAAAACAAGTTTGCAACACATTGCCGGATATTATCGCTCGCACAAATCACGCTGAAATACGGTTATTGTAATTAATTAACCGTCGCTAACGTTTCATTTGGAAATCGTGCTTTTGTTCATATTTATGGGCCGTGGATTAAAAGGTTCGGCCCGGGCTGGGTCGTGTTGGATTCATTTTTATGGGCTTTTGAATCGTCTATGTCAATTGTCAATGTTTGTTTTGAAGTGGATTTTAAATAAATGAGGTTGTCAATTATTTATTAATAATGTTTCAATCACAATAAGTGTCGTATATATACCAACTAGCTGTGCCCCGCGGTTTGACCCGCATTGCTCCGCTCCTGTTGGTCTTAGCGTGGTGATTTAGCCTTATAGCCTTCCTCGATAAATAACTATCTAACTCCGAAAGAATTTTTCAAATCGGTATTTTTCAAAAATAGTTCCTGAGATTAGCGCGTTCAAACAAACAAACAACTTCAGCTTTATAATATAGATTAATTAGGAAAAATAATGAAAGATTACAATGCATACCAGGTACCATAGAATATGATAAAGCACGGTTTGAATTAACTATAAGAAATAAACCAAATCATTTCAATTTACTAAACACATTTCACTTTACATAATTGAACCACCAAAATATCCATAAAACTATAAAAGGAAAGCTTACAAAATGTTACAGAAAATACCTGAGACCCAAATCTCATGTGATAAGAGATAATTTGACAATTTCTGTAAAGGGTTCATTGTATAATTTTATTAGCAAGAAGGTCACAATTATTAAACGAAAACGGAAAAGTACCCTTTGTAATTCTGTGAAATGTGAGAGAATTTTCCGAATAAACAATTGCTTATACAAACAAAATATATAAAAAAAATGGTCCCGTAAAAACACTACTATCAACAAAATACAACCACAAGTCTTCAAATAAAAAGAAAACTATATCTAATCTGCTTGTCGGTGTTCAGATAGTGATCAGCCAATCTCATTTGATAGACTTCTGTTGCGAACCTCAAAGGTGTACCTTTGATAGGACTTCGGGTTTAATCATGCCCGTTCAGTCACTGACGGATCTAGTTAAATATTGGTTGTAATCACTTGTAATACTTTTATTACTTTTTAGAGTGATAACAAACTTGAATATAAAAATAATAAAATTGTCAATATTAAATATATTTTTCTTTATTTGTATGGTATATGTTTTGCTTACTGAAATATAATGACGTGTCATATGTTTATAGTTATTAATGCATAGGAATTAATTAATTCTTATTCATTATGTGAAAATAACGTTTATACATTAGCATCTAGTCCATCATCTTTATAAAGCTTTACTACTGCGTATTTTTTAAAAGTAAGCTTTTGTTTCCTTTTTTTCCTGAATAAAAATAATGAATAGTAATTAATTAACCTTTCACAAACATCAAAAACACAATCATAATCGTTGCTAATTAATGGAATAAAAACAAAAAAAAGACGTGTGGCACTCGGGGACTGCCGCGGTAAAGCTAATGCATAGCATGCCTTCAAGCCACACCTCCGAGCCCGTCGGAGTGGGGAGCGTGAGGTTTTTTCGTTACGGAATTTCTGGATTCAGTCCCCACTTCCCGCGCTCAAGGCCCGCGATAGAAGCTATGCAATAGCTTAAAAAAGCAAAGCATTTCCTACCATTATATCAAACTACCATTTCTACAATTGTCACATCGTATGACGAGTAAACAGAAAAACATTTCTCTAAAACGTAAACTTTAACAGAGAGATTCTTTATCTGTCACATGAAAAGAACCACGGATAATGCAGAGCATGGCGGAATAATTAGCTGACGTGGCCCGCATCAGCCTGGGCTGCTCCTTTGTGTGGATATCGCGTAATTAACTATTATTTGTATTACCTGCAAGCTTGTGTTTGTGGATCCTGTTTAAAATGTTACACGCTGGGTAATGTCGGTATTGAATAGTATCTAGTTGTTAAGTAGATTTGGACAATAGAGTGGGCTGAGTGCGTGGTCTTATTGGTCCTGGAATGTATTAAGTATATAAATCTTGTAGCTGGTATAGTCTATCTGTGTTCAAAATTTCTGCAAAATTGATTAGGAGTTTAGGTAATAAAGCAGCTCAATAATGCTACTTTTGTGATTTTAGATGAGCAGATTGTAGAATTTAACCTGCTTTTGCAAGAGTACATAATGTATTATAATAACACAGGTTAAATATTTAGTTATTTTTAGTTAAACAATATTGATAGACTTGTATAAACAGATAAACAAATACATTTATAATAAGAATTTTTATTCACAGATTCAACAATTTTATACACCATTAATGCAGACTTCATAACATTGTCAGCGAATTCGATAATTAATATTTCGGTTGAAACTGTTCAAATATATAAAATCCAATTTAATATTTAAAATCATTAAAAATATACATTTTGTGGCGACAATTCTTTCCATTACACGACTCGTGCTCTATTACGTTTGAAAAAGCCAAAAAAATATCTCACCATTGGAAAAAGCGTTGAAAAATTGTCGGCGAAAATTTCGAATCTCCGGCTAACAGTTGTAAGTGTACGAGTAACGATACGCGTAAAATTTATTTTTCCGAACAAAAGTTCACTAACATTTATTTATTCGTGATTATTTATGGTGCGGCTGTCAGCTATAATACAGTGACGGCGCATTACACAAGGATATTATATCGAATATCGTAATACATGGAGATTAAAACTAGTGGGGATAATCATTGTTTCATATTTACTTGTTCGGTATAAATTAATGTGAAGTGTTACGGAGTGCGCTCATAAAAAATGTAAATTCGCTCGGCTTTATTGCAGCGCTCGTTTGAAATATGGCTTTAAACGCACTTTTTATTTGTCACCGTTTCTCTTGATATCGCCGCATTTTGAAGAGCTATTTAAAATTATATTACGTTCTATTAAACAGTGGTGGATTAGTTTATTCTTTAATTTATGTGCCATAAAGGTATAAAATGAATTATGTATTGCGTTCCCTCTATGAAATAGAAAAAACGCAACCAAATAAAAAGGCGTTCATTGAAAGCAGAAGACCAATAATTTAGTTTTGTAAAAGAAACTCAAACCTTTAATCTACTATCCTAAAAAAAAATCACATACACATTCTTAGTACCTATCTTATATCCTACACCTACATTTACCTGTCCACCAAAGACTTTATCCTATCTTCAACTGGTTCCAACTGGCGGAGGATCCTCTCACATCACACCCCTCACACTTCCTCGTGTTCAACGAGCGATGTACTCAGCAGACCAGAAAGTCACTTAACAACCCATTTTGCCGCTTTCCTTGACAAACTTATAAAGGATTTACCTTCATTTTTAGCATAACTTTTCCTTATCATATGAAATAATATAACATAGAAAATATCATTTATAATAATACTTACATACGATATTTTTGTAATTCGTAAAAGATAAATTACCTGAAATTTTTATGCCAACCAATTTTCCGTTTTATTAATATTATGCAATTATTCATCATAACCGAAAAGTAAACACTAAAACAAACGGATAAACGAAAATTAAATTCTTATCTAAATTGCTCGAGCAAAGTACAAAATCCCCAATAACCGAGGCAATACATCAAGAGCGGATGAAATTAAAAAGTTCATTGTACTGTAGGTACGGTGTACGGTGTACCCTCGTCATAGCGGCTTCAGGCGTTTCTTGACGCCGACCTTCTGGTGGAATAACGTGCCGTTTGTGTTTTGATTGCTGCTTCAAAATGCTAGGCTCAAAGTTCACAAAGCTGATGGTTACTAACAATTACGAGTGTTAGGGAGACGAGTCTTTTGAGTCCTTTTACGTATCTCTTTGTTCTTTATTTCATTTTCGATTATACTGGATGGATGGGAATTTTGGTCGTGGTGAGCTTAAAATTGAAAATGAGCTTGTCAATAATTAGCGATAGCAGAATAAGAATAAGACGCAAGAAATAGGACACATGTTTAGTTTGGAAACGATCAGTTATAATGTTTTTAAAAACATCTGCATCATACACAGGTAAAACTTAACACATATTATACATATCTAGAAAAAAAAATGTAATAAAAAATCAATATAATAGATGCTTATTTATTTTAAATATAAACAGTTTTATAAGTCGTCTCCCACTTCCCCACATAAAGTATTGAATAATATTCTATGTACTTAACCGTCGAAGCCTCCGACCTACATACTATAAGTAGTTTACGACACCCAACTTTGCCCGTAAAACTTACAAGTGAGAACTTAATTATGCTAATAGGTTTTAGGTCGCTTCAAACGCTGTTTTTCCTACTGTGATTTAGTATCAATGTTATGTGTTCGTATCAGAAATAGTATACTAGGGATTAAGAAGCCTTTCATAAGAAAATGTTTTAACCGTGACGAAAAGTACACTGCTTTTCCAATAAAAATTAACGCGCATAATCGATATTTTCAGTTAATATGAAAATGGGTTTCATAGGAAGGCTGGTATTTAATCATGTTTTTAAGTTTTAAGAACTCTACAATATCTTCTCTACTATTATTAAAGTGAAACTTTTATTACATCGTCTCAAACTTTTTGGTCTGTGTAGCGCATATCGCGTGTATCGCGGCTGCCGAGTAGTATACCTACTCGGCAGCCGTCACGCGACATGCGCTACACAAAGCAGTGTTCGGAACCGTTCGAACAGTTTCACTTTTACCGTGGTTTCATAAAACCACACAACATTTGACAAAGCCCCAAAACAAATGACCAATGCTAGCGTAGTTTTTTGCAAAAAGCAAATGTCTCTCTAGATATTCTGTAGCTATAGAAGCAGACCTTGTTGACATATTCAGCTTTGTTTGAAACTAGCGTCAGGACCTCAGCCAATATAACCGCACAGAATTCCTAATCCCACTTTCAGTAGCATTTTCCCAACTCACTTGCGAGGTTTATTTTATTTTTCAATGAAAATACGTGTGTTACTTACTAAAGCGTCCAACATCACGTAATTTTCTCATAAAAGAGATAACCTTTCACACAATTGCGTCATTCTCACCTTTGAAATTAATTAAATTGAACGTGAAGGGCGAGCTAATGGCGCTCTCGAAAAATACACACAAATCGTCGTTAGTTTCAATTCATTTATGTTAATAAATGTTGCCCTCATTACGTCCGCTGCAGCGAAAAACAACAACGTAACTTTCATTTATTAATACACCTTTTAATGCAAATTACAAATACTTTTTATTTTTATTTAACTCGGTTTTGTAACCAGTTCATCTAGAGTTTAATATTCAGAAATCTCAAGCTTGGATCTCTCGAATTAGATCAAAAATATTACAAGAATGTTATATCTGCCACGTTCTCGTGAAATCTACACCCTACTTACACACAATATTGTAGGTGCGGCTATCAATATATTATGGCTACAATATTATATGTATATTCAGACTAGGCTCTTAGTTAAACGCCTGATTGAATTTGCATAATATAATATGTAGAGCTGGTGTCTCTGTCAGCCAGTCTTGCGCCTGACTTCCACCCTCGCGTCGGTTTTCTTTATATTATAGACTTGTATGCAATAAAATGTAAAATATTACCGATTACAATAATATTATTATGTATGTATTATACATTATATTAGTATTAAGTAATAAGGGAGTCTTGCACGCCTATTTTAGCATTCATAATATATTCCTGTGTGGCTGTGTAGTTAACTGTTTTCGACTTGATCGAGATAAAGATTAAAATAATTATTTTAATTAGAATGTAACGTAGCTCTATGTTCTTAGATAGTAAAAATTGTATAACATAGACAAAGTGATGCACCGTAAAATACTTGTAAATTCTTTAATGTATTTTCACAAATGGGAAATAAGAAGATTAAGCTTTTATAATTCAGTATACATAATATATTCAAATAAAATACAACTATATGAGTACATAATATAATAACCAATACAACAACAAATGTAGATACCGCAAAGGAATGCCCGCCCTATAATTTTCTATTCCGAACATTCAAAACTTTGCCGAACTCGCAATATAATTTCTTTTGGGCGGTTTAATAAAAAATAATGTTCATTATAACGGGCGGCATAAATAAAAACTTTTTAAATAACTGTCTTCGTGACTAGAGCGATGTATACACCTGTCGGCCAGTCGGCGAGTGTCGGCGAGTGTCGGCAACATGTCAGGAACAGCAATAAAACACTCGGATGTACAGATTGTATCGCGTTTGTAATTAATTTATTTCGCTTCGCAGCCTACAATGCAGAACAGCAAGGGCACAAGGCATAGGCGATTGCGATTTTCTTTTTCACACCTTGTTTATTGTTCTTCATGTAAAATTATCTAATTGGCATAAATATAAAGACTAAAGATATTAAAGAAAAACAAGAAGTACCTATTAATATTGAAAGTACTTATAAATATTTTAAAAGCATTATAGTCGAAGAGAAGGATTTCTTTTAAGGAACATACATGTTCATAAAAATTATACCATTATAAATTCCCGCTGTACTATTATTCTAAACATAAATAAAACCGAATTGACGATCATTTCAATTAATTTCCTTGAATGTAGAGTGTAATATATCCTCCTTCTTTTTTTTCCAAAACTGAATCATAAACTTCATTCTAGAACATTCGACCTTTTCCACTTGAAAGTTCGCTTCACACTATAAAGTACGTGCTACAATTCAGTTGTATAAATATCCCCGCCCCCACTCGCAAGTCGCAGCAGAAACAGGCTTTCCCGCGCAAACTCTGAGATTTATTGCGCCGCGAATTAGCAAGGCAATAAAGTTTTTCATGCATTACAACTTCCTTCTTGCCTTGCCCCGAATTGATAGTCGTTTTTTAAAATATTTTCCTTATTGGTTTTTCTTTGTAAGTTTTCTCATATATCTCGCGGAAAGATTATAATTTATTGTTGGAACATAATAATACGGAATGAGATATACAAAAACGTTATCAACATAAATCTTGTACAAAAAATCTCCAATATTCGTTTTTAAATATGTATTGTGTTTGTGAATCAATCGTGAATTCATACTTAATTATTTAGTTTTTCATTAATTGTTATTTAGTTTAATGGCTTATTAATAAAAAAAACAGATTAAGTATGATAATATAATTTATTTTGAAACATAGTTCAAAAAATATTTCATATTATTTTTAAATCACTGCAGTTTTGTTTTAATTTTGAATACAGCGCCATCTACCAACAAATAAGAAGACTGCTGCTTGCTATGGTTCTTGTTATCAGACAGCGTTTTTTCTATTCCACGCTAGATGGCGGGGTTTAGAAATTCATGGTTTCATCCTGTTTTTAATTTTCGTAGATCAAAAAATCCTGCAAAATAACAGTAGAACCTAATTAATACATTATTATTAACTATTTCTCAGTGTTTTAAGATTAATGATACAATGTACAGTAGGCATTATAACAATATTATCTGTAATTTTTTTTTTTTTTTTTTATGTTAGGATTAGGCAAGCATTTGACCATCGCTTCGCCTGATGGAAAGCGACAAGCGTGGTCTAGGATGGAGCATGTTTGCCTAATAAGTGTCTATTCACATTTCTCTTGAATAAATCCAGATTGTAGTTTCTGGGAAAAACGGAAGCCGGAAGATTGTTCCACTCCTCTAGTACGCATAAGAAAAGAAGAAGCGAATCGCTTAGTGCGTATGGGTGGGATGTCGATGACATAAGGGTGGAGACCGGCCCGGCGTCGAGTCCCTCGATGATAAAAAGGAGAAGCTGGCAACAGGTTATGCAGTTCTTCAGCACATTCGCCGTGAAAGATTCTGTAAAAAACCGCCAAACTGGCTACGCTCCGACGATGTTCCAGACTATGCAGTTTGCATGTGGTTAAGGATTCATTTGCAATGAGTCTAATCGCTCGTTTTTCGATGGAGTCCAAAGCGTTGAGTTGATATTTAGCTGCACCTGCCCAAAGATGAGAGCAGTACTCCACACCGGAGCGAACCTGGGGCCTTAGACAAAGTAACAACTACAAAAGGATAACGAAGTTAGAAATCGCAAAAATGTATGGGATTGACATTAGATAGACCACGTGATCTAACGCGGCGTATGTCAATCCCATACATTTTTGCGATTTCTAACTTCGTTATCGTTTTGTAATTGTTACTTTGTCTACAGGCCCAGGGCTTTGTAAAGGTTTAAGAGCTGTTCCGGTGTGAAGAACTCCCTCACCTTAGAAAGTATTCCGAGCTTCTTAGCTGCAACTTGTACTTTGGACTCAATGAAGCTCTTGAAATTCAGGCTAGAAGAGAGTGTTAGGCCTAGAAGCTCCAGCTCATTGGATAAATTTAAGGACACATCCTGAAAACTGGGTGTTAGACCGAAACCAGTGCGCTTAGCTGTAATACAATGTAATAAGTGCAAAACACACAAATCACAATGCACAGGCATGCGATGTTTATTTTAGACATTGTCCCATATCAAATGCCTATTGCCTATACATATATATGCCGTATCGTTAACCGGGCAATAATACTTTTTATGGCATCTATACAATATGTGTAGGTATAGAAGTTAAATGAAGGTAATTTATCCGAGTGCACTGTTGATATTGAAGAAAACCTTATGTAAGACGGAAAAGCTTTGAAAAGCAACGAAAGGTATGTTTTACCAAATCCTGTTCCACTGTATTACATCTATTATTATAAATTATGCAAAAAATAATTGGAATTGAATGTTTTCATGATCGACAAGATAACACTATGGAATTAAATACAGCTTCCACCTTCGAGAAAATAACTGACCAGTTCGAAAATAAGCGTCCATTTTGTTGTTATCATCCTTATAATAAAACTAGCTATGTCCCGCGGTTTTACCCGCAGTGCTCCGCTCCCGTTGGTCATAGCGTGATGATATATAGCCTATAGCCTTTCTTGATAAATGGGCTATCTAAAACCGAAAGAATTTTTCAAATCGGGCCAGTAGTTCCTGAGATTAGCGCGTTCAAACAAACAAACAAACTATTCAGCTTTATAATATTTAGAAATATAAATGCATTGGCCATCGAAGCTTACAATAAGGAAGCAAGTGCCGATAACCGCGGCCTTGTAGCGCACGTCGAGCGGTGGCAGCAGCAGCACGAAGTTGTCGCGCTCGCTGTGCCCGCGCGTCAGCCCGTTCCACCGCTTGCAAATGGCGCCGATACGCTTCTTATCCGTGGAATATAGCTGGAATTGTGGTCCACAATTTTTGGGTTATGTCTTTAACTGGAAAACAGCTTATAAAGCAAATATTGTTGAGCTGGGTGTTTTTGGAAACATGATTTAACTCTTGGTCAATAAGTTAGATAAATTATATTATGGTCAAATTATATCATGGTGTATCATTAAGTAATGATCTAAGATTATGGTACATGCTATTGTATATAATATTTAATAATAGTTAAACGACTATGAATAAAAAATATGTATTAAATAATGTCTGCAATAAAAATCTTCAATATCCATTTTCATTTGTCAAAAACAAATCATCTCAAATCAGGTATCAAAATAAGGAAAAAAGTTCAAAATTTTTATGTATTGCTATTTCCTACTCACTAGTTACGTACCTCAAAATCGCACTCGGACGTGGTAGACACGGGCCCTTTGACGCGTATCACCGGCTTGTCGTTCACATCGTTGATAGAGAGCACGGGCTTGAAGAAAGTGACCTCCTTGCGCACGATGGCCACGGCCTGTCCGCACACGGACACGTCCATTTTGTCCTGTCCCAGCGTGTAAGGGCGACGGAGTTTTATCACCTGGAAGGGGAAATTACCTAGATAAGTATTAAATAAATATTACACTACTACAATTTTTATTAGTGACTAGTGTATGATTGGAATGAAAAGGGTATTGATTTTTTGTTCGTTTGTACTGGATAATTTATAGTGAAGGCTTGAAGTACCTACTCTACTTTGAATGTTAAGTAAGTATCTTACCGAACATTAATATGATTAATATTAATCAAAAACAGATACGTGACCATTGCTTATTATGAATGATTTAGGTGATATTGGACAAGCGTAAAGGTATCACAGAGACACGCTGAATGTTCAAACGCCTCGCTTTTTGAGAATTCTTTCAGCATTAGAAAGCTGTAGGTATATGTGTAATGTATTACCTATTCTTGAGGGAAAAAGACTATATTATTATTACCAGATCCCCGCTGCTATTATAGGTATACAAACGTCGTATTTTAAGACAAGGCCTAATCTTAATAGCTTAGTACTAAAAGCTCGTTGTTCCGCCCGCACACACGAGTGCCAAACAAAAAGGAGCAAATATGAAATTTAACACGTTAAAAGGTTACATTAAGCGAACACTTATACGAAACTCGTGCCAATTACCAAGGTCGCATATACGTTACTGTATCTCTTCTAATGTTTGTATAAAAAAAAGTATTTCCCTATAGCAAATAAACAATAATTACTATAAGTCGCATAATATAGACGAGAAGGAGAAGATTAAAAATTAAACCAGAAAAAAGCAGAAATTGAACATGAGTTATAGTAATAATTTCGTAATCAGGATAAAAGTATCATAGTCGTATAACAATCACTTCATATTTAACATGGTTCTAATCTGAAGGGAACATCAGCTCACGAAATAATATAATGACCCATTCATGTAGCAGCTAAATATAAAATGGAAAAATGAATTTTCATATGGTAACTATTAAAATTGTCAGAAAGTTGTCCCAGAAATATTGATCTTTGTTTCCTTTGAGACTTAGTTAAAATCTTTATCAAATTAAACCATCTAATTTATTATAGACCTATCGGCTATTTTATACCTTATGCGAATTAATATAGGCTATTACCTACTATAATATCATTATATCGAGTATGCATAATAAAACATACAGACTGTTTCAAAATATACGGATTTTTTTAATATCCCGCAGCATGGTCATGAAAACAGTTTCAGTAATAAAATCACCATAAATATCACACGCAAGGGTTGAACTTTGGGGAATTACAATCAAAGTATTCTTGCTGCAAAATAATTATAGCACAGTAGCACTTGAAACTTTTATTTTCATTAATAACAACAGAAAGAGATGTTTAATCTGCAAGGTTATATTTTGATGAAAAATAATACCTATTATGTTTTTACCACGACTTTACTTATACGTATGTTGAAGTGTTATCTTTATCACAATACAGATTTGTGAAGAGTTTTTTACGTGTTTTCTTACTTCAAAATCTGCGTTACTTACAATTTAACGCAACTAAGAACACAAGAACACAAGGAAAAGCTCCAAGCGTTTCTAACTTACTTCCCTATCATCAGTGTCATACACATCGATCTCGAAGGACCTGCTCTTCCCGGATAGAACCTTGTCCAATATCCCGGAGTCTTCCTTCGCGTATAATAGGACCTCGCCATCAGGACTGGTGACCACGTATTTGCTGCTGGGGTAGGCTTTGGTCTTGTCGCGTATCACCACACGGTCCAGGGAATTTAGTTTCTCCAACCCTGGAGATTAAATGGTTTAATAATTTAAGAATTGTCTAAGAAGAAAAATTCTTTACAATTTTTTTTCAGGAGGAAGAAAGGGAACCCCGCATACGATTACTGACGAAACTAGTATAATTAAATAATAATATATTAGCAATGTTTCTTCAGAACTTTTCTAATTTAGCAAATAAATATGCGAATGTTTTGAAATGTTTCGCGAAACATCGACGGGTAGTCTAAAGATTTTTTAAGTTATGAGGTGCAAGCTAAATAAATAAAGCTTGTTGAAGCGCACATGTGATAGTTAACGGTATTTATTTTATAAACTTGTATACTCTGTACAATTCTTGCATTGAAAACTGATTTTGTAGCTATTTGCATTTACAGAATTAACCTCTGAAATCAGATCTATTTTAATAATAAAAGAATCATAGGAGCTTATTTTTTCAAACCTAAATAATTATAGTTTATAATGCTTTGCGTGCTTTGAAACATTCAAATAAGGAAATATTAGTTGTTAAGATTATAATAATTGCTAAAAATACAATGTTTTATTACCATTCTTGTCAAGGTTAACATTATACATATTGTATGTTGTAGCAGCAACCATACCATATGTATATAAATAAGTTATTTCCCATTTATTTATACTTAAATGGACGAATTAGTAAATTCGATATAATTTTCATTATTAATTAAAACTTACCTTTATAATCCGAGCTGTTATTCTCCGTCATCTTTGTGCTTTAACTTGCTATGAAGCGTATAAGTATTTCAAAATAGTTTTATTTCAACACATTTACCAGATTTAGCACTAATTGTCCAAATGTCCAATCACTATTATTACTTATTACAGAGTACGTATGTATACAGATTTATCTTATACAGTTAAATTATTTTTCTTGGGCAGGAAATACAGATATGCCTAGATGCGATAGTTAATCGTATTGTTTTTGATTTTTTGTACAATGTAGAGTGTTCATTATATTGTCCTATTTTATTTTGTTTGTGGCAAGTTCGTATCACATAAAATAATATACCTACTTTTTATAGACATCTGTATTCGTGAGGGTTACTCTTAGTTGTGATTAAGTTTATCTTCGTTAGTTCAGAGAGTATTTCCACGTAACTTGATAATTATTCTAAAAGTTCTTAGGTAACGAAAACACTAACTCAATTTCATCTTACGAAAGGCTTATAAATTGGAAGGTTATTAGTATATTGTGATTTTAATGTACGGTGTTTAAGTGTAGGAGTTTAGTGAAATGTTTCTTGTACATAACTTACAACACTGCGGTTTCATCAAAATCTGTTGAGTAGTTTTGGTGTTATTCAGTAACAAACATCTCTACATTCAAACTTTCGTATTTATAATATTAGTAAGATTTTATATAACTGTTATAGATACAGCTGCTAAATCTTACAGAACTAAACGAAACTGCAATCTAATAATTAAACAAGTTAATTTAGCCAGAGTTTAAAATCGGTTTAGTTTTATTTACGCAATATTTTACCGAAGTATTTCACGTTTGTGTATTTGTTTATTTTCTGTATGTTTTTATTGATCGCCCACATCCGTTAAAGATTTCGTTCGAATGGCGTTGCTATCAAAACACTAATGAACTTATGGTAAAATATTACATTTTAGCCCAGTTTTAAAATAAACTAACAAAATCTATTTTTATTGTCGACTATTTAATATGGACTTTGTTGTTATTGTTGATAGAAGTCTTTGATAAATACCTACTATTCGCGCCGTAATTTCCCGGATATAGTGAAGTTAACAAATTAAATATTATAAGCTTAAAATAAGGTTTTAATTTATTTTTTGGATAATATTTTGAATCAAATCCCTGATAAAAAAAATTAAAGAAATCCTATATAAATGAACGCATACAAAGCCTTGAATATCAATGAACTCATTTCTATGATAGTTGGACATAATATAATGGAAATATGCCTTTTCGTAGACTTATACCTACTTTTATGTATTATATCTTTCAGGATTTTTCCAAAATATTGGAATTTGCATAAAAAATCGCGAATTAAGTCTAAGAGAAATAAAATCTTTGTTCCTTGTTAAAAAAGTCAATTATATCCGTGAAAACTTTCTTAAATCGGTCCCGTAATCTCAGTCACTTTATAAAAGGAATTATGTAATCTTTGGAGTATTTTTATTGCAAAGAAAAACACAACATTTCGAAACTTTAGTATTAATTACATGCTGGCAAATGTTTAACATCTAATATCTATATATGAAAATATAGAGTTTTGATATTTTTTTTATACTTAGTTGTAGTAATTATTAATTAATATAAACATTAACTAATATAAAATATTATTAAATACTATTATTCATTACTATTATTACTACTTGCTCACTATTATTCACTACATGCCAACAAATCATAAATAATAATTATCTCTTTTGTAAGTGAAGTCAAGTGTATCTCAATATACTTATAAGTTGTAATTGGTACGTACTGCAAAATAAGGAAATTAATGGAAATGAAATTTTAAATATTTATCATTAATAAGTATCTAGTAAAAAATTGGTTTTTCACCTATTTAAATAACTTTTTACCCTTTTATTCACCGACTTTAATACCACTTACTATCACATCAAGACATATAAAAATATAATAAATAAACCAATCACTTAATACGGTTAATAATAAATAATGAATGAAAGTTGAAAAGCTCGCTTCAACCAGACGAAGGTAAGCTCAGAGCTACGACTGAGCGACGCGCGTAGGTTCGTAGCCTCGCCGAAATTGTTAGGGGGAGTGCATACGCTTTGAATTGATGTGATTTAAAATAGAAGTAGATAGTAAATATTGTATGTAATTATTTTATATTGTTTACTAAATTATATAAAGTTTGTGGGGTTTATTATTGTTAAGTATTATCAGAAGGATAGTTTTAACTTTTAAGTATCTAATTAAATTAGATTAATTTTTATTTATGCAGCATCTTCGATCGTCGTCATCATGTTATTGGTTTAATAGATATTAATCACTATCACTACATAGTATAAAATAAAGTCGCTTTCTCTGTCCCTATGTCCCTTTGTATGCTTAAATCTTTAAACCTACGCAACGGATTTTGATGCGGTTTTTTTAATGGATAGAGTGATTCAAGAGGAAGGTTTTAGTAGGTATATAATTTATTAGGTTTTAGACAAAGCGGGCGAAGCCGCGGGCGGTAATCTAGTTTATGTATATAACTGAAATAACACTTAAAATATTCTGTAATTTTTACTTCAATGTAAATCTCTTACAGACTATAATCAAATACTAACCTATGAATAGCTACATTGGTTAATCATAATTTCAAAACAAAGCGAGTGTTGTTCTTATTTGTCAGTGATATACACTCTTTCTTTTATATAGTCGGTTAAAATCGACTAATTGTGCTCTTGGCCTTACCGGGTAGTAACTAGAAACAGTAAAATATCGGTTACGTTGGGTTAGGCTCTGTGAAAACAAACGACGCAGTTGGTTTAAGGGTTTAATGCTATCTACTCAGAGATACTATTATAATGATTGGAAAATTTAGAACAAAAGTTACTTTTTTTTAATGTAGAGTGATTTGGTATGGACTTTTTATGTATACGATAAGTATATACATAGTACATAGCTTGATTATTACTTACTTCAATTTCCGTAACAAAAATGTTACAATGAAAAACAGGATGTAAAACATGAATATTTATTAAAAGTATGATGTAATAAAACATTTGTTATTATTGACGTATTTTATTTATTTAGGGCCGATTTTTCAATGCTTGGATAAAACTTATCCGTCCAATAAAGTATTACACGATAATATTAAAATGTCACGTAAACTGTCAAATACGGGCAATTAGAATACGTTTTTAAAATGGTAGTTTTATACATTATTCGACGAATAAGTTTTATGCAAGCATTGAAAAATCGGGCCTTAATCGCATTAAACATGAAATTAAAGTGAAAGTTAACTCGTATTATGTACATATGAAAAACTATGTTTTTCAGATAACCTTCATTTCATTCGAAACAATAGATGTATGTATAGTATGAACTATGAAGTAAATTTTCACAGTAAATACCATGTAAATACCTATAAAAGCCATAATGTAGAGTAAAAGAGTAAGTATGCATCTAATATAAATCTTTTGTAACCACATTCTACAAATAAAGATTTGATTGAATATTGCGTGAAGGATATTAATAAATCCACAGATTGGAATATGATAATGCGTTATTATTCATAGTTCCTCAGGCTGTCTGTCTGTTATTCTCTCCAAGGTCTCTGATGGACGTCTACAGAGATATTATTGACAAGTTATCTGCACCTCATCAACGTTTGGAATGCTTTTGAAGAGTGCGTGTGGTCGAAGATGATTCATATTTGATGTTTGGTGATTGTCGAATAGTATATTTATGTAGATGATGTGTGATGTGATGAAAATATCTGTATATGAGTGGTTGTAATTTGTAGGAAAAGGGTGATAACTTTAGATAGAGCCATGGTAGAGTCGGTATAAAATTATAAAGACAATATTTAATAATGAATATCGGCTGCTTAGGTTCATTATAGGTAGGTATTCTTTGGTTTATCTTATCAAAAGTTCATATTTATCAATCGTTATGCCCTAAAAATTATTTGTTTGAACAAAGCAAGCCTAGGAGTGTCTGTTTTTAACATTGAAATAACCGAATTTACTAAATGCATATGGAGTATACAAAAATATAAGTATAATAAAAAATTTGTAATTATAACATTATTTGTTCCGTGAACTGATATTATTTTCTTTATTTCTTTCAATGTTTTACAGGAAAAATTAATAAACTCAATAGGCATTTTAATAAATATGCATACTGGTTAAACAGGGTTAAACAATGAAACAACGCTATTGTTGAAAGGTATTTTATTTATTAACTAATAACAAACTTACATAAAAATATTCTAATCAGTCTAAGATTTTATAAATAAAGAACTAATTTTTATACAGATTATGCCTTGTCGTTGCTCTTATCTTGGATCGGGATATTTCTTTCAGGCAATGGTTCTGATCTGAAAGCGACCAACTTCAACTTCCCTTTATCCAGATGACATTCCACGCGTTCTGGCGGGAAACCTTCGGGCAACAGGAACCTCCTTTCGAAGTGACTCCTCGTCCAACCGTCCTCACGCTTAACCTCCTTCTTTCCTTCAACCATTATTTCGTTGCCAACGGTTTTCACCTGAATCTGCTCTGGGGTGAAATTCTGTACGTCCAAATGCACTTCCACCTTCTTCCCATCCATTTTTACCTCTGAATCGGAGTAAACTCCTTCAATTCCATGGTGTTCATTTTCCAACGGCGCTGTCACTTGTCGCATATATTTTACAGGATCACGGAAGAACGGGTCCTTCGCAAATACCGCGAAGGGGTCTTCCAAAACTCTCATAAACGGATCTCGGTACGTGAGATTCCTCAAATGCCGCAACCAGTACGGAACTAGAGACATTTTGCTTAATTTCTTCGATTATCGCTCTTTTAACGCGTCAATGTTTATTTATCAACTGACGCAACACACAGAAGCCGGCTTTTATATACCCTAGCGATGAGCGCTATCTGTCGTCTAGAAGCGACACCATAAATCGCGAAATTTCTAGTTAAAACACGAATTTTCTTCACAAACAGAGACATCTATTGCTTAATAGAACAACTAATTAATTTTTATATTGAGAATAGAGCCCTCTGGTGGGTGGTAGTAGACTTAAAATGTATAAGCCATAGCGATGGGCGCCATCTATCGTCTAGAAGCGGCACAATTATTCGCGAAATTTCCAGTAAAATCAGGAATTTCTTATCGAATAGTGCTATCTATCGGCTAATTGAATAAATAATTTAATTTTGTGATTGATTATATTGCCCTCTGGTGAATGCTGAAATACTGTACATGTTTATTAAAGATACATCTACTGTCGAATAGTAAAACTAAAAATGTAAACAAAATACAAATTGTCAATTGTATGAGGGCATTTTCACAAAAATGTATACCCCCCTGATTTTCAACTGTCCCTCGAATTCATTAAATTCTATATAATGAAGTAGTTGCCAGAATTATTTATATATGTTATCAAAGTGATTATACGTATACAATATTTTGTTTTTTTAACAAAAACTATGACAAAATCTAAAATAAAGTTAAGTTAATTATAAATAACAATCGAAAAATGGGTAATTTTACGCTGTCCCCTGCTTACTCTTACGCGTTTATTACATTATTTCTTAACTTTTTTGTAAGAAAGGTACCATCTTTTAAGGTTTTATTTGGTCCAGGATAATCAGTTACTGTGATAATAGTTAAAATATAATAACCTTATATAACAAAATAAAAGATAAAAAAATAAAAAAGAAAATCAAAAAAATTGTCCTTCCCGGAACATTCAGTTGTGTCACCGATTTTCTAAAAAGAAAATTACTGTGGTTCAAATAGTTTTGCATTACTGTCAACACCATAGCTACTGCTATGCAACTTATCAGGTTAGAAGCCGTCAGGGTCAAAAAACTGCTTAGAAGGAGTGCACGCGTGTTTGCAAGCCGCAGGGACCAAATTCTTCATTCAGGTATGTGACCATATTTTGGCTTATTTCTATCTATTTATCTTGTAGTATTTAGTTAATTTTGTTTTAAATGTTTTTATATGTAAGTTGATCAAAAGTTTTGATGAATATAAGTGTTGTGGTTATATTTTAAACCGTTTTTATTACTAGAGGATTATCAAATGTGACTTCCGCTGTGTGACTATTTGAGCGGTCACATATACGCTGAACGAAAAGTCACAACATGCCTGAACACATAAAGCAATGTTTACATGGCGATTTTCTTGAGCTATAAAAATATTTTTCTAAGACATTTTTGACTGAGTAGGAAACTACGGCAAAAAGTAGATTTCAAAAATAAAAATTATTTCCCCATACAAATCGCAACAGCTGATTGATCATTTTGCATGAGGAAGTAAAATTTTTTTTTGAGGAAAAAAAAAAGAAGCATTATGCAGAAAAAGAAACAAAATAAGCCAGCAGAACTAAGAATCTAGACAATGTGCCTTGTATAACAACGAAAGATAATAATGGAACAAAAATTAATTTTTTTCACGATATTTTTCATTGTTTTTTTTTTTTATTTACAGATTAACCTTCGTGTTTGCAGCGTCCACTGAAACAAGATTTTTTTTATCAAATATGGTGATTGAGATTATTTAAGGTTAATAATAAACGAATCACGAAGACTGATTATCGACTGATTAATTTGATTAGTGCCAATATAAAACATAAAAGAGACTTCTTATTCTTGAATTTTGATAGTAATTTACCCTTTAGATAAATAATAATAATGTGATGGCTTAAGCCCGAACTGATTGTGATAATTTAGTTTGAAGTTAAGTTAAGTTTATAATTATATTTATTATGTGTGCCTGCGTACTTTTTTTTCGCCATGTAAACGCACCCTTTCCCTTTTTAGGTATTCGGTTGTGTGACTGTCCCTATATTACGGAGCTGAATTTTTTAAATATTTCAGTAGATTTTACATTTAATGCCCTTCAAATCAGTCTCTTTAATGGAGAATAATACATAAGTGTAATATTTGTTGCCTTTTCTCTAAAAAAGTATCTAACATTTTAAATGTAAAGATAATAATGACAGTTGAAGTACCAGAGTCACAATACTGAATATACTATTGTTTTTTTTAATTAGCTTAGATCCAAAAGTTGGGAATAGTGAGTGTTTAAAATATACAAAATAACGATTTTAAGTTAATAAATAAACAATATCTAAAAATTCTTATATTTTGCACTGTTTTTCCAGCTACTGAATATAGTCACACAACTGATATAAAATTGCGAGACTTTCCATTGTGTCCTATTATTTTTACAGTTTTCTCATTTTAAACCCATCATATTATATGTTTTCTTGAAGTATATTGAATTTCCGTTTTAAAGAGACCAAAAAAAGTTTAAAATATAATACTATCAAAAAAAATATATTTTTCAAGGAGGGGGTACATTTTTGTGAAAATGCCCATGAATCATACTACTAATAGCACAGAATGGCATTAGGCCGCATGTATTGTCTAATTAAAACTTCGCGTTAGGGCCGGCGCCCACTGCCGGCACGGCACGGCATGGCACGGCAGAGCATCCCGCGGCGTGCAATGGCATCCCGCGGCATGCCGTGGCATCCTGCTAAAAGCCCCACTAATGCTGCATAAGTTTCAACCTTATTTCAACTAGCTAGCAATCATAATTCCTCGACCCCAAAGCAAGACACGTCATGCCGCCGCATCCTGCGGCGTGCCGTGTCATGCTGCAGCATCCTGCGATACGTCGCGGCATCGTGGCATCGAAATAAAGTAACTTGAATTCTAAACTGATTGAAATAAGATTCAAAATAACTTCATTAGTAATAAAATCCTCTGCCCTGCCATGCCACGCCGTGCCGGCAGTGGGCGCCGGCCCTTAGTGTAATTTTGAGACAGCCGATAAAAAAAAAATTCCTAACGTTCCTATTGCACTTTTTTATTTATTGTACTTTAGTTAATGAGATAATTTCTATAATTTTTATTTATTTATATTCAATAGTTATGGATACTTCTTATTCCTGGCGATGTCCTTATTTTATATTTTTGTAGTATATTAGTGAGGGTACACACAAATAATGTCACCGATCGTATGTCAGTTTTGTTGTGTCAAATAAAAGTGATTGCATCATCCTTGTGTTTTAATATAAATTGAGCCTCAAATACCATAATTGGCGACGAGGAAATAGTAATTCACACGTGAAAAAGTACAAAGAATACAGTGAAATATGTCTTTTGTTGGAAATGCATCATTTGGCAGCAATCTCACATTCGACCACCGCGCGCAAGAATGGAGTATATTCATTAGTCGATTTAAGCAGTATTGCACGGCTAACAGCATTGATGAAAATACAGACAAAGCCGGGGTGAAGCGCCGCGCGTTGTTGTTGACAGCGTTGGTAGAAGACACTTATCGCGTCGCTAAAGATTTAGTATTTCCTTCGGATTTAGAAAACATCGAGTACGCCACACTCGTACAGAAGTTAAACGATCATTTTATCTCGAAGAGAAGTAGTTTTGCTGAAAGATATTTGTTTTATAAGGCTGAACAAAGACCGGGGGAAGATTTAACTGAATGGGCGGCGCGAGTACGACATTTAGCGCAACACTGTGGCTTCAAGGGCGCATTGGACACAGCACTACGTGATAGATTTGTATTGGGTCTAGTAAATGCCAAAGAAAAAGAAAAGTTATTCGCTGAGAATATCGATAATTTGTCTTTCAACAAGGCGTTGGAGATGGCATTAAGCGTGCAGTGTGCCCGCTTGGCATTGCAAAGTGCTGATTCGGCATCATCGGCGAGTTTGCAGCCGGGAGTTGAACGAGGTCCGGTTGGTGTGTTCGCCGTCCGTCCCGGCGCCCCCGGGAGGGCGGCCCGGGGCCCCAGCTTCAGTGAGAAAGTGTTATGTGTAGTGTGCGGTGGTAAAGGCCATTCAAAAGAGCAGTGTCGTTTTAAAAGTTATAGTTGTAATAAGTGCGGTAAACATGGGCATTTACAATGAGTTTGTAACGTTAATGTTAAGCGTAATAATTATGTAGAAATGCACGGCGAGGACTCTGAAGTTGGTGAGTTATTTAATATTAAATGTTTAAATGGAGAACCTATGCGTCTTTCGGTGTTGTTGGATTCGTTAAAGTTTATTTGTGAAATCGACAGCGGTAGTGCAGTATCCGTTTTGCCATATCTTATTTATGAAAAATATTTTAAACGTAAACTGTTGTTACAACCGAGTAGTGTGGTGTTTAATTGTTATAACGGGACTAGAATTAACCCATTGGGTTATATTTGTATGAACGTTACCTATGATAATATCGTTAAACCGATTAATTTTTTTATTGTAAACACACACAAAAACCAACCGATACTTTTAGGCCGTGATTTTATTTCTATTTTTAGTTTGGAGTTTAGTTCGTGTAACTACAACAGTTTAGAATCAAACGGACTTGCAGATAAGATTTTAAATAAATATTCTGTACTTTTTAGTGATACCTTAGGTACGTTTAATAAATATAAAGTGACTTTAAAAATCAAACCAGGGAGTCAATTGAAATTTTTTAAACCTAGACCGGTGCCGATTCCATTGAAAACTAAAGTGGAGGCGGAATTAAATCGTTTACTTGATTTAGGTATTTTGGAAAAGGTTGATTACTCTGATTTTGCAACACCTATCGTTCCCGTTTTAAAACCCGACGGTAATATAAGAATTTGTGGGGATTTTTCAGTAACTTTAAACAAAGTGCTGTACATCGATAATTATCCGCTGCCTAGAATCGAAGATATTTTTTCTAAATTACACGGAGGGTTAGAATTTTCTAAGCTAGATCTTTCTAGGGCTTACAATCAATTATTATTAGATAATTCCAAAGAATTGACATGTATCAACACTCATTTGGGTCTCTTTCGATACAATAGACTGGTTTTTGGTTTATCGAACGCTCCGTGCATTTTTCAGCGTACTATGGATCAGTTATTGGTGGGTATTGAGGGAGTTTGCGTCTTTTTGGACGATATTTTGATAACGGGTCCTACAAAAGCATTGCATTTGCAGAGATTAGAGCTGGTTTTGAGTAGATTGCAGGATGCGGGTTTACGTGTAAAACGAGAGAAATGTAAATTATTTCAGACGTCTATCGAATATCTCGGTTTCGTCATAGATAAAAACGGTCTACATAAATCAAAACAAAAAGTTGAAGCTATTTTAAACGCAAGTTGCCCAAAGAACGTTAGTGAGTTGAAATCTTTTCTAGGTATGGTAAATTATTATAGATGTTTCATACCAAACACATCGAGTGTTTTGGATCCGTTACATTTGTTACTAAAAAAAGATACAAAATGGTTTTGGGGCCGTGAACAGAATGAGGCGTTTTGTAGAATTAAACAAGAATTATCTTCGGATCGGGTGCTGGCTCACTTCGACCCCGAGCTGTGTACGATAGTGACGGCAGACGCGGGGCCGGCGGGGCTGGGCGCCGTGCTGGCACAGCGGCAGCCGGACGGCGCTGAGCGGGTAGTGGCGTATGCGTCGCGGTCGTTGTCGTCCGCGGAGCGTAATTATGCGCAGATTCAGAAAGAGGCATCTGCTATAGTTTTTGCAATAAAAAAATTCCATCATTATTTGTACGGTCGTACTGTTCCTTTCACCTTACGAACTGATCATAAGCCTTTGTTGTCGATATTTGCATCAAAAAAGGGTATTCCCGAACTCGCTGCGAACCGTTTGCAGCGATATGCGTTGTTTTTATCGGCATACAATTTTAATATCGAATATATTAATAGCAATAACAATGTTGCAGATTTTTTGTCTCGATCGGTTCTAGAAATTCCGTCTGAATCTGAATGTGATTTAAATACAACCGACTCATGTTCATACGTTAATTTTATTGCGAATTTATTTTTAAAACCTATATCTTTTAACGAAATTAAGAGCGCCACTGAAAATGATAATATTTTCATTAAAATTATAAATTTCATTAAGCACGGTTGGCCTAAAAAGCTTGCGGATGTAGATTTAAAACCGTATTTTATGTGTAGAAATGAACTTTCATATGAAGATGGTTGCATTATGCGCGGCCATAAGATTGTAATTCCTACCATTTTACGTGAACGTTTATTGAATGAATTGCATAGTTCTCATTTTGGAATCGTTAAAACTAAGAATGAAGCGCGCACTCGTATGTGGTGGCCTAACATCGATAAACATATTGAGCAAAAAATTGGTTCATGTAGTATTTGCAATGTTTTTCGTAGCAGCCCCCCGCGCGCGCCCCTCGCCCATTGGTCCTACCCCGAGCGTCCTTGGGAGCGCATTCATTTAGATATGTTTTCGTTGAACAATAAAAATTTTTTAGTAGCAGTTGATGCATATTCTAAATGGGTAGAATGTTTTATTATGTCAACGACAGATAGTGAAGCGGTGGTATTGAGAGTCAGTGAAATGTTTAGTAGATTTGGTTTAGTTAAAGTTATAGTGACGGATAATGGAACTAATTTTTGTTCAGCTTATTTTGAAAATTTTTGTCAACGCAATGGAGTAAAACATGTAACCATTGCACCGTACCACCCAGCGTCTAACGGTCAGGCCGAAAATACTGTGAAAACATTTAAACGCAGCATTCAGGTGATTTTAAACGAAGGCAGCTCCAAAATGTTGGTTGATAAATTATACGAATATTTATTTAATTATAGAAATTCGGTTCACTGCACTACCGGTGTCTCTCCCGCAGAGTTGATGTTTGGCCGTAAGTTACGTTGCCGTTTAGATTTACTTTGTGAACGTAGTACGGTGGCTGGTGGCACTTCACCAACCTCAGAGTCTTTGTCAAGTGTCATTAAGGATAATGTTCATGCTAAACAGATTTCACAAAGTAACGCCTATGGGGGTCATCGTAAAATTATATTTAAAACAGGAGATGAAGTTTTGTTTAAACACTATTATAAAAATGGAACCAAACATACTTATAAATTTGGTATAATTAAGAAAAACATTGGCTCAAGGATGTATTTGGTTTATGTACCAGAACAAAATGTCTACGTTCGCAAACATATAGACCAAATTTTGATGTATAAGGGTTCTAAAAAATACAATGAACATGTTTCTGATGATGTGAGTTGCTTCGGGGACTACACTTCTAATGAGGTGACTGAATCTTCAGTTCCTGGGGAACATGTTACGGAACAAGATCCACCGCAATTGCAGGGGGTTCCTCATGATTCAAACGTCTTGTCATCGCCAGCTTCTCAACAAGAACAGGTAGAGGAGGAGAGGAGTGAGTCGGTACCAGTTGGCTCAGATTCTGAAGGAAGCTCTGTCACTACTAGCGTGAGTTCTCCTTCCGCCCCTATAGACCCCCGGAGTGACGATCAGTTGACACCTCGTAGATATCCTTTGCGTATACGTAAAAAACGTAAATTTTTGTAATACCTAGTCATTAAGTTGTAACTAAAGGTGGAGGGATTGTAGTATATTAGTGAGGGTACACACAAATAATGTCACCGATCGTATGTCAGTTTTGTTGTGTCAAATAAAAGTGATTGCATCATCCTTGTGTTTTAATATAAATTGAGCCTCAAATACCATAATTTTATATTTAAATTAAGTATTAAATTTATTTATTTTACCGAATATGATAATGCAGGTACCTTATTGTAAATAGGTACATTATCTTTACCTAGTTACCTACTAGTTACTACTAGATGAATATATTGCACAACATTTTAACAATGCCCATTACTAAAGATGATGAAATACGGCAATGTTCTTACATTAAGATATTTCAGTAAATAAAAATTGCCAATCATTTTGGCGGTATAACAGCTTCATCTGCTTTATATTTTTTTCACAGACAGTTAATAATCTAAATAATTTTATTTACTTGTAAGTATATAAGTACAGAAGTTAATAGTATATTCATAAAATTATCTTCTTTAACAAGTGGAGTACAAAATTATAACTATATGTAGTTAGTTACATAATATATTATATGTAAATATAATAAAAGTTCTAAATTACTTATAAAAAAATATTAAGCACATAAGGTAGATGTACCATATTACGTAAGTGTACGAAATTCCGTAAGTTTTCGGTTTAGGCCTAAAAATAAGAAAACTTCTAATTGTATCAAAAAGTTATAAAATTATCTATTATGTGTGTACAGTAGAGCATCTTTTACACGCGTTAAAAAGAACTGTAACCATCATCGGCTCAGTTGTCACGTCTCCCTCGGTCTGTCTGCGCCAAACCGCCATAACTTGTAGTGGGTGTGTTGCGTACGCGTAAGCTACCGCGCGGATTTTCATAAGGATATTGTGAGTGATATGTAAGTATTTTCATAACTCAGTAATGTAATTATTTTTAAGGGTTTTAAAACAAACTGATTGATTACCGTTTCAAGTTACTTCATTTAGTTTTTAGCGAGTAAATTGAAATTTTCTGATTGCCGCAATTACCTACCCCAAAAACCAACCGTGTCCCTTATTACGTATTAATTACGGAATAGAGGAAAGGAAGGTGATTTTGTTTTTTGTAATTTGTCAGGAACGAGATGAGATAAGTAAACTAAAAAAGCTGTTACAGGTCTAATATATAACATAGTTTCTTGGAATCAAATTACGTATTACGATTTTATTTCTCTATGTTATGAAATACGTGTGTATAGAGAAAACAATTTTTTACTTTCAACAGATTCGTCACAAATAACGTCGGTACAAAATCATTTAATTTGTTTAATTTACTTGTATCTTCCAATATATTTTTTGGTAACTATTACTAGTATGATTGCATTCCTATACAATTCAAGTCATTTTATGTTGTTAAGAAGAGTTACTCGTTAGAAATTTATGTTAATGTGACTACCGCAATTACCTACACTGTTTTTGGCTGTGTCTCTTATTACGGTAGATATAAAAGTACCTGAGTGAGCTATTGCATTTTAATTTTTTTTCAGGTCGAAATGTCAAACAAAAAGTACTCCAACGAGGACCGCGCCAAAGCTTTAGAGGATATAACAAGTGATAACAGCTGTAATCGGTGTACATACATAAAAAAAAAATACCGGCCGAATTGATAACCTCCTCCTTTTTTTTTTGAAGTCGGTTAAAAAATGGAACCATGACCATATATCGTGCATCTAAGGTATATAACATACCCAATCAGACCTTGCATGACAAAATTAATAAAAAATACAAAAAACGAGTCAGTAGGAGCTCCAACAGTCCTGTCATCGATAGAAGAAGGTTTGTTAGTAAAATGGGTACCTACCTAAAAATTTTAATAAACTGTTTTCCTACAGTAAAAAAAAGTTGTTTTATTTAGAACTCGTCACATTAAATTTATGTTTAATATTTCATGTAATCCTGCTGATAAACGGCATTTTTCTGCTTATGCCGGAATTACCAGCACCCATTTACGGAATTACCTGGAAAGTCAAATTTTATACCGTAATAACGGACATTTACAAGGTCCAGAAAAATTACATTTACTTTTATAAAATAGTTTAAATACAGTAGTGTTACATATCAATCTCTTATCTGAAAACCTCTTTTTACGACTAAACTAACTTCAATTCGCAATTCTTTCCTGCTTTATTGGAAATTGCTAGGAAAGTTAAGAATGCCTTAGTACTCCGGAATTACGTACATTTACCTTAAATAGGTACATTATATTATACAGTACCCATACAAATATTCATTGACATGATTAATTATCCAGTAGACTAGTAAGGTATGTAGGTACATATAGTATTTTCTTTGATTTACTATTAGTATTCTACATTTAGAAATTAAAGACTTTAACAGATTTTAAGCTTGATTTCTTCATTATAATAATATTATTGGCCGACGGCCAACATTTCGAACACTTTATAGCGAGTGTTGTCACAGGGAGACTCTTTGACTGAAAGTCTTTCCTAAAAGTAAGTATGTATAACATTATAAATATACTAAGTATTTATAATTAATTGTGAAAAAAGCAAAAGAACGTAAATTTCGCATTAAGGTTGTTTTCTTCCTTTAAAATTTTTACACTAATTGTTACTAAGCTTGTTACCAATTTCAAAGGATCGTAAGGTAATCATCATTAATCTTCTTATATATAAAAATGAATCGCAAAATGTGTTGGTAAGCGCATAACTCGAGAACGGCTGAACCGATTTCGATAATTCTTTTTTTATTATATACCTTGAAGTACGAGGATGGTTCTTATGTAGAGAAAACGTAAATATTATGTACCACGGGCGAAGCCGGGGCGGACCGCTAGTGATAAATAATATTATGACATGTTGACTTTTTTATTCTTTAAGTATCATTTTTAGGCATATTTTCTAAGTAATTTGTCGTACGTTTTTAGCTTAATATACCCATATTTAGCATTTTCTGTGATAACTGTAATGGTTCGAACCAGTTTTCATTGTGTAAATTGAAAAGCCAAAGAATCGTTATTCAAAATAATACGTGTTCATGCTACCTATATTTTGTTATTTTTGAATGGTGATTCAATTCTTTAGTACATTTTACACGTCTTTGACACAATATGATTAATTTATATCCTGCTTTATAGGTATGAAGAATTAAGATATCTACATGAAAATATATGAAGTCAATATTAGATCTTACTCCTGATATACCTACCTACATAGCTAAGAAAGGTAAATCAATTAGTTACTATTATTCGTTGTAAAGTTTCGGTAAGTACCTATAAATAGGTACCTACGTAATAAAGTACCTGTTGTTTAAAACGCCTACTTTTATAGACCCACACAAACATGAAAAAGGTTTTAAAAAACACGAACCTAACCTAACCCACCCCCTTATCCAAACCAAAAATTTCTGATTACGAATTTTCGGCATATTACAAAATGCCGACCGTTTGTAAACGGCGAAATATTATAATTTGCCTGCTACATACCTATATAGGTACATATTATCTCATCTTCGAATTTTGAAGACACATAAGGTACACACATATTAGATATGAATAAGAATTATATTTTTATCATTAACCCCTAATTGCTTACTTATATCCTATTTTAACACACTTACACATCTGTGACGTTTCAAGCAATTTTTAAGCAATGATTGAAAGTTCAAATATCGTAATCATCTATTTATCAGAAATGTTAGAGCAATTTTAAATAACAATCCTGAAATAGAATCGTGCTCACAAGTTTGTGACGTTCATAAATTAACTTCCTGCATATCTATGAATGAGAATATAGAGATTTTTATAAATTGATAATCTAATCAATTACAGCGCATATATTATTGATACACTTATGTAGAGAAGAATCCCATACATAAATACTCTTTTCTATGTGTTTACTGTTTAGTTTCTGTGTCTTGAATTCGTCTCAATAAATTAGAACAAGTAAATTCGTATTTTTATTTATTTATTTATTTATCATTTATTCAGGAAATTATTACAATAAGAATACAATTCTTAAAACTAAACAATTTAAATCTGAGACAAACCAAATTAATTATCACTTAATGTCATTGATAGAGCGCTAGAGTTAAACGTGACGTAGAACATAAGGACAGTAAACTCCCGTTTGGCGTTTATCCGACATGATGCGGACAACGGCCTTTTTGGATAACGTACATTTTGGCTAAACAGAAGTCCTTTATTTTCACCCGTGAAAAACCACAATTTGCATGAAATATGACCATGTAGGTGCGTACAAAAAATGCAAAACCTAGATATAAATAAATGTATAGGATAAGTAATATATTGTTTGGTGGAAAAAAATATTTTGACCACTTAAAAGGACACTAAAATATAGTTGAATATAAGAAAGTACTAGTTACATGTTTTTTAATTGCTGATAAGTTTTTTTTCATTCTTCAGACAAATTCCGCCCTTTGGCAGCTTTGGCTTTGGAAAAAAAGATTTTTCTTATAACATAATCTTTCGATAAAAAATTGGCATTATTATTTCGGATAAAGCGGATCTCGGATAAACAAGAGTTTACTATATGAGTCAGAATATAAACGCTTTTGTATTTAACTCGTCTTTACTAATTAGTCTGTTAATTTTTCATTCAAACGATGGCGAGTTACATAATATTTTTATAGGTAGGTACATTGTAGTAAATTGTACAAAGTATGGTAAGTACTATAAGTAGTTACCTATATTGTAAACGCAATGTCTCAAAAATTATTGAGTGGATTTGGATTGTATACGGGGTGCCACAATAAAGGGCACACAATAAATAACACGTTTTAGATTTTTTATTTACTCTGACTGGACCCGGGCCAGCTGGAGCGTGGGTGAGGAATTTTAATACATAACTATGTATATACTAAAACCTCAACATAATCAAAAACAAATGCACCTCTGCAGGGCAAAGAACCACAGAGCAAGGTCTTTCTCCTCCCCATTGTAATTTCTCCGCTATCCCATTTCACGTGCGCCTACGTATGCATTATGTGTTTTTATCATAAATTGCATTAGCGGCTCATAATCACACTGATAAATTTATAAAAATCATTACTCGGTGCGAATGACGTCATAAGTTTCAGCATAGTGGTAGGGATTTTTCATGGTATAAAAACGAGTTCAAAAGTTACAACTGACATTGAGGATAAGACATAAAGTGTAGCAAAAATGGAGGGAAAATTGATTGTGTTGGTTGCTGTGTTTTGTGTTGTGTATTGTGTGCCTATAGATGATTCGAGAAATGGTAAGATTTTAAAATACGTTTGAATTATCAATAAGACTTTGAAGTAATTTTTTTTCGGAAATTTTCTTCCGGAAATAAGAAAAGCTGTTTCAAAATATTCTAGTAGACGTTGTCGTTAACCGTTTATAAAAGCTTATTAAAAATAATATTTATATTAACTAAGTACTTAAATAAAATAATATTTTAATAAAATTGTATATTAATCATTTAAAATTGTTATAGTTATGATAAAACTATTACAATTTTAAATTTAAATTTAAATTAAAGCTATCAAAGAAGGTAAATAAATGAATAAAGCTCACAGCAAAATATATTTTTTTACAGGAATAAGCGATGAAACATATCACAGGATTGAGAGAAGATTCATTAACCCATCTCTATCTATAGGAGCTGGATTTGCAGATAAAAGCTTGAGTAGAATTAGAACTAGGCGAAGGTAAAATTATCTCGTAATTAGAAAATAATTTAAATTTTTTATCGTTTAAAAGTACTTATATGTACAAGTAATTAATACCTGATTATAAAACTGAGGTAGTTTCGAAACCATAGAGATTTTAACATCGCATTCATATGAGTAAAAATAGCAATCATAAGATATACATTAATACATACATATAAAATTATTTTCATCTTTCTCAGTGTCTCTGTTAGACATCGATCATGACGAATATAAATAATTGACCAATATCAAAGACAAAGAACTTTACCGTTATATTTGTTCTCTTTTCTCAGTGAGGAAGAATGTGAAAAACTGCAGCTATGCAAGCTGCATGCGCGTTCGCAGCGAAACTTCTTAGCTGCGTTCCAACTATACTTCGTCAAGTGAGTTTTTTTTTATAGTTTTATGTATAAGTAAAATGTTATTGTTGAGTTTGAGTTCAAGGAGTATTTTTAGTTTTTATCCCACTAATATCATAATTTAGAATATTTTGTCGATCTCGTGATATTTTTTTCCGCGTAAAATCTAGGTAGGTACATAACTAAATGTTCCTGTTATTGAAATAAAATTCTTATTGCATAACATTAGGAAATTTATATTTGACTATTTAGAAATGAAACGATAACAATTTACAAATGGTATGAAAAGAATAATAAATCATTATTTCTAGATATTCATCCATGTGCTTAAATACTTAAATGTTTTTTTTTCAGCAAAGAAAACGCCAGGCTTTGGGACCATCAACCACACTCGATATCGGAATGCTATAACAGATTCAGCTGTTATAGATAAAATATAAATTTATTCAGTAGTTAAATTTTATTTAATTTATAATGTGTTAATTTACTGTAGTCTTCAGTGCTTTACTGATAAACACCCGCCTTTAGAATAGTTATTTTTAATTTAAGCTGAATATAATGAAAATAAATGTTTTTACAAATATTGTTTTTGTCTTTCATTTAATTCCCCTATTTCCATAAAATTATTATAAATGCTAGTAATACTTAAATAGTGCAGATAGCTATGATATACTATTTTTACACAAACTTCATTTGAACGTACTTAAGATATAAACCACTCTTGTAAGTTTATAAAAAATAAAACAAAAAACTTCGCGAACAATCCACTTTATTTCGAAACACACCACATAAATGCACAAAATAAAATTCAAATAATAAATTAGATAATTCCCTTAAAACTATTTGAATCCATACCCTCTTACTCGTGGAACCTTCATAATAATCACAAATATTCATTAAAATAAACAAAATTAGATTAAACATTTACATACAATCGTACCCATATTACCAAATAAACTAAATTTATATAAATAGGAGAAAAAACAAAATTGCTTTACAATTTCAAACACATATTTAAAACTAGCTGTTCCCTGCGGTTTCACCCGCATTGCTCCGCTCCTGTTGATATTAGGGTGATGATATATAGCCTATAACCTTCCTCGATAAATGGGCTATCCAACACCGAAAGAATTTTTCAAATCGGACCAGTAGTTCCTGAGATTAGCGCGTTCAAACAAACAAACTCTTCAGCTTTATAATATTAGTAAAGATTTCATATAAGATCATATTCATATAAGATATTCATCACTAAATTTATTTTTTCAATAATCGATTTAATTCAAATTCATTGTTCAAACTTTCGTAAATTGTAGAGCAATTGAACATACCTTAATAAATAATTATTACTACCATTTGATCATTGATTTAACTTTTCCAATCATGGTCATTCATCACTGTGACATTGTTACTACATTAAATATTGAAAAAAGGTTACTTCAATAAGTTCAATATTTATTTTGCTTATATTCCGTACTCGAAACAACTATGATATCGACACGACGAAAAAATATTATACAATTAGTTTACAAAGTCCTAAGGTAATTAAAATATAAATATTGTATAGGTAATAAAGTATTATTTTTGTAACAAAAAACATTACATTTTGAATCAGGAATGTGTTAGCAAATGATTTATTAATATAAATACAATTTCATTAATCTTTAATTTACAGATAGATTGCACTTTATCATGTGTACATACTATTACTATGATTCAAATTACTTATACCAAAATTAACAAAAACTCAATACTTGAGCAACAAAACGACCTCACTATATACTCACAAAAGACTTTAATTATGCATTATTTTTTATGCATTATTTTTAATTCGATAACATTCCATCGATATAATACCTTATCTCTTAAAAAATTTCTAACACAATCTTTTGATGAAAAATTAAACCTGGCTAATTAAAGTTTAGATAAACATTACAGCAATTACATTATTTCAAATATTCATAAATCATAAGTTATTATCATCCATTCAAACAATTCTTCTAAAAATCCTAGCCTACAACGATAAAATACGTAACCTCCTCTTATTAACCCCCACTCCCTTTTACAAGAATCCTTCTGGGATCTACTAATTACCCTCATTTTACAAGAATCAGTTGTACAAACAAGAATAATATATTTTTTCCCACCTGTTTTATCTAGTAACTCGGTCTCCTCCCTGGGATCTACTCATTTCCCTCCTTTAAAAAGAATCGCACTGGGAGCTCCACATATACGAACAACATTTTATCCCCTCTTTACCATGTCTCCCCTCTGACACTTATCCTACACACAGTATACGCAACCATTCTCCTCAGTCTCCCCTTAATTCACCCCCCACCCCCTCCTTTTATATATCCCCCTTTCCAACCCCCTACTGCGTCTTCTTCCTAGGCAACCTTTTAGCGCTATAGTCCGCTTTGATACGGGCGAGTATTTTGTCACGATGCATGTAGGCCAATGCTAGTGCACCTAGAAGGGGTAGCATTATGAAAGAACTGGCCCGTAGTTCTTGTTCTGATGATTTTACCTGTGAATAATATTAAATAATGAATAAAATGCGAGTTTGGAACTTGTAGTGCTTAAATTATTAACATTTATTGGTTATAACATTTGTGTCAACCACGACTGATTTTCAAACACAATTTCATAGCTATCTTTTGTACTTTCAAAGGTTAATTAAAAAGATTTATAATTTCGAGGCTTATTGTAAACATACATTATAGTTGGCTACACTATAATTTTTAGGCTTTCTTAAATACATACAAATCGGTACGAAATTGATTAATTTACGACATTTACAAGTTAACTTAAACCTAACTATCTATTACAAATCATTCCACTACACACACTTTTTCTACCTCCTTAAAAAGTCGGCAACACATCTTCGGACAGGTCTGTGGGCTGTGGAATTGCTTACCATCAGGCGATCCACATGCTCGTTTGCCTACTTACATATAAAAAAATGTGTGCGTGTACTAGTGTACACACGTAAGAAGTGAAACTTCTTTATGACCTTATTTTTCAAAAAATAATTTACTACATATATGCAACTTTACAGAAATACGTCGAAACACGCGTGGTAGGGATAAGAAAAAGATGGCGCGTAACGGAAAAATGTCACGCGTAACGAAAAAATGTCACTTCAAAAAACCATTCCACTAATAAACACACACAAAAACGACACTATATATATAAGTATCATTTTTAAAAAGCTCACCTTAGCCACAAAGCTGATATCAAAGTGTTTCACATCGCCATCCGAGTTGAAATACACCGCCGGCTCTTCATACGAATGTGTCAACTTTGACAGTGAACTTTCTATCTGAATCACATAGGTTTTATTATCCGCTGCTAATCTTGGCAGTGCGTACATAAGTCCCGGGTTCGAGCCCTGGCTGAACCCACTGGGGTCCAGCTTAGTGCTGTACACTGGTTGTTTAGTGGTTTCTTGAGCAAGTGTCAGTTTTAGTGTACGATAGTGATCAATGTCCGCGTGTACGAGCACTGTGACGTCAGTGATTTGTGTCGGTTGGATCACTATTAGCTGCACGTCTTCTATGTCTTTGCCTTTCACCTGAAAAGGAATAAATAAATGAATATTCGTACCATCGTTTTTATTGCTACATATCATCGTTTATATAATATAATTACGAAGGTTTATCTCAGCATAATATATAGAATTTTCTTTTATTAAATGAAATTCTCAATACCATTGTAAATTGCGAAGGTGGACAGATTATTCTATATTTTTTTCTAATTTTATCAATATTGTTTCACCAGTTCAAAGATGAAATTGCAACAAATATATTTTTAAATTTATCACATTAGTTGGAATTATTATCTAAAGGAAACGAATATACATATTATACATACTTCAATAGGTCCGGGTCCTTTCACAAGTTTTATGCCAGCGAGCTCGGGAGCGGAACTTTCCTTTAGCTCCAAAGTGTATTGGATTGATGGGAGGAGACCACGAATCCTGGTGTAAGTAATAATTTATAGAGAAGTTTTAGTTTTTACGTTCGTTTATGAATACTATAATATAATCAAAATAAATTATTAATCTGTGGATAAAATTGAAGTCTAGTTTTAGCGGTATGGCATTTGTACGATTGTTACCAGTAGTGAGGTGGATTACGATTCTTAAATAATTGGGACATGTGATTTTTAAAATTGCCACTTGTGATATTTTTTATTGTTATTACAGAAAGTATTAAAAAAGTTAAAGATATATTGACAGATGGAATAATCATCTTGAAATATCTGTCAAAAAGAGCTTTTTGTTGTAACCTTTTGTATTTTGTAAGTTCTAATCTATTTAAGAAGTTTGGGTAAGGCTATTTACGAGAAGATTTAGTAAAATTCATGCTAAAATAATTTGATTGTCAATGAAGCTTAGAAAAAGAATTGTGAAGGAATACGCTTAGAAAATTATGTAAAAATGATTTATTTTTTTACGTTAACCATTCCATGCATTCCATAAAGACATAAAGACATTGTGTTCAATAAAATATTATGTGCTTATAAACTTTTTTCATCATAACTCTCACCTAAAATGTCCCGTGCTGGTAGCAGTAGCATCCACCGCGGGAGTGGGTGGGGGTGGTCGTGCCCGCAGCGGCAGCGCGCCCGCTGCTGCTCCGCCCAGAGATACTGCGCGACCCGATACTGACCACGCTACACGCACCCCCCTGCACAAAAACATACGTGTTAATTATAATATATTATAATAATATTTTCTATTTTACTAGGTACTGCGCGGGCGGCAGGGCGCCGAACCGCTCGCGGCAGAGCATACCTGAACACGAGCGGCTGTGGCTGGTGGTGCGGCGGCGGCAGCACGTCCACGATGTGGCTGGGCGGCGCGAACCGGTACTCCTTCATGTTGGCCTTCACGTAGTACTGCGCCGGGGGCAAAGCGCCGAACCGCTCGCGGCCGGAGCCCCCGCTGGCCACCGTGCGACGGTACACACCGCCAGACACGGAGATTAGTGCGCCCTGTACACATATATACGCTATAACGTGCACTACACATACACACACGTGTGACCACGTGGCCGGAGACGGAGATTAGTGCACCCTGTACACATATATTGGTTTATATTTGCAATAAACAAATAAACAATAACATCTCATAGACATAATTAGCTTACAACTATTCAACAATTTATTCACATATACACAACTGCCCATAAATTCATTATACTAATATTATAAACACGAAAGTTTGTAAGTATGGATGGATATCCATCCATCCGCATGTACTTACAAACTTTCGCATTAAATTTAAGTGATAGTAGATTAAAATGAAATTTGCTATATAGGTAGCTGAAAACCCAGAATAAGACATAAGCTACTCGTTATCCCGGGAATCAAACAAGAACTATGCGGGTTTTCCTTTGAAAACGCGTTTTTCAAGCAATAATCGAGAAAATAAAGAATTCTCTTGCTCTATCTGTAGTTCTATGTTCGTTTGATGTAAATGCACCGTTATATGAATCCAATTTTAATATGTAACAAAATATCATACCTCCAAAGGCGAGTCATCAGCATCATCAACAACAATAACTTCAATCTCAGCGAGCTTATTGGCCACAATATTGCCATGTTCATCGGGAGCACTGAATTCATACGACTCCTTCTCAGCGCTGACCGTGTACTGTTTATCAGCTTCCAGTGGACCGAAGCTGTATAACCCGTCTTCCTTTGTTACTTGGGTCAGCTTGAAGTCGCCTGTTACAAAACTTACTATAGTTAATAACTTAAAGAAATAATGATTTTAGGTCTTTATGATATGTATCAAATGTAGTCGATATAATTCATTAAAATCAGAAGGAATCAGAAAATATATCGGACACGATAGATTCAGCAAAAGCTTTAGATGAAGTAGCTCAAGTAGAAAAATTAGATTTAGTATCAGAAATAACAGAAGCAATGTATTTTTATTTGAGTTTTGTATTTTATTTATTTTTTAATATAAATATTTTTGTAACATAATATTTGCATGACAACCTTTTAGTAATTTAAATAGGTAATAGTAGTTTAGGTACTTAATTTTAGTCGAAATTTACAGTTTTCTGACAAGAAATGAAGATCCTTATTATCCGAGTTTCCACCTTGGTGAGAAAAATCAACATTATTTAATGAAAAATAAAAAAAAATCATGAAATGCTTTTATTTTTTACTAGTTTAAGGCCCGCGGCTTCGCCCGTTTTGTATATAGCCTGATAAATTATATACTAAAACCTTCCTCTTGAATCACTCTATCTATTAAAAAAACAGCATCAAAATCCGTTGCGTAGTTTTAAATATTTTAGCATACAAAGGGACAGAAAAAGCGATTTTGTTTTATATTTTATAGTGATTAAAGACCTTAAAATGAGCTATAAATATTTTTATTTATGGCTTTAATTCTGCCATTTAAAACATCACCAAATTCTCCATAGTTTTTGAGATTTTTGATGCAATAACAAATATCCCTATACTTTGTTGATGTGTATGTTTATTAAACATACCAGCAGCGAGTGTAACAGTGACCCCCGCGACGGGGGGCAGCAAACGCCCTGCGATCGTGGTACCAGGCGCGGCTCGGAATGCTGCGCCCGCTTCGCACCGCCCGCGGCCCAGCACGCGGGTAGTGCGGGGCTTCGCGAGTAGCGTGCTGGATTGCGGCGTCACAAGGACCGCTTCGCCCTGGGATACGTATTATAGTCCCTTAGACACATAAAACTGAAAGAATAGAATAAATTCGATTGCTCTGGCGGGTCACGCACGAGTGGCTGAATTGGTCAGGCATCCGCCCCGGAATGGCGCGAAAGGATGCGGGTTCGAGTCCCGCCTCGTGATCGAATTTTTTCTATTCTTTATAAATTTATACGTATTATTATATTTAATTATTTATTTATTATTTGCTAACAAAGTAGGTATTTACTCAAACTCAAACATTCATTTTTTCAATTTATGACTTCTTATAAAAGCACTTTTGAATTGTCATAACATTTTTTAACATTTAAAATGTGGTTTTCTTCGTAAGATAAGAGGATGATCCATGTAATCAATAATGGAAAAAGAATGTATTTACAATGCATTTGAATGTTATAAAAAATAAATATCAAAATAATTTGGAAAATCCAAAAGTGCACGCCTCATAATTTTTTTTTAATAAATATTTATTAATTATTATTTTTGTTTATTTAATAACAATTAAACCACATCGAATCAGACCCTGAAAAATGAAAGGGTTCTATTCCTGAGCATACTCAAGCGTAAGAGAAAAAAAAAGACTCGATTAGTAAAGTATTTCGGTCGCTATCGTGTTAACAAGAAAAAGGATCCGCACATACAGACACACGGACGTCCAAGACAGAACTTTTTTAAACTGTTTTTTAACTAGTTTAAATAACAAAAATGACATCAAAAATATCATGAACGTTAAAAATAGTGTTTTTTCTTAATATGTGTGTGTATGTATTATCTTACAAGTGCAATGTATGATACATAAAGACATTTTAAGTTTGAAAAATCAGATGTTTTGCGCGAAGTGACAGTAGTACCCACCTCAACGCTTCGCTTATGAGGCGTGCAATAAACAAGAATGTTTTTGGATACACAAAATTTACATAGATTTAAGCAACGCCTTTGACAAGGTTGAATACGACATTGCTAATAAAAAGTTACGCCGCCATAGTATCACGGATTTTTTACTCTTTTGTTTAGCATTTTATACTTCGGATAGATTACAGAGAGTAGTAGTCGAGTATATTTCTTTGTGCTACATATTATTCGTACTAAATGTCTTCTGGTGTACCACAGGGTTCATTATTTGGACCATTGATTTAAAAACGACATATTATCAGTCATAACAAAACAGCATTATACTGTCCCATAACAATTTAAATTTCATAGAATAATTCATTCGTATCATGACGCGCTACCATTATGATGCCTTACTTATCCAAAGTGACACTATCACCTACTGCGATTAACAAAATTGCACAAGCAATGTAAAATAACGGTTTATCTACTTTATAATGATAAAGCCATCCATACCTCAGCCAAATACAGGGTGTGTTCATACACATAACCACCATCAGCCGCTACCGGTGTAAGCGGGATCACCATTGGCTCATCAAGAACCGCATCACTTGCGTCACCCGGCTTTTCCTTCTCAATAAGTAGGGAAAGTTCCCCGCTCGCTGAACTCCACACTCGTATTGTGCTTGAGTGTGCTACCGCGCGGAAAGATACCGACTGTAATATAAGGTTAAGTAAATGTTTGGTGCTTAACGCGAGAGCGTAAAACAGTGTGTTGATCACCGGTTGAAAAAATCGGCTTGTTGAAACATAGAAGACTGGCTGATTCTTCGTAAAGAAAATTGAAAAATAAAGCATGTCCTATGAAATGTGTATACCTAAAAAGTTGAGAAGTCAAGAAACTTTTTCGTAGAAATATGGCACTAAATAGCAATGATACACACTCATGTGTAAGCCCTTTTTTGTGTAGTCAATAGCAATGATTCACACCTATAAATATGGAAAAGACAGTTTTTCTATTATTAAGGCCGAATAATGAAACAGCGTCTGTATTAAATTTCAGCGTGGTAAGTGAATTTTCAAATTTCTTTAAATACAGTTCTTTTTCTCTTAAAAAAAAATATTTTATTTTTTTCTCAAGTATTTAAAGTACTTTTACTTTAAGGCCCATAGACAATAAAATATTAAATTGTCATCTGTGTTTCGTGTTTTTATATTGACGTGACAACGTCTTATAATTCGATAGAGCCGGCTGCACGCACGAAAAAACATGACTCATGCGGCGTTACCTCGCTCTGAGGCGTTCCGTAAGGCTTGAAGTGCAAGCGAGAGCGCGGAACGAGCGACAAAAAAGCACAATCGGCCTTAAGACGTTGTCACGTTCAACTATCGTCAGTAAACCGACTTTACAGACAACCAATTTTATTTGTATTTGTTCTGTGTTATGTTATTATGATTGTCAGTTGTAATATGTGTTATTTTTTGTCCACCGGCATGTCCCCGGCCACGTGCAGGGCGGCCCGGTCGGGCAGCACGCGGTGGCAGGCGCGCGGCCGCAGCTCGTAGCGCCCGCCGCGCCCCACGCACTGCACGCTGCTGCCCGCCGGTACACGTAGTGTATACCCACCGGCATGTCCCCGGCCACGTGCAGGGCGGCCCGGTCGGGCAGCACGCGGTGGCAGGCGCGCGGCCGCAGCTCGTAGCGCCCGCCGCGCCCCACGCACTGCACGCTGCTGCCCGCCGGTACACGTAGTGTATACCCACCGGCATGTCCCCGGCCACGTGCAGGGCGGCCCGGTCGGGCAGCACGCGGTGGCAGGCGCGCGGCCGCAGCTCGTAGCGCCCGCCGCGCCCCACGCACTGCACGCTGCTGCCCGCTGGCACCCGCAGCGTGCCTTGCGCTGACGGGCCCGTGTACTCCACCTAAGATGTTATACATTTTGTTATTTTTTCAAGTGAAACTTCTTTATCGGGGTTGGAAAAAAATTTAGTGTAACATTTTTTCGTTACGCGTGACATTTTTCCGTTACGCGCCATATCCCTACCGGGATAAGAAAAAGATGAAGTGGTAACTCGTGATTCGACGTATTTCTGTAAAGTTGCTGAAAGTAATAAACTTAGCTTACGCACCCACAATGTAAGGGACATCGCGAGTGTGTTTATTAGCAAGCTGTTCGTTAAAATGAACATTATGAGTTCACACAAACATTTGGGATTGAAATAGCTACACTGAACATTAATGCAACTTAATAAGTCAAATAGAAACAATAACGTCAATTCTATATTTTTTTCCAGCTCGAGGGACCACTTTAACATTTACGAGCTAATAATTGCAAAGTATCCCATTAAAAAAAAATCACAAATTAACATAACATGTCCAAGGGACCACTATAACATATACGAGCTAATAATTTCAAAGGGTCCCAATAAAAAAAAATCACAAATTAACATAACATGTCCGAGGGACCACTATAACATATACGAGCTAATAATTTCAAAGGGTCCCATTAAAAAAAATCACAAATTAACATAACATGTCCGAGGGACCACTATAACATATACGAGTTAATAATTTCAAAGGGTCGCATTAAAAAAAATCACAAATTACCATAACATGTGAAATATCGAAATAAACTCCATACCTCAATATCATGAGTAGACGTGATCTTCAGCATGCGCCCAGTGGCCACAAAGTCCGGTACAGTGGCTCTTTCAGCGGCGACCGCTACGTTATGTGTAGCTTCCCGCCAGCAGAACGCCTCGCGTTCGCTTCGCACGCTCACCTCCACGCTGCCCGGCATCACTTGCTCGAACGTGTAGCTGCCGTCGTCTGAGGATTGGTATTAATTGAGTAAATTGGTAGGATAAATGTCACAACACCATACATTTATCCTACCGTAGGATAAATGTATGTTACGATAATTAGGTGCACATGTTTCGCTTATCTGTATTGGTGTTGAGTTAGGATGCAGGAATAGACAAAAACGTCAGGTGACAGATTTCCATAAAGCCTTGGATTCAATATACGTAAATGAAATTAAATAATACACACAACAATGTATATTTTTTTTTTCTCATTATTACGATAGCACTTATAAATAAGAAATAAATATAGAAATAACATGCCAATTCAAATTAAATTTATATATTGTGTGCAAAATCTTGTCTGGAGTACCTCAAGGGTCACATCTTGGTCCTTTACTATTCCTCTTTTTCAAAAATGAACATCTTGAATTAACACGTTATAAAATTTATTTTTGCTATAAATATGCATATTTTAACTACAGATTATTGTACCTTTAACATCAGTATACATAGGCTCGCCGACATAGCTCCCGTCGGCGGCCAAGTTGCGCAGTGTGACGGTAGTGCCCTTGCACTCTGCGCACACTACTCGCCCCACCACAGTAGCGCGGAGTTGAGAGAACGATATGCCCGACACTGGGCTGGACGCAACAACTATTTGCTGCCACTCCGGGTAGAATCTGAGATGAAGGTGAGGATTACAGAATTGGATTTAAATTTCATATTCAATGTGTATGTAATAAAGTGGGAATACATAAGAAGAAAAAAACGTAAATAGGAATCAAACTGCGCAAAATTTGATTTTTTTTTTCAAAATACGATCTATGCCATACAGATCGAGAATCGCTTGTGATATGATAGAATTAAATAAAGTTAATACTCACTGTAGCCCATCTCTATGCTCTTGTTCCGTGACTTCTACTTTCGCAGTGTATGTTCCCGGTGCAAGGTATGTACACCATTCACCTGAAAAAAACAGGTTATTTTAATTATAAAACAAATCCCAAAATCCTTTTATTTCATAAGGGGTAATAATTAATTAAAATATTTTATAGTCATTTTTTTTGTTCGTACCTAAAACGTATAACGGAACATATTATTAAATTGTCCGTCTGTCTGCCCGTGCCTTTGATACCAAGCTGGATGTTGTGAACTGTGATAGTTAAAATTTTCAGACATGACGTATTTCTATTGCTACAACAAGAGGTAACAAGAGTCACCGTGCTCACGCGCAGTGTAGTGTCGTGCCACACCTCGGACGATCCATACAAAATTATCGTTTTGACAGTCACACTGTAGAGACTGCAAATGTGTGTGTTAACGCTTTATGGTTGGCACATTTTTGACTAGCGTAAAAAAAAATTCGCTTTTTTCTGATGAAATACATCCGTAAACAGCACAATATCTAACCACTTTCTACGAAAAACGATAATCACAAATCCAAAATAAAAAATTACTTTAAGTCAATTTGATTGATGTTGTCAATCTTCGTTGCGTATCGTCCTTGCAGAAAAATGCGGGCCACCTATAGGGGGGGGCGGGGTGAGGTAAGTGTTTAATTTTGGCGGGAGGCGGAGTGTCCGTTCTGTAGCGTTAAGCTACTATTATCTGTGGTCTCACCGTCGTGCCCCGCGGCCACGTGCAGCACGGCCCCGTGTGCGGGCGCGAGCGCGAGGCGGCGCGGCGGCGACACGCGCCCGCACACGCGCCAGCGCGCCGCCACCGGCGTCACCGCGTGCGCGCCCTGCGTGCTCACGCGCACCGTACTGTCATCCCACTCGCAATGCTCTGAAAAATTTACTAAAAATATACACACATCTCTACAAAAAACTTAATATACTCTTGTTTTTAAAAAGACGTGTGGCACTGGGGGACTGCCGCGGTAAAGCTATTGCATGCTATGCCTTCAAGCCACACCTCCGTGCCCGTCGGAGTGGGGAGCGTGAGGTTTTTTTCTAGATTCGGTCCCCGCGCTCAAGGCCCGCGATAGAAGCTATGCAATAGCTTAAAAATACATATTATGTAAAAGACAATCTTTTATTATCACAACCACAAATCAAAATATATAAACTTACCGTGTTGCAAACCGAGGATGTAATTGCCGGGCTTAAGGCCAGACAGCGAGAACTTGCCGGTCGCGTCACTTGTGGCCACCGCCTCTCCCCCCAGTAACACTCGCGCCCCAGACACTGGCTTACCGTCCTTTGATGCATATGCCGTTCCAACTATGTTGAAACCTGTTACCTGGAATCACAGAAACCTAAAATGATGAACAATTAAAAAAAATGTATTAATAAAAACTTAGCACTATATTCCTATATAAGTGTTATAATAAGTAGTTGAAACTATTGAATATATCAATATAACATACAATTATTAAACATTATTAAATAATTTATTAACAATAAACAATTTAATAACATTGACATACCTCAAATGCGTTCTTAATATACTGGCTGTCATGGTGTACAGTGAACGCTACATTCTCCGGTTTAATATTAAAGGTGACTGTCGCTTGTCCAGGGGACTTGTTCAATGCAACCAATTTGTACTCTCCCGCTGGTACAAGGCCAAAGCTGAACTCCCCTGATTCATCAGTGACCGAGTGGCAGATGGGCGAATCGGGAACACCTTGTAAGAGAGCCGTTTTACATCCTTCCACACGGAATTTGGGATTTTCCTGAAATGTATATATTTTTTATTGCAGAAAGTAAAATATAAAATTTTGTGTTTAGAATTTACTGACTACTAAGTGAGTTAATTTATAGCAATATAAATTACTAGCTGTACCCCGCGGTTTTACCCACGTTGCTTCGCTCCTGTTGGTCTTAGCGTGATGATATATAGCCTATAGTTCCTGAGATTAGTGCGTTCAATCAAACTCTTCAGCTTTATAATATTAGTATAGGTTATTAGTATTGAAGTTCTATTTAATTACCTCTTTTGAATACAACAACACATAAACACCACTAATGGGACTGCCAAATGACGTGATTGATCCTGACACATCATATCCCTTCACTGCAAGCACTCCCAATGGCAACACAGTGTTACCTTCCTTTACTTGCACTGTAGCCTGTGATGGCTCTAGCTTCCATCTAAAACGTGAAGTAAATACTTAAATAATTCAATCCATAAATCTAATTAGAAAATCTTATCAATCCATTACAATAATATAAATAGACAAACTCATATTGTGTAAAAATCTACTGTTAATTAATTTTTTAATGCAATTTGTGCTTTAAATTTAGAATTGAATGAACTGTATTCCTTCATGTATATTAAATCATATAGACCTCCCAGTCGGTACTTTATCCTTCTTATTAGAATCTCAGCTAAACATAAATTTAAGTGCATTAGGAAAAATATAGATGGATATTAACTAATCAGCTTTTAATTTAATTATAATATAGTGAATTACCTGCCATGTGATGCTTTTAACACATATTTTCCAGGTATCACAGGAGTAAAGTTGAAATCACCACCTGCTGTAGTGACTGTATTCCTGACATCTCCTTTATCATTCACCAATTGCACAGAAATGCCACTGGGTCCCTCTTCTTGTCCTGCTGTTATAACTTTACCAGTTATGCCAAAACCATTGAAAGAAAAGTTGATATCTTGACCTCTAGAGCACAGGTCAGTCTCTCCATCCACAGAGAGCACAACCTGTGACGGCTCGAAGCTCCAGCCAGCTGGCGGATGCACCTTTAATATGTAGTCTCCCTTTTCATATAATGGTAAAAAGTAATACCCATTTGTAGGTGCGCATTCCGTTTTTTCAACCAAACTGCCTTCTTTGGTATATCTTTAACATAAGGAATCATAAATAAGATAAGTGAAATAGCAATGAACACTTTAATTTGATTAAAATTAATGTTGAGGTTAACTTACAATCCTATTTCAATATTTGAGACATCAAGGCTGACATGACTTTTAACAAATCCCCCGCAACCTAAAATATCATTCGCTTGGCCTTGCGATATACTTAAAATAAAATGTAATATAAAATAATGAAGCCGCATCAAAATTGGGCCACCCATTTTATTGCCCTGACGCTCTACGCCCTGACGTGACAGTAAGTGCTGATATCAATAATGATTTGACAGATAGTGATTAGCTCTATGACAATTGACAGTTGACGTTATCAAATGCAATGGCGGATTTGCACAGAGCGTCTAATTAATATAGAAAATTTATATATTAATTTTAAATTAAAACTGTGTATAATAATTGTGATAATAATAATCATCCAATCTACTAATACAAAATTATAGCAATATCTGTCTTGAATTAGTTTATGCTCTCATAAAGCAAACTAAATTTAAAAAAAAATCCTTAGGGCATGTTCACATGTTTATCAGAAATTGCCTGATAAAAAGGTTCCTCTCACAGGTTCCTCTGTTTTATTTGTACACTCCTGTGGTATGTACACTCATAAAACATATTATTATTAACAATTATGTCTCAAAACATATTATTATTAACAATTATGTCTCATTATATCCTACTGTCCTATTTTCAAACTATCACTACATAGTATAAAACAAAGTCGCTTTCTCTGTCCCCATGTCCCTTTGTACGCTTAAATCTTTGAAACTACGCAACGGATTTTGATGCGGTTTTTTTTAATAGATAGAGTGATTCAAGAGAAAGGTTTATATGTATAATAACATACATTAAATAGTGGAGAAGTACTGTTATTTTTGAGGTTTCTAATGTGATGTTGTAAATAGTTACATTTTTTCCGCTTACATTGCAAACGCAGGCTGAACCCTACGAGTTCTAACAAAATATTGTACTAAGTATTGTACACATTGAAAAGGTCTACAGAAAAGTCCGCGATAGTATATGTCTATCTCTTATGGATAACCCACAATAACTTTTTTTTGTCATTTACTTTTTACGACAAATAATGGCTAATTTTTGAAGCGTTTTAACCAATACAGCATTAATCCTTAACCGATTAAATACCTTGAATACATTGTTCATTTAATATAGATCTATATGGCCCTTTACCCCGTATGATTTAAGTGAATATTTTCGAAGATATTACCTACAGATTTAAAAATTGCGGGACGTAGCATTTGCCGGCCGCCCGGCTATATATTATTTTATACCCGTGCGAAGCCGGAACGGGCCGCTGTTTTTATATATAAAATAAATAAATAAATAAATAAATATTTCAGGACAATTTTCACACACGGCACGGTCTGATTCCATACTACGCTTTCGCTTGTGTTATGGAAACCAGATGGCTGATAAACATACATATATAATTTTAAATAAATACTTATATAGATAATTAACACCCAGACACAGAGCAAACATCTATGTTCATCACACAAATATTTGCCCCGAGTGGGAATCGAACCCACGACCTCTGGCTTGGAAGGCAGGGCCACTACCAACCAAGCCAACCGGTATATATGTACAACGTTCACAGTTTTTCTGTAGCGTATTTAGTATCAGCATTGCATTTGCGAAGCCGTGAGTTGACTGTGACTCCCAAATGTTAATGTTTGCTAATTTTTGTCAATTATGTAAATCATTTTTTTTAGAAGGGGGTGTATGTAGTGTGTGTTATTATTCGCAGTAATCGAATATCGTAAATTCAGCGCTTTGTGGCGCGGCGAATGGCGACACTCCTGCGAGAGCCAGTCGCCTGCCACTCGCCTACCTAAGTCACCTAAGTGTAATAAAGAATAAATTTATAAATGTAATAAAGTAGTTCAGCATATCCGGTATTTAATTTGAAGACCTCAGCCTCTGTAAACTAAATATCGATCGATCAATCGATCAATCGATCGATCGATCAAACAATCAATCAATCGATCAATCATTAAATCAATCAATCAATCCATCAATAATCGATCAATCAATAATCGATCAATCAATAATTGATCAATCGATATTTCGATTGATCAATCGATCAATCGATGTATAGATCGATCAATCGATCAATCAATCAATAATGGATCTATCAATAATCGATCAATCAATAATCGATCAATCGATCAATCGATATATCGATCGATCAATCAAATCAATCAATCAATAATCGATCGATCAATCAATCAATCGATCGATCGTTCAATCAATCAATCAATCGATCAATCGATGATTCAATCAATCAATCAATCAATCGATCAATCGATGTATCTATCGATCAATCTATCAATCAATCAATAATCGATCTATCAATAATCGATCAATCAATAATTGATCAATCGATCAATCAATAATTGATCAATGGATCAATCGATATATCGATCGATCAATCAAATCAATCAATCAATAATCGTTCAATCAATAATTTATCAATCGATATATCAATCGATCATTCAATCAATCAATTAATCAATCGATCAAACGATATATCAATCGATCAATCAAATTAATCAATCAATAATCGTTCAATCAATAATTTATCAATCAATAATTAATCAATCGATATATCGATCGATCAATCAATCAATCGATCAATCGATGATTCAATCAATCAATCAATCAATCGATGTATCGATCGATCAATCGATCAATCAATCAATCAATAATTGATCAATCGATCAATCGATGTATCGATCGATCAATCAATCAATCAATAATCGATCGATCAATCAATCGATCAATCGATCAATCAATCGATCAATCGATCATTCAATCAATCAATCAATCAATCGATCAATCGATCATTCAATCAATCAATCAATCAATCGATCAATCGATGCATCGATCGATCGATCGATCAATCAATCAATAATCGATCTATCAATAATCGATCAATCAATAATTGATCTATCGATCAATCGATCAATCGATATATCGATCGATCAATCAAATCAATCAATCAATACGATCAATCGATCATTCAATCAATCAATCGATCATTCAATCAATCGACCAATCGATCAAGCGATCAATCGATCGATCGATCGATCAATCAATCAATCAATAATCGATCAATCAATAATTGATCAATCGATCAATCGATCATTCAATCAATCATTCAATGAATCAATCGATCAATCAATAATTGATCAATCGATCAATCGATCAATCGATGTATCGATCGATCGATCAATCAATCAATCAATCAATAATCGATCAATCAATCGATTAATCGATCAATCAATCGACCAATCGATCATTCAATCAATCAATCAATCAATCGATCAATCGATCAATCGATGTATCGATCGATCAATCGTTCAATCAATCAATAATCGATCTATCAATAATCGATTAATCAATAATTGATCAATCGATCAATCGATCGATCAATCGATCATTCAATCAATCATTCAATCAATCAATCGATCAATAATCGATCAATCGATCAATCAATAATTGATCAATCGATCAATCGATATATCGATCAATCGACATATCGATCGATCAATCGATCAATCGACATATCGATCGATCAATCGATCAATCGATTTATCAATCGATCAATCGATCAGTCGATCGATCAATCGATTTATCAATCGATCAATCGATCTGTCGATCGATCAATCGATCAATCGATCAATCAATCTATCAATCGATCAATCGATCATTCAATCAATCGATTATTCGATCAATCCATCAATCTATCAATCGATCAATCAATCAATCGATCAATCAATCGATCAGTCGATCGATCAATCAATCGATCAATCAATCATTCAATCAATCGATCAATCAATCAATCAATCAATCATTCAATTAATCATTCAATCGATCAATATAATCAATCGATCAATCGATTAATCGATATATCGATCATTTCTTTGTTTATATTCAAGCTACATTCACATATTGTTACATTCACAATACTTTAGGGGAAATATTTATAAACAACAATGTTTGATATTTTTGCGATTAATTGTTTTAAATATATTTATTGAATAACTACTAGATAAGTAGGTAATAGCTTGGAAAACTCTTTTCAATCAGGACATCCTTTATAACAGTTTACAACCTATTCTATGACCTACGGAATATATGTACCCTTATAAATTTAATAAAGAAATCGATCCTTATCCTATTATTTCATTATAATATAGAACTTTATAATATTAAAGTAAATATATTGTTTACAATATTTAATAGCGACTGGATATGAATGTGATTGTTGCAATTTCACGCAAAATCTACACAGTCGTTTTGAAAAAAATTTGCTATGCAGATTGATTGGAATGAAATAACCATTGACCGTAAATAGATAACACGTTCCGTTCTAAATTTCTGATTCAATGGTTATTTTATAATTATGTATTATGTAATAATAAGCTCATCTATCTATACTTTCTATAATAATATTATCAAGCTGAAGAGTTTGTTTGAACGCGCTAATCTCAGGAACTACTGGTCCGATTTGAAAAAAATAGCCCAATTATCGAGGCTGCTATAGGCTATATATACATATATAGCCTAAAGCGCGATGATATTATCATCGCGCTATAAGACCAACAGGAGCGGAGCCACGCGGGTGAAACCGCGGGGCGCAGCTAGTGTATATTATAAATGGGAAACTTTCAATTTTGAAATAATGAATGTTTGTAAGGTACTCTTTCAAGCGAAACTACTGAATGATTTTATATAAAAAATTGACGGTCATGTAGCAAGCTACATGACCGTCAATTTTTTATACCTCTCTCGCACAAACCTTTATTTGATATTCTGGTACAAGTACCACAAACAAACCTTTATTTGATATTCTGGTACAAGTACCAGCATATCAAATAAAGGTTTGTGCGGGTGATAACCTTCTCTATTGCACTTACTTTCAATGACCAACATTTCTTTCTCATTACAACCATAAAAATAATATATCCTAATGGAACAGTATGCGAAATTATCATGATTTAGGATATTTTGATCAATATATTAACCATTTAAATATAATCAGGAGTATAAAAACTACATGGTTCAGGTGCAATTTTATTTTGTGTAAATAAACACAATCAATAGTGTTTGTATCAAACTGAGGTAAATTCACAAGAACTGTGTACATATAAATAATAAAATAAATTGACTTATATAATATATTTACTGAGGCAACAACAGTGCTGTAATTTTTTAAGTAGCAACAGCCGTTTTAGCTTTATTCTGTATCGGAAGGAATAGCTTGAACTCCGCAGGCAATTCATCTTCAGAATATAATCGATCTGAGAAGTAGACTCTTCGAATCCTACAATTGGCATGTATTTGTACTCTAAGGGTTTCTACATAATTTGTTCCGTAGGCTCGTCTTGTGAAGTCAGCTAAATTAAATTGTATCTGATTCCAGCCTTCGTCCAATCTCATAGGCATTGTACAGATAAATGGTTTCACTCTTGTTGTAGATTGATAATTGCTAGCCCGAAACCTTCTTCTTACATTCTTGTCATCTAGAACCTGAGAAATAATAATCATACCTTTATATTGAACACACCTCAGACCAAAAAATCACATCTGTTAAATATTGGATTTAATTAAATTATCGTACAAGTTGCGATTGTAAGAGAAAACAGCAACTTATGATATTACCAACTAAATTAAGTACAAATGAAATAATTTTATATGAAAATTTTTCTATTCAAGATTATGCAGAAAGATACTTATAAAATCCTCTCTCTATCACATTGATACCAAAACGGGTTGACTTTAGAAACGTGCGGCACGAATTTCGGCGCGATTTTAATTTTTATCGATCGATAATGATGCCCCGAAACATACATTAGCGACTTTTCGTGCGGAAACGTGTAATTACAGAGAAATCTTTTTTTTAATTTTTGAGATTATGTTCAAAATTGTTTGAGTTATGGCTGGTTCACACTTTGATTAGTGCGAGTGCAGGTGATTAGTGTGACTACGTGTGGACAGCGACTGTTTAGTGCAAGTGTTTAGTAGGCTGTGTAGTAAAGTGAATAGAAGCGTGTTCTATTTTTTTGCGAGTGGACTGCGAGTAGCCACGTCCCGCGCGCCCTCCCTTCCCCCTCACTCGCAGGTTGCCTGCCTAAACACGTCTGGACAGGAGTGTTTAGTGTTTAGCGTAGTGTGTAGCGTCGCGAATTTCACCATTGACCTGCACTCCCACTAATCACCTGCACTCGCAGTTGAATTGGACACTACTCGCACTACACACCTGCACTCGCACTAATCACCTGCACTCACACTAATCAAAGTGTGAACCAGCCATAACATTGACAAAACTACAAGAATTGTGTTTGAAAGAGATAACAAATGTCTTAATGTACATATTAAAAACCATAGTTCATTCAAAAGCATGTTGCTGAGGGGACAACAATTCATACGGGTTATTGGCGAGCATATGATTGTTTGGGGCAATATGGGTATGTTCATAAAAAAGTTAATCACTCAGACCCAGACAACCCATTTGTTGCCTCTGACCCATTTGAGTCCCAGTGGCATGTTGTAAAAAGATTTTTTAAAAAAGATAACTATAACCACCCAGCAAACTTCGGTGATAATATTATAGAGTATGTGGAGACGATGGGTGGAAAAAAATAAAATGGATCCATTCATTGCCATTGTAAATTGTATCAAACATGTATACAAGATTTGAAAAATAATTATTAAAAAAAATGTTTTTATTGTATGTAAGTATATTGCACACAAATTGTTAATCACAGAACCGAATCTGTCCACCCCGATTCCACGTGGTACTTGTCTGTCATACACTAGAGTGTATTTAAAAAGTCGGAGGCGCGGAGGAGCGTGGCGCCCGCGTGTGCTGAGGAGCAGGCAGAGTCAAGCGAGCCGGAGTGGCTGAGGCTGGTCGCCAAAGGCGACCAAAAAGCCGAAGCTACGAAGGCGAGTGAAGACTCCTGCCTGCAACGAGGTACACGGGGGCAAGCGCCACGTTCTGCAGCGCCGGAGCAGTCAAGAAAGCCCATAATCTTCGTTATATTTCTACCTACATCACTACATAGTATAAAACAAAGTCACTTTCTCTATCCCTATGTCCCTTTGTATGCTTAAATCTTTCAAACTACGCAACGGATTTGATGCGGTTTTTTTTTAATAGATAGAGTGATTCAAGAGGAAGGTTTTAGTATATAATTTATTAGGTTTAAGTCAAAGCGGGCGAAGCCGCGGGCGGTAAGCTAGTATAAATATAATCTCAAAAAAATTTAAAAAAAAAATAGAAGGGGGGTTTCCTCACCCCCCCACTTTATAGGGGGTCTCCCCTTACCTCCCCCCTCCCTTTCCCTCCCCTCCCCCCCCTTAATTCGTGCCGCAAATTTCTAAAGAAATACCACAAAAACTTACCTGAACTTCGAAAGTGAAGTACTTTTTCAGATTTTTTATAATCATAACCAAAAAAGGAAGTTTGATTCCAAGAGTTTTCTTCGGATCTGCTGGACAGGTTATGTACGTGGTTGAAACATTGGTGCCAACTATTTCTAGTACTAAGCTCTGTATATCATTGTCAGTAATCCTTTTTATGTGCCCATTTCGAACTTTTTTGTCCCAAATTTGCAGAGGCTTACTGCCGATACTGTAAAGAATTGATAGAAACCCAGACTGAAAAGTATTCTTAAACATTTCGAGTGCACAGCGTTTACAACAGCCTAGCCATTCATTTATTAAAATATAACTACAGTTGTTTAATCAATAATCTCTAGCCTTTAGCGGTTTCATTAAAAAATGACAATGTGACAATAAACACAGGAATTTTGAAACTCAGCCATTGGCCATGAGTTTGTTATCATTGCAACATTGCCATAGCAACGCAAGAATGAAGATCCGTTATAGGCATATATTTTAGAAGGTCTTAACAGCAAAGTGCAGAATTATTTGTTTTTTTTATTCAGTTAATTTATTTAAAATATGCTTCCATTAAATACGTATTTCCCATTCTAATATAGATCAGGAGAACATTATTAGAAGAGACTTGGGAACATTTCTTTAAGGATTTTATTAAGATTTACTTTGGGTATATCAAAAAGTTAAATGATCGTACATAACAATAAAAATAATTCGTATTTTTTGGTCGTTAATTTTTACGTAAATTATGAGAAAATCATGAAAGAAATGTACGTGAAATGGAAGGGTTACTGTCTATGGTAAATTATATTTAGTCTGTATTTTAGGTGTAATTTTGACGGTGCACCTGACATTGACAGATATATGAAAATCATGCGATGCATTGTGTCGTACTTTTATCCGAAAAAATTATTTACTGAAATATTTGAACTTTAACTCGTACAACATGGACTAATATCCTTTTATAATTTGTGCAATAAATATAATGTTCTTTTGTTTACATATTTTTGTTGACTGTTAGTGCTTTTATACATTGAAAATGACTGAAAACTCATCATCTAAGAGGTAAGTGGTGCACCTTTCAATAATATACAATTCAAATAAATTTCAAAAAATATTTACCTTGTTAGCGTAATTGGATTATTATTATAACTTGCTTTAATTGTCGCAATGGTGACCGACTTCAATAACAGATACGTCTGTAATAAATAGGAAACATTCCTTTATAATAAAATATAATAAAATAGTATAGCAAATATGTAAATAAAAAATAATGTATAAAACGCAAAGCACTTAAAAAAATACAAATTTAACAAAATGACATTTTGCATATTGTCAATGAATTTTTATTAAATCATAGACATAAGGGACTTGATTAAAACAAGTTTGATTCATATTTAGATATGGATAGTGGTTTTTATGTAACATAATATAATATACTTATTTTCCTAATTTATTAATATGTTTGCTGAATCTAAGCATTTCAAAGTATAATAGTTAGATTTAAATTATTAATTGTTACTTATGTAAAAATATTCTCCTTTCCTTTGTAAATACATCACAAATAAAAAAAAGTGTGAAGGATTGGAGAGACAAAGTTTGCTTCAATGTGGTAGATTAATTATTTGACACCACAATAGAGAATCATAAATGGCAACAATTTAAGATTAGTAGCTACTCATCTTTAAAAATGTAGGCAATGCCGCATGAAACAGCTAGTTATATATATAAAATAAACAAAGAGTTTGCCTGCATGTAATTCTTGCAATTTTCCATCACTTATTTCCACCCTTTAAAGGATTATTTTGCAATAACACCTTAAATCTTTTCCTAGGCCTTCCTTCCTTTGTATCAATTTGTATTAATAAAAGTTCAGTAGTTTAAGCATGAAGATGTAACAGACATACAGACAGAATTATTTTCACATTTATAATAAGTAATAGTCTGCACTGCAATCATACTACTGCAATATATCAAACCATTGATAAGTAGCGACTAATTATAGCTATTAATTAGTTCATTATTATTTATATTGTATGCATAATATATACCGTATGTTCGCATCAACAAGATTCGGAATTCAGCTTAGAAATGTAGGTATCCCACATGGATACAATATAATGTTAATACAATACAAGGATGAAACTGAGTAAATTATTCTTTGTTTATTTGGCAGGATATATCAATAAATTTCCTTCAATGTTTGTTACTAAAAAGTGTATATGGCATTGATGAACGAGGAAGCTAAAATTATACTCATTTTTATATATTCTATCAACATTTTAATAGTTCTGATTACGTTAACCATGTTAATGTGGTGATTTTTTAGTGTCAATTACCAATCCTGAAGTGAATTGTGAAGAATGATAATATTTTGTAACAAAAAAATGTGACGTTACAGAATAATTCTAACCATACAATTTTTTAGAGCCATTCACAATATGCAATAAATATTTCATGAATGGACGCTACATAAGGTTTTGATTTCGGTCACCGAGAGGTCAACCAACTTATCTGCGTGTGAATTAATCAGAATATGTTATCAGACAGTACAATACAATGTGATGTGATGCCGCGTTTTTAGCGTGAGGTTCCCGCGATTTTCTCATGTCGGTTTTATTGTATTTTTTGTAATAAGAATAGCATAGTAGGTTGGTTAACAAAAAACATAAGGAGCAATAATTAGGATTCTTTAATAGGTATGTCCAAAATATAATCCTACAAAAATAGCAAAGAATAACTTCTACTTGAGATTTTATATATTCATCATTCAAAACCTACTCAACTGCTTTGTTCCAAATGGGACCCTCACAGTTAACAGGGACCCTCACAGGGCACGGCCCCTTTAACAAACATCTCTTCAATCTAGGGATCACAGACAGTCCGCTATGCAGAGCATGCATGGAGACCGAGGAAACGGCAGCCCACGTCATCATGGAATGTAAGGGGGTTGCGGAGTACAGGGCAAGACACTTGGGGTCTCCCGGGTCCCTCCCCGAAGCCTTTGGCAGCCCTCACAAGCTGCTTGGCTTCATGGAGGAGCTCGGGTGGTTTCAATTTTAGCTGGTTTCCCCCACCTCCCTCTCTCACGCAAAATAGGCGCTTGACGTCGAGTTGCGGAGAAATGCCCGTATTATTATTATTTGTTCCAAATTTCACATTCTGATTTATTATAACATGAAATGACAAAATAACTTTTTATCCGGGTTGCACGCGAGCGTAGTCGCGATGTCGTGACAAGCTCAACTACATTATTTCATTCAATGTATGCCCTTAGCCTTTATACATTACGTAAAACAATAAGTCACACAAAACATAAAAAATATTACAATTAAACACTTGACCGTAATTTGAAGCTTACTTCATTGAGAAGGCACCTAGCTTTTTCCGCCTATTCTTCCCTCTCTTTCCGTTGTATGTATGCTATCTCTCTCGCACACCTCTCCACCAGGTGGCGGGGCGCACGATAATGTCGGGCGCTGGATGCTTTTCATTGGCGTCTAGCTTCCGCCGCGAGAAGGTTGTCTACAAGACTACAACCTTGGTGCTATTAAGTATTAAGTATTGCTTAAAGCAAGTGCTAAAAGTGTTAAAAAGTGTATCCCGTCGGATCGGTACAGTGAGTTATTTTTACATCTATTCTAATAATATTTTACTTAAAAATGAGTAAAAATCTTTAAAGTCAACGGTATAATCGTTGGACTTTATTTAAAATGCTGAGGTTTTTAATGAATCCTTCAGCAATAGTTTATTTTTCAATATGCTTAAATACTTAATAGCATGAATAAAGATATTTAAAATTAACGATACAACCGTTACATTTTACTTGAAATAGTAACTTTTCTTTTGAAATATTTCATTATGCAATATGTACTAATTAATATTTGAATTTTTAATACTGTGAGTAAAGCTATTTTAACGGTGTTACCGTTCGGCTTTACTCGAATCGTTAATATTACTTTTGTGATTATTTGATATTACTAGATATATCAAATACCCTCTCTTGTATATAGATATTTTTAATATTTTATTTCATTTTTAATAATGTGTTTTTATTACAAGGGTACAAGTGAATTTTTCGTGGAAAAATTACAATTAATACTTAGTATGGATATGAGCCAACTCAAAGCTTTACAGGCATACAATCCATTGCTACGACTTTATTACATTGTCGTTATCGCTAGGAACGGTTCGGAATTCCTATCATAGTTTATTACTAAAAATTATCGAACGAGATGAGTCAGCTCCAAGAAGTCACGACATGTCAGAACACGTTGTGATATTATTTTATAAATCGTACGGGAGTTACCGCTCAACTGAATAATGATGGAATTCGCTCATGTATAGTAGATACGTACCATGAATGTTCCACACATTCAAAACTATCCGTAGTCTATACGTGTCCTTTTATGAGTATTATTCTGATCCGTTTTTATGTGAAAATAGACATATTACACACGGCTAATTTGATTGAAAATTACGTTTCCTATGTTCAAATGATGCAACTTTTTTGTTAAAACGAGTAAGTACCAAAAATTTTACAATTAAATTCTTTGGTTTACTGAACTTGTGCTGAAAGGGTTATCGTATAATAATTATCGAGATATCTTAATATAAATTAGATTTAGATACACTTATTTCAAAGGATTTACAATTCACTTCTAACGTTTTAGAATAATATTATAAACTTGTACACCTTGACAAAAAGTAAAAAATTGCGGGTGAGTGGAGATTATTTTGTGCAATTAAATATAACGTCCTACGACGGTATGGTTGCGTTCGTAAGGAATGTTAACGGATATAAAGCAACTAAATGTTACATCGATTGCATGAACAAAAATAAATATGAATCGAAGTTCATTTTAAAATTTAGTGAATTGATTTGAATTATGAATTTATTAAATGTCGCTAACATTGGAAAATAAGTTAAAGGACCTTGTTAATTGCTATATTATTTAAATGATTATTTACTGCTATTTTTATATTAGCACTAAGGTGTATTCTTGCTCGAAGCAGAATACATAAATGTGGCCACTACTCCTCGCAGGGGTTAGCCAGGTCAAATTCACCCTCGCAGGGTGTCTCTTAAGCATTTTTTAGCAGGCCCTACTTATTTCTAGTTACAAACATCCCTCGCGCAGCTGTCGCTCGCAGGGAAATGGTGCAAATATATATCGGCCCTCGCGGGGCTTTGATTACAATCGTCCCTCACGGAAAAGATGGTGCGAATATATATCAGCCCTCGCGGGGCTTTGATTACAACCGTCCCTCATGGAGAAATGGTGCAAATATATATCAGCCCTCGCGGGGCTTTGATTACAACAGTACCTCACGGAGACATGGTGCAAATATATATCAGCCTTCGCGGGGCTTTGATAACAACCGTCCCCACGGGGAAATGGTGCAAATATATATCAGCCCTCGCGGGGCTTTAATGGCGATTGGTGCAAATATACAAAGGATTGATCATTAAAATGATCATAGATATTTGCTTTTGTCAACGAGGACCCACGAAAGAAGTTTTGGATATGACCGTATCGGATCTTCACTCTTCTAAGGTAGGTAGAAAAAGGTTTTGAAATCTACTTCACAGTGGGCAGTATAGTAAATGACCTAATAAATACAATAAAGGTTAGATACGTCAAATAATGGGCGCATGAAATTGATACTTCGTATCCTAAAAGTTTACGCTTCAGGAATCAGGAAACCACCATTGGTTTACCAATTATGGAAATTGGAATTGAACAAATTGTATTTACCAATGCAAAGCCTAATCACAACAAAGGAAGGCGAGTCGGATCAAATATCATCTCGCAGATGATTTGTGGCGGTGGTTTCGAGGATTGTCACCAAGCCTTGTGTCAACGGTATGTTTGGTATCGTAATTAAATGGCACTAGCCGACCAATTTTCATATACAAACATCGGAAGAGATTTTTTAATCGCAAAGCGATTGAATGTAACAAATGACGATTGATTACGTATAGTTGACCTCTCATAGGCCTATTTTAGTTGCCCGGTCTTGTAGGCAATTTATTTGACTCGTTTTTCAACCCATTTGACCTCATTATTGCACCCATGAGATTTTTCTTCGGGGCTCAAACAATAAATCGCTGAGGGATTAGGATAATCGTTTGTTAGACAAGTTTTTTGTCATCCCACCAGGATTATTATATTGTATAATAAAGTTATATACAACTATTAACGTAAAACGTTTAAGTACTCAACGAATGCTGAGAATACTGACTGTTGAGTTACATAGGATAGAGGATAAATAACGGAAAGTCAATCTTTCCAAACAAAAGCCTCTTATTATTAGATATTACTTGGAACCCCTACCCTTAACGAGAAAGCTCTGCCAAATGACTTCTCATTTCTTTGCTTTGAGGGGGGGGGGGGGGGGGCAATAAATGAAATGTACAGGCTATACGGCTTTTAAAATATAAGTCTGGTAAGCGAACTAAACTTTGCTGGTTTAGTTCTTGCTATATCGCTATCCGTGCCTGCTTCTCGTGTTTACGGGTGAATTAAGTTTATCAATAGTCATAAATGCAATGCTATTCAGAGGATATACTGCATTTAAAACATGACAAAGTCTGGTAAGCGAACTAAACTTTGCTAGTTTAGTTCTTGCTATATCGCTGTCCGTGGCTGCCTCGCGTGTTTACGGATGAATAAAGTAATGTCCTGTCTTCGCATCCACAGCTAACTGTCCTATACTGTCATAATCTTAACACAGATTCATTCGACATAGCTCCCCACGAGCTCAGTTCTTCATTTTTGCACTCGCACAACTGTGGACAACACAAGAGCAATGCCTCCATTGGTAGCAGTTACAATCAAGGGATAACTAACCTTAGGCTAGCCATATTACGGATGTTGGAACAACCGACTATATTCAGGGCAATTTTCTTTGTTCAGTGTAACGTTTAGACTGTCGTAGCATTCCTACGGAACAAAGATGGGATCAGATCTGCATCCTTAATGCAGTTAATCGAAAGGAGATACTTTCAGACGACGATAGTATTCAAAACCCACCATATTCCTTAACATAATAATGCATAGTTAAGCTTATAATCTCTCTTGCCATTATCCTGCAGCAGAATTCCTTGGCGATAATTTATCCTCGTTAGAACGAGCAAGGGTTGTTACGATAATATGAGAAATCCTAGTCAGTTAGAGACCTGAACGACGCGATAGAGTACCGCTATTTCAGTAGTAGTAACACCTAGAAGGGTGAAGGTATTCTGGAAAGCGGAACTGAAGGCCCGGTCAGCAGCATCAGCCACCTAATAGACAGTGTTCAGTGCTGCACCACTATAATCTGCAAAATGACTCTGACGGTATGAAAATGTGGAGTACATTTTCAAAATATCAAATGATATAGTTGGAATAAAAATCCTATTTGCCTCCGTCTATCCAAAAGACATACGGAGTAGCTAGTAGTAGTTGGTTGAATTAGAATAAAGTAACTATAGTTAAAATCCTTTGTTACTGACTGGATAAATTTGGCTCTTTTCCTATCTGACGTTCATATAGCTGTTGACTGCCTAGTGTTGTGCACAAACACTATTATTATAAACTAGCGGTCCGCGCCGGCTTCGCCCGTGGTACATATTTACGTTTTCTCTACATAAAAACCATCCTCGTACTTCAAGGAATATAATAAAAAAAGAATTATCGAAATCGGTTCAGCCGTTCTCGAGTTATGCGCTTACCAACACATTTTGCGATTCATTTTTATATATAAGATAAGAAGATAAGTCACGTTATGTAGTCCCGAGGCTTTCGGTATATAAGTTCTGATGTAAATCATAATTATATCTTAAAACCGAATTGATTAAAAGTAACGTACTTGGCTGTAGTAATTGCAGTTTTGGGACACAGATAAGCTCCTTATCATTTTAGTCTCTTAAGTTCAGTATATTTGTTTCCAGTACAGAGTTTATGACCTATCAGTTTTAAATAAATAATTCATGCATTGTACTGAAAGTACTAGCCATGTTTAGATTATGATTGGTGGCGTTGGCTCTAAACATTAATAGATACCGCACGGTTTGGTTGGATGTTAAAAATCTGTATTATAATTAAAACCGTTTACCTGTTTTGATATTTTATTGCCTTATTCAAGGGGTGACCTTTTAAATTTATTTCTTACCCCAAAAGTAAGGACCAAGTTCTCTTCTTGTCCGCTTGTAGCAGGTTGGGTTAAAACTGTGTGAGTTGAGACAGGTGGTAATTCTATGTTAAGATGATTCAATTGTGCTTCTACAGAGTTCTAATTGAATAAATAAAGGTTTGAGTTTGAGGTATTTTTGCCTCGTCGGGATCAGCTGTTGCTTCATTTTGTAAGTAACATCTAAATGCGTAATTGAAAGTCGTTACTGGCGCTTTCGCAGATTTACGCTAAAGATAGTGAAAATTGTAGTAACTTTAACTTTTCAAGCCCAAAAGGTTAACTAAGGTACGCTTGAACCAATCTCATAAGTTCTAATACTTTTAATCATTATGATTAACTTTTTGGTTCTTATTTGATTAACTTTTCATCTGGGATTGTTAATATATTATATAATATAAAAATTTGTGTGATTTATTGGTAGGTATACTATCTGCACACCTTACTCTTTCAAATAAAGAAATAAGTAATTACTTATGTATTCAAATTCACATTGGCGTCCATATATTGTACACCAGGTGGGTAACAAGCAGGTCTCAATGAAGTAAGCTTCAAATTACGGTCAAGTGTTTAATAGCTGTGTTTTACCTGAAAATAAAACACATATTAAATACTTACCTATATTTGAAGCTTACACTTAACGTCCACCTGTTGTGGATTTCGACTCAATGAAAAACATCCAGCGCCCGACATTATCGTGCGCCCCGCCACCTGGTGGAGAGGTGTGCGAGAGAGATAGCATACATACAACGGAAAGAGAGGGAAGAATAGGCGGAAAAAGCTAGGTGCCTTCTCAATGAAGTAAGCTTCAAATATAGGTAAGTATTTAATATGTGTTTTATTTTCAGGTAAAACACAGCTATTATTTAAAAACTAGGTTGGTAGAAAATGCTGAAAACTTCAATGTTGTTCCTTTCTTGACATTAATTAGTGTTATTTCAAACCATTCTTGTAGTAACAAAAAGAGAGCTCGAGGCACTGTGCTTTTAATCATAGAATAATTCTCATTTTTATGAAAATTCATGCTCCTTCACAATGGATATTATGGGTGAATACTGTTGTTCATTGTGTTTAACTACGATACGTTATTATACATATTGTCTCGATATTGTTGTAATTTTCGGCTCATCTAACGAGTTTACATGATATATTTTCGGAGAAAAGCAATAGGATAAAGTTTAGGACTTCCACCTCTGTAATTTCTTATTCTATTCTTGTAAATAATAATCTGATTGTTGAAACAAAAGGTTATTTTGAAGAGGTTTAGTTTATCTTTTGGAAAATGTCATAGTCACTTTGATGAAGTAACTATGTATATACGAAGATTTCCTCTAGAATTCAATTCTATCATCGATTTTGGTAACATGTATAAAGGTTTATTTAAATCTTGCCATCTAAATATATATGCTAGCAAAACCGTGTCAAAATACGTGTCTTGTACACGGCTGTTTACGGCAAGCCATTGTTCAACATCGGCTCTTTATGGTGAGTCAACGCCGCTGATCGCAGCCTACTTGGTGCCTATTGTTCTAAATCATCGCGTTATATCCACCGACCCCGTAAGGGCTACGGTTGACAGTGTGACCACGATTGTCCTGCAGACTGTTTGCTATGGTGTCGTGATTAATGGGGCGGAAGGATGTGGTTGGATAATAGATTGGAGCTGTACATGAAGAGGTGAGAGAAGTACTTAATTACATTAAGTAATGGTCCCGTAAAGCGATGCGGTAGATCTTCCTCCAGTTTTATGGCTATATCTTCCTTTGGATAATATGACTGTTTCGAATATAATATAGGTTAATTTTTGTGCTAATTAATTACAGGAAAATTACATTTTCTTTCAAATAACGCGTATGTTCATCTGTTATGATATTTCGTTTTTCTTGTGCGAAATAAAACTGTGATTGCTGCCCACCGCAGAAATTGAAAATAACACGTCAAGTCTAGCCATCAGTCGGAACGCGTGGGTCTATCGAAAAGCGGGACTAAGTATTTACACTGATTCTAGGTCGTCGATCTTAGATGACCTGTCCTGTTTCGCAAGCTCTCCTTTCGTTTTGCTGCAAATAAACTTCAGTTAATGTTGAGGCGGTGACGTAAATATTATCGGGGTTCTAATTTAAACGTTGTTTATATCGTATTTAACAAAGTGACCCATATAATTGACTCGCTCTCGTTTCGCTTCGGTTACATATTATATGGGTTCGCAGTATTAGGTGGATCTAAAATTGAACATTAGGTGTGACGAAGGTCATATCCGTTAACTACAAAAAATAAGAAATATTATACATAGTCTAGAATACCATATTTGCCATTTTTTCAAACCAAACATAGTTAAAATGTTGTCTTCAATTCATTTATTAGTCAAGTGTTTGATACAGCCTGAGGCATGCCACTAATGCCACCGCAACTGTTATACCTCAAATGTAAAGTCTAACTCAATAAAATACATCTATGTCCAATTAATGAAAGTTATTCACAGCCAATTAAGGAATAAATCGTAAACACTAGCCGACGCACGTGCCGGAATTCGCAATTGAACAACTAGAAACGACAAGTGCTTTCTAGGCTGATATCAATAAAACGATATTTGCATAAGCTATCCTATAGCGCACGACTCAAGTAGGTTAATCCTTTGTAATGTTGGAAGATGTACATGCCAATAAAAAGGTCATCGTGGACGGGTACGCGCCTATATTTATCTGGGTTATACGCTTAACACTAGCTACCATGGTGATCGATGTCAAACAAAAATTACTGATAGTGCTGATCACCAAATTATCCTAAGTAGCCAATTATTCCAAGAAATTGCTGTGTTAACTGGAATTCGTATAGTAACAATTTAATTTCTCCTAGATAGGCATAACTTTAACGCAAAACGCGTGGTTCCCTAAAATCGCAGCCTGTGTGAAATGTGATTTTCACCATAACCTTGATACTGACCTACATAGCAACTAGCCATCACAAACCCGTGATAATACCTTAATTACAATGAAGAAGAATCATTCTTCAAGGGAATACAGAGTATAAACAATGAAAAACTGGAATCAGTGATTAATATGAAGTTTGAATATTGTCTGCGATACTAAAACAAAATCTCTATTATATATTTTTATTTCAGTTTGTTATATGGACATCTAACTATATTTGTATGAAGAAGCAATTCATAAAATGTTCAATGAATACAAAGTGCATCTTATGGCAGACTTCAAATTATGTGATGATTTTATTCATTCAATATTCTAAGGAAACTTATTCGCTGTCTAACTAATGTTTTTTAATTACAAACTAACAAAGTCTATATTTTTATATAATTAATTTAACACGAGAAGGCCTGTTTTTTTTCTTTATTTTTTAATCTACAAGGAAGTACACATATCTAATTTTTACGCAGTATTTTTTTTAACTGAGCGTCCAAGTATTCCTCGACGGAAATCACAATACTATAAGGTCATCTACACAAAAAATTTCGCGTACTGAAGTGTGCGGATTAACCATTGGGGCATTTCACGTGAAGCGGACACAGATTTCAGGGTCAGGTATCCGATTTCGGTTATATTTTAGTATGTTACACCTATGTATATCCTCGGTATGTATACGAAAAATTTTTGCATTTAGAAGCTTAGTTTTCAAAATACTTACATTCGCAGTCGCCCATACCTCGCGCTTACAAGACTCTTCAAAGACCTGTATTTTGAAAACTAAGCTTCTAAATGCAAAAAAAAAATCGTATACATAACGAGGATATATACAGGTGTAACATACTAAAATATAACCAAAATCTGAAACCTGACCCTGAAATCTGTGTCCGCTTCGCGTGAAATGCCCCCAATATAATTTTTGAACTGTCCTGTGTGGAGCTGGAGCGTTATATTATTGTTTGCGTTTATAGACCCCCTTCCAGTGACTATAATATGTTTGAGACAGTCATGGAAGAAATATTAAAGCGTCTAAGCAGGAGTAAAAAAAAAGTTATAGTATGTGGTGATTTTAATATTGATTTACTTTTACAAACACAAACGGCTACACGAATTGTTAATTTGTTTCAGTCATTTAATCTATATAAACTTTTTAACGAACCTACACGAATTACACCTACTTCTGCAACTTGTATTGATAATATATACTGTGACTGCATCTGTTTAGAGAAAAATATTCTCAATACATTGACTTCGGATCACTGTGGCCAGAAAGTAGTTTTTGAATGGGATTGCATACCTACATTTAAAAGGATTAATGTTAGGCCTATAACTAAAAAAGGCATTAATAAATTTAGGAATAATATTAATAAAAACCTGCCCGTACTAAATGTTCAATCCTATCCTAATAGTCCTTGTGAAATGTTTAAAAATCTTTTTAATTTAGTACATAAAGAATTTGAAAAAATATTTAAAGTTAAATCTTTAAATATTACCAAGGATTTACCATTTAGTAAATGGGCGACAGCTAGTATACATAGGTGCAGGAACATTCTTTATGAATTATATGGTATGAAGCAATATAATAAAGACCCATCTTTTCTTAGTTATGTTAGAAATTACTCAAAAATTTTTAAAAAAGTTTGTTTCACTGCAAAGCGTTTGTATATCAAAGAAAAAATACGCGACTCTGATAATAAAGTTAAAACAGTTTGGTCAATTATTAATGGTGAAATGGGTAAAAGCAAATCAAGTAATACCATAAAACTTGTAAATAATGACAGGGCTATTGACAAAAGTGCTGATGTTGCGCTTGCTTTTGAAGAATTCTTCAGTAGTGTCCCTGCTACTATTACTAATAGTTTAAATTCGTCTTCAGCACTTGCAGAGACCTTTTTGAGGGACCATGTTGCGGAGTGCAGTACATTATTTGAATTACGACACGTAACTGCTAATGATATTGTTACTGCCTTTAAGACGCTTAATCTTAAAAATACTTGTGATCTTTGGGGAATGTCCGTAAATTTAGTTAATAATATAATAGAAAATATTGCGAAAAATTTAGCTTCCATATTTAATAAGTGTTGTGACTATGGTACATTTCCTAATTTACTAAAGCTTAGTAAAGTTATACCTTTATTTAAGAAGGGCGATCAAGAAGACTGTAACAATTATAGACCTATCTCTATTTTACCAACATTAAGTAAGGTATTCGAGAAGTTAATATTAAACCAATTGAGTAGTCATTTTGCATCTAATAATTTACTGCACACCAAACAGTTTGGTTTCACAAAGGGGCACTCAACCACAGATGCTGGAGTTGCACTTCTAACACATATATATAAGGCATGGGAAAACTCAAAAAATGCTCTAGGGATATTTTGTGACCTCTCCAAGGCATTTGACTGCGTTGAACATTGTACTTTGTTACGTAAACTTAATCACTATGGAATTAAAGGAAAAGCCCAGAACCTCATAGCGTCATACCTGCATGATAGGATACAGACTGTAGTTGTTAATGGAGAACGTTCTAGCGGTGCGTCAATTAACATTGGTGTTCCACAGGGGTCAATTTTAGGTCCCTTCTTGTTCTTGGTATATATCAATGATCTTCCCTATTGTTTGCAGGATAGGTGTGAAATAGTTCTGTTTGCAGATGATACCTCATTAATTTTTAATGTGGATAGGCATGACCCAAATGTTGACGAAGTGAACAGTGCTCTTTTACACATATCTGAATGGTTTACTGCCAATAATTTATTATTAAATGCCAAAAAAACCACTTGTGTTGAATTTTTACTTCCTAATGTAAAAAAGTTGAACAGAGATATTACCTTGAACGGGGAGGTATTGCATCCTACTGAGTCTACTGTATTTCTAGGGTTAACATTGGACGAGAAACTACAGTGGGGAGCCCATGTCAACACCGCTGCAGGTAAGCTCAGTTCTGCTGCATATGCAGTCCGAAAAATAAGGCATCTCACCGATGAAGATACGGCTAGATTGGTTTATTTCAGCTACTTTCATAGCATTATGTCCTATGGAATTCTACTGTGGGGCAGGGCTGCAGATATAGAAACTATATTTATCTTACAGAAAAGAGCCATTCGCTCTATATATAATTTACGTGCTCGGGACTCACTAAGAGATAATTTTAAGAATACTGGTATCCTTACTGTACCATCACAGTATATATTTAATAATATTTTGCATGTACACAAAAGCTCTGACTTACACACAAGAGTAGGAGATAGACACGATTATGGCACAAGGAACAAGAATAGAATTGAAATGCCATTTTTCCGATTAGCTAAAGTTAAAAATTCATTTATGGGTCAAGGTATACGCTTATACAATAGAATTCCTCACAATATTAAAGAGTTTAGTAGTTCTAAATTTAAAACTTACATAAAAAATGTACTAGTTCAGAGAGCGTACTACAGTATTCAGGAATATATGGACGATAAAGACCCATGGAGGGTTGTCGCGTAAAAACCACAGGACAGTTCTTTGGCATATTATGTAGTTAGATATAAGTTACATATTATGTAAATTTATTGACATTATTTAAAAGAGCAACTATGGAGTTTCTTGCCGATTCTTCTCCATAGATACTGCTTTCCGAATCGGTGGTAAATGTTAAAAATACTATGTAATGACGATTCGAAAGTGCTACTAAATAGTAGTCTAATTGAATAAATGAATGTTTGAGTTTTGAGTTTGTTTGAGTTTATAAAGTGACCCTTCGTTCAATAATTTAACGATATTCCTTTTGACGATGCTCAGATAATTAATAACAATAATATAAATCATAAAGAAGAGAAATGAAAACATCAGCTCTCTCAATAAAAATGTTTACATACAATGAATAATTGTATTGATTTTAATGTTCGTTGTTATCAAACTCAGTGGAGATAGCAAACGCCGCGTGAATACATTATGGTACTTCCTGTAATTTTTGATATCGGCTCTACATATTATAATTTTCCTTCCCCATACATATTTATAACTATTTAAGTATACTTAGCTTTTTATTGTTCCTGATTTACTGCCTACAAAATAATAAAATTCAGTGATATAGTAAAAATCGATGAATATTTTCTTGGGCCAAGTTCTGTATGTTCTTCAAAGTTATTGGTCAGTCCTGACCTTGTATGCGTTGTACAAATGTCTTAATTTATAAACATTGGTATAAATAATGAACAAAATAGAAACAAAGACCAATTCTAAAGTTCTAGCTAAGGTCGATGAGTTTCAAATGAGTGTAGTTTCCGTAGAAATAACTATTTCTGAACAGACCAATTTGGATAGTTTTTTCCTCTCCGTGTCATGGGACACACTTATTGCAGTCTTGTATTAACTCTCGTCTAGATCGTGCGTGTTGTTATTAATTGATTTTTGAATTTATTACTAAAGTGATTGTCACAGTTACGCGAATGGATTTTTGGATAGGTACAGCTTAAAGCTAGCTAAAGGATGCAGTGCTTTGTAAATTTAAATCAAATGTTATAGTGAATTCTAAATTGGTGTGTGTTTGGATTGTATGACATATAGATGAGTTTATAAATGTGGTTTCGTGGTCGGTTGAAAGTGTCTATAGTGATTCAGACATCAAGAATGTCTGCAGATATGATATGGATGCTGACGGTAAACTAATTTTCTGGAAGAGTGGGTTATGGGAGGGGGGTCCGCCCACCATCAGGTGTGACACCTGTAAGAGACGACAGGTCGATAAGATGAGTGCTAAAACACTAGAGAAGCCTCAGGGGTAAGCTGGATTATCACAATTTTGAATTAGCGCAACGCTCGTTGCAGTTTATCGTTAAAATGTTTTGTACATAGGTAGTAGCGTTGGGGTCGACGAAGCTTTTTTTAAAAAAGAGAGGCGTATATTAACTTTGGCTTTAATTACTTGTTCAATATTCAGTCCCTATTTCACGACCCGCATAAAAATAGCTAATGTTATTTCTAAAAGGACAGAATTTCTAAAAAAAGTGTTTAAAATTTCAGTCAACCAATTTTGTCCTTTATTATGATTAGCATACGCTACACATTGCTTGTAACAAATTGTTAAAATCGCGGGAGAGTAGACGGTCCCGGATTTGATGCAGAGATAATAAAATCGCTGATAGCTTATCAGCTATCCTTCTGTAGGCATACATCGATAAAAGCTTACTAAACTTTTTACCTATTAACAGTCTCTGAGTAATTGAATATCAATCTTTACCATTGCCAAACTTCTTTAATCCTCATATTTTTTTAACATAATATGCAATTCATCATGAAGAAACATTAACAACGGGAATAGATTTTTGATAGAATTTCAATTATTAAAAATCATTTCTTTATAACGATGAATTTATTTCGGCTTCTCATGAAAAGAATGGTTGGGCTTTTAAAATGTGAACATCCTAATTCAACTGCTTTGGCATCATTTTAAAGAAGTTATGAATATGTCCATGCAAGGCACTGAAGGTGATGTATCATTATCATCGACGGTTTACTATGAGGCGTTTCAGAAAATTAAGAGAAACAAACAAAAAATCTCGTCACTTGCTACTTTCATATTATCATTGGCATCAAATTTCCATCCTCCATTATTGTATCTTTAACTTTAATGGCAAAATGAAATAAGGTTAATTTGTTAATATTAAGACCATGTTTGGGAAATATCCAAAGTATTTTGTCAGTACCATAATACTGAGAACATTACGGTATTCTGTTACTCACATCTGGGAATCGAAGCATTCTTTGTGATTCAGATTTTTTAATTAAGTGAAATAAGCATTGTTTGTAGACATTTCTAATTGTATTATGACATGTTTATAGTTGGTATACCTACATACGGTCATTGACCGCAATAGTTTTGCGGTTAATTTATTTTCGTTTAGCCATGTCCTTAAAATATAAATCCTTGGGAAAAAATTCTTCTCGGTCTGGCTGGCCAGTGGGTAGAGAACGCTAATGAGAGGTAAAAATTTTGATGAGCAACAATGATGTTGTTGAATGCCTTGTGTAAATGAAAAACTAACAATGTGTAACATACTTTATACCAATTTTATATAAGCCTTTTTTGCAAGTTTTTCTACGCTTTAATCTGGCCTATTGGAATATTAATCCAATTAATGTTATATGTTAAAACAAATGAATCAGTCAATAAGAATGCAGGATGCATAAACAAGTTTGAAAGAAGCAATTAGTTTTATTTTAACGAACCTTGACATTAAATTCACGAAGCCTGTTTTTATAGCCAAAGTGATATAAAGGATTTTTAACCTAAAAGCACACTACATTAATTGGAAATCTTAAAAGTATATAATCGAAAAACAGATTGATTGTTTAAATTTTAATTTAAGGACAAGCAAATACATTTTCTCAAAAATCAGTCTAAATTAATCTCTTATGAATATTTATACGAACATCTTTTAGAATCATTTTTAATCGAGTATTGATAGTTATCCCGTATCCGTCGTTCATTTTCATGAAATATCCCAATTAGTATGATAAACAAACCAAATAATGTGCGTAATTAGGATATAAACACCCAAAGTTATTGTATTTCAGCATTTACGTAAAAAGAAATACAAAATGTAAGTAAAATGTTGTACACAGACAGCGTGGTGTACCGTGTATGAAACCCCGCATTGTTTTCTTTCAGTTGATCCACCGTCGGCTTCTGTTTATTTGATTTTAATTTTCAGCTCATTTATACTGCAATGCGGAAAACTCGCGTTTTCCACGCGTTAATGACTCGTAAGTGATCGGGAAACATGAATGGGATATGCACAAACGTAGGTACCTACGTACCTGGTATGTAATTGACAAAACATGTTTTTTCCCGACGTATTGGGTGTACCTTTTTTGCTAGCAAATGTGTGGGTCGCTGGGAGGACGCATAAATTGATCAAAATTACATGTATTTCTAGGTAACTAGGTATATAACTAGGTATTCAAATAAATTGAAATGATTCAAAATAATGATGCGTCTGTAAAACCTATAAAAATATGTATTTCATTGTCTCTTGACTACCTAAATGAATTTTAGTAACAAATCATCTAATAATAAGTCAGGCTTAATTTAGCTTCACTAATTAGCGTTTGTCGCTATTTAACACTGACAAACACGTGGGTTTCAGTTAGAAAACAACAAAATAACATTCACAATATGCGTATACATACTCATATTATATTTAGCCATAGGTAATAAAAAACACGTGTGGACTTCAAAGTGATTTATTATATAATCGAAAAGTCATCTCTAAAGTTTCCTAGAAGAAGACAAAAGAAAAAAAGCCAACGAACAAATCGCAAGACCAGTTGATAACCTATTAGATCCATATTAGCATTGTTTTATTACAACATACATGGAGATCTATTTAAATATCTCTCCCGCTTCTGATCTCGAGAATGTATCAGAGTATGACTATATAAAGAAACTAAAATGTGCCGCCGCATTCCTCGCGCACAGATGTGTGATGCACGTGTCTCAAATTGCTACATCTTTACTTACTATTTCATTTTCAAGCGCTCTAAAGCGCCCATTGTTTTTGCTAAGCTTGCCTGATGCAGCGCCGTTGTGCTGCTAAATTCAAAAGGACATTCTCCGTTTCAACTTTTGCTCAATTTTTGTTTTAATTTATCGAAGTTTGCAGCATAACTTTGGAGGTAGTCACGATTCCACGGTTGGACGTTTAGCATTCTTGTTTACTATTACTAGAAGCTTGACGTCACCGGGATTTTCCTTATTTATCCTTGTGCAAGATTATTATTAGGTACTTACTACAATATTTATCTCATAGCATAATATTTCACGGAAACAATTTTCATAGTAAGCGCTACTATAACTCTCTAAATTTCACGTACAGCTTTTCGGTTTTTCGTGTTTAGCTCTTTCTAGCTCACCAATGAATCTAATAAAACATAATTTCCTTACTAAACTCTCATTTATAGAATGTGATCAAATCGTTTACTGCACAGTAGAACTGTCGACGACCCCTCATAAAATCCGGACAGGAGCTACGTAAACATTCGGCAGTTTAATAGACTTTACTTGAAAGTTCAATCACGCGGATATTACCAGAATAGTGGTCGATACAAAGCTTCAAGCGTTGAAGTGTGGTCGAAGTTGGAAACTTAGACACCAGGAAATTGTACTGCATGTTCTTATTCTGGCTCTGAACTTGCTATAAGAAAATGATTTGTTATTATTTTTTTATGCTTGCATCATGAATAAAGAATATCAAATAATACTGTTGTATAATGATTCAACATTTATCTGGTTATTTTACTTCTTCCATAGTATTTATAGGTACTCGTATAATATGTTTGTAAACAATATTTTGTCTCTACCATATTCGACGCTTAACGGGCTACTGAAAATTTCTACGTTTTCCCTCTTCTTCAGGCTACATATGACATTACATGATTTTAATAGGTAGTGAAAATTTACAAAGAATATCACCATATATTTTAAGTTAACTTTATGTATGAATTTAAACATCATCACATATTTACGAACTTAAAAACCACTGGACATAGATAGCATCCCTTTCCCAATAGCAGTGTAAACTGTAAAATAGTAAGATTGACGTGCGTCGGTCAGTAAAATCGTACAAAAAGCCCAGTTATTAATAACCCCCGGTGTACACCACCACGCTATGCTGCCCCAGGCATTATGTCAACGTTACACGCAGGTCACTGACTTATTACTTCACAACATTTGATATATCACCCTTTGAAGTGGAGCCGAATGTTTGAGTCGATAAACAATCGTGTGCCCTTTAACCTAGCGGTAAATAATATAATGTAAACTGGAAAAATCGGTAGCCATTGGTATTTACAGATATGAGATAGACAGATTTTGTATTTAATAGGTATATAGGACCCAATTTAGCATGATATTGAATTTAGTTTAAATTACGACCCTATTTTTAACCCTCAGTAATAATATTTTTGTAAACATTACATTGTTGATATCCTCGTTTATCACGACTGACCTGTCTAGTAGATACCAATGTTTTATTTAAATAGCAGCGACCCCTTTTACTTTCTGGTCGAATCCTGAGGTGGATATAGGTTATTTACCTAAACAAGGTTTTTTTTTCAGAATATAGAGTAGAGCCTATTTCATTGTCTTTTGCAAACCTTTATAATATTTCTTATGTAAGAAAAATGAGTAAAAATACTATCCGTTGCGAGGTTTAAAATCTTATGATTTAATTAATTTGTTACAGTGAGTTAAAGAAGTTATCGGAGGAGAGTCTCACGCGGCAGCCGGAGGAGGTGTTCGATATCATATGCAAGCTCGGAGAGGGTTCCTATGGCAGTGTTTATAAGGTGAATATAGCCATATCAGATACTACTACATTTTATTCATTAATTCTAAAAGCTTTGATTAGTATTGTTTCTCAGAGAGCATTCGAATGCATCTAGATTAATATTGAATATTAAGAAAACAAGTCTAATAGGATAGGACACCAATTTTACACGGACCGTGTCCAAACAGAAACACATTTACCCTCTGTTTGTCGTGCTGTATTTATTACATCGGGCAACACCTTAATTATCTCGTTCCCAAATAAATGTATATTTCCTAGTAATTCTCATACGGTCGGGTCGAGTGTTCGCATTTCTCAGTTAACGATGTCAGTGCTCTTGCGTTTAAAATTACAATGTATGCCAAATGCGTTCCTGAGATCTCCTGATTTACCTACACCAATATGTGTATTATATTCGCTTAGATCTATATCCGTTCGTTCAGTTTTGCACTATTTTAGTTACTTAACCCGAAGTACTTTCTAGTATTAAAAGAATTTTCATTTTATTGTCAATTATTAAGGGTAGGAATAATTATTATTAATCAAGTGAATTATTAATAACGGTACTGTGGTATTTGACACTTAAGGAATGTTAAAATCTGCAATAATAAGGTATTAAAATGGTATAGAGCTAGAGCCGTGCCTCTAGGTCATCCCTTGAACTTCGCAATATTCACGATAAGCAATCTTGAACTTGCCTAAAGGCTTATAAGAGGTGCAATCGGTAAACACAAAAAAAAAACACTGCCGCCAGCAAATGGCAACTAAATGTAGCCTATAATTAATATGATAATGAAAAGATATTACGATGGTCCCATTATAAAGATGGCAAATAATTGCTTTTGCTTTTACATTTGATTTTTCACATTATCCTCGTTTGGATCACATTTATTTTACTATGTTTATTTTTTCATACATTTCAACCGATTTTCCCGTCTGCACTGTATACAATTGGCCGCATAAAACTGTTTGCGAATAAATTTACGTATTTAGAGCATTATGCTAAGGATGTACTTATTGAATTATCTGAAAAATATCAGTTATTTTGTCATAATTATATCTTTGATAGACGTTATCCAATTTCCGACTTTTTCCAACGCCAATCTTTTCTTTAATTCCTGAATAATTGTCATCTCCGGATCATTATGTTACAATGGCAGAATCCGCAAGCACTTGTAGCATTTCCTTATTTCCTCCGGCTCCAGTACCGATTAAATCACAACATTGTTCCACTAAACCCTCTATGTATGCTTTATCCAGCTCTGTTCCCGTTACAAACCGGTGCGGTTGCGTTACAGAGGCAACAGTAATCTTACATTGGCTTAGCGATCGATTCCTTACCAACATTACCGTTCGCAGAACTGCGTATGAATATGGGACCGGTTTGAGCTGCACGGATTTATAACCTGGCTTGATTCTGCAACGTGTTTCCGAACTCTGGGGTTTTTGTTTTGGAAAGGTCGAACGCTGAATCAGGCGTAGATTTTTTGTTTTGATCGGGTTTAATTTTGTTATGTTCGTATTGGGTTGATTGTTTTGTGGAATTCAATGTATTTATGTATTCTTTTCTTTATTCTCTTTAAAGAACTTTCAATTGCGGTTCTTCCATAATGTAGAGCATAAACACTAATACATATATTATTTTCTAACTTTTTAATCAAATGTTATACCTATATATGCATGTCTTTAAATAAACTTTTTATTTACTTGCAGGCATTACACAAAGAGAGCGAGCAGGTGCTCGCGATCAAGCAGGTGCCGGTGGACACGGACCTGCAGGAGATCATCAAGGAGATCTCCATCATGCAGCAGTGCGATAGCCCATACGTAGTCAAATATTATGGGAGCTACTTTAAAAACACGGATCTCTGGGTTAGACTTATTGATTATTTTACTTAAGCCTGGGTGTAGATTGTAGATATATCGAGAAAGTTTATCTAAATGTGTGTATATTTGTCAGGGTGTAGGTTAGGGTATATTTGTCAGGGTATAGGTTATTTTCATTTGTAATTTTATTTTTGATGTTATATAATAGTTCTTTATTTTCTCTCTCTTTCAAATGCTAATACTATACCTTCTATTACATTATTTAATTACCTTTTAATCTATTATCCGCAGACGGATTTATAATCTCCAGTACGCATGATTTATTATGTCTCGTAATCTAGAATCTAGATAACAAATTCTAAGAAAACTTTATTTACAATTTCTTGTTGAATGAAGGTTTCTACTATTTCCACTAAAATAAATGATAAATACCATAAGATACGAATTCACAATTATCGACAGATTGTGATGGAATACTGCGGGGCGGGTTCAGTGTCGGACATAATGAGGTTACGAAAGAAAACGCTATCGGAGGACGAGATAGCGACGATCCTGTGCGACACGCTCAAGGGGCTGGAGTACCTGCACCGGCGGCGGAAGATCCACCGCGACATTAAGGCGGGCAACATCCTGCTCAACATGGAGGGACACGCCAAACTCGCTGACTTCGGCGTGGCGGGACAGTTGACGGTGAGTTGGTATAAGGCCATTCTCCCATAACTTTCGAAATATTTGCATATGTTTTCCACATGCAGGAGCACAGATGTCGTATAAATTTTCATTGTATTCATAATCTATACTGGCCAATTCTGGTTGGCAGATTTCATATGTAAAAACTTTAGATTCTTGAACACGCTGATTCCCTCACTTACTTTCCCATCCACTTCATGTAGAAGTGCATTTAGATTGCTATGATGAGAAATCATTCTTTTGAATAATTTTCGTAAATTATTCTGTCGCTAGAAAATTGGATATAACCTACGTTTTGATAATGGATACCTCAATGTAACTACCATTTATCCCCCTACAGGACACAATGGCAAAGCGCAACACAGTGATCGGAACTCCGTTCTGGATGGCGCCAGAAGTGATCCAAGAGATCGGGTACGACTGCGTGGCGGACATCTGGTCGCTCGGCATCACCGCGCTAGAGATGGCGGAGGGCAAGCCGCCCTACGGGGACATACACCCCATGAGAGCGATATTCATGATTCCTACTAAACCTCCGCCGTCTTTTCGGTGAGTGAGGTTAGGATAGTAATAAAAAACTCTTCAATAGCATAAAAATATGGACATAGTAATATATATAGCAATGACCATAGACATACATTATAGATAATGAGTAAATGGATGTAGGCATAGACAAAAATAAAGAAGTAGATGATGTAGACGTAGACTGGACATAGTCATTACAAGAGCCAATAGGCTAACAGTTATTTATAAGTAAACTAAATCTACACAAAAAAAATGGAATCAATACCAACTTTGATTGAAAAAGCAAAGAAAAACAAAAAAAAATGTATTTGATATATCTGTGTATATGTTCTTATCATAACTTGTAAAACAATCAATCGTTTTAATATGATTAAATTAAAATTGCAGGGAGCCAGATCAATGGTCGCCAGAGTTCATAGACTTTGTCAGTCAGTGCTTAGTGAAAAACCCAGAGGAGAGAGCCACCGCTGAATATTTGTTGACGCACGAGTTTATAGGTCAGTTACATATATTCTAACAAAAAACTTACTTGTTTTTACTAAAATCTAAATAAGTTGCTCTCTAGTAGCAACTATAGAGTTTGGAAATTATTTCACTATATATTTTGCTTTGAAGCTAGTTACTTAGATATTAAAGAAAATAGTGTAATAATTGATTTCTTTTCATCTAATACAATAACAAAACTTAAAGATGCAATAAATTTTCAAAAAACTAATAATGAGAATTTTGTCATAATTTTTTATATAATATTTTTCAGGTAATGCAAAGCAACCGAGTATCCTCAGTCAAATGATACTGGAAGCGGGCGAAATTCGCGAGAGCCAAGCGTACAGGAACGCAATGAACGCGTGTAACAAAACATTCGCTGCGGTAAGTTTTTATACAAAATTTCTAGAAAAGTGTTTTAAAATTGGGAATGCTGTAAATAATTTAAGTGCGAATGTGTTTCTGTTTCACAGTACAGCATGAATTTTTTTATGAAAAAAAAAAAATTGAACATTCACAACTTTTTTGCAAAGTACTTATAGTTTTTGACCGCGGTTGAAACCATTGAGTTATCACTACATAGTATAAAACAAAGTCGCTTTCCCTGTCCCTTTGTACGCTTAAATCTTTGAAACTACGCAACGGATTTTGATGCGGTTTTTTTTAATAGATAGAGTGATTCAAGAGGAAGGTTTATATGTATAATAAGATCCATTAAGTAGTGGAGAAGTACTGTTATTTTTGAGGTTTCTAATGTGATGTCGTAAAAAATTACATTTATTCCGCTTACATTGCAAACGCAGGCTGAACCCTACGAGTTTTATCAAAATAATGTACTAAGTATTATACACATTGAAAAGGTCTACAGAAAAGTCCGCGATGGTATATGTCTATCTCTTATGGATAACCCACAATAACTTTTTTTTGTCATTTACTTTTTACGACAAAAAATGGCTAATTTTCGAAGCGATTTTAACCAATACAGCATTAATCCTTAACCAATTAAATACTATGGATACATTGTTCATTTAATATAGATCTATATGGCCCTTTACACCGTATGATTGAAGTGAATATTTTCGAAGATATTACCGATTTACAAGATAAAAAGTAAAACAACTAAAACCCAACTACGACAAAAAACGACGCTGAAAAAGTATAAAACAAAAGTTAAATTGATGAACTAATAAAGAAGCTATGAACGAAAAGATGTGAATTATATGCAATCAGCCCATGAATACAGGTAAAGTCACAAGCAAATGCTAGTAATATATATATATATTCAAAATGTGCAAGTAAAAAGCTTTCAAATGATACCAAACACGGCATATTTATCTTAACTTTATTTTTTTACGCTGTATGTTTTGTCCGCTAGAGGGCGCCACATTAGATTTTGTGAAACCCCATATAGCCTATAACCAGCGGATAATTAAGACGCTTCTAATGATATGTCATTTGTCGAATTCTGATAAGTAGTTTAGAAGTTACGAGGGAACAGATGAACATACATACATACATACATACATACATACATATATACATACATACATACATACATACATACATAGCCTGTCAAAATCATAACCCTCCTTTTGCTTTGCCGTAGTCGGGTAAAAAATTGCAGGACGTAGCGTTTGCGGCCTCCCGGCTATGTATTTTATACCCGTGCGATGCCGGAGGCCGGAGCGGGCCGCTATATTTTTATACCTATACAACGTTCACAATTTTTCTGTAGTGTATTTAGTATCAGCATTGCACCCGTGCGAAGCCGGGGCGGGTCGCTAGTATTACTATACTATTTTAATTTAACTGTAATATTTGATGATGTGTGTGTCTGGCACACCCAGTTAAACGTAATTGTAATATATGTTGATATGTGTTTGTCCGGCACAGCTAGTATAACAAATAACAAAATTAAAACATTTGATGGTATGTGTTTGTCTGGCACAGCTAATATAACAAAATTACAACATTTGATGGTATGTGTTTGTCCGGCACAGCTAGTATAACAAAATTACAACATTTGATGGTATGTGTTTGTCCGGCACAGCTAGTATAACAAAATTACAACATTTGATGGTATGTGTTTGTCCGGCACAGCTAGTATAACAAAATTACAACATTTGATGGTATGTGTTTGTCCGGCACAGCTAGTATAACAAAATTACAACATTTGATGGTATGTGTTTGTCTGGCACAGCTATTATAACAAAATTACAACATTTGATGGTATGTGTTTGTCTGGCACAGCCAGTACAATATAATTGCAATATGTGTGTGTCTGGCACAGCTAGTATAACGTAATTGCAATATATGTTGATATGTGTTTGGCACAGCCAGTGTAATGAAATTGCAATATATGTTGATATGTGTTTGTCTGGCACAGCCAGTATAACGTAATTGCAATATATGTTGATATGTGTTTGTCTGGCACAGCTAGTATAACGTAATGAAAATATTTAAGGTGATTGCAACGATCTGTTCCCAGCCAATATCCCGCTAGATGGCGCTGAATTCTACATTTCTAGTTTATTTGAGTTTTTGCGTAATTGGAATAGTCATCAAACCTAGGAATAGTCATGGCGGTTACTGAATATTATATTTTATTGAAATATGTTATATCATTGCCTTAAAATCCACCCAATTCGGTAAAATTATGCGTTTTAACATCTGTCATTGCATACAGGGTCGTTTACACACACAGACGTATACAAAAATGATAAAGATTTAACTCTAGATGGCGTGAATGTAAAGCGCGTCACACACGGTGAAGATACTACCTATAATATTTTATCTAATCTAGTAATATTTTATATTACAGTATCTTAAGGTATCCGGTATCAGCGTTCTGACCATCATTTTTCTTTTTTCGCTGTAGAACCGCCATCCTGTTACAAATGACCCACAAAGGAGAATGACCACGGGTGGTATCGGTAAAATTTTAGTTGTGCCACGTATTCGTTATATTGTTAATTCCTATTTGTATTTATAATGATCATATGTATCAATATTAAGTCTTAATTAAACCGGATAAATTGAAATAATAGTAAAAGTAAAAGTTTTTCTTTTGAAACATGTATGAACTTTCGCATTAGTAGGAAGTAGGATTGTTATAAAAATAAAAGTTATATTTGTTGGCGTAAACTATTTTATTGTAATTTTGGGAAATAAATAATGTCAAAATTGATTACCTACAATAAAACGCAGTTTTATTTTATTACCTACATTACACTATTGTTTTTTTTTTTATCAAAACATGTATTTGAAGTAGCAAATATGATATTATGCTGATCCAAGCATTTTCACTCAAAACTAATATCACTAATGATTTGTAAAAGTAAATTATTTCAAAATACATTTCATAACCAACAAGTAAGAATAATTATTCATACAACAACAAATCAAAAACACTATTTACTATGGAAAAAAAACCAGGAAGGTGAAAAACATATTTACGATTTCGATGCACTCGACTTTTAGTAAAATAATAGGTAAAAATATTATTATGGTTTTGATCACAGACATATCTGTGGTTTTGATTTTAGCTACTAGTATCAGAAAGCTGCGTGTTCAATGCACGTCGGGGTCCCACAACTGTGGAGGAAGGAAGGTAGAATACCTCCATCGAATAAGTGAAGTTTCTCGACATACTCGATTTGCCGGCCGGCCTCAATGAAGATTGTCCGAAAGTTGTATATGTGCTCTGTAACGAAAAAATTTCGCTAGCGCGATTCAGAGTGAGGTGTCGTACAATATACCTAATGAAGTTTTTCATCTTTTTATTTTACTGCAAATACAAAATAAAAATTAAACAATGGTAATGTAAATTCTAAACAAACTACTACCAAAATACAATTAGAACAAAAATCATTTGACTTGTTTATTTCACCCAGAGGCCAGAGGCGGCTCGTGACAAAATTGTATAGGTGTTCACTTGAAATAAAACAACGAAAATACAATAGCGTTCGGGATGATTTATTACAAAAAAATGAGCACCACATTTTATAAATGTCTATAACACTAAAAATTACAAAGTACAGGCTATTTCAAAACGAATTCAATGACTAGGTATCAATAATTAGTAAATCACCGAATTTGCATTCGCGAGCGTAGGTATCCATAGTGTTTGTCACTGACGGTCACTGACCTCTATAACTTATAGTTATAGAGGTCAGTGGTGTTTGTTGTGTAAACATGTATGTATTTGAGTAGTTAGTAGCATATTATATTCTGAATTTCTGATCCATGCCTATTCACTCAAAACTAATAACACTAATGATTTGTAACAGTAAATTATTTCAATAGGTAGGTATTTGAACATTTCCCAACAAGACGTAAGAATAATTATTCGTAGGTATACAAGATACAATAACAAATCTAATACACTATTTATTATTTTATTATTTACTAGCGGTCCGCCCCGGCTTCGCCCGTGGTACATGTTTACGTTTTCTCTCCATAAGAAGCTAGAGAGCTAGCGCAAAGCTACCTGTATGTATTTGACCAGACCTGGATTTTTGTGTGTTGATTCCCCTATACCTACTATACATGAGATGAGGAGTCACTAAGCCCAGAGTGGTGGACGGGGCGCGCGCTTAGGTAAGACAGGTGGAAATTTTTGGCGAACTTTGAAACCATTTGACCACGTCTGCCATTTTGATATTTGAAAATAGATTATTATTACTATCGGAAAATAACAATGGCAGACCATTATCACGCGGATAACATTCTGGCAGACACTTATGAAAGTGCTGAAAAAAATACAATTTTGAAAGTATTTGACCAGATCTGCCATTCATATATTTTATTTATTAGGGTCTTAAAAACTTATTTTCGAAACGGATGACATTTTCATTGCGTACAGACTTCAGCAGACAACAAAACTTTACAGACTTCAGCAGTCAACAAGACTTAGCTTCTACATGGTCAGATGTATATATGTATTACGTTCCCTGACCTTACATCAATGATTTACTTTATTAATGTTTTTATGGTCATTTACATTTAATTTTGAAAACTATGGAATAAAATTTATAAATTTGATGATACAAAACTAAATATACATTTGTAAAGAATCTCAAATATAAAGTTGTGTTGCAAATAACAAATCATCATTTAAATATTTAGTTTATTTCTTTATTTAAGAAACAATTAACAATTACAAAACAACATAAAAAAAACACGCATGCATTTATTGAAATGTTCATTCATCATCACTATCGTATGGCGTTGTGTGACTCGTCTTCATAATCCATTGAATCGGATTCTGTAAAAGTAAAACGTAAATTATATAATAAAAGAAATGAGTCATTATAAACTTACCTAGTAAGGCAATGCCTTTGATGTCGCACGATGCCGCCGCGCCGCCAGTGTAGGTACTTCTGCTGCTACATGAAAATATGCTAGGGTTGCAACAAATGGGAAATAAAACAATTGTGATTATTACTATTATGATGTAATCATTTATTCATATTATGTACATTCAAAACAATTGCTATTATTAAATCTGATGTAATTATTTTTTCATAAATATATAATTATTATTAATTACATAATATATTGCACTGTGAAATATTTACGTATCACTTTATTTTTGATGTTCTTAATTGTCTTTTATAAAATTTAAGTGACGCATTCGCATTGGGATCAACAATCCGATAAGAAAAGAATGGAGACAACATATACATAGCTTTGATTTCAATTCTACAGATACAAAATATACAATCTATCTAAAATGATACAACGGATGTTTCCTGCGTTTTCTCGTCAAAATACCGAAACAACGTAATTATTGTATAGTAGTTGGGCGTGAAAGTAAAAAAACAAATGAAAAGTGTTTTCCATATGATTATTTATTAAATTTACGCGATTAAGAATAATTTCAACGATACAATTTAGTAACCGAGAATTCAGAGGATTAAAGAAAATACCTGCCTGATCATTTTATCAAACTCTAAAAGAATTATGGTTATTTCGCATCACTCGGTTTATTAGTTTGGTAATAATTATTAAAGGTAGTTACAACCCTAGCCATTGAGTCGAACGGTAGGCAACACAATATCGACTTTGTGCGGGTACATATGGTACATTTCTTCTTGCTGTGAAGCGTAATTATTATTATTAAGATTTTTTAGGCTATTTTGAATCAGCTGTTCTAATTTAATTCTAGAAATTTATTAAAACGTGATTTTCTTAAAAGTATATTATGAGTTTATAAATACCTCAACCAATAGTTATTGTGTCCTATCCTCATTTCTTTATATCTTGGTAGTTAACTAAAGTGTTAAATTTACATAACCTCAACAACAACATTTACACTGCCACTGCACTAAAACTAAACTAACTAGCTCTCTAGCTATAAGAACCATCCTCGTACTTCAAGGGATATAATAAAAAAAGAATTATCGAAATCGGTTCAGCCGTTCTCGAGTTATGCGCTTACCAACACATTTTGCGATTCATTTTTATATATAAGACTAGCGGTCCGCCCCGGCTTCGCCCGTGGTACATGTTTACGTTTTCTCTACATAAGAACCATCCTCGTACTTCAAGGAATATAATAAAAAAAGAATTATCGAAATCGGTTCAGCCGTTCTCGAGTTATGCGCTTACCAACACATTTTGCGATTCATTTATATATATATATACTAGCGGTCCACCCCGGCTTCGCCCGTGGTACATAATATTTACGTTTTCTCTACATAAAAACCATCCTCGTACTTCAAGGAATAAAATAAAAAAAGAATGATCGAAATCGGTTCAGCCGTTCTCGAGTTATGCGCTTACCAACACATTTTGCGATTCATTTTTATATATGTATAAGATAAGATTATGTGAAAATAACCAGGAAGGTGAAAAACATATTTACGAAAACATAGTAACATAATACCTATGGCTGTCGCTACAATAATTATATTTCAATTTTATCTTTTTATACCTAGTAGAACTGGCCGACGAATAAAAAAAATCGTATTAGAATAAATACAATAAATTACGGAACAAAAAAAGGATTGTAACATGATTGTAACTGAATTGAAATTGAATTGAAAAATTGAATTGAAATGTTTGTTTCTGGGCGCACCGTTTTCGACGACGCGACGCGCGACGTAAGCGTATAGGTATAGGTACCTACTTTGCTAAAACAAACTAATAAAATTGTGTGTCTGTCTGAAAATTCGGAAAAGCATATTTTGCAAGTTTGTAATTACTTTGATAGTTTACCGATTTATAATAATTGTAATTGTAATTGTATAATATATAATTTGCAATGTGGTGAAATTTCATAAAAATCACGGGCCAATTTTTTGTTTTGAATCCCACCGAAAATATAATTGCGTTATTAGAATAATTAATTACTATACCTACCCACGATCAATTATTACAATATAGTCTCAAATGCATACTAGAGAAATATTGCAATTTGATTCAATTAAAATGCATAGCATACAAAAATAAATTCACAACACAAGAAATTCCGCGCGCAAATCATAGCGCGTGTCAATGAAATCAAGAATGTTTTATATCAAGCCGACGCGGACGACGACGCGACGCCGAACAAAAGTACCTACGACGGACGACCACGCTTCGAGTTGCCAAACAACATGAGTAATAAATTGTTTACAAAAAAAACAAGTTTTCCATTTTTCTGTATGAGTAGACAGAACTTCAAAACGCCACCTGCTACGGTTTATATTATGAACGATTGTTATAAAAATAAAAGTTATATTTGTTGGTGTAAACTATTTTATTGATCAATAATTTTGGAATTTAAAATTGTCAACATTGATTACAATAAAACGCAGTTTTATTTTATTACACTATTGTTTTTTTTATCAAAACATGTATTTGAAGTACCATATAATATTATGCTGATCCAAGCATTTTCACTCAAAACTTATATCACTAATGATTTGTAAAAGTAAATTATTTCAATATACATTTCATAACCAACATGTAAGAATAATTATTATTATTCCTACCTACAACAACAAACCTAAAACACTATTTACTATGGGAAAATAACCAGGAAGGTGAAAAACATATTATTATTTACGATTTCGACGCACTCGACTTTTAGTAAAATATAGTAGGGAAACATAATATTATGGTTTTGATTTTTGCTACTAGTATAAGAAAACTGCGTGTTCAAACTACTTGTTTGTCTGTCTGAAAATTCGGAAGTACTTTGGTAGTTTACCGATTTATAATAATATTGTATATATCGTTGAATTTATATTTTTTGGTTTTATGGCATTCAAATGCTTTATAAATATAAATTTATAAAGAATAGAAAAAATTCGATCACGAGGCGGGACTCGAACCCGCATCCTTCGCGCCATTCCGGGGCGGATGCCTCACCAACTCAGCCACTCGTGACCCGCCCGAGTGATCGAATTTATTCTATTCTTTCAGTTTTATGTGTCTGAAGGGACACACCGCGCGCCATCTATTGAGATGATTAACAACCATTTCAACCAATATGAAGCACTTTTCAGTGAATACAATATTGTAACGATGGAACACGACCTTTTTTGTTGAATTTATATTTTTTGGTTTTATGGCATTCAAATGCTTTATAAATATAAATTTATAAAGAATAGAAAAAATTCGATCACGAGGCGGGACTCGAACCCGCATCCTTCGCGCCATTCCGGGGCGGATGCCTCACCAACTCAGCCACTCGTGACCCGCCCGAGTGATCGAATTTATTCTATTCTTTCAGTTTTATGTGTCTGAAGGGACACACCGCGCGCCATCTATTGAGATGATTAACAACCATTTCAACCAATATGAAGCACTTTTCAGTGAATACAATATTGTAACGATGGAACACGACCTTTTTTGTTGAATTTATATTTTTTGGTTTTATGGCATTCAAATGCTTTATAAATATAAATTTATAAAGAATAGAAAAAATTCGATCACGAGGCGGGACTCGAACCCGCATCCTTCGCGCCATTCCGGGGCGGATGCCTCACCAACTCAGCCACTCGTGACCCGCCCGAGTGATCGAATTTATTCTATTCTTTCAGTTTTATGTGTCTGAAGGGACACACCGCGCGCCATCTATTGAGATGATTAACAACCATTTCAACCAATATGAAGCACTTTTCAGTGAATACAATATTGTAACGATGGAACACGACCTTTTGATCGCCGCCTCGTGATCGAATTTTTTCGATCGATTGAACATGCCGACGATGTCACCGGGCTCTCCTATGGAGACCGGGACAACCGGCCCAACATACGCGGCCATGGTCGCGTCTCCAAAATCTCCTGTGCCCATACCCTCCACCTCCTTCGCTGCCGTTGCGCCCGCCCCAACTAACAAGACTGTGACTGCGACTGACACTGTTGCTTCCGCCGGCACTGCAAGCGCCGCGCCTCCAACCAAACAGCCCAACCGCTACCCTCCGCTCATCGTAGAGACACTGCCCGACTGGCCAACTCACTTTAAAGAATTAAAGAAGGTCCTCGGGCACACCCCGAACGGACGTCCGTTTGGTAAGGGCGTCCGATTCATGCCAAAGACGGACCAGGAGTTCCGTGTCATCCAGCGCTATCTTACGCAGCTGGAGAGCAACACCGGAATCTCCTGGTTCTGCTACTCGCTACCCGCTGAAAGAAGCGTGAAAGTAGCGATCCGCGGCCTGCCGGCTAACACAGAACCGGCACTTGTGGAGGCAGAGCTGCGCGAGCTCGGGTTCACCCCGGAGCACGTGCGCGCAATCCCAGCTCGCCCGGGTAGGCCGGGCTGTTTGATGTTCGCGCAATTGCAGCGGACTCCGGACCTCATCCCAGGCATTTACGAGGTCAGCGAACTGCTCTGTATGCCTGGGATCATTATCGAGGCATGGCGCGGCAGGAAGGGGCCCGCGCAATGCCATCGCTGCCAACAATTTAGGCACTCCTCCCAAAACTGCCACAGGCCATTAGCCTGTGTGCGGTGTGGTGGGAACCACCCGGCGAAGGAGTGCCAACGCCCGCGTGAGGAACCACCGACGTGCGCCAACTGTGGCGGCGCCCACACGGCCAATAATGCGAATTGTCCGGTCTACCGCAAGGAGATGCGCAACCGCAGGGCCGGCACTATCGCCCGCACTGCTACAAGTGCGCGCGCGCCCGCAGCTGAAGTCGACGCACCTGGCTCGCTCATGGCTGCTGCCAACCAGCCAGGACCGACAGGTAAACGCCGCCGTAGGCGTGGCAAGCGCACCCGCACCCAACCGCGGCAAGCAGCACCGCCAGCTGCGAAGCCCACCGCGCCGCTCAATGCACCACCTGCACCAGCCACTGTACCGCCTGTTGCATCTACTGCCAGGCCGCGCCCTGCACCGCAAGTCGCGCCGCAGCCAACCAAGACGTCCAAGCCCACCGTGGTCGCTGCCCCCGCACGGGGGACGAAGGCGAAGCGAGTGATGCCGCTGGACCCTCGATTGACTAAGGTCATCAGCACCCTTAATCAGGTACTGGTGGCCATCCAGGAACAGCGTGACCCAATACCGCTGATCCTGGGCTGTATCGCGGAGCTCTGCGCCTCTTATGGCTGAGCTTCGCATTGCTTTTTGGAACGCCGACGGGCTCTCAGCGCAAAAAGCCCGTCTCTTCAAAACCCTGCTCTCCCAGCGTCAAGTGGACATCGGCCTGGTTAACGAGACGCACCTCAGACCAGTAGACAAGTTGAAGGTTTCCGGATACTATGTCTACCGGGAGGACCACACCTCGCCAATCGGGACTGCTTATAGGGGATTAGTAGTCCTGGTCCGTCGGAATCTCATCCACCAACTGCTGCCAGTACCTCAGTTGCAATCGTCGTACGCCCTCGGCATAGAAATCTGTGTAGATCGCCAGCCCATCCGTGTGTTCGCCTTTTACAAGCCGCCGCAGAATCGACTCGCAGTGGCTGATGTCCGAACCTTGCTGGACTCGCCGCTGCCCACGATCCTCGCTGGCGACTTCAATGCGAAACACACGGCGTGGAACTCCAACACCGTAAGCCCGGACGGCAGACGCCTCCTGGACGACGCAGACCGCCACGGCTACGAAGTGCTAGGACCAGAGGTCCCAACGCACTACCCGTACTGTGCAGCACACACTCCGGACGTCATCGACATAGCAGTTGCTCGTGGCCTCGTCGCCGCACCGTCGCTTGACGTCCTGGATGACCACCTCATTTCCGACCACCAAGCCGTCCTCATGACGCTGACACTGACTCCTATGACAACATCACTGCCTTCTCCGAAACATCGCCAGGACTGGAGAATCTTCGCCGAACACATGGCTGAACATTCTCCGTCCTTTAGAGTCGAGAGCCCTGCAGACGTCGACCGACTCGCCACGGACTTCAGCGCAGTCTTGTCCAACGCGCTTCGCGAGTCCAGACTCGACGCTGCATCCACTCGCAAGAAACCCCAGCTCCCTGCCTACATACAAGCGATGTTAGAGGAGAAGAGGAAGCTGCGAAGATTATGGCAAAACCTGCGATGCCCGACCATGAAGACGCGACTGAACGCTCTGGCAGCCAAGATTTCAGACGCACTGGAAACGGTAGCAGTTGAATCTTGGCACACCGCCATCGAGCGAGCCGGCGATGACTGGTCCGGCATGCACCGCCTTTGCCGCCAGCTCTCCAGGAAGCCCTCTCCGATTAGACCCCTCATGGCCGGTGACGGAACCCCACGTTACCGCGCCGAGGATCGAGCGGAGATTTTCGCAGACTTCCTGGAGACGCAGTTTACGCCTAACCGGACTGCGAATGTGCAGCACGTAGAGACTATCGAGCGACATGTGATGGACTACTTAGAATTGCCGATACCGCCGACAGAAGATCCCGTCGTGTTCTCCCCTGGTCGAGTCCAAAGGATGATTCGACGAACTAAACTGCGCAAAGCCCCCGGTCCCGACCGAGTCACCAACGAAGCGCTGCGTCACCTACCCCCGCGAGCCATCGCGACGCTGACGCGGCTCTTCAATGGAATCCTCCGTACCGGGCACTTTCCATCCCCGTGGAAGCTCGGCCGAGTCATCCTGATTCCCAAGCAAGGCAAGAACATAATGCTGCCTGAGAGCTATCGCCCCATCACTCTTCTGTCCTCTATCTCGAAAGTCTTTGAGAAACTACTGTTGCTGCACATTACGCCCCACCTTCAGCCACGCGACGAACAGTTCGGTTTCCGCGCCGAACACTCCACCACTTTACAAGTGACGAGAGTACTGCACCACCTCGCTACCGCCTATAACAAGCGAGAACAATCAGTTGCAGTATTCCTTGATATGGAGAAGGCGTTCGATCGCGTCTGGCACACCGGACTCATCTACAAGCTGTCCACGTCCACTACTCCACGTCGAGTAGTTAAGACTGTGGCCACCTTCCTGCAAGACAGGCGTTTTCAAGTGGCGGTTGAAGATGCTTTGTCCTCAGAGCGCCCCATCCGAGCCGGTGTGCCCCAAGGAAGCTGCCTGTCGCCCGTCTGCTATAGCAGATACACGGACGACATTCCAGTCGCTGGCGGAGCCATTTTAGCGTTGTATGCCGACGACGCTGCGTTCATTACCACCTCGCTGAACGCCAAGCACGCATCGGTAAAGATGCAGCGAGCACTGGATGCACTTCCCTCATGGCTGGAGGACTGGAGACTCAAGGTCAACGTGGGTAAAACTCAGGCGATTTCCATCGGGCGGGCGCGTCTTTTGCCGCCCCCGGTGTCTCTCATGGGCGAGAACGTCGAATGGTCACCGACGGCCAAGTACCTTGGTGTGACCATTGACAAGACACTCTCGATGCGGCCCCATGTGAAAAACGTGGTCGCCCAGACGCGCGCTGTGCGGAATATACTCCGCCCCATGCTGGCGTCTCACCTGCCTCTCCGTACGAAGCTGTGCATATACAAGGCGTACATTCGCACGCGACTTACCTACGCGGCCCCTGCGTGGTTCGCGCTGACCAACGAGACGGACCGCAAGTCTCTGCGAGCGCAGCAGTCGCTAGCGCTCCGCACCATCTCCGGAGCACCACGCTTCGTACGGAATCAGGTCATCTCCAGGGACCTGCGCATGGAGAGCCTGGACGACTTCGTTCGCCGCCTGAGTTCCTCAATGTTCGCGCGCGCCGACGGAGCGCGATCCCAGCATTTGCACGGCATCGCGCCATACCATCGACGACCGCCGGACAAAAGAGGCCTACCACGTGACCTAATCTCCTAGGACACGACCGCTTCCTCGCCGCTGGCTGACGGGCGCTTACCGGCACTCTGCTGGCGAGCTCGACCTCGCTGAGCGGCGGGTGAAGCACACACGGACATTCCCCCCTGCAGCAGGTCGCAGATCGCTCGCGATACCCCGCGGACTCGATCGCACTGCAGCAGGATACCTCCCGGACATGACACCTTGGACCATCCGGTCCCACCCAGTGCCCCGCCTGTAGTAGCAGGCGGCGTTGCTATCACTGAAAGGGGCCATCGCCCCGAACAGTTACCCCGAAGCCTGTGAAGGCTTGCGTGGAAGACCCGAGTAGTAAATTCGATCACTCGGGCGGGTCACGAGTGGCTGAGTTGGTGAGGCATCCGCCCCGGAATGGCGCGAAGGATGCGGGTTCGAGTCCCGCCTCGTGATCGAATTTTTTCTATTCTTTATAAATTTATATTTATAAAGCATTTGAATGCCATAAAACCAAAAAATATAAATTCAACAAAAAAGGTCGTGTTCCATCGTTACAATATTGTATTCACTGAAAAGTGCTTCATATTGGTTGAAATGGTTGTTAATCATCTCAATAGATGGCGCGCGGTGTGTCCCTTCAGACACATAAAACTGAAAGAATAGAATAAATTCGATCACTCGGGCGGGTCACGAGTGGCTGAGTTGGTGAGGCATCCGCCCCGGAATGGCGCGAAGGATGCGGGTTCGAGTCCCGCCTCGTGATCGAATTTTTTCTATTCTTTATAAATTTATATTTATAAAGCATTTGAATGCCATAAAACCAAAAAATATAAATTCAACAAAAAAGGTCGTGTTCCATCGTTACAATATTGTATTCACTGAAAAGTGCTTCATATTGGTTGAAATGGTTGTTAATCATCTCAATAGATGGCGCGCGGTGTGTCCCTTCAGACACATAAAACTGAAAGAATAGAATAAATTCGATCACTCGGGCGGGTCACGAGTGGCTGAGTTGGTGAGGCATCCGCCCCGGAATGGCGCGAAGGATGCGGGTTCGAGTCCCGCCTCGTGATCGAATTTTTTCTATTCTTTATAAATTTATGTATATATCGTTGTTTAAAAAATATTCAAACACAATAAAATATGATATATGTACTGATTTATCACTGGTTTCAGTGATGAACTGATGAGTCAATTATAGCCACTATACTTTCGTCATACGTGTGTATGATTGATGTGATTTGCAACGTGGTGATATTTCAGAAAAATCACGGGTCAAATTGTCCCACCGAAAATATAACTGCGTTATAAGAATAACTATACCTACGATAAATTATACCTACATAATACAATATAGTCTCAAATGCATACTAGTGAAATATTTTATTTGAATCAATAAAATAAAAAAATAAATAAAAAATAATAATAATACAAAAATAAATTCACAACACAAGAAAATCCGCGCGCAAATCATAGCGCGTGACAATGAAATCAAGAACTTTCGAGCCGACGCGGACGACGAAGGAGCCTAACAAAAGTACCTACAATCATAGGCGGCTCGTGACAAAATTGTATGGCCGTGTTCACTTGAAATAAAACAACGAAAATAGGTACCTACAATAGCGTTAGCAGTACAAAAAAAATGAGCACCACATTATAAATGTCTATTTATACACTAAAAATTATAGAGTATTTCAAAACGAATTCAATTATTATTTAGCAATAATTAGAAAATCCCCGAATTTGCATTCGTGATCGTATTCATATTGTTTGTCTACACTAATATTATAAAGAGGAAAACTTTGTTTGTTTGTTTGATTGTAATGAATAGGCTCATAAACTACTGGACATTTTACCAATGTTTGCAAGTTTGTGATTACTTTGATAGTTTACCGATTTATAATAATTGTATACTTATATCATTGTTTAAAAATATTCAAACACAATATGATATAGGTACTGATTTATCACTGGTTTCAGTGATGAACTGATGAGTCAATGTTAGCCACAATACTAATCACTTTCGTCATACATGTGTATGAACTATGATTGATGTGATTTGCAATGTGGTGAAATTTCATAAAAATCACGGGCCAATTTTTTGTTTTGAATCCCACCGAAAATACATATATTACTAATTGCGTTATTAGAATAATTAATTACTATACCCACGATCAATTATTACAATTTACAATATAGTCTCAAATGCATACTAGAGAAACATTGCAATTTGAATCAATTAAAATGCATAGCATACAAAAATAAATTCACAACACAAGAAATTCCGCGCGCAAATCATAGCGCGTGTCAATGAAATCAAGAATGTAATTTTATATCAAGCCGACGAGCGACGACGCCGAACTAAAGTACCTACAGTACCATTTACCTTCAGTGTACAATACAGTTTACAGACCTACGACGGACGAACAATAATGAGTAATAAATAAAAAAAAACATAGTTTCTAAGGTCATTAGTTTTATTTTATTTTATTGTTATTTTCTTTGAACGATTGGAAATGAAATTACTCAATTTTTACACAGAACTTTGATTTATTAGAATTATGCTCATTATGCATAAGATAACGAACGCGAATGCACGACATCTAGCGCGTCAATGTCTAAACATCGCCTTTCGTTTAGACATTGACGCGCTAGATCTGTAATAAGTATATAGTCTATGCGCTAGATGTCGTGCTTTATGTCGTGTTTCGCTTGGCAAAAGTCACGCACACTACTGTAGAAGTGTCAAATTTTTCCGGTATTTTACTGTTGTTTTTCTAAGTAAATATTGTAAATTATTGATTAAAAAGGTCGAACGCGCACACATTTCATTATAGAGAAGTGATAAAATGATTAGTTTTAAAGAAATAGTGTCTGTGTTAAGTGTTTAGAGGTAATCAAAAATGTATGGAGGGACGGTCGGAACATCAACCTTAATGTGTTTGTGTGTTCGGTAGGGCTTGCATATTATCAATAATGAATTGTTTGTTTGTCTTTGTGTCAGGGCGGTGGGGGCGGCGGCGTGGAGGCCTACAGCTCGGAGACCATGAAGCAGGCGGGCACGCTGGTGCCGGCGCGGGACGGCTCCGCGGAGCTGGCCGCCGGGCTCGCCACCATGGTCATCAACGAGCCGCACGACCTCGCCACCATGAAGCGTGAGTGGTCTTACAGATTGGAGTATACAGCAAAAACAGACAGCCAAAGCGACTTCGTATTTAACCGACTTAAAAAAAAGGAGGAGGTTATCAATTCGGCCGGTATATTTTATTTAACTTATTTTATTATGTCGCGTGCAGGACACGACACGGACCCGCTGGACACGCACGCGCGCTACCGGCCGCTGTTCCTGGAGCACTTCGAGCAGCAGGAGGCGGGCCGCCCGCCGCCCCCCGGCCCGCCGCCCCGCGCGCCGCCCGCCAACGGCACCAAGCCCGCGCCCGACACGCTCAGGTCTGCGTGCTGTATTTAAATAATAATAAAAAGACGTGTGGCACTCGGGGACTGCCGCGTCAATATAGCATTCAAGCCACACCACCGCTCCCGTCGGAGTGGGGAGCGTGAGGTTTTTCGTTACTAAATTTCTGGATTCGGTCCCCGCGCTCAAGGCCCGCGATAGAAGCTATGCAATAGCTTAATAAGAAAAAATACAATTTTGTTAGGTACTTAGGTAGGTAATTTTGTTAGTACACCATATAATTTTGGTAATTTTGTTATGAAAAAAAAAATCACAATAAAATATTTTTTTAATATTTCTGGGAATGCGTTACCCGCTCTCGAGGAATATACTGTTAAGAAATAATTGACGATGAAAATAAACAAATCGACATGTAGGGTTGAAAAAGTTTAGAGAACTCTACGATCTTTGTGTATGCACGAGTGACAATTTAAAACATCTCGTGTGGCAACCCTACAATATTTATGTGTTTGCAGCTCGGCGGTAGCGGAGCTGGCGGGCGGCGCGAGCGTGGGCGCGCTCATCGAGTCGGGCAACTTCGAATTCGTAAGTCAACTGCACGTCGTCTGTCTCGCGCACACGCCGCTCCTCGCGCCCCGTGAGTCCCCGCACACACACACACATACACACTAAACACACACATGCAGATGCGTTGACACGTACACACGTATACATGTGTGTGCACACGCATTCACGCACACGTACATAAATAACACGTGAACTAGTAAACAGTATCAAAACACGCACGTCGCACGCACAAGCAAACATATAAACAGTCTTGCGCACTCAAAGATATATAGAATATGTATAGAAATATGTACAGAGAATATTACTCCATTAACAAGAATAATTGAAGTGAAACTTCTTTATCGGGGTTGGAAAAAAATTTAGTGTAACATTTTTTCGTTACGCGTGACATTTTTCCGTTACGCGCCATCTTTTTCTTATCCCTACCACGCGTGATTCGACGTATTTCTGTAGACTTGCATATAGTAATTTTTTTTAAAAATAAGGTCATAAAGAAGTTTCACTTCTTACGTGTGTACACACACATTTTTGAAGTGAAACTTCTTTATCGGGGTTGGACAAAAATTTAGTGTAACATTTTTGCGTTAGGCTGTACGCGTGACATTTTTGCGTTACGCCGTACACGTGACATTTTTGCGTTACGCCATACTCCTGACATTTTTAAGGTCATAAAGAAGTTTCACTTCTTACGTGTGTACTCTAGTACACGCATACATTTTTTTTATTATTAATACATACATGTTAAACTATAAAGGCACACATACACACCCAATTACTCTAAAATACAAACATTTACAAAGAAATAGTAGTACCTGCGACATAATACATATTTATTTTCTTTTATTTGTTTCTTGTTATTAACATTTTAACAAATATGTACACGTTATAGTTGAATATTAACAATTCATCTTATTTACAAAAATGTATCAAGTATTTGTTTTATAATTTATAAAAAAAACTTTGATACATAGATGTCGTGACTAAATCATCTAACACACAAATAAAATAAAATATGTATATTTGGAATAGGTTCAAAGATTTTTTATTTATTTATCTATATTTTAATATTAGGTACTTACGGGGCGTTTTATTTACTGTTAATTAATATCCCATTTTGATAACATCGATCCAGATGGTCGTTTAATTTATCATATAATTTCTATATGATTAACCTTCTTCCTTTGCAAAACGTATTATTTTTACGTTATAAAAATGGGATATTTGATATGATAAAATATAATCAATGAAACTGTTTTTTAATATTCCTATTAAATATTATATTATAATATTATATTATAGTTTATACAAACGGTTAAAAATATGATATTTCGAATAATAGAACAGATTTGTTGATCAATGACCAAACTTGCTAATAGCTATTGAAAGCTATTGTAAATCCCTTAAAGTTTTTAGTAAAATTACAATGGGTATGTCTATAAGAATATTTATATAGGATATTAATACAATTCGGAAAATTGCTTTTCAATTTTTGTTTGAAATTTTAAATGAGAGTTTTATTTTTAGATTTTCACTTGAAAGTTTTCAAAATAAATATGTTTTCAGTACTTATATTAAAGCTAATATCTTATAGATATACCTTTGCTACTGTTATGTAGTGATACATAGCTTCATTTTGATACATTAGCTACAACATTAGCTCTTGACCATCATTTTATTTCAAATTTGCCTTAATTTCAATTGTTGTGACCTCTTTATTTCTTTGACTCATATAACTTTAAAGTATCAGGCCTTTGAGTTAAAATTATTAAAGACTAGTAAACAATAAGTGATTTAAGCCTTTTCACTTCGTGAAAGTTTCAAAAATCTTTATTGAAAAAGTTTCAAAATAATACAGTTAAAAATTTGGGGAAATTAAAGTCTGTGTTAGTTCAAAACTGTGTTACAGGCTTTAGAATCCCCTCACAATCTTAGTATCCTTGGATCCTTGCATTTGTTTAAATTGTCCTCTTATTTATGTATATGTATATGTACATACATATATGTGGAATGTACGCACTGTACGCGGCGCGTTGCAGCTGTCGTACCTGTCGGAGGGCGAGCTGGAGGCGCTGCAGGCGCGCCTCGACGTGGAGATGGAGGCGGAGATCGAGCGCCTGCACGCCGCCTACGAGCGCAAGCGGCGCCCCATCCTCGACGCCATCTCGCTCAAGCGCAAGCGCCAGCAGAACTTCTAGCGGCCTCCGCGCCCGCCCCCCTGGCCCCCGCCCCCAATGACCTGCCCCGAGCGACAGAGCGAGGGACAGCCCTGCCACAGACAGCGACAGAGCGAGGGACAGCCCCGCCACAAGCAGCGATAGAGCGCGTGACAACCCTGATCCAACCAGCACCCGAGCGCGTGACAGTCCCGCCCCCTCCGCACTCCTGTCACGTAACTACTCCACACTCTTGTCACGTGACAACTCCTACCCAGCCCGCGCCCGATCACGTGACCCGCGCTCCGCAAACCTCTCATATGAACTGTCCTCTCACCTCTCTGAAAGATTCCTTGGAAACAACTAATGAAGTTTCTGCGAAACTGAATTCCGAACCTTCTTTAGATAAACCAGATCACGTGAAAAACCTAACTGCACCAACATATAAACAGACAAAACACCTCACTATTAATTCACCTATTTCTGACAACAACGAAATATTACGTTCCCCGCCCGCTTCTGATCAAACCAATCACGTGACTATCCTCGCCCCGCCCATATTCGAATTAACGTATAATACGGAAACTAGACCTGAACTAGAAATTTCGTTCGATTTAACCGACCTGCCTTTATGTCTCCCGTGTAATCCCACTTTTGTCCCATTTCCCAATCCCACTTTGATCCTAAATCATATAACTCCTCTGGCCAATCCCACCTTCCCTTCGCAGAGCTCATTCTGTTCCGTACATTCGACGCGCTCGCACGTCTGTCCTGTGCACAAGCGATAGTTGCTCGTGTGGTTAAATGAATATAAAATAATTATTAACGTTATGTATGCAAATTCGCATTCAAGATTTTTTTATATAATTTAGAAATACAAATGAATATAGAACATATTGTAATGATTATATGATTTGACAAGTATACTATTGGCGATACTCTATTACGGTCACAAAGACGCATTTTGTACGGTGTACGCGCGTTAGTGAAATAAGTGATTGTGTCGGTGCTTTTCACGTGAAAAGGTGCCAAATAACGAAGTAATCCTTCGTTCGTAAATCGTACCTTATCTTTGATGCATTTCAAAATTTACCAAAAAGGCCAAATTTTTCAATTATTCTATCGGCCAAATGCATTTTTTCATCTCGCGCAGGGGGATGGATCTCCCTTAGTATTAATTGATGTAGTGTAAGTTGTTATTATAGAGTAGACTTTTGAATTGTAAGGACGCTGAAACATATCCTCGTAGTGTCGGCCTCGTTCCGCTAGATGGCGCTCATCGTAAGTATTCAACTGTTGAAGAGTGAAAAATTACAAAAATATGAATTTTGGCTTGTTGAGTGTTTGGAGATAAATAAATATATAAATTATAAACCAACCAAAAAGAAACATATTTAGGCCCGATTTTTCAATGCTTGGATAAAACTTATCCGTCTAATAAAGTATTACACGATAATATTAAAATGTCACGTAAACTGTCAAATACGGGCAATTAGAATACGTTTTTAAAATGGTAGTTTTATACATTATTCGACGAATAAGTTTTAACCAAGGATTGAAAAATCAGCCCTTAATCTAGAAAAAAAATGTTTTTCACCCTTCAACAAGTTTCACCGCTAAATATTCAAGGTATGTACACGTACGTAATAATTTCGTATCCAATAATAAATATCCCGAGGTGCTAGTCTTGTATCCACAACGGGCGAGCGCCATCTTGCGCTCAGTGTATTTTCTATTTCTAGTTCGACTCGGAGTCGTCGTGCGGCCGGAAGGAAAATATACGAATGTGTAGCATATTATAGACATGACAATATTATTGTAGATAGATATGGATTCGGTTTATTTTGTTTTGTTTTCGGTTCTGTATGTTAGTTGATTAGTTCCTTCGTTTGGATCTCAATGTCGTCTCGCAGGTGGTTGGAGTGACAGCGTTGTGTGGGGTAGCCTGATTAAAAAATGCCTAATTTTGGGTATATTTGGTTATATTTATTTCATAAAGCAATGATGAAGTAAATTCTATTGAAATAATTAATGATATTCTAGAATTAAAATTATTTACTAGTTTGTTCTTTGTTAAAAATGTTTTTTTTTTTTTTATGGAATCAAGCTCAAAATAATATCATTCAAGTCTGATAATGAATGATTTAATGACGTAGTATAAAACTGCATAAAGCTGTTATCCCAAGCATAACATATTATAATTAGAATATATGACTTCGGTAGTAGGTTGTGAGATTCAGAATTTATTGAAATGTAAAATTTATATGCAGTTGACACGATTTTTTGCTATAGGCCACAGATGTTTAGCAATATGCTGTAATATAAAATATATATTATGATCGCGTTGTAGTGTAGTGTCTTTCAATAGAACTTAACATTTTTTTAATAAAAAGATAGCTTGATAGTACATTGTTGAATAAGTTCTATTGAAATGAACTTAAAGTTGATTTTCCAATAGCCAAATAACGTTATGAAGATAAACAGAAGATGGTATAATTGTATCAATCGAAAAGCTTTATTTGACAATAGGGAAAATCGACTTTATATGTTTGACCAAATGGTTGACATTATAAGAATAACATGTACTATGTACAAGTGTGTGTAGATAGCTTTTGTATTAATACAAATTACGTTTTTGTATTCAAGTAACTTTAATTGATACTTAATGTTCTTAGAACAAAGATTTTGTACGAAACAATTTTTTGACAGTTATTTTTCAATATTGCCATATAGAAGTTTGCTTTTTATATTGAAATTTTATAGACTTTTTAAAATAAAACAAAAGCTATCCACAAATACGACGTCTTTATTCTCTGCCTGTACAAAAGTGCATCTCGCTAATCAAAAGATACCTATAAATAGTTAAATGATTATAAAATTATTAAGATAAAAACATTTAGAAGTGCCATTAAGTGTAAAATATTCATAGTATTTTCGTACTTTGAACGAGAGTCGTAGTTTTAGAGAGAGTTTATCTTCTGTACGCTGGGGTTTTTATTCGGTGCCATTCGCGATTAACACAAATGATATTTTTTAATGTGAAACTTTTTTTGTGACCATTTTTTGACGTAACTTTGAATTTTAACGGAATCTGATTATTTTTTTAAATACGGATTTTGTAACAAATATTGGCCTACGATGATAGTATTTTTTCTATAAATTTATACAGGGTAATGTTTGGAACGGCTGGAAGCTCATTCTCATTGGTTTCGCTTTTCTCTTATTGTTTAAGTGCAATGGCAACGTTGTGCTTTATACAACTATGACATGCGTGTTGTCCCCAGTGTGGGATTTTATGTGTGACTTGCAACACTGCAAATATTTCAATTAATTTTTAATTAATATCTCATTTAAATAAAAATTATTCAAAATATGGTAGTAATTTATAGTTACATGTTGCAATCGTTGGGAACATTTTCGAGCCTATGCTTAATGTATTTTAAGATATTTTTGTACCTTCAATAGTCACAAATAAAATCATACAATGGGTAAAGCCAGAGTTGTTACAATGAACAAAATGTCTAGCAGTATTGTTGAGTGCGTACATAAGTTTCTTGTTGAGATAATATGGTGATGTAATCTTATTATGAGGCAACTGTTTATTCATATAAAAATAATTGAATAGGAAAATCAAGATATTTGGATCTGCTGTACTCAATTTGTATTAATGATTTCGGTTGATTTTGTTTAAAAACAAGTTGTCTCATATAAGATAGGACTGATTGTTCACGTAGTATGTTATAGCTGCAGTATATTTTTGGACAAACCACTCACTGATTAAAGAAAATTATAAAAAAAACAATGTCTTTTATTTTGAACCGTTTATTAAAAATCATAAAATAAAATTCGAATAGGTACATCTGATTGATAACTGAATGTCTGTAATTCACATTAATTTTTTCAAATGGGTATAATTCTTAACCATAAACAATTAAAAAGATTTAATTGTATATTAGCAACGAAATAAAAAAGTAAAAATAAAATAGGCATATTTACACGGTTTACATATTTTTTTAAGTATACAAAAACATGCAAGTTGAATTGATAAAACCTTAAAATAATTAAAAATAATAACAATGAAGAGTTCAGAGATAAAATTCCTTAATCAAGTATATAGTTAATAGTAACGTTTACATATAATTTTCATATTTACAAACAAAACGTAATAAGTAAATGCTAATTTAAAGTACAATAATAAAAATGCACGTCTCACTTAATCTTAAATCATAATCTATAAAAGGATATATTTTAGTCGTATTTTTTTGAGACAAACTAAAAATCGACTTGGTCATATTTTTCAAAACTTAGAAACATCTTCAAACAAGTTTTTTTTGGAAAAAATGTGTTTAATTTTGTAAATATTTTTTTTAAGACTACATCCTATTTATAACAACAAATTTCAATTTAGATAGACATGGTAATAACTTGAATAATGTTCTAAGTTTTGAAAAATCGACCCTTTCTTAGAACACATAAATAAAACATTTTGATTACACTAGATTCGATACATCACAGAACTAGGGGAAAGGCGTCACTTCATGAGGTAGATACATTTTATGTTAACATTCATTGTCACATGATTGTTATGAAAGAAAAAACTACAATAATTAGAGCTATCGTCGTATCAAATAAAATTGTAAAAGTGGTAGTAAAATTTGGCAATTATTTTCAATGTTTGGATGCTATGCTATTTACATTAAAATATATAAGTTATACATAGAATTATTATTGGGGCATGGGTATTTAAAATTTATATTGAGTGAAGTTGAAATAAAAACTAAGATGCGAAACTATTGAAATAATACTTATGGTTTATATCATAAGTGAATATCCAAATATGGCTTTTGAAAATATAATTAAAATGTGCAGAAAATAAACTCATGAAGTGAACATTTTAGAATACAAACTACAAAACGTGTCTAACACTATAATATCACTTGAATAATACTTAATTTCAATAAGAGATCATAGTTATGTGAAGTCTATTCAAGATAGGAATGTCTAAGATCTATACAGTAACACGAGCGAACAACAACTCTGCAGCTAATTATATTATTTACTCTATTATTTGTCTACATTCGATAAGATTAAGTAAACTACCATTTTAATACCTTACTTCATAAATTATTGGTCTTCACCAATTGTAAAGCTCGGAATGCTCATAATTCTCATTACATCTTGATAACAGTTAGCTTATAGAATGATTCCTGTCTTCGCTCGTGAATATCAACAAGTAACAATATAAAATAAAAAATAACAGCCAATACTAGTGTCTGAGTATCATCTGACAGTACAGAAAGCTGTCCAGCACTGGAACAAAAGGTAAAAATATGTAGAACATACTGTAACAAATATTAAAAAAGTGGCAAATCTATTGATAAAATATTTAGCAAATATTTATTTGGAATATTTGAAGAATACCCAGGTTCAATACCCGCCTCATTATTGATTTATTTTTCAAATACATATTTATACTTAGGTATTTTAACACTGCACAGATAAAACTTAACTCTAAAGTAGTAAGCACTGCAGTCAATTCTATTGCCATTCAAAAATCAAAATTGAAACGCCATCTGAAAACAAGTGCCCAAAAATATTAAAAAGGCTAAGTATACTCACAGTACTGCGCCACACTGATCAACAGTTCGTACACTTGCCAAGTGCCCTTGCCCTTGAGAATGATCTCGCACACAAACACATAGATCACACGCGAGGTCTCGAACAGCGAGTCGAGCAGCAGCCACACGGTGATATTGCGGCCCGTGTTTAGTGTGGAGCTCCGGTTCATCACTATCAGGCTGTTCAGGAACCCTATACCACCGGTTATGAGCATCATGCCACTGATGAAATAGTGGATTGCTGGAATTAAGAAGTTGGTAGGTACTGTTAATAATAATATAGCCTTTTATTCCTAAACATAGGGTTACAAGAGGTCCGTAAGTTCGGTGTGCCTTTTGGCATAGGCCTCCTCCAATTCTTTCCAACGTAACCTGTCCCTTGCTACTCTCATCCAAAATGGTATGGTAGGTACTGTTAATAGCATTTAACATTACTAGCTTTCTGCGCGTGGCTACGCTTGCTTTTTAAACAATTTTATACCTTTTAACGAAATTATATTAAAAACCACTCTATCTATTATAAACCTTAAAAATCTGTTGCATCGTTTCTAGATTCAAGATCTAAGCACACAGACACACAGATGGTGGAAAGTGACTTTGTTTTATACTATGTAGTGAAGGAAAGAACTCAAATACATATTAAAAAATTAGTTGTGTTGTTACGAATAGTTAGTCGTTACTGCTTCTATTGGTTAGGCTACCATAAAGTGACCTTTGCCATTTGCAAAGGCTGCTCTTTTGTAATGCCATTGTGAAATTATGCTATTGAATTATATTAATATGAGGAACCTACTCATGTCATTTATTTATGAACATTGGGAAAATCAGATAAAATATGAATGTAGTTAAGTAAAGGATGTGTTTACTCAATAGCTTATTGGAAAAGAATAAAAATTGTATTCAATCCATCACTGTACACATTAAAAAGAGCTGTATTTAATACATAATATGACCTGATAATCAATGCAATGGTAAACATAAAAGTGCTGCTATAAATATTTATGATATAATAATTACTGGTTGCTATTAATACATCTTACCCTTATCTGTATGATCTAATGTTTCTAAGTAGAACAGTTCTGGATTGAGGAGACGCAAAAGGGCCATTACAAACGCTGTGGCCGAAGATATCTGAAATTCGTAAATTACCTTATTTTTTTAAAATTCTATTACCTACTAAGATAACATGCAATTTCTAATGCAAAAAAAGACAGTTATAATGCACGACATGAGACGAGAATCAGTAGTCAGTTATTAGGTATAGCAAACATTTATTATCATAAATAAATATTTATTTAATATTAATTAATTATATTTATTTGGAGTATGTACTGAATGAAATATAAAAAGTGAAACTATCTATAATATAATGGATTGCTGTATAATTTTTCCATATTCGTGGTTTTCATTTCATCTGAAGGGTAGTTCTAATTAAAGTAAAATATAAATCCATACCGAAAATACCGCAGCGACTACGCGTATGTACACTTTTAAATCAATCAACGGCATTGTTTTTGACTGTGTAGACATCGATATTTCAAAAATCTTAATACAATATCTATTCCGTCAGCTTTTCAAATGTATAATTGACCTCAGGTAAAGTATTTAAAATATTTTTCCCAGTTCAAAATCGATAAAAATTCCGTATTTACGCGCTCACACAACAATCACAGATTACAGATATCAAATTCTAATTGCAAACAAAATGAAAATGAATGTCAATGTCACTATTTTTACGCAACCATACCAGATCGTTCGTAACTTTTTATCGATATGGTAAGGATGAAAAATTTCAGAAAACATTACAAATAATAAAATATTATTTACCCATCCCAGATAAATAGAAAATAAAAAAATTACAAACCAATTATTTTGGAACCATAATCATTTTTGTGATCATAGATGGCGTTGAAATCAATTTGAATCCAAATACAGATTTCATCTATTCAACACTAGAGGGCTCTAGGTTTCTAAATTATTGAGAAAGTTGTAAATTATGCAATTTAATTATACATTTTTCATTAAAACCTTTAATCTTTAAAAAGTGTTACTGAAACTATGAACACAAATGGCCTTTACGTAAAGGTGCAAATTATTTTGAACATTTAATGCAAACATGTAATGTATTATACTGAGAATTAATTCCTTAACTTCCGTCTGGTGCAGGTAACGTTACGGATCACAATAGGTAGGTACTTGGAAAGATTACAATTTTTGCGGTGATTTAAATATAGGAATCACTCCTATTATAGGGACTCAGTAAAAGAGCACTAATATTAAGTTGTACTGCTACTATTACGATTTTTGTTTTTTAATTATTATATTTAAAAAAACATTATAATTGCAGCCGAACATTACGCCCGATGTCATTCTTATAAGGGGAAACAGATTTCACGAATGTCAACAACACAATCAGCGGTTAATAGTCATTTTTTAATTAAAGCAATTCTCTTTTACAATATTTTAAATTCAAATGTCACGCATTCGCTCCGGCCGTCCGCGGCTCGTCATGTAAAGCCCGATAATCCTTTGTTACAATCATAAAATAACAATTAAAACTTTAAATTTCTCCTCACGCCTGTCAACAAGATCCTATAACATTTATTTGCATTTGGAAATGTATTTGTATGAATTCAGAAGGAATACAGTATTTAAATCGCAGCAATCGCTAGGGTTCAGTCTTGGTTCAAACATATGTTTAATTGCATTGTAGAGTTTTATGATTCGATGTGTCAACTAAGCTTTATTAGATTTTAAAATTGTACATTATGCTTACATATGGCTTACATGTAGTATGTAGCCGTAGGTATATATATTGTGTAAGGTTTCAATTGTATTTTATATATTTTATTGTTGAACCATGAATAAAACTTGGCAGTAATTATACATAGTCTGAGATGATGTTCACAAACTAAATACTCATTTTCATAATCTGATTTGGTTAAAATAAGAAAAAGAAAAAAGTAATTGTTTACAAGTAAATTTTGAGGGCAGTTAATCCTCGTATCCCATAATTGCGAATGGAAATCATTAAATCCCATTCACCAAACTCAATTGGATAAATTCAATTAAAGGGAGTGTTGCCCGTTGTAAATTTCACGCAATTGTCCCGCTTCTTGCTAATTTTTAATTTATGATTTGGTTACATCTGTGATATTTATGAGTACATTTATGGATATTTCATCAATGTAATAAATTTAATATGGAACCATGGACGTATAAAAAAAGACGGACGGTATATCGCCTAAACATTAAGTGAAGCCTAGTAATGGCGGCGAAACATCCATGTGTGTGTGCCATGTTGCCATGGCAACAGCTGTCCTGTTGACAATGGCGGCTGTATTTTTTTCTATAAATTTTGCCGTAATAATTTTGTCATTAAAACATAAAAGAAATAACTTGCTTCCCTGTGGAATGTAATCCCTCGTGTTTTGTTATTTAAAATTGTACTGTTGCGACACCATTTAACCACGCAAGACAGCATTTTAAATATTTTTTGTGAAACAGTGACGCAGTTAATCAGTCGGTAGTTCACGACGTAATGGCGGCCGACTAGCTTACTATGGTGAGAGTGTGTGCGTGTTTATTGTCTTTACACGATCGCTAGCTTACTATGGTGGCTTCACGTTGTTTGTTCGTAATACGGCGTCCGTCTTTTTTTATACGTCCATGTATGGAACATAAATTGGAAATATGTGTAAATTGTTCGATTTGCTTTCGATTAAATTTAAACTCCTACCCTACGGTGAGTTATTTACGATTTTTTTTAATCGGGAATTTTTTTTAAAAACGGAAACCGCATGTACCGTCAATGAATTTATTGTTCGCCAAATGAAATTGAATTACATTTCAATTATTTTCTCGTCGCATTTGCATTTACGAAAGAATGGAGGCTCTCTTGCATAATCATTTTAATTTAGTTAATTATTTTTCCATCGCAAATAAAAACATACTACACTTGCCACTTGTTTTTATTGACCATTCGGCGGACAGTGGTCACTGGTCACTCTATTAGATTATCGGAATCACGAGTACAGACCTTAGGGTCAGAAATAAGAATACAATGACAAGGGTAGGATTAATTGTTGAGCAATAAAACGGTATGGTCAGTGATACTGCGGTACTGTAATAATAGAGTGGTCTTGGGACGGGTGGGTCTTGATACTTGCTACACGTTTGTTTAATATGTACATATTAATTAATAATAAATAACACGTTGTATTCAAATTTTCGTCGATTTTGCTTAAGCATCGATTAAAAATTAGTTTATAGTTGAAAGGGTCTAAATATCAAAATATTTTTGCTGCATTTTGATTCATGACAACTAAAAAATCTTTTAACATTTCCTTATTGAGCAATAAACATTCAATGATAAATATTGTAAAGAAGTTGTATTAAAAAATAAAAAATAAAATCTTTATTTTGCTTTAAACATGGTATTCAATGGTGATACAATTATATTAATAAAGCACAAACATGTTCAGCCAATACAAGCATGCAAAATTAAAATAATTACCATAAAGGAATTAATGGTGCGTTCGGGTTGAACTTTCCATGAACTCCTTTATGGTATAGAAGTTTTTTCCTTAAGCCAATTAAGAAGATTTTTTCTAAATTTATAATCATTAGACGTCTTATTGTACTGTGTACGATAAAGTAAAAAAGACAAACATAAAGTATCAAAGCACCAGAGCTCACTATGATAGCACCGGTCAGCGCGTTCTAATACAAATACTGCTTATAATATTATAATAATATCTATATAATGGACTCTGCATTCAAAATGTTTGTGCACATAACTCACAAGTGCGATGGGGCGAAGATATTGGTAATTTCTATCTCTGAATATTAAACCAATAACTTTATTTGCTTGCTTGAATAAATCCTGTCTACTTACTTCTCTCTCAGATGGGCTGAAATTTGTATACTTATTTATGTAAAATTTTATTTAAAAATTAAAATGTACCTACTAGGATTTAACTTTACTAAAACAAACTCTTTGCATGACTTTACGTTTATTAAGCTTAAAATTTTAAAAATAATATATCTATATAGAAATATAGAAATTTTCAGCATTTAATTATATTCATATGCTGTAAAAGATGATAAAAAACTGTAAGGTAAACTTTCGAGTAAGTAGGTAATTTATAACAATATTTTTTTTGAATCACCAGTTTTTAAAACAATTTCATATTCAATAATAAATATCATAGGGGTTGGAAATCTCATTAAAATAACAATATTTGAAATTACGAACGCACGCATACAACTCTTCCTCATACATGACTGTCGATTTCGATGATCGATTGTAATTTGTAATCGATCATCTATTTATTCGATATTCGTAATCGAATTATCAATTTTATAATTTAAATGCATCTGTTATGATAGATTTTGTTTTTAAAGATTTTGTTGCAGGAGCTATCGGCGTTTTTTCATATTTTAATAAATAAAAACTTCTTTAAACTTCGGCATGCCTATAGGTAAGCATTAAGCAGTCCTATATTAAACCGAGTAGGTACTGGGTACATACTTATTTTTTAAATGAATGCTGTCGAGATTTACTTTTAATATATTCTATAGACTGCGCTGTTAAAACCTAGTTATTTAAAAAGTTTTCCTTAAACATTTACCGTTAATTAATTTAATACAATAGTTGCATAAATCTACAAATTTGGCCAGAAATTCCAGCGGTCCCATGGTGTAATGGTTAGCACTCTGGACTCTGAATCCAGCGATCTGAGTTCAAATCTCGGTGGGACCTACTTCTTTTGTTTTTCTTCACCAAAAAACACATTAATTATTTAATTTCACTCAAGTTCGTGTCAGTTAAATGGTTTTTAACGTCATTGATGGATGATTGTTGCTTGATTATTGAATAACTTTTATAAAGGTAGGTAATAAATATAAAGTTAAAAAGATCTATCTTCTTTTCCTAAATTATATTTTACATATCTATACTAATATTATAAAGCTGAAGAGTTTGTTTGTTTGTTTGTTTGTTTGAACGCGCTAATCTCGAGAACTACTGGTCCGATTTGAAAAATTATTTCGGTGTTAGATAGCTCATTTATCGAGGAAGGCTATAGGCTATATTTCATCACGCTACGACCAACAGGAGAGGAGCCACGGGGGTGAAACCGCGCGGAGCGGCTAGTTTGTTATAAAATATCATATAAGCATTTCGTTTTGGTGTCGATAAACCGTTGGTGCTACCGTGATTTGACTGAAACAAAATTAATAATGGATATGTTTAGAAGTCATATGAATTAACAAGTAGGTAATGTATTATAATATCGCATTTTTGCTGTGTTACAACTTACAAAGCACTAACAAGACACGAATGACGCCAAGTATCAAATGGTAATTTTACTTTTACACCCTGGCGGAGTATTTCTCTATATGCCAAAATATAATACCTATATACATAAGCAAAAAATCGTCGCTTCAATAATCCTTCATGCAGTGTATTTACGTCCGCAACTCGACAACAAATTTCCTTAAAAGCTCCGCCACGTGGCTCGCACGCGTCTACTTGCATTACATTTTTTGTATAATGAGCAAAAATATTTAATTGCATATTGTGTACGGTTTGAGAAGTAATCTCCTTTAGTGCTTGTTAAATAAAGATTGACGGCGCTTTGATGCTTTTATATATGTAGATTGTAGATACTATAGCGGATTCTCCCGGCTTCGCTTGTGTTGAGCTGAGATAAAATAAATACAGCCTATATGTTACTTCGTAAAAACGTAGCTTTCTCCTGGAAGAATAATTTTAAAATAGGTTGAGTAGTTTTGAGAATGAAGTGTTATTAACTAAATAGGTATCTATATTAATCAAGATAGAAGGTTTAGAAAATAACGTTCTAAAAATATATTTTTTATTACTGCCATTTATGTATCTACACTACGATAAATTTTTACATTGTAGCATAGTTTATAGAAAATTTTATTTGTATATTCGAGCATAATTGAAGTTTCTCGTAATGGATTGTATTCAAGAAGTAAAAAAAAAAGGCTTTAACATAATAATTTCTCAATAATAAAAAATAAGAAATAATAAACAGTATGAACATGGTATTTGTAATCATACTAAAGAAAACTATATTTTTTTCGTTGTACAATAATTTCAAAGAACTATCAGGATTTTAAAGAACAATAAAAGCATTGTTTGTTTTTAATTACTAAAGAAGTCATAAAAACTAAACGAATTCGCAAAATCAAGAGCCTTACGCAATAGGATCCGACTATAAACTGCGTATATTTCAACGGAATGAGGGCGTGAAAACGTTTAGGGAAATGGGGATGTATCTCGAGGGTTGTAAGGGTTGTTTTTGTGTACAGAATGTGTGTACAATGCTGTAGATGGACTAGGGTTGTATAAATTCAGAGGCACGTGCCGGCGCGTGGGAGCCAGCGGCGTAGCATTTCCCACGTCGAGATGCACTTGCGAAGGAAAATCGGTCAATATATTCGAATATTGTACATAACCGTATTACACATTGAGTTTCGATTTACGGTATGAATTATTTTTACCTAGGAGACTAGTGCTTCCTATATTCAATAAAGACTCTATGACTCTAGAAAGGGAAATACATAATATTAAGAAAAAGTACAGATTTTCGTAAATATATTATGATTAGATCATAATTAAATTGTGTATTACTGTATGCAGCATGATTATTTTTTTCACAATGTTCGAATAGATTTTGATAAAATTTAATAGTTTAGCTTTGGAGAAGAAATAAGGCTACCATTTATCGCAAAACGAGAGACAAGCGAAATCACATGCATGGCTAATTTAAGTTAATTAGTAGGTAATTATATTTGTAGAATTATATGGCTTTAGGTATTATTTGGTGTACGGTATCGTTTAGCAACAATGATCGATGACGTAGTATGGAAATACCAACCTTAGTCTCTTTCAAATTTGTACAGTAACGTATTTTCTCAACACATAGATAAGACATATGACGTAAACTCAAAACTATTTTAACCAATATAATTGGAATAAATAAGGTAATTTAACGAAAATACCCAAATACTCAGGCATTCAAGGAAATTGAAATGATCAAATAGCTAATTCGATAATGAACCTAAATTTACTGAACGTAATAATTTACTTGAGTCTATATTTATACATGCGATTTTTATTTTTGATTAAAAATAAAACAGCTAGTAAAATAATTTTTTAACTCTACATAAATGGCAAAAATGGGCCAACTTGTATATACTTGTGTGGGATACAAAAGAATAAAATATAAATCTGTCAATTTAATTATTACGTAAACAGATAGGTAACAATTATATCAATTGAAAAAACCATTTAATTAAATAGTTAAAGAATTCTGATGAGGTGCCCTTTTAAATTACTTATATCTAGACGATTCCTTTTTGACTTGTCCACAATAAGGCTTATCTTATGAACGTAAAATTGAGGGTGAGGTACACATAATATACTCTTGTGACAGATATATTGTACTATCGATTAATATGCGCTTCATAATACGGGCACGCCTGAGAAATTCAATCGCGTCATTCATTGCGTAGAGCACATAATAGAGCTTGTTTGATTACGCCTTAATTTTTTCATTATAATATCTTTTGAACTATATTTTGTCATAGAAAAAGAATAGTCTAATAAATAGCCCTTTTGTTTTTCACAGTTAGAAATATTTAAACGTGACACTATAATAAAACTCTTAACACAAAACAAAACACGTGATTTTTTACGGAAAAATTACAGAGCAGGGCAAAACGTGGGTTACTTTAGCGTGGAAAAATACACGTTTTCCGTGAAATCAATCTGGGGTATAAAATAATAATTGTTCAAATAAAATAAGAAAACAAATAAACGGGAATGAGTGGGTAGAAGGAAACAAGAGATTTTAATTAATGATTTATTAATATCAATTTTAATTTAATAACTTGTTTGTCACGGGAAATATGTATTTTGTTCAATATAAATCTTTTTTTATACCTATTCAAAAGTTTTCTTATAAATACGAAACTTAGTAAGTGTTTGTTATTCACTTTAATCCAATGGAGAAAATGAAAAAAATTTCCAATAAGGAATAAGGTCTAAATGTAATCCAAAGTAATATCACAGTATTACAATATAGGAAATATATTGTAACTAGCGACTCGCCCCGGCTTCGCACGGGTGCAATGCTGATACTAAATACACTACAGAAAAACTGTGAACGTTGTATATAAAAACATAGCGGCCCGCTCCGGCTTCGCACGGGTATAAAATATATAGCCGGGCGGCCGGCCGGCCGGTACTTACCGCCGCAAACGCTACGTCCCGCAATTTTTAGGGTTCCGTACCTCAAAAGGAAAAAACGGAACCCTTATAGGATCACTTTGTTGTCCGTCTGTCCGTCCGTCCGTCCGTCCGTCTGTCAAGACCCTTTTTCTCAGGAACGCGTGGAGGTATGAAGCTGAAATTTATATCAATTACTCAGGTCTACTGTCCCTTGAAGCTGTGAAAAAATCAAACTTCTAAGCCAACGCAATCAAAAGATACAGCCGTTTATGCTGCAAATTTTCGACACTTGCAAGGGAATCAAAACCTACAGGGTGCTTCCCGTGAACTCAGAATCTTGAAATTTGGTACGAAGCAACGTCTTATAGCATAAATAAAGGAAAAATTACGAAAACCATAAATTTTTAGTTACATCACATAATATATATTTTTTTAATAATTTTAAACTTACTACCCATTTTCTCATAAACGCGTTGAGGTATTAAATTGAAATTCATACCAAATACTCAGGTCTATAATACCTTTAAGCTGTAACAAAATCAAACTTCTATGTCCACGCAATCAAAAGAAACAGCAATTTAAGCTGCATATTTTGGGAATTTGCATTTTATAAGGGAATCAAAACCTAAAGGGTACTTCCAGTCGACCTAGAATCTTGAAATTTGGCATGAAGCAACGTTTTATAGCACACATAAAGGAAAAATTCCGAAAACCTTAAATTTTTAGTTACATTACAAAATATATATTTATTTTTTAAGAAATATAAACTTATTTATAAGAGCAGTGGTGGCTCAGCGGTGAGACCTCGGACTTCGAATCGATAAGTCCGGGGTTCGAGACCAGGCGAGCGCGCAGGAAATAAATTGATTTTTCAATTTATCTGCGCATGTTGTAACATCACCACTGCTCGAACGGTGAAGGAAAACATCGTGAGGAAACCGACATGTCGAATAATTAAAAAAGTTCGACGACATGTGACATCCGCCAACACGCACTTGGCCAGCGTGGTGGATTATGGCCTGTACCCTCATAGGAGGCCCGTGTCCCAGCAGTGGGAACGTTTATGGGCTGATGATGAAACTTATTACTTTTTTCCTCATGAACGCGTAGAGCTATCAAGTTGAAATTCATATCAAATAATTAGATCTAATTGTCTTTAACCCGTGAAAAAAAAAATTGCAGGTTTGTACGGAACCCTCGGTGCGCGAGTCCGACTCGCACTTGGCCGGTTTTTTTTTAAATCTGTAATATCTTCGAAAATATTTAAATCAAACGGTGTAAAGATCTGCCACTGCCACTGCCATATAGATCAAGAGCCCACTACGGCCAGACATTCCTTTCTTTAATAAAGTTGAAAGTTTCTCTGTATATGTCTCCAATACAGATAAGAACGACTAGCGATTATCAAGTCTGGGTGGTGGTTACTTTGGCAGGAAACAGGTAGTAAGGGTGTATAAAATTGTACCTAACTTTCATTATAGTTTAAAAGCTAAATTTTATATATGTTACTTGGGGACCTATAAAAAGATGTTACCTTAAGAGCCAGACAGTTTTCATGGTTCTTACATCTAGCCAGACACATTTAAAAAATAACTAACATATCATCAAATTCACATAACTACCTAAAAGCGTAACAAATATTAAATAACCCACTAAAAACATTAGTTAACTATAATTATTAAAAAAAATAAAAGTATAATATATAAGTAATAAAGTTATTACATATCTTTTACGAGGACTTATGATGATGGAATTTCACGTATCCCGATGACTTTTTTATTGTGTCAAGTAACATATATAAAATTTAGCTTTTAAACTATAATGAAAGTTAGGTACAATTTTATACACCCTTACTACCTGTTTCCTGCCAAAGTAACCACAACCCAGACTTGATAATCGCTAGTCGTTCTTATCTGTATTGGAGACATATACAGAGAAACTTTCAACTTTATTAAAGAAAGGAATGTCTGGCCGTCGTGGGCTCTTGTATTAATATAGATCTATATTAAATGAACAATGTATTCAAGGTTAAGGATTGGTTAAGGAATGCTGTATTGGTTAAAATCACTTCGAAAATTAGCCATTATTTGTCGTAAAAAGTAAATGACAGAAAAAAGTTATTGTGGGTTATCCATAAGAGATAGACATATACCATCACGGACTTTTCTGTAGACCTTTTCAATGTGTATAATACTTAGTACATTATTTTGATAAAACTCGTAGGGTTCAGCCTGCGTTTGCAATGTAAGCGGAAAAAATGTAATTTTTAACGACATCACATTAGAAACCTCAAAAATAACAGTACTTCTCCACTATTTAATGGATGTTATTATACATATAAACACACCTCTTGAATAACTCTATCTATTTAAAAAACCGCATCAAAATCCGTTGCGTAGTTTCAAAGATTTAAGCGTACAAAGGGACATAGGGACATAGGGACAGAGAAAGCGAGTTTTATATTATGTAGTGATGATACTGTGGTAATATTATGAATGCGAAAGTCTGTCCACCATGTTATTCTTTTACCACAAATGCACACCATCCAATTGAATAATATGTAATTCAGTATGATATGATTTGTTAGTTAGTTACCCAGCAGCTATAATGTATTAAAATTAGGGATGAAATTTTTGGCGCCACGTGGCAATGTTCTATAAATTATACTCGATTATAAATTAATCTTATTCTTTGACGAGGGATATAATGAAATACGATCACTTAATCATATTATGTAATAATACGGGCTTGTAAACAACATAGCTTATGGAAAAATATAATATGCTTCTTCATGACGTTATATTACAGCCCACACACTGTTTAGGTTTTAAATGAATTCCGATACAAGTTATGCTGCAGCTACGTCATGAATTTTCATATCGTGTATGGAAAATTGTTGCCCTATGTTCTGATGCAACGAAAGTGCAATTTACAGGCGGTGTAGGTATAAAAATGTTTATATTTTCTTGTTTATAAAAGAATTTTCAATATAATATATCTATATATCTAAAGTAAAAATTTGCGTGTTCTATAAATTTAATAATTTTTCATCAAAAGATCTTTTACCATTTATATGTTTGTCTTCCGTTTAGACAAAAATAAATGTAAACTACGATTATAAATTTTAGGGAACGACGAAGGTCAGAAAGCTCAACAGCAGTCAACTAATTAATGACAGTACATATTTCAAACATACAAGTTCGTGTTAAATAGATATTATTTAAAATAAGTAAAAACAGTTTCCTCGCGAGAGTTGACTGGGGAAAACCAGCTCATTTTCAATTCATGACCTTGTTCTGAGAAAAGTCAAGTTAGAAATCATTTTTGCAACTACATATTTCTAAGAAATTCACCTTACATTATCCAAATCGTGACACACAGAAATAGAGATTTAAATTATAAGAAACAAAGGTAATTAGTAATCTTTTTGACACAGAGTGAAAAAATCTGAGATTGTTCTTTACATCTGGATGTTTCAAAACATATATAAAATACAATAAGTTAAAAAAATCAATATAATAACGTACCTATTCTTTGATAAAAGCTCCAAATGTGCGGCAGGAAAAATCACCGGTTATGCTACGTCATAACTAACGAATAACAACACAATATAATATCCTTAACTATTGGCCAACGATAACTAGATACGTAGTTAACGTGCGAATTTGCAGATAATCAGGAAAACGTATGCAAATTATACACGTTTCACACCCACCTTGCTATTATGTAATGTCGGATGATATGACGAATTTTACCCCAGTTTTAACGTAACAATTGGTAGGTATGTATGTGATTTTCAGTCGCTATCTATACTATCAAGAGATAGCTTACAAAAAAAGTTTGTGAAGTAAATTAAGTATCTATCTTTCTGTGTTATATAACCCTATATCAATAAGTAATATCATGTGTGATTATAAATATCAGTTCGGCTATTTAGTTTTGCAGAAGTAGTGGATGTTATTAGAAAGACTACATTCAGATTCATATAAGCTCAAAGTTTGAAAGCTGTATTGTGGCTTAATTCAACTGAGATTCTTTCAGGACCATAAAAAAAGACGATAACATTTTCTCAAGTGCTAAAAAAATAATAATTCGGTTTGTATATTGCTGTTATAATATATTTTCTTGCATCTTAGCTGTTAAACTGCTAAATATTCGACATTCTCTTATCTGTTTATCTAAAATCCTCATGTTATTATTATTTACACTGATGTATATTTTTTTTCTATATCAATGGTCATTCAACTTTTCATATTATGACGATTACACGAAACTATTGCATTTCTGAATGTTATGCTTGAAGTTTTAAAAATCAGTGTGTTTTGAACATTGCATGTTGAATTGAAAGTACTGTTCATAGTACCTAAACAGTAAATTTACTTTTCTTTTGGAAAATGGTAAGCATGCATACTGTACGATTTCCTCAATGTTTTGTACATTCGATTGTTTTTACCTCTTGACCTATTACCGCTTAACGGTAACGTGACATAGCACATACTTTAGCTTAATAACTACGCGGAAGATGATAATTCAGTTTTAATGGCGTGTAGCTGGAAATTGGAACTTAATTTGTATATATGTGATGTAAATAAATAAATAAAAATAAATATATAAAATTTCATATGTAAAGTGGCACAATATACTGGGTGTCCCACCGTCGGTATACTAAGCTCAAAGGAGTTTATATGCTGAGTACGTATAAAATTCCAGACGCATTTTTTTTCAAATAGATGATTTCTTAAAACTTTATGTGTACACACCCCTAACAAGCAACCATTTTGCCCGCACGTGAGTTGTCGTTTAAGATTAAGTTTTCGTAGACAAAATACTCACATTAGCGAAGCCGATATGCCGGCTGCGCGAAGCTAGAAAAGAAAACATGGATTTGGAGAAAAAAAAATAGGAATTTTTTTTTTGGCTCAATTTTGTAATACATATAACAGTGTTACAATACCAATAGTGGGACACCCTGTATAGAAAAAGGAATACAGCTTGTCAAATAGAAGGTAGAAATTAATTGAATTTTCGCAACGAATTGCACGCACTCTTAAACTCTTCTTAAAAATCGGTTGCTTTTTGCCGCCGTCAATAAAAAAAACCACAACAACAAGTTGGAAGTGCTGAGAGATTTTCCTTTTAAAGTGGGTTACAGCTCGTAAAAATTATGTAAATACATATATTTGTGTACATTATACTTGGCACTTGGGTATAAATCAGTGCGCCTGCGTCACGTCTACGTATGCAAATGATATCGCAATTATCTCGATTGATAGTCGAGATTGTTTGATGAGCAAATGAGCGTCTAATTGTTTTGTAATGTTTACACTCTTTTTCTGTTTAAATTTTGTATTTGAATGATTTTTTAACACAAATATCGGCGATAATTTTTTTGATAAATAAATTTAATGTATTTAAGAATCATCATCCATTGAGATCATCAACATTTTGAAAAATCTGCTAAACTAAGTAACATACAGGTTTTAGGTGCGATTAACATAGGTATTTATAGCATGGCTTATTTTTAATAAAAAATATCATTTAAAAAAAGCTTTTTGTCCTTAAAAATTGCGTTTCATGGAAAGTCCCACCATTGAATAAAATGATGAAATTTTCTAACAAATGAGCTCCCACTTGACGTCACAGTCGCATGATTTTGTGATCATCATGAGGAAGCTGTTGGCATTAACATACGTGATCTACGAAGCATCCTCAAATAAGTCTATTCTATTATATTTCTATGAAGCACCGACTGCTTTAACTCTTAATTCAATAGTCCCCATGTTAGTATGTGCTTTAGAAAGCATAAAACATATCATTTAAGAAAAAAAGTTCAGAAAATAAGCAAGAAATATTGAATGAAAAGATATCTAGTGGTCTGAATACTTAATTCAAGTTTCAGTGCGTCTTTTAATGGTGCTGCTTTTAAAAAGTAATAAGTTAGCAATTATAACAGTAATTTTTTGGTCAATATATTGTGTATCTTGATTGTGTGACGTATGACATGTGCTGTAGTTCAGTCTGAACTGTATAACTACATAACTGGTATGTTTGTGGGCGGGGCATTGCATCAGTTACCATATTTCCATTTTCCTTCCCGTGTCGTCATAATATGTGAAAAATCTAGAAATTACTCTGTTTACCCAGTTAAACATTTGCGGATTTTCTAATTACATATTATATATAGGTAACTTAATTTATTATATTGTAAAAAAACATTTAAAACAGATCAAACTACAACAATGACTATCTTGGGCCTTGGCATCTATCACTCAATAATCTATTTAAATGCGAACACTAGTTCGTTGAATACTTATGCAGTTCTGTTTGTATGCACATCGTAGCGTGACCGGCGCCCTACAGCCGCACCGACACCTGCGCAGTCGCCGATATGACGTCGCCCTTTGCGAGACGAACAACAGAAGTGTTGTTATTTATTTATCCTGGGTTTCCGTATTTTGAGTGCGAATTAATTGTTTGCGGGTTACTCTTGATTTTGTAATAATGATTGATCAACACTTGTTCAAACCACGAGTCAAATGTTTATTCATTGTTCTTAGTTTATAAGATGTTTGGGTCGTATATTATAATGGGAACTTGGTTTGTTTATTCACTTTTCTAGTGTGAGTAGAGATTTTCTTGACAGTTTTCAATAGCCGAAAAAGTTTTTTGAAAAGAGTGAAATTATGAACAAGTAACTATAAAATGCTTATAATATTATGTTTACGATAGGTATATGTATATTAAGAGAATCGTAAAGAAATTCCGTTTATGAGATCATTGACAAGTATTCAATTAGTATCATAAAAATGCATTTGTTTGATGCTAAACCTAAAAACCATGCTTACTAACCTTGCTGTAGGTAGTGTCAATTTATAAATTATTTATAGAAATATCTATAAATCAGTTTTTCTTTTTTTAAGGGGCGATTTTTCAATCCTTGGTTAAAACTTAAACATCCAATAAAGATTTTCAGAGTATTATAAAAATGCCACCTGTAAAAGTTCAAAAGTCAGCCCTAACACAAACACCATTGTATACGCAATTTTACTAGGAGCACGCAAGCGAAGCCGTGTGATTCTCTAGTTAATATCAGTAAGTTAGCAATTGGTGCTACAGATAATGGGCTAAGAGTGAAACGTCACAGACTCGGAATCTAGAGTCGAGATTTTTATCTCAAGGGTCAGGGCTGCGCCTTGTACATTATATTGTACTTGTGATGATAAAAATATTTCAATGATGTAGGTAGTTATTGATGTCAGTTTTCACCGTTGCTATAAACATAAATGACACTTCATAAATAACTGCAATGATGACTTATTGAAAACAATCGCAAAGATCCTAAAATGTTTAAAGTATAAAGTAGTAAATACCTATGTGAGTTTTAGATATTTTTGATATACGTTAATGTCAAAAACTTAAAAAGTTCGCAATCGTATGATGAAGTATCTACCAATAAAGTTTCGTATATTATTTCCTTCCTACGTCATGCTATTTAACTAATATAAATAGCAAGCAATGGGGTTATAGGCCACACATTTACCTCGTTTTCCCACGCGACGCATCCACGCTAAAAGCTCCCTGCACCCTTGTGTGACATCGGCGATCGAGTCGAGTGAATATTGCAGTGCGGCCGCCAGACGCGGGGGCGCGCACTCCCTCGCCGACCGCGACAGTGAACGCACGTTATTGTAAATTATTGTGACACGAATATTAGTGATGGTGCTCGCCGACTTTTTGACAGAGACCAGGCGGAAATGGCTGCAGGTGTGTAGCTTTTTTTATTAAACTCCTATGGGAATCTTGTGTGATTCATGTTGGATTGTTAGCGGTGTCACGTTTTCAAATGGTATTTTGAAGTTTCAACCGGTTTGCTCTTTTAATATGTATTTATTTTATTTTCAGTTCATGAAAAAAATCCTTTATTTTGATTCAATTAACGCGCTAAATATTCAACCACATTAATTTAACTTATAATAATTAATATTCATAATATAAAATATTTTTTGACATAACTTCCGAACTCTATATTATTTTATATTTATTTAAATTAAATACATTGAAGTGCATTGAAGTGACAATACTCATAGAAGTGTTTTCTAAATTTGTGTACATTATTTTAAATGAGTAAATTTTGTTTATACATAGATAAACTTTAGACTATTTGTAGCAATAAGGACATTTTATCTTAAACAAATACTCTTAATTGTGATTGCATATTATGCATTCTCTAAATGAAGGCTTTTCAAGATAATGGATATGTTTAACTTATAATTCACATTACTATAGTAAGTCTTTACCTTCACGTGTTTTGCTTTGTAAGAAATGTTTACAACCGAACAAAATCGTAAGAGCATTGGGTTTGCCTGGCTTGTTTTCTTTAGATTGTTTATACAACAAAAATTATGTTGGCCTTAACGTACTTGCGTACGTAAAATTTAGGTACATTTTAAAATAGACACGTAAGTAATTATGAATGTTAAAATAGAAAAACATTTTTTTATATTTCTACTAGAATACCTAAAAGGCCTCTATCACTCACAAAAGATTTAAAGATTCAAAAATATAACGATTTCGTTAGCTAATTAGCTTTGATTCGAATTGTAATCGGCTATGTTTGAATCGAAAATGAATAAAATAAGATTTCAGAATTCGGCTCTTATATTTTGTACCAATCATGATTGTAGAGTCATGCTTTATTGTTTGAAAAATGGCGGCTTGTACTACCTACCATCATATTATTTGTACCACTTGGGATTCAATATCAAATAATGTAGCGTACAAACATTTAATTAATGATAAGCTTGTAGATTTGAGACGTAGTCAACAAATCAGTACATAGTTTCTTTTTTAATTTTTATATGAAATCTAATAATTTGAAACAGGCTTGTAACATTTTTGAAGGGATTTGATTTATCATTATTCAGTTTTTATAAGAATTTTCCTGACCTACACACAATTTGCAGATAAATGCCTATAGTTTTGGTGAAAACTATAGTCACATGTTTCAAAATGCATCACCATATGAGAGCTTTTTTTCTATTTCATCTTTAATTTAATTTTCTCGTAGTCTCAAAAAAAAATCTTAATTGTTTTTTACTAAGTAATAAATGTTGGCTTCTCGAGTGATTTGAGAAGATTAGAATTTAAAATGCCTTTATGTACATTTTAGATATGAAAGTTTGAACATAGATTTGTCAAGATAGTGAAACAGACGGGTTTGTGATAAAGCCAATTCGTATAACGATTTATAACTTTTAAAACATTTTTTATATTTTCTATAAGTACCTACTGTTTAAAACGACACTGATTAAATACATAAAGCTTTGCTTACTTTAAAATAATGCGAGCATTAATCATCATGTTTAAGATTATAATTATGGAGTCAAAAGTTTATTTAAATTAACATAATCTCATTTCATACGTAAAAGCTTAAAGCTTATGTTAATTAAGACTTAGAAAAATAAACCATAAAATATAAATACATAAAATTATAAACATTTAGAAGCACAAGGTCACAGGTCACGTTTGGCTGTACCTGATTTCTCTCCGCTGTCAAATTAACCGTCCCATCGGACGAAGATCGAATAGTCCATGCGGAGAGCACTTGTGAGTCCACGTGCCTGTTGAAATTGGTCACAGATAATATAATATACTAGGATAGGTTGACAGTGCGTACCTGTGGTGCGTACCGGTCACGAGTATAAGCTTAAGCAGGCAATAAGTAAAAGGTGTAGATAGTTTAGCAACACAACTTTCGATCTTCAAAAACGGCACTTTACCGCACCCACGATTAGAATATAAGATGGCATGATTCAATTATTGTGATCGAAAAAGAGACAACCAATTAAATTCTGGTAAATTAGCCACATTTCAAAGTGCCGCTCTCGGAGCGCTTTTATAGAAAACAGGGATGAAATTTCGAATCTTATATTAGAGATTTAAATTTTAGTCATAAAATTAAAAGAATTAACCTCCATTTAACCTCATAAATTAATCGCTTATTTATTTATCTGTATGTTTACATTACATAATTGTGTGTGCAACTTATGAATATTTTACGAAAGAAAGTTATAAACGGACCCGTGAAAGTGGTTTGGTAAGCTCCGTGTCTCGTTTGTGAGATATTATTTGTTTGATTTGCCTCCATTTATCTGTAAAGTTTTGCGGTTTGCATATCGTGAACGTGGGATCCAGTGGGATTAAAAAAGTTTCAAGGATATATAGAAAACGTCGATGTTTTTAATGAATAAATGAATATTAAACCGATTCATGACGAAGTTCTTAGGTTTCTATATTAATTACTGGCTATTCCAGTAAATGATAAATAATTTCAATATCTATATTAATTTATTGGTAATTTCTTACTCTATCAATCAATGATATTGAAGGCTTCAACATGGAAGCCTTTTACTTTATATTATTAAACTTTTAATATCATCAAATTATTCGAAGAAGACGTATTCATCAATATTGAGATATTGGCGAAATTGGGAATGAAAATTTTTGCGAATATTTTATTTTCCCTCCTGTAATTTCATTGCCCTTGTAAAAAAATAATTTAATATTTTACTTACATACATAAAGAAGTGGCTGCTTATAATTATTTCAAAATATAACTTTTATTAAAAAGCTTTAGTTGTTTATTATTTTATTATAGTACCTACCTACGCAAATTTTTCATATGTCTGTCTATCTGTTTAGTCGCACGCATTAGGTAGTATATAGTAAAATGAATCACGGAATCGGTGTGATGGTATTCATTAGATATCACTGCTCATTGACGTCAGCAAAAATATATACAACACTCACCAAATGTTTAACAAGCGGAAATTTGCTATTTCCTATTTGACTTTTGATTTATCATACTGATCTTTCCTTTAATTTGTTTTATTGTAAGAAGAATTCGTCCCTGGCGCCTTACAAACAACAAGTGTTGATATTAAAGTTATATAATTGATAGATATATAATAATTATATAATATGACACAAAAAATTTCTCGGTCTCTCGAGTGATTCTTTACCTAAGTAGTAATAATTTTTCATATGTCTGTCTATTACATACAAGTTCCAAATGAAATTTGTATGTAATTTTAAAATTATATTAGGTATGCATATTACACATCAAACTGATAAATTAAAAAATCCCGGTGATTCTTAAATAATTGCATCACATCCACATAAAGGAAGCGCCAATATTAACCTTCGATTAAAACAATTTATTTAAAAAAGAGAGCTCCATTGTTACCGGTACCCTCCTTGAATTATCTTTTCAATAGGGACAAAGAACGTTGCAGCAAGTTATCTGTTTAAATCACCTATATTAAACTATTAAATAAAACATTTTTAAGACAAAAAAGTTTGCTTATTTAGCTTATTTGTTGATTAAATTTTTAAGTAATATCGAGCACCATAGGCCGTTATTTTATTCCGAGACAAGCGGCGGCTAGTTTTATTACGTTGTTATCGATATCCAGATATTATCTGTTAAAACCGCATCTATTTCCATTTAATTGGATCAGCTAAATATACAGCGACCTGGTTTTCACAATTGTTTTAAAAACTGTTTTGGCTCGGCCCACTCCCGACCACCATGGCTCACCTTGCACACGTTTGTGCTGATTTATTATTCGACTGTATGGAACTGTGATTAGATCAGTTTTATAATTAAAAGCTTCACAAAGTCCATAATGTTTATTATAGTATTTAACATTTTAATAGCCCTGGTATTCATTTGTTTATTCTATAAATATAGCTTAGATAGATAAAATTTTACGTTCAAATCCAGACTATAATAATCTATGTCTGTGCGAAAATTCATCCGAAAGAGGCATTATTTGCGTAGAGACTAGAGTAACAAACATCTAACCATTAGTTTTGATATCAGTAGTAAGACCTCGAATTCGTATAACCCTTTTTGTCGGTTAAAATCAAATACAATTTCTCAGAACATTATATTGTGTATTTAATATATATTATAATTATTATATGTTTCGCCGCCACTATGACTAACTGAGAAGCGTAAATCACACTAGAATAGGCACAACACCGTTATCAATGACATTCTGTTTGTTTGATAAACGCAATTTACTAACGTTTAGCGAAATATTTGCATAGTAACATGTGTGTAATATAAATTTTGTAGTGATAGAATAATCTTTCTTTCTGCCTTTGATAAGGCAAGTCGCTTAGTGATGTTGAAATTTGGTTTGATATCATAAGTCTGTAGTAAACAATCCACGTGCTGAAATAGGTGTAAGTTAATGCGAATTATTATTTTTATACTTATAGAAAGAACTTTGTAAGCAAAATGTATGCACTCGGCAAGTTACGACGGTAGAGTTGTCAAACAGGAGAGTTAAATTTACCCCCTTGATTTTATTTATTTATTTATTTATTACACTTTATTGTAATACAATCAATAAACAATAAGAAACAATAAAAAATATATATATATGGTTCTAGAAAGATGTAGTACAATTGGCGGCCTTATCACTAAGCAGTGATCTCTGCCAGGCAACCAAGCGGTAAAAAAGCGAAATATTTAGTAAATAATATTTTTTGGAAGTAGAATTAGAATTTAAATAACATGAAAATAAAAAAAGTATGATACACAAAAAGTACATTATATGCACATAAATAACTATACATACATGTATAATAACTATATTATAAATAACCCTACATAATATATACAATAATATATTATAATAGAAAAATAAATAAATAATTAATGATAATACATACATAAAGCTACATAAAGTATATAAAATATATTCTATACTAATAAATGTAAATGCATATATAATAAATATACTATTCCGAATTAAAGGCTGATAAGAAGAAATGTTTCCGAACAAGGTTTTTAAATGAGGATAAAGAGGGAGCAAGTCTAATCTTTAGTGGTAGGGAGTTCCATAGACTAACAGCAGAGGCAGTAAAAGAATCAGCATAGAAGTTTGTGTGTCGAGATGGAGTACTCAAAATAAGTCTGTCAACGGATTGATTTGCTCGAGGGTTAAATAAAAAGAAGATTTCAGTGCTATTTGCTTTTGGCATCATTTTATCTTGAACATGATTTGGGGACCAATTCTTGAGTTTCTTAAATAGCATGCATTTCGGGTAGATAATAATATATACAAATGTATGAAGTATTTGCCCTAACAAGTTTTAGTACGTTTTTACTTTTTACATTTTAAAATGACAAATAGGCACATTACGGATTCTGAATTTGGTCTGTCAGGTATTATTTGGTTGAATATTATTAGATTATCTCATCGGGTTGTATTGTGATGGTAATTTGGCGGGAAGGAGACCAGATTTGTTCATACAAAGCGGGGCCCGACAGGGGCACTGTGTAGGCTGAATAGATGGTTATATGATATTGACTGATGATTATGATATTATGTACCTATATAATGTATATTATGGTATAGTAAAACTTATTTCAATATAACAAAATTTTTATCCACAATTCTATTCATTGAAGGTTTTGCACAAATTTGGATGAAGTTTGGTAAGAGTGCAAATAAAAGCCTGTTTTTATTGTAAGCCCTATAATTCTTAATTACAGGGTCGGCCAATACCTACGCTTTCTATATTTTGCTTTTTATATTCCGCAATAACCATTAATAGATCTAACATTATTATATGAAATAAGTTTAATTGTAGCAATAAAATGGTTTAAGATATAATGAATGCCGTTTGAACTTTGACTTTGTACGGAATAGCGAGACTAAGGTCAAGGGTTACAGAATAAAATATTTTCACATAGGTAAAATACGTTTTGACGGCTTCGTAAGGGTTTCTATACACGAGCGGTGACTCGCTACTAAATTCTGTATCGACTTAAGCCTAATTCAAAATTTAAAAGGCAAAAAGTATGTTGAGGAGTTGAACAAACTTTGATAAGATAAAATTACATTTTTGTAGTGGTATCTTTAATCTAGGACCAAATAATCCTTTTATATTTAAATATTTGAACTCTAGGCATACAATAAAATACCATAATCATTTCAGTGAATTTACATCAAATGTTTAGTTTGTTACATTTTGGCGGGAAAATCGATCGCGAATCCGAACGAACTCGAGGCCGGCGAACTTTAGGTCTATATGATATCAGCTCTAGCGAGAACTAAATATATTTTACCATGGACAGTAAATCTTAAATGGGAATATAAAAGCGAATATCTGTATTATCAAATTAATCGATTCATAAAAAAGAAATCAATTGGCAAAAATCATAATATTATTATACAGTACCATCGCATAAAAATCAGGTAGGTACCCCTTAATATTTTCCCTTTAATATTTTTTTTTTCTTCAAAGGTATTTAATAAGTCTAGAATAGAATTTAATGTCTGGAACTAGGTATTTCGTAAGTTGTTGTTGTTACCAAATAACTATTCAATCGTAAATATATTATGAACGCGCCTAAGGTAACCTAAAAATACAATTCATTGTAATAAAGACAAAGAATATTAACTGTTCTCATTCACTGCTGAATAAATTCTTTAAATAAAGACATACAAATCATCCAATTGTTACGATTTTATTTTTATAGCCTTTTTATTTCCTGGAATACACTTCGAGGACGACGGCATTCATCTTTTCATTTAATTTCGTCTGTCATATCAATCGTAATCTAATTTGTCTGTACTGTAGAGAATCGTCGAGAAATATATTGATGGATTTTACTTATTATTGCGTATTCTTCGTCTTATATAATAATTATTCTGTCGCAATGGATTTCGACGATTGAAAAGTTCGAAGGATGAAAACGACAAACGAGATTGCGAGAATGTTTAATTTACTTATTAAATAATCTGTTATAATTGCCTCTCGCCCTGTTTCTTTAACTATTTTCAACATTTTATTCAAATACATTTGTTTGTTATGTAGATGAACAACTAAATGTGTAAACTATCCAATAATCAAACTATACACTCAACGTCCTATTCAGAAAAGAAAACCGTTTACGCAAGAGTAATTTCGCATTTTTATTTAATAATATCGTTCTGTTACGCCTTATGATATACATGTGGGGCAGTTAAATTCAACTTCTGTTTTACATCGATCCTACTTCTTTTAGACAATTTCTTTGTTCTTCACTAGAGATTTAAACTCGCTTCTAACATATCTATTCCTCCTAAGACCTTGGATAGAAACTAAAGTTCTCAATTGAATTTAATACAATAATATTTGTGTAAAGGTGTTTGAACTCTTTGACTGTGGTCAGTTAGTCCATAAATTATATAATGGCTGACCTCAAGAGTCGGGTCGGCTTCGATTGCATAGTGACCGACTTAGAACTAGGTGCGAAGCGGTTAATATGTAGTATAATCACCTTAAACATTTTTCCATTTTAAGTTTACAAAATAACTCAAAATTAAGTGGTCATAATACCCACAAAATAGGTCTACATTATTGCATATAGAAGTATGTCAATAGATCATTTTTTTTGTTTTTTAACTGTCACTATTTACTTTAGGAAAACAATTCCAATTACGCCCAAATCATGACCATTTATAGCGAACAAAACCGCAGGCGCACGCTAGTTCTACAACAAAAACATTACAATCTTTAATCTTTGATCAGCGACGCGTTGTAATTGATGTATTTGTTTATGTTCACGACAATTATTGTCTTATAATTAGCTTTGTGCGATCATAATATTGTCAGAATATAGTTTTAATGACGTCGTAGCCATGAAGATCTGTTATGATGTGTAGTTAATACATATATAAGACCTAGTATATTTTTTAGACCTTGGCCGTGTTGTCCCCTTAATAATATAATAGAGTTTATTGTGAAGATGTTTGTTGCTCTTACAATAATATTAGTGAAATTACAATAATATTACCAGATATAGAGCGAACAAATTTGGTTGAAGCTCTACGTTATACAGATAGATTGATAAAAATGTAGGATTTAAAAAACTTACATAAATGAATTAATTTTTTGTTCGATATTGAATCGCAAAAAAGAAGATGTGAAGAGCGGGTCCTTAAATATAATTTTGGCAGTTCAGAGAATCGTTTAGATATGCGATACATTACACTTTTTGACTAAAATAGAAAATATTACATTAAAGTATGTACTATACAGATTTTGTTACATGTTTTTATAACAGAAGCTTTTGACATGCAAGCTTCTCGCTGCTGCAAGGGTCATCTTCAACGCTATAACCTCGCGTCAATTACTTCATTAATTAATTGCGAACAATACATTATTAATTTAATGTTTTACAGCTGGCGATAAAATCGATATTAAATCAGAGGAAATGGAATCGGGTTGTGCATTCAACCGCAGTTCAATTATCTCTGCTAGTGTCACATTCAAACATTTGTTCATTGAAGTTAACTCGATTTAACGGCTTTTGACAATAAACCACATCATGTTTAGATGGGAATTATAATTTTTCCCAATATTTCAACCCTTTAGGTGCTGATTAAAAAAAGAAGCCTGAATCTGATCTGGTTCTTTAATTTTTTAAATATAATCAAGATAGGTACGCAAAATACGTCGTATTTAAGTTATTAAATAATCCAGTTATTTGTCAAATCAGTTTTTCTACGTGTTAAAAAGCAGTTTTAAAATATAACAATGAAATTAAAATTCATTTGTATATTTTGCTAATCAATAATAACATATTATTGGGAAAGTCCAACATATAAATAATAAATTTTATATGTAAGATGGCGATCTGCATATCATTTTGACATGTTTCCTCGTAAATTCCTACTTTATGGTCTGATCATGGCGCGCTACAAAAAATAACGGTAAATATCTACCTACGTCACAACTACGTCACGAGTGTATCTCTTAAACACGTAAAATATTCGCGAATTATGTTACCATAGAAATCTAAATAACAAGACACTAGAAGTCGTAAGCGTGCGTGACCTTGTCGCCACTCAGGTGATTTGCACATCACCAGTGCATTCGTCACTGTTCAGTTGCTCTGGAGACGTATGAGTGTATACATGGTGTGTTTCAGCAATTCCCATTGCGGAAATTCTTCCACAAGTTGTAATTATACTTATAAAGGAATAATATTTCATCGGAAAATATTTTTTTTAGAAATAATGCCGTTTTTCCTTAAAATTATAGAATATTTACAAGTATTACGAGTGTCACCATAGTAATCGAAATAACAATGAATGACACAGTCGACCATTCTTATTATCACGTTTGTTCGTATTGGAGCAAAAAGTCTCATATACTTAGGGATGTTATTCTAAAATAAACCGTAAATTCGTGCGTTAGGATACATATTCAAAAGCTTAATTTAATAGATAAGTTAGTTTTCACTAAAATCAAGCTGTCCAATAAAAGGCATAGTTTACTTGTGTGTACTGTTTAGCTTTCGGCACAGAATACATAATAGTAGCTAAACGCTACAGAACGGACACTCTCCGCCTCCCGCCAAAATTAAACTTACCTCACCCCCGCGCGATCAGACATAAAATGGGCCATATTTTTCTGCAAGGACGATACGCAACGAAGTTTGACAACATTAATCAAATTGACTCAAAGTAATTTTATTATTTTGGATTTGTGATTATCGTTTTTCGTAGAAAATGGTTAGATATTGTGCTGTTTACGGATGTATTTCATCAGAAAAACGCGAATTTTTTTTTACGGTAGTCACAAATGTGTCAACCATAAAGCGTTAACACACACATTTGCAGTCTCTACAGTGTGACTGTCAAAACGATCATTTTGTATGGAGTGTCCGGGGTGTGCTTTCGGTTTGAATGTGTTGATTTTGGCGACAGCGGTTTTCATACGAATTATGACATTATAGCACTTCTATATGTGTCTTGTTATTTAGATTTCTATGTATGTTACATAATTATAATGACATTTGAAATATGATTGTAATATATTGCAAAAAAGCTATACAACAACACTTGTTTTATAACGCATTCATTTTGTTTTTGTTGTTCATGGTATCAATTTTCATCTGGTTACGACAAAACTTTGACGTCACACTGTGTTAACTTCTCTTAGATTTACAGAAACTTGCGGAACAAAGTTATCTATATGGAACAATCATTTAAACTAAGGCTTGCTTGCTAGGTATATAAAAATATAATAAAAAAAAGACGGGTTGCACTCCGGGAGTGCCGGCAGAAGTGAAAACTTGATTATTAACGTTGAGCATGTTTGATATTTTGGAATGGTATCCGTCTTACGCTTTTTCGATCAGGTCACGTGTCCTGACGCGAGTTTAAGATTTTATACCCATTACAGAAAAAGTGCTCAACGCCGCTAAAGAAGTTTTCACTTCAATAATTTAAACCTATTTTTATGATATGAAGGAAAAAGTAACAAAGCTGTGATCAATTAAAACACTAATTACAATGTTAACTATCTTATGCAGGATTAATATTAAAAAGATCAAGATTTCTGTTTTTAAAAAATTGTAATTACTTTCTACTAACTCGAAAGTAGAATCTATCCATCACAACCAGGGAACCTTATTAGGTCGAATGCTAACTAGGCATTTACGTCTTAAAGTGCCTCTGTGATTATATAATCTCGTTTCCTTTGCAGTACAGTAATAATAATCATTATTCATTAACAGTCTATTTATATCCTTATTTGGTAAGATCTACATTTAACTGATTCAATTTGTTTGATTACGTTCAGTTTACATAAACTAGTAATATTTGAAGAAAATATTGTAAAGTTGTTTTTTTTTGACTGATCAGATTAGGGATTCGATTTCTTTGTTGTTTATAAAATTACTTTTCATGGCAGGCTAACAGTTTATTTTATTGTGTGCAAATCCGTGGTCGTCCGACATATTCCATCGATAATGCCCCTCCCTTGAAGGGGTTTTCCATTGAATAAGTGACCTGGGCCTTGTCTCGAAGGTCTTCTATCTCTATGCTAAAATTCTACTAATAAAATTAATCTAACTGAACTTGTTTCATTCCTTTTCCATGAATAATTTTAAACGAAATAGAAAGAGCGACACAGATATTAAATAATAATGGTTTATTTTCCACGGATAAAAAGAAAAATCGTTAGGCGGGATTCAAACTCGTATCTCTGTGTTTACTAATATTAGGTCACACATTTAGGTCAGTCTCTATAATGGACTTCAGAGGGATTTAATGTTAGCTTACAGACACACATTATGTCATTATTACAAGCGAATGATATATCGCCCGGATGAGTTTTATCAACACTCGATTATATACTATATTGTGTTTACTATGTATCGAATTACATATCATTTTACATAATATGCGCAGTACTAACAGCGTGAAGGTTATAAATTTTAAATAATATTTTTATAACGCTTATGAGTGATATTCATGTATCATAATTTTGCGCTGCAATTGTCCTTGACATTACTGTTTTGCTAGCGGTTGGTTTCAATACAATTTTGCAATAATAATACTTAATTAAGCGTGTATATTTACTCAAATAATTTTATTCTAACAATATTTTTTTAATTTTGGAATATGTATAAGTATTTTTTATCTGAAAATCATTGGTTTTGTTTGTTCCCGTAACGACATCTATCGTAACAAACTAAAAAAACTATAATTTTTCTTTTCAATTAGAGAAATTTCTATGTTTTATTAAGGGTTTTTATTTTAAAGTTCACTGTATTTTAAAGCCTCTAGTATCTAGTTAAATAGTAAGTACCTACTAGAAACAATTAATTCAATCACTCCAGATAGCCTCAATAACTGTTTACAAACTTATTGCTTCTATATTCTATACGGTATTTTAATCACTCTTATCAATATTTATTAGCTTTGATATTTGTGAATGATTTTATATTTATAGAAATCTCTTAATTAATTTATAACACGTATTATTTAAACGAGTTATTTAGATGCTATTTTAACACATAAACAAAAATTTTCTCAACTTTTAAGTATTTTATTAAAATGGTGTAATTACGAATTAGTTTTTATCACTAGGAGGTTATTTCTCAAAATGTCGCTCATGTTTATAACGTTTTAATAATAAATATCATGAACAAATATAATTGCGGTTACATGAATAATATATATTTTGCATTATTTCAAGTCATGCATATTAATAATGTAGATATTTAAGTCCCTTGTGAATTGTTAACGTGTACTTTTACACGCGAGCTTTTACGCTATCTGCGTTACTTTGATTCACAATTCGTCTATGAAGGTTTTAATTAAATTTTATTAAAGTATATTTTCCTTTGTTCCAGGCCTTCAAGCTTTTCAAAAGCAAGAACAAGAAGGCGCGTAACCGCGTGTCCCCCGACTCGACCGCTTCGCAGTCTTGCAACGGCACCGTGGACGGGCGCGCCGACATCGACGTGAACTTCTGCTACCGCACCTCCCTCCCCCCCGCCTCCCTCGCCGCCGACGACAACCGCTCCTTCCACAGCGGCTACAACAGCTACAGCAGCCACCAGGAGAGCCTCCGCAGCTACGGCAGGTCCGTCTCCACGCATTCCGACTCCGCGTACGACTCGATACAAAACAGTCCCGTCCAAACCAGGCCGGTAATGTACACCACACCCACCTATCTGAACGTCAACGATTCGGAGGACAGCTCTAGCATACACACGGAGTACACGCTGCTAGATTATGACCTAGATAGCGAGGACGAGAGTACGCAAAACATGATCAACGAAAGCATCGAACTAGTTACCACCTTATGAATCTCTAAGAGGAATACCAGTTAGAATTACCTATACGCAATTGATAATGCGTTCAAAATAATCACGTACCGCCGAGGACGAGGTTATTTCCCAATTAAGTATACCCGATGATATCCTCACTGGAATTCAGTTACGTAACTCCCGGCATTGCTTACGCTAATTAATAAATTGTTACAGGAAATATTCTTATTTTAGCTAAATTAATGTTGCGGTTTTGAATGGAATGTGAGAGATCACGTTCCCGTTACTGTATCTGTGTTTAAGTGGGTTTAGGAAGGCGTTAATGTAATAAACAATATGTTTTAATTATAAACATATATATATACATATAATTTAATTATATTTAATAAACAAAAGACATAACCGCGTCTATTTCCAAAGGAGAAGACCGTGGGTCTTCATTAATTTATATCACTCATAATTATTTAAAGGTGGCTTTTATATGGAAATGAGAACTCATATAATTTAAATACGAGTACAAAGGGTATTAATTTCATTGGCATTTCACTAATTTTATACAACATCGACAAAAATTTTACCCCAAAATTATAGACGATGCCAATAATATGGAAAAATATTTGTAACCGAGTCAAATTTAATCCGGAGTTAAATTATCAATTTATTTGATTCAATGATCATTCACGAATGAGGAAGAAATACGGAATAATAAATAAATGATCACAGCCGAAACTTGATAACAAAATTATTTAATATTGATAACATTGTAAATATATGTTATAAGCTATAATGTTTATTAAAACACATTAAATTTTATGTTATAATCATATGTATGACATCACAAGAAATACATCAATATTTTTATGTCCAAAGGTACTTTGAATTAATAAATGATAAAAGTAATAAAAACTACAATAACTCAAATAATAACCAACATAATAAATCGTTATTATATTACAATACTTTATATAATATATTACATTATCTGTGGGCGTTAGATTCCTGTAAATTACAAATTGGACGCTAGGTTAGGTACTAATAGTGAATACCAATTTGTGAAATTATATTACCATAAATATTCGTGAACGAATTCTTGTTCTAATTATAGATCAGACATTTTGATTGATAATTATTAGAAAATAATGAATAAAATTTATCATAGGTAACTTATTGTAGTTTGTTTTTTATGAGGAACGTGTATAATTTTTGTATATGTATTGAAAATAAACTGGAATAACACAAAATATTTTATATGTACCAAAGTTATTGTGATACTATTTCTAAATTATAAGGAATATCATCACAATGAATGTACTTTATGTGCAATGATCTCAAATTTAGATTTAACTTACTTTTAATTCATTGTAAATAAACATATTTATATGGATTCTGTCTTTTTTCTTACTCTGCTTCATTAAAATAATTAAAAAATAATACGCAGTATTCGAAAACTGTTAGTCCCATTGTTCGTAAAAATAATTGGTATTTTAATATTTCAAAAGATTGCCTTCCCTACGCAATTTCCTCATTTTCCTTCACGACAACAGAGAGGAAAAACATCGATATTTTATAATGATGTGTTGCTATCATAATTGGCTCGAGGCAGTATAAAATGATTATGTAGGTAAATATTCTTTAAAAAAATTGATATTTGTTTGTTATACTTAATGTTATGATGAACTCAAAAAACTACTCAACGATTTTAACTCTTATCAATTAAAAGAAAATAAATAAAGCTTTATTCTTTTTATACCGGGTAAGCCTGGGTGCAGCTAAATGTATTTGAATTAACTATACATAGTCAATATTTAAAACAAATTATTGAATAAGAGTACTTTTCGCTGCACTTTTCCAAAAAATAGAAGTAAAAATTATTTGTGTAAAAATGTGACACTATTATGAGTTTCAAGATAATCTCAAAAAGCTGATTATTATCTATAAACAAGTTTATAACCGGTATAAGCTCTAAGTATGTACCAACAATTATCTCTGTTCAAATTTACAAAACACCACAGATTTTGGCGGGAACAATATTGGCAACAGGTTTCTTTTGTTACTAAAAACCTGTATGAGTATTACTGCAGCAATACGTTATTGAAAATGTACTGAGTAATTGCACAGTTAGTACAAAGAACGCTTCTTTTCGTATTATAGTGAAAACTGGTTTCCATTTTTTCAACTACATACGAAAATACCTTGTACATGAATGGACAAATAAAAATACATTACAGATATGGAGAAAAATACACAGAGAAAGTTATAAATGGTGATGTAGTGTACTGAACGACCTTTTCGTGTTGCAGCTATCTATTCCAGGCAACCTCAGATGTAGGAGTGAGTGCTTATATGGCAATGTTATCTAGAAAAATTAAAAGATCATCTCTTGAGAGGGTAACATTAAACCAAAGAAGTAAGTAATAAGTGAAAGAAAAACCTAACGCAAAAATGGTAACTGATGTATTTTCAATGTTTTAATTTATATCTACTTTCTTAATAAAGTTATACCTAGGTATAACCCGGTTATAAGTTCGAAAAGTTCCCTTTTCGATTCCAAAATAGACGTCATTGAAAATGGCACACTCAATAAAAAATGAAAAAAAAAGACGTGTGGAACTCGAGGACTGCCGCGGCAAAGCTATTGCATAGCATGCCTGCAAGCGACACCTCCGTGCCCGTCGGAGTGGGGAGCGTGAGGTTTTTTCGTTACGGAATTTCTCGATTCGCGGGATTCCCCGCGCTTAAGGCCCGCGATATAAGCTATGCAATAGCTTAAAAAAAATCAATCACTGAAAAAACTCTGAGCATATCGAAAGGTACATATTAACATTCTATATAATACCTACGAACAGTTTGTAAAAGATACGGATTAGATGTACTTACTACAATTTAATTAGAATCCTATTTGAGTCCAACTGAAATAATGAGAAATTCTAATTTAGAACTTATAGCCTTGTTCTTATCTTCTGGTTGACAATCTTTTCATATCATTTAAAGTAAATAATCACAAAAATCTTGTCAACGTTTTCCGGGGTGATGAGATTAACTATATACCTGTTAATAACTCAAATTCTTATAGATTGTAAATGGAGAAGTATGCAATAAACTTCAAAGTTTTCCGTACTCAATACGATTATTTTTGCACGCCTCATAAGCGAAGCGTTGAGGTGGGTACTACTGTCACTTCGCGCAAAACATCTGATTTTTCAAACTTAAAATGTCTTTATGTATCATACATTGCACTTGTAAGATAATACATACACACACATATTAAGAAAAAACACTATTTTTAACGTTCATCATATTTTTGATGTCATTTTTATATAATACGGAAGATAAATTATTTTGGACAGTTGAAATTTTTCTGTCTTGAAATCATACCTACCAATAATTTAGTTCTAATGAAATATACTTCAAAAATACGCCCTATATGGATAGAAACTATTTTTAATACAAAGTTTTCCACACTGATTTACTGATAGTAGCAGTTAGCACTTCACCCCAGTGAAACTTAACAAGGCGATGACGTCACACACCCCTTGCCGCTTGCGTGTAAAAATGTGGAGTCATCACCAATCCGTATAATGGGCTAATTTGCAAATCTTTATTTCGCTATTTACGGTATCAGAGGTCAACGGACTAAATACAAATTCGAAAAAAATAATATTAATTATGTTTATGACGTAGTTCAAACAAGTTAAATAGGAAAAATAATATTTAAATTAATACTGTATCAATTGATTGAGGATAAATATAATAATTTATATGATTTTTGTTTTGTATTTATTTAACACTAGCGGTCCGCCCCGGCTTCGCCCGTGGTACTTACGTTTCCTCTACATAAAAATTAAAAACCATCCTCGTACTTCAAGGAATATAATAAAAAAAGAATTATCGAAATCGGTTCAGCCGATCTCGAGTTATGCGCTTACCAACACATTTTGCGATTCATTTTTATATATAAGATTAAATTATTAATATTATACAATATAAAAACAACAACTTTTAATTAATATACTGTAACTGTCAAATATCAAAAATGAGAAATTTATCTAACAGTAACAATATTGTACCAGCAAGCACGTACAAAGTGCATTAAGGCGCTTTGCTTGCATATTTCGTATTTAATCGATTGTTAAAATAGTTAAAAGTTTAAAACGATTGATCTAATACTAAAATTACAAAGTGTCAAGTTTAATTAAGTTTCAATAACTAAATTAAATAGTAGAACCCTCAAATTATTGATTACCCATCCACATTAATAGCACAGTACAGTAGGGTACTTCTTCAAAACTTCACTTCAAAACTTTAAAGTTAGGTGAAATACTTTTAAAAGCGTTGAAATACAGCATTTATTTTTTAAAAGAACTAAATTATATTCTATATTTTCAATTGATCTTTATCCTTTTTATCTTATAAATTCAGACAAGTGATAACTGCGTTAAAAACAACCGACTTCATACTTGCACTTGCAACATTTACAAATACAGACAAAAATGCTCATAAAATAAAAACTACTGGGCCTATCCGAATAAATTTTTTATGGGACCAATTCAACACCATCCCGCATCGAACAAAAAAAGAATCACGTAAATCGGTTCAGAAACCTCGGAGTAATCGGTGTACATACAAAAAAAAAAAAAAAAAAAAAAACATACCGGCCGAATTGATAACCTCCTCCTTTTTTTTTGAAGTCGGTTAAAAATAGAGCCCTTAGCTTCCTTGGGACATAGAATTTCGTTCCCAGTAAGGAAAAACTATCCATATTTTTTTAGTTATGTACACTGTGTACATACTCATAAATTATAAATGACTAACTTGACCTAACCACAAAACCAAATACTTTCTTAGAATTTACATTTATATATGACGACTGTAAAATATAAGTTCCATTGTTTTATGAAAGTGCATTTAACAGTCATAAACAACACTAATCGCATTTGCATAATGTTTTCCCTATACATTGACCTTCATAAAAATAACGGAAGGAAAAAAGTATCAATTTAAAGAGCACACACACACGCCGCACGCACACGATCGCAAAAAAAGTGTCGTTTTTGCACCCCAAGTTCCTACGGAAGTGACGACAGGGATGGAGATAGGATAGCCGGGTGTTAGAGGAGGACGGGTGTGAGAATCGTAAGGGTAGGTATATCCCATACGAGCAGCGGAGTGGGACCGTGGCCACATCTGGCGGGTCAATCGGACAGCACCTGTGCTATTAGTTATTGCACTTAACGTGACTTTACTCATCCGTAGTAAAGTCTGGGATGCGAAATACTATGTCTGTCTGTTCGACGTTTGTGAACGTTGAAACTCGAAGGCAATGACCCGATTGGATTGTTTGATAAATAGAACTTTGCAAAACAGGATCGGCTATAGTTTAAAGATTGAAGCAAATTTTCAATAGATAAAGAAAAATGAATTTGGGAGGCTTTCCTAATTCCTTGATGCTATGTGTCGGCACCGCCCACAAATGGCTATTATATACTTTATAATATTTAATTCTATTGTTTATTCAGCACAGCACAAAGAATTTAGTTCATAGGGTCTTCTTATATTTTTATAATGATAATCTCTGAAATTGTATAACCGGTCATGATGAAATTTTGTTGTTTGGTCCAACTTGACATATAAAACGTATCGTAGTACATAATATAATATTATATAATATAATTGATTGAAACAAAGTTTAAATTGTAAAAATAATTTATTTCTCAATCGTTTTCAAATATATACATTATAAACATATGTACAAGAGTATCGTATGGATACAACTTTTAAATATTTTGCTATAGCGAGAATTTTTCTATACGAATTAACATAATTAAGTGATTCACAACTTAACTTATCACAACCAAGCTTCTTATGATTTAAATATTTCAAACCTCAAGTACTATCTATTGTACCTTTGAATTGGAATAAAACAGACGAAAATAACAATTGCATTATTTTGTTTATAGGGCGTTATAAAAAGCGTTACATTTATTTTAGTAATAGACATGGTTATGCGTACCAAATTGTTAATGAATTTAAGTACATAATATTTTGACTAAAATATCTATGTAGCGACGTTGTGTATTTTAAACATTAAAAAATAAAATCTGTTACATATTTACGGCTACACGCTTGAGGAATCGGTTAAAGCTTTCTTTTTGGTCCCAACACGTCTTACACTAAATAAACTAATTAAATATAATATATATAATTATCACACAACTTAATCTATTATATAATCTATATATAAAACAGTCTTGAATAATTTTGGTATAAACTCTGAGATCTAGTAACGCGCGACAAAGTTCGAGTAAAATTCCTCTACAGAATAATAATTAGAATGAATGCTTCGACTGAGACGGATTGCAGGTATATTGAAGTGTTTACAAAAGCTTCACGTTTGTTTATTTTACGGTAATATCGACCTCCATTTAACTTTCCTACATTTCCATCCAGTCAATTGTTTCGTTTAATTTGGTGTTAATGGAGCAATAAATTTACTGTACAGAAATTAGTATAATGCTCTAAATCAGTAGGCTAATTCTGCCCCCCACGGTCTATAGGGTTTGGAGGTATTTTGTGAATATTGGTGATGTGGCGGATGGGGATACGGTGCTGGGTAGTGAGGGGCAGTCGGGGCAGGATGGGGGCCGGGGGGAGCTGGATGCGGACCAGGGGGCGCCAGCGGGCCGGGGGGTGCGGGCGCGGGGTAGTGCGGGTAGCTGGGCGGCGCTGACAGCGGCGCTGCGACTGAGGACGGCGCTGAGACGGACGGCGCGCTGTCCTGCCGCAGCTCGCTGTACCCGGCGCTGTGCTGCACCGGCGGGTACTGCGGGTAGCCCCAATTCGCCGATTTAGCGGCGAGTTCCCGCTGGGCAGCAAAGCATTGTAAGTGACTCATGAGCCGCAGCCTTAGAGGGTCTTGGATGTCGAGCCCCTCGCAGCTGACGAGGTACCGCGCAACCTCGGCGGCGCATTCTCGGAAGCCGATGCTGTGGTAGTCCATCGCGTACCTTTGCGGGTCGTACGCTAGTGTGTCTAGGCCTGGAAAGAAGAGAGAAACATTTAGCATATTGGTATTTTTAAATATCTGGATGTTGAAGTGTAACGGACACTTCTTTCGGTTCGGTAATTCTTTCACGATAAAACATATGACTGAATTTTTTTGACAAGACTTATAAATTCAATTTTTTTAATTATTATCGCTACTATATATTTAGTGTAAACGTTTACCATGTTAAAGGGTTTCTAATAAGAATATCAACGCAATATTTAGCATCTCTTTGGCCATAAACACTGTCGTAAAATATGACTAACGACCATAATTATGCGTACGCAGATGTCGATTTATAGTTGACACTCACAAAGGAATCTTTTCAGTCAAGGAAACAAAACGTTTCTTCCCATTGAGAGTCACCCCTTTACGCAACAAGTAGACAGAGATAGCGTGTTTATCAATGGGGAGGGAAAGGGAGGGGTGATGTAACGGGAACCCTGTCTTTCCGGACTTCTTCCGGAGACGGGAATAATGAATCCGCTTGCAATATTTTGGTGTTAGGGTCCCGTATATAGAGCTACTTGTTGCGTTCTTATTGGTAAATATGCTATAATTAATCTATAGAAATAATAAAGTTATGATAATAATATCTGATTGTTATTTTGAAAATTATATTAAGGACTTTGACTAACTTGAATATTTTTATTCATAGTTTTTATGCATACCTACCATTTAAAACGATTTAAAAATAAAAATAATTTTATAGTCAAAAATATGATACCCTTAAATTTAATTGATAATTTACGGAACCCAGCGGTATTATTATCGGTCAAAAAGGGCTTTATAAAGGGTAAGAGGAAAGAATAAGTGCTTCATCCCCTTATTTTTGGTGCATTCATAAATACACCAATTCAAGATTATCCTTTTAACTGAATAAAGAGATATGACAGTAGATGGTTCTAATTTAAATGGAATTTACTTAGGTTAAATTTTATTTATTTACTCTGACATTTTTTACATTCAAAAATTATTTTTTCTAACATTGAGTTCAAAAAAATTATTAGTGACGAAAATAAACTTTTTAAAGCTAGCTTATACAACTAACACTAAACATTATATAAAATTATAATACATAGTTAATAGTTATGTATAAGCATTAAGCACAATAAATTCTCATCATGTAACTACATTTATTTACAATCTGTCCCATTTTTTTTCTTAGAAAACGTTGAGGCTTAACGATAATGCTTATTACGTAAACAAAATCCTCTATCAGGGTAAAAAATTATGCCGTGGACTCTGAGTCCTGAAATTGGACGTAGCAACAGTTTGTCAATTATAAAATCAAATATAAAATGAATCATTAACAGAGATTACACAACAAAATCGATTCCATCCGTCCCTTTGGTGTTTTTATTCAGGTGAGTGTGGCCGACTTCCGTCTGTCAGTCCGTCACAATGGAGCTATGATAGGGGTAAATATTATATTAAGATACGGAAGATTCCTGTTTTTGTCCCAGCCGTACGTAGAGAGGAAGAGACGAAGTTTTTTTGTGAAAAAAATAGGTCAGATATAATGAAAAAAAATACGGTGATTGGATTATACGTGCGTGGTTTGAATTTCGATTTACGATTTACGTTTGTGCGATACCCAAATAAAAACTGTTTTTACATACAATACCGTTTATCACAATTTGCTGAGTTTTTTATGCTAGACCAACAACATACATAGACAGATATGCAAACTAAAATTCTAATGCTACTAAATGCGTCATACGCTAAAATTTACATAAAAGTGTGTGAAAATTTTCCCTTTACTTAATATTAAAGATTTGCATAATACGGGCTTATACCCGAAGCATACGTCAGGAGGGTTGTCCCTCCCGGCGCAGTGGCCAGTGAGACTCGGTCGGGGGTTCGATTCCCACGCCACCCCTGTTTGCTAACTGGTCGTTTTATTGACTGATAACGCTTATTGATATTAGCTTTCATTTTATTTGTATTTGATTTATTGCGTTTGTTTGGTATAATGGAAATTTGTAAAAAATGCTTTCCTAATTTATTCATATAATAAAATCATCTATATTTATATTTACATATAATAAAATCGTAGGAAAGTCAAAACTGTACATTGAATATTTTTTTAAAAGAATACTTGATCCATGATCTTTAATCGATATAGAAGCCAAAAATATAGTTTTTAGAATTTTTGTCTGTTTGTCGGTTTGTCTGTTTGTCTGTTTGTCTGTATGTATTTCCGGGCTAATCTCAGAAAGTACTGCATAGATTTACTTCAAATTTTGCATGAATATTCCTAAGAGGTCGGGTGAGGATAGTTTAAACATATTATCATGATATCACCTTCGCGGGAGGAGCTGTGAACCTTTATTTTTCTTACATATTCCGTGTACTACGACAGCGTACAATCTAAAGACTCATGTTTAAATGTTGGTTTCGAGTAAGCCATGCTATTATCTAGCTTTACAAAATAAAAACTATGTCATTTACGTAATTTGGGCAGAGAAACAGTTTAATGAATTTAGTAGTATAAAGACAAATTTGAAACAGCGCCATCTATGAGATTTCGTAAAAATCAAATCAATTTACATGTTATCACTACTGAACAACTGTTGAAAATTAATAATTTAAATATAATCATGTTATTTATTTAACTCTTTAACCCATATCTTCCCTTCCCTATAAGGTGCGCTTATATTTCGTGTGAATATACTCCATTTTTAAAAGTGAGGGTAGATGTTTATTATTTTAAGTCAAACTAGACACTATTACAATTAATCTAATATTGATTGTGTTCATTGGTTACATTTTTAATCTTCGTGTTTTATAAATTTATAAAGAATAGAAAAAATTCGATCACGAGGCGGGACTCGAACCCACATAATTTCGTGATCGAATGTTTCTATTCTTTATAAATTTATTATTTATAAATTTATATTTATAAAGCATTTGAATAAATAAATAAATAAAATTAAAATAAATGTCATAAAACCAAAAATATCAAATTCAATCTTCGTGTTTTGTGAATTTTCACCATGCGTTCCCACAAAAGGTAAGTTGTTACTTTTATAGGTATTTATTTTTATAATGATAGCAATTCATGTTTTTTATTGGTTTTATAATGGTTTTATATTACACTTTTAGAATGAAATAATAAAATGATGAATTCTTTTTGACTTTTACAAGATTTTGAGGTGCGTTGGGAACAGTAGTTTGTTGATAAAATTTTATATGTAAGTAGCTTTTTTTATTGATTTACAATTATTAACGTTTGATTTTTTATTTACAGATTCAATGTTCATAAAATTATATCGCCTTTGGAAGACTATTTCTGCTGACAATTTTACAACAACACTTGAAAATTGATGATTTGATGATGAAGATAGTGGCAGCAAGGATTAAGTGGAAATTAGTAATCATCCGCTTCGTCAATTTTTGACTGAAGTTAATGTCCAACGTATGGTTCAATCATTGGAAGTATCTCGGGTAATTTTGGAGGATATTTTTCAGGAAGGAGAGGAGGGGCAGCCAACCACATATCAAACTACTACGTTTTAGTACCGAAAAAAATGTTATTGCCAAATGAAACATAAATTTTGCACTCACAACTGTACAAGTTATGATTTTTATTCTGACTTTGCTGTTATCTGATTATAATATTTATCGTTATGGCTATCGAGGTACCGACCGTACTGGGATGAGAGTACATGATATTATACCTACTCATCATCCAGGATTGCTTAGAGCATTTTCACACTGAAAAAGATGTTTTCTTTGAATCGTAGTTGCTTCATTTATTTATTTTTAATCATTTTACATAATATGTTTTATATTTGCCCATTTTCATTATATTTTATAAATAAAATGGAACCAACATAACTTTGTTACGTAGGTATCATTTCTCTATTAATAATCCGTAACTTTTGCCTAATATAAGCTCAAGATCATTTTTAGATAAAAATAACAAAAAGAACTTATTTATTAAAATTTAGTAGATAAAAGAAATTATGTTACGATTTTATAAGAAAACACAGTATATTTATTAGGCGGCGGTGATCTCTTCCAGGCAAAAGATATTCATCAGCTCAATAAAATTGAATAGTTGTTGTTAGTTATTCTTTAAATTCACTGATTGTAATGAGCATTTCCGCATGCAAGTTGTATCGTAGTTTAGATATATCATAGTTTTGACACATTACAGTTCCAACAAAACCCTCAAATTTTTGAGCAGAGTTGAGCAAGATAATTTAAAAAATGTGCTGTGTTAAGTATTATAGAAAAGGTTAGTTCGTTGATAATTATCATTTCTTCATCATTTACATGGGTGTTGTTAAATGTTAGTAAAAATAAACTTTGACTGTTAATACTTTTGTTCAGTATTTACCTGTATGATTATTGCTTGGTAATTAATATGTATATTTTCATGTCGTATAGCTAATTATAAACATAAGTGTGATGTGAAACTAGCTGGATTTATTTTTACACACTCACAGCCATATATTTTATATTAAAATAGTGTAAATCATAATATTTTTTCACAATTAAAAATATTTCCTTTTTTCTGATGGTGTTGGCATCGAATTAAACCGCGCTGTCGTTTCGTTCACTAAAAGTGATGTTATGAGGACCGAATATGTAGCCGCCTCAACTTACGGAAACGAGAGTAACCTGCGTTGTCTGTTAGTTATTGTATAGTCGAATTTAACGTTACATGGAAATTGGAATCTAAATATATTATGTATACTTAGGTATATTAAATCTGTACATGAAATATATTTCCTAAATAACTATCACGGGGTGATTAGGGATCGACACTGATGCCAAAGAAGCAAACAGTAAAATTTTTGTCCGTATAACCGGTATAGAAACAAAAACTACTCGACGGATTTAAACGAAACTTGGTACAATTATTTTTCATATTCCTGAGCAGAGCAGTAACTCCATTTTTAAGCTTTCGTCGCGTGTGCAACCTTAATGGTTAAAGCTACATAGAAATCATGTATTCAGAAAGAAATGTTCTCCTTATTATATAAAAAATATCTCCCGACATCATAAATCTCTATCTTTTATGGTTGACTCACAATAACACGTGTAACTTCCGATAGCTTAGGAGTTCGAAGCTTTCTGATTATATTTGTCTATAACACTCTCAGTCCGTTTTAACTCAATTTTTATTTTCATGCATCAGTGCCACCTAAAAAATCTTTATCTCGAAATTCGAGCAAAGCTAAGAAAATGAGAAATAAGAGTTCTCAAGAATCGTTAGAGGTATACTCTAGGCCGAAAACAACACGTGTTATGCCGAGAACCTGAAACCGCTTCACAACGAGAATTGCGGCTCACAGCTGACCGCGAACGGCATGTACTATCCCGTGAGACCGAAACCTTCACTGAGAGGGTATAACGTCTCACAGCTGATCACGGCCGTCACATTTTATCTCGAGAATCTGAAACTTTTACTCAATATGAAGACCGTTTGACAAATGATAGGGTGCACCATAATATTATTCGATCTCTTGAAGATGAACATGAGCATAAGCAATGACTAGAGTAGGGACGCGAATATTACAATTAATTGAGACAAAAACGATTATTAAGTTTGTTTAATGAAAGATTAAGAATTGAAACTATTCGGTCTCTGGAAACGGACGAATAGCGAGAGGCCCCTCTTACTGCAGACAGATTTCGCATAGTCTTAATGACTTAGAGGTAAACATAGAAGATCAATCTGCGAATTCGGTGGTGGGGTCCGACAAATATAAAAGTGGGTTTTCTTATAACCTCACAATTGATTACAGATCATCTTCTGTATAGGCGATATTAACGTAGTATGTTATTTTTGTAATGCTTTAAAGTGGAGTAAGGAGTCGGCTTTCGTTTGAAGATACACCGGAACCTTTGAAATCACTACTTTTAGAGGAACATGACGTGCAATCTAAACAGTTCTTAGACAATATTCGCTCTTATAGTAGTGCGTTTCAAATGATCCTTTGGTGCTCAACAATTATCAGAAGGTCCTTTCATGCTTACTTTTAAGATACAAGGTCAAGTTTACCATTTGATAGGATCCCTTTTGCCTGAAGGCCAACCTAAGTTTCTTTAAATATATTTTGTATTCGACTACAACGAATAGTCGAATACAAGAATTATCAATATTTCTCGAATTTAAAACTGAACTCATTTCACAATTTTAGAACATGTTTCATCAGGTTAATTCGTATGTATGCAGTTTTAAATCGACATTAGAAGCTTTTCCTCAAGATGGTGATATTAATATAAGATTGTTATAAATGTCTATCGGCACTCAGGAACTCCCTGGGCGTGTATAACGCCCAGGCCACAGTATTACAATTTTTCCTACAGCAGGGCGACGAATGTATTTTCGCATAGCAAAGGAGGGGAACTCGCGGGGGGTCAAGTGACGCGGGCCACGTACCATTAACATGCTTAGTTTGTGGTACCGAGCGCGAAAGAAAGTCATCGTGTTTTTGTTTTGTTACTATGTAAACTAACGTAATTTAATACTTAGGTACATATTCTATAACGGTGCGCTCAAACTGTTAATCTACATTTAATTTAGATTATTATTTGAAATACTAAGTAATGTAGAATTTAAATCACATTCCTTCATGTTTTCCTCAGATTTTCAATTTTCTCCGATTTTAAGATTTTCAGAGTGTTCAATTTTAATGTAGTTAAATTTTATAAGAGACAATTAAGAACATTCAAAAATAAAGTGTCACGTATTTTTTTTAAACGACGAATGACCTAAAACGACGTAATCGCGGACGAAGTCGCGGGCAACAGCTAGTAGAGAATATTACCGTAATATTTTAATAGGCCAAATAAAGTTTAAATCTATAAATCTTTAGAGAAATTGCTCACTAAAATTGGAAAATAAGGCTTGCAAATTTATTCCGTGAAGCGTCTAAATTTAAAAGAACCATCAATAATGTTTCATAAAACATTCAATTTTGTAATACAAATTCACTTAAAAATTACAGCTTTTCCCCGCTACTTCGGTTGAGTGCTAGTATTTCTGTTACTGTTTGTTGATATAATTTCAGTTAAATCAATTCGATAGATTTTTAGTTAGTGATAATTTCACACTTATTCAAACTTTCAGGGCTTAAATGCGGTTTTTATTAGCATTTGAGATGAAGGGTCTTGTTTGCTTAGAAACCAATCAATCGTATCAAAAACGAACATATCAGCTTATACATATTATATTAAAATAATCCTTTGCTACGTTCGAGCGAGTCAGCTTATTAACCTATTAGATCGGTATCACTTCCTGTAGAAATGTTTTTCTAGCGCCAGGTGTTATAGTGTGTACCTGTGTATCTCAGGAACCGCGCAGTCAATGGGCAGTGCGGTTAAACGCTTTTTAATAGACTTACAAAAGTTAATTATACATGGTCCTTTTTTACAAACTGTTAAGTTGATGATGTTGGTGAGGTCCACTTTATAAATTTATGGGTTTTCGGACGTACAAAAGGTGTTTTGAGCTGTCAACAAAAAATTATCTACATTTTACCTTTTAAATAAGTACTTTTGTCACCAATAAATTAGATGGACCCATTACCTGATATTTTATTCGTCGTCGACACGTTTTTTTCTTTTGTCCGTTTATAACATGAATGTTTTTATAAGTTAAGAAATTACCCACTGATATTACAAATATTCTCACAAATAAATTTAAAAATGATATCCTTTTGCTACGAGAATGAAACTCATTCAGTGTTGAAAGCCAACTTAATTTCGCTTTGTACATAAACTTTCGTACATGAGAAAATAAATAGCACCCGTAAAATAGCATAGGTAGTACTGCATGTGAGTTAGCATTTAAATAATAAATAAGAAGGAAATCTTCAGAGCGTGAATCCGAAACCGCAGTGTGACCGCAAACAGGACTCAATTATTCAGGCCCTGTAAGCTCACCTGCGGAAGGAATTACTTTTCACTAGTTCTGAACCATGACTTTGATCATGCAATCCCTGTAATGCCTGAGATTCTATTAATACGCGAAAATTGATTTAATAAATGACTTTTATTTTCTTCAGGTGATCAGATTTGTTAGAAATTTGGCTCATAGATAAATAAAAGCTAGAATAATATTATCTAGCACTCAGTTAGCCTGAAGCCCGAAAGCTATATTTTTCCGTTAATATTTAAATAACGCCACTTTTGCCGATTGTTGTCCGTTAGATATTCTTATTACGCATCGTAACATTCTGATTCATCTACTGTATAAATTATATGATAGTAGCATAATAGTAACGTATTAATTACTCCATTTAATACACTAACATAACTGCCAAAATCAGCGACCGCAACTCCGCGACCAATTGCAAAGATCCACAACAATTTACGATATTTGCGAACATTTCCGGCTACAAAGCATTCGGCACCGGCTCACTTCCTGCTCCCGACACCTGTGCGCTTGTCCTGGGAACTAGACCAGCTGATAAGAGATAACCGTTGGTATGCTAATTACAGGTTGTTCGTTACGTACTGGTATGTTTATGGTTTATGGGTGTATTCAATTTACACACCGTCAAATTTTCTAAATTATTCATCAGGATTTTATTTTGGTCACGGTTTTATTAATGGCTATTCTATATAGTGTTGTCGTTTACTTTATTTTAATAATATTTATCAGTGTTCATGGTAATGATAGGTCTTATAGGGCAGTATTAGAAAATTCTTGTTTGATAAGTTGATATTGTTTAAAAGCTCCGTATTTCAGAAGTAAGATATCAGTTTTATTTATTTATTTTATTAGTTAAAGTCCTTTATTATATAACAATAAAAACTAAAATTTCGACAAAGAACCGTATCAAGGCTAAAAATTGCGAATAAAAAGCCTCAAAAAGCGTTTTACCGCAAAATAACCGTAACCTTTGTTAATTGTGAGGAAACGGAAACGAAGAATTTTATCAAGTTTCCAATAATTGTCGGATGTGTAACGGTTTCGTGCTTTATGGCAGACTGACAGACATAAATAACTGTGCTTTAAAAGAGCTTTTGCACTTCGAGCGTAATATAAAGTTTTTAGCGTGTAAATTTTGCGAGCGTAACATTATTTTCGTAGTTTTATTATAAAGTATGTTCTGACTTATTGTTTGGCTTATTATGTGATAATTAAAAGAAAAATTTTATGTGTGTTATAATATGTATTGTACATTTTAATAAAGGGAAGAAGTTTTAAACTTCAAGACAATTACCTTTAGCATGTAACATCTTCAAGTGGTCCACGGTCAGTTGCAGAATCTCCGCTTTCTCCAGCTTAGCAGATCCTTGCTTCTCGCAAGCTGCAGGCACCAATCTCTTGAGTTCCGTGAGCGAGGTGTTGATCCTGTCTCGTCGCTTCTTCTCGATCACGCCACGCCTTCGCTTTCGCGTCATCAGCTGGCAGGAGTCGCCACCTGGAGACCTGCAGATTAACGACCTTATTATATAGACTTTTCAGAACAATGTGTATGGTATTATCTACAGCAACCTTTCCTAACCTGGGGTCCGCGAGCATATCCCAGGGTGTCCGCAGACAAATAAAGAAAATTACGAAATCCAGAGTGACTGGACACTATTCTGACAGCTGGACTTTGTATTTTTCAGTTTTACGATTGAATAATCTGTCAAGTGATGGGTGGCTAAGCATACAAAAATACTTCAAGAAATCAATCAATTTTTAAAATAGTATAGATTGAGTTATGCGAATAAGTTTTTTTTGGGGGTCCGCGGATCATAGTAAGGTTGCGCTAGGGGTCCGCCTTTGGAAAAGGTTGGGAAAGGCTGATCTACAGAATAAATCATTCTTTAAAAGAGAGTTGGAAAAAACATTTGAAATAGATGATTAATAGCTGTTATTAATAAATATATTTTTAACGGTGTATTGACGTAAAATAAAATGACAAATCATTATAATTAAATACAAATATTAGTCACGACTGTTCCACCTATGATTTTAATAAATTATAGTTATAAAATTATACTATATCATTTTAGAAGTGCTTTCATGGCAATGGATTATTTCATTTAATTGTTCTACATGAATAATTTATATAATTATCTACATGATACAGCGTAAGTTTCGATTTAATCCTAAATTGTATTAGATAGTTTGGAATATCATTATTGAAAACTCGCGGCATCGAAAACTCAATTTACTGAATACGATCAAATAAAATTAAATTGTATTTGAACTGAGTGTAAGTATTTGCGACGTCTAGACTTTGCCGAAACAATGCAGCTTTCAGTAAAGTTTAAAGCCTTTCAATAGAATTGAAACCTACATTATTAGTTATTTATTCAAAAATATATTTTTTGTTGTGGTTATAAAACTCTTCCATGAAAAATTATAACGCAATTAATTATAATTAATGTTAAAAACATGTAATCACATTCGATTAACTTCTATAGTACTAGTATAAACGCTTTATGTAGAGGCATTCATAGCGCTACGTGCGTAGCATTGGTACTACGAATGTAGAGCAGCTATAAGCTTCGACGCCTACGTATATAATTTGTTATTGTTTCAATTTCAACATAATATCCTATATGTTCATAAACTTTGATTTTATTTTATATTCATATTATGAGTCTAAAGAAGTAAATTATTAACGTAAGTCAAAGTGCTTTTACGTGTTTCTCTCTAGAATTGAAGATGTTTTTATGTTGTCTACTCCCAAGACTCCAGAAGGCTTTCAAGGCTTTTCATATTTTAGATGATATTTGAATATGCCAATATTTATTAGAATTAAATGAAATTTTCGTGTAAAAAGAAGTTTCAGTGTTTACTAAAATGATGCCAGGTTCTTATCATTTATGTATATCACATTCCGTCTAGCATCGAACACATAAAACAGACAGACATTTTAAATTGAAAATGTTATGTACTTACGTAGCATCTTTACTGCTGCCCTCCGAGAAGGCATCGTCTTCGCTCTCCGAGTGTGCCCGCTTGTTCCGCTGCGCGGGCGCGGGCGGGGCGGCGGCCGGCGCCGGCGGGCCCCAGCCGTAGTTCCACTGGCTCGTCTGGCTCTGCTGGTGAGGTTCCATGTGTCTGTGGTATTCCATGGTAGGCTCCAGGGTGAACGCAAAAACACTAAAGACTCGAGGTATCAAGTTCAACACTTAAAATCCAGGGTCACATGCACTTGACACAGTTAAGATTCACAACTTATTCTTATCGTTCAGTAAAGTTCACAATAATTGTCACTTGGTGCGGCGCTGCACGTGCGCACGCGTCGAGCGACGGGCCGGGAGTGTGCCGGCCGCCTGTAGCCTGCCGCGTGTGCGACCCGGCCCTTAGGGCGAAATCACAACTACCAACACGATTCACATTTTCAACCCTAACCCCAGGATTTAAAGCTGAACGCATCTGCATTATGCTTGTGCAGTTTTTTCAAAACCACAACCTTAAAAGTACATCCCTGTTACACAATTTACAACTTTATGCCTAGGAAATAAACCAAGCTTATACGCATGCAGCTTTTTGAAGGGCCATTATAGTTTGATGTGTTCGACGCACCGAATACAAATATCGTTTCCAACTGTATTCCTACAGGAGTACGGTTGACTTTGGTTCAATAATAAGTTTTTTTGATTGTTTCAGCGAGCCGCGTGGCCGGCGCACGGTGGGAAACGGCGGCAATTAGGAAACGCAATTTCATTGGGCTAACAATTGTATTTAGGGGAAACTTATGAATTGAGAAGCGTGCGACTCTATGTAGGGATTAAGGAGGCATTGAGTGACCTAGTTTTTATGTACTATATTGTTATGTAGTGAAGAGCCGTTCATTGTTTAAGAATCCAAAGAGTAAATGTTCAAAACGAGTTTGAAAATGTTACTGAAAATAAAAGAAATAAAAAATTGTAATGGCTTTTTTTTGCTTATATCCTACGTAATTTTGGTTATCATTTTAAATCATCATGGAATACATAAAATAATGTTATTATTTGAAAAAAAGAATAATAATATATTTTTCACATGACATACGAGCAGCACACGTGATATGAAAAGTATTCTGAAAGTATTAAATATCTGCAAAGATAACTTTTACTGGCGGTTTTTCTTGTTTTTCATTAAAATTCTTAAATATGGGGCATTGTTATGGTGACAGTTTGACATAGGGTGTATTTGTTTTTAATTTTCTCAAACGTTGAATATCTCGAAAAATTGTACTAAATCTTTACTAAATTATACAAAATATGATGTTCTAAATCGCCAGAACGTCCTCTACAGAATATAATATCCATTCATACAGACAGCACACGTCATATTAACATGAATTTACGAAGCCGATTACATTATATATTAAAGCTTCTTATGCACAGCTACAATACACTGAAAGCTTTCCAAACCATCATTTAGTACAAAATGTATGGCCTATTTAACAGGTTTTCGATATATGACAAATATTTTATAAAAAATTGAGTTTCATCAGCAAGTGGTGCATACGAACTTAAAAGAATTTCGCTTCAATAAACAACATTATGATCTACTTATTTTATCGGCAAACATGTAACTACGTATTACAAAACAAGTACAAAACTCTATAATGTATAGTATCCAACTCACAACTGAGAATCACAGATCATACGCTGATAGCGGCATCTCTCCAACAAGCTTCAAAACATGTCTCCAGTACTTTTTCTAATAAAAACTGTTGTATTTGAAACATAAAGAAAAAATCTATCCGCATAAAGAAATAACCCGTTTTTTTGTAGGCGTGAGAGTTTCTGTGGGACTTTTTGACAGGTGCCTCGGAATCATTGTTGTAAAACTTTTTGGACGCAAAACTGTGCTCCTTTGTGCCCATTCACTTAAATATTAACCTCGAGTGCTCTTCTATTGTTGTAAAATATTTTTTGATTGACTAAATGTTGATTTTTACTGAATCTTGAGGTTAGCTAGAGGCTATTTTGGGTAAATGTGGTAAATAAGCTGTTAGATAAACATAAATATGGGAAAATAAAGTTTTGGTATGTTTTAGCTTATCCCCTGGAGGCTTAGTGGGCGTGTTAACTTTTGAAATAAAGCAAATGTAGATATCAGCAATAACATACTTGTATACTTTTTTCAGATATTGGTCTATCAATCTATCTAAAATAACAGCAGTTTCTTAAGTCATTATAGTTATTTTTTATTTGTTCGGAACTGTTATACACTTATTTCATGCGATTTATATTCCAGGGTAAAGAAAGTATGGGACAAGATACTGGTATTAGTACAATATTAAATATAGCGAAACAAATAATTGCATTTCATGAATTTTTTAGATCTAGGAAGCTTTTTTTGTTAAAAAGTTATTGCTTAAAGATTTTTCTTTCTTTAAGATTAGATACTCATCTTTACTTCTAAAATATTTATAAAAATTCAAGAACATGAATTATTATCATGTAAAAAAATATCATCAAAAACGGCGAAAATAATGCGATTACTAGGTTCTTTTACACCTTAAAGGATTGTAGCTAATTCTATTGTTTAGTTTTTCAGCAAAATCTCGAGTGTTGCGCAAATCCTTTCAAAGCAGTATTGGAAATACGACTTGTTTTTTGCTCGAGTTCTAATCCGATTACCACAAGACGATATCTTTGTGTTACATTGTATAAATAAAAAGCGATCAGTGTGAGAATTCAGTTTTATGACACAAGGCGAATTTTTATCAGAATCTTAAGTCGGTGTGCAAAAGAGGCATTTACTATTGAAACGTATTTTAGAATATATTTATAGCAAAGATAAGTATTTTTTTTAATTAGAAATGAACCTATGTATAAAAGATTGTTACCCCGGTAATGTCCAAGCGAAACCGGAGGGCAGAATAGAGAAATAAAGCTATAAGCATCCGCAACGTTTAGTTATGTGCGTTGTTATGTGTACCTGAAATTTATTGGGGATTATCGTTTAATTATTTTTCTTTTATTATTTTGGCATGATCCTATATTTTAATGCTAATAACTTTCACTCTTATATAGAATAAAGAAGAATAATTCAATAACTTTAACCTTGTATCCCTTCGATTTACATATTGTGTTGTTATAGAATAAAAGTATTTGTTAATAATTCGTGAAGATAATTTTAACTTTACATCTCCAGTTACATACTGTTTAGCATCCAAGGAACTGCCTTTTTATTACTCAATCCGTAATCAATCAGAAATTACGTAAAAAGTAACCAGTTCCCGTGGCCGCGCTCGCCGCTACCCCGTGTCCCACACTCAGTCAAGACACTAATGCCGCGGAACAAACACTACTCACAATCAAAACCACTACTTGCATTATTCGTGTCGATTTACATCTATACAAACTTATTATTTACTGTCAAAACGTTCCGTATTACAAAGAAGTAAACTTCAATTCGATAAATATAGAAATCGATAAACATTTAGGGGAAATTCGGTTCCCATGTGAAAGAGGGTGTATGAGGGTGGTGTATGCCTATAATTTGATGTGATAATATTCTTGTGTTTATTGTGTGAAAAAGGGGATTAAGAATTTTTTATGTGATTTAAATCGTTTGCGCTTTTTAATGTACCTAAAATATATATTTTTGTAAATTTTAATAATAATAACACAAACACATAATAGCTGATGCGGGACTTGAGACTTAGGGTAAATAAGTCGTGTAAGCAACCTTTAATTAATTAAACTTTCAAATCAATGCTACCTACTTAAATTAATATTTTTATGTAATAAAAAAAAATCTTTATATTTCATAGGTAATTGAATCTTATTTCATGTGCAATTGAATTGAATTGTCATCATAGATCGTGAAAAGTATGATAACTTATACAAAATCATTCATAAGATAAAGTGCGATGAAAAAAATCAATCAATAAGTCCCCTATATTATGAAGTCCCCTCGACGCGTGCGACCGGCGACTGTCGACTGCGATCACACGCGCCCGGCGACCGGTCGCGCTTTGTGCCTGCCCTTGTAGCTTCACTTGACAGGTGATATATACGATCAATTGATAACTATTATTGCTCAATGATATTACATCAAGGCCATAATATGGTAGTCTAGACGATAGCCTAAAAATTAACGATATTGTACCTAAGTGATTACGCGTTACTTTGTAGTATTGAATACGTTAGTTAACTAGGTACACATACACTGTTTTATTACATTAAAATTATTTGTTGTTTAGAAAAGTTTGTTGACATAGATTCTTCTGAAATATTTTGTATTGAAAATATCATGCTTGGTGCAAGGGTCATCCTTGACTGGTGACTACGTTAATCTGTGAACCATCAGCCATGATAGTTTTATCATAATATGTGCAGTCGATTCACACAACAAAACAATTTAAAAGAAATTATTGAAACATTATAAATACGATATCATAATTTTATACGCATATCGTACAATATTGTGGATTTTAAATTATAAATAAGAACATTTATTTATATCCTTGCTATAAATTTTATTGGAATATTAATTATCAACGATAAAGGGTTTGTTAAACTGTTGACCGAACGATCCTCGCTGGGTTTAAGGTCGCCACAGTACATAGTTAATATAGCTTTATATATCCCTGGGGAAAAAACTATCTCGGCTCCTGCGAATATACGTGATACTCAGATTGAGTTACATGCCATCGCCCTCTTACCTAACGAGACTCATTAAATGTTAACCCTTTGAAGACTAAACTGATGTCATTATAACTTTCGTAAGATAATTAATATTTAAAGCTAATCAGGTTTGCCTCCGAGAAATGAAGTTAGTCTGACGTCAAAATTGTAATATAGGTATTATAAATTTTAAATTAATGATAAGGATGATATTACGTTTATTTTACATACTAGGTGTAAGATGTGTAGATGTAAAAAAAAATTAAAATATTTTTTTTCTTATTATTTAAAATCTGACCTTGAATAAGCAAAAACTGCTGAATTGATTTGGCTATATTTTGAAATGCAGGTTGTCTTTTTGATAACAGTGTAGATATAAATTTATAAAGAATAGAAAAAATTCGACTTTTCTATTCTTTATAAATTTATATTTATAAAGCATTTGAATGCCATAAAACCAAAAATATAAATTCAATAGTGTAGATAATATTTTAAACTATTGATTGCCAGAGGGTGTCAAAATTGATAAAAATATCAAGGGATTAATGAATGACCTCAACGATTGATCACAACAGCTGGTAGACCTGCAACAAACGGTGAAATGTCCGTCAAATCAGTCTCAAGTCTGTAAACTTTTATCTTCTTAAGCTGATCTGGCTCAATATTTTGATATCGCGTCTGCCATCCCACTTTTATTATAAATGCGAAACTTGGTCAAAGTTTTTAACTGAAGTGGGTTTTGGTTAATTTGGCAAAATGATGCCTGTACAATTGGCCTGCACATTATACATTTTATAAATTATAATATTACTCGCTGACCCGTCCTGTGAACTTGATATTATCCTGTGTGGCACAGTGTGTGCGCGCGATCTGTGAAAATTGAAGTTTTCTTTATTTATTTCATAAGTTAATCGAATCGAATCGGTGGTAAATGTTAAAAATATGTACCTAATGACGTTTCAAAAGTGCTTCTAGAAGAAGTCTAATTGAATAAATAAATGTTTGAGTTTGAGTTTGAGTTTGAGTTAAGATTCTCTCTCTTGACAATAACAAACACGACAAAAAAATAATAATTATCGAAATCGGTCCTGCCGTTCACGCGTTTACCGTGGACTATTTGCATGAAGATGATACAAAATTAAACTAAAGAAAGTGAAATTCATATTTTGTCTGATTTTATTGTATGCTTAGTCCCTACTTCAAAAACATGGCAATTATCGAGTTTAATTTAAAACTGAAATAATATACATTTTTTTATTCGGAAAATATTACACCTAATTCAGTACCTAGTTTTTTTTTTATTACTGTGTGATAGGGAAGCGCTTGACCACGATCTCGCCTGATGGTAAGCTGAGATGTGGCCTATGATGGAGCGCGCTTCCCTAGAAGGTACCCGTTCACTCTTCGCTTGAAGACCCCCATATTGTACTCGTCGGGGAACACATACTCAGGAATTTGTTGTAGTTGTTGCGCGGTCTAGGGTTCATTATCTTAAAACTTAAACTAGAAGACAATGACTTGTTACGTAGCGCCATCTATTGACCACTAGAGGAACGTGTATGTAATATTTATTTAATTAAGCGCCATCTATTGTCGACTAGAAGTATCATATAGCGTAATTGAGTTTAGCGCCATCTATTGTTGACTAGAACAACATTAACAACCTCTTTAATTTAGCGCCATCTATTGTCGACTAGAAGTATCTTCTAATGTTATTGAGTTAAGCGCCATCTATTGTCGACTAGAAGTATCTTCTAATGTTATTGAGTTAAGCGCCATCTATTGATGACTAGAACAACATTAACAACCTATTTAATTTAACGCCATCTATTGTTAACTAGAAGCAACATATACCGTTGTTGAATTTAACGCCATCTATTGTCGGTTAGATGTACCTTCTAACATAATTAAAGAATACCTTGAAATCTAAATTACTAGCGACCCGCCCCGGCTTCGCACGGGTGCAATGGTGATACTAAATACACTACAGAAAAACTGTGAACGTTGTATATAAAAACATAGCAGCCCGCTCCGGCTTCGCACGGGTAAAAAATATATAGCCGGGCGGCCGGCTGGTACCGCCGCAAACGCTACGTCCCGCAATTTTTAAATCTGTAATATCTTGGAAAATATTCACTTAAATCATACGGTGTAAAGGCCCATATAGATCTATATTAAATGAACAATGTATTGAAGGTATTTAATTGGTTAAGGATTAATGCTGTATTGGTTAAAATCGCATCGAAAATTAGCCATTATTCGTCGTAAAAAGTAAATGACAAAAAAAAGTTATTGTGGGTTATCCATAAGAGATAGACATATACCATCGCGGGCTTTTCTGTAGACCTTTTCAATGTGTATAATACTTAGTACATTATTTTGATAAAACTCGTAGGATTCAGCCTGCGTTTGCAATGTAAGCGGAAAAAATGTAATTTTTTACGACATCACATTAGAAACCTCAAAAATAACAGTACTTCTCCACTATTTAATGGATGTTGTTATACATATAAACCTTCCTCTTGAATCACTCTATCTATTAAAAAAAACCGCATCAAAATCCGTTGCGTAGTTTCAAAGATTTAAGCGTACAAAGGGACATAGGGACATAGGGACAGGGAAAGCGACTTTGTTTTATACTATGTAGTGAGTAGTGATGATAGTGATATCGGTGAATAGAAAAAATGTTTAACAAATAATAATAATTAATGGATTGTCAGCCTTATTCATTTTGGAATTACATTGTATTGCTCACCAGAACAAAAAAAAATACAAATACGTTTTTTTATAATGTACAACATTATGTTTCTAAATCTTATATATTTTAGTCAATTGAAAAATTACATTTTTCAGGATTCACGGTGCGTTTCTAAGAGGACGCATTTTTATTTGATGGATGTGTAGGGAGGTTAGTAAGTTTAATTTCATATTTTTAGTTTTTATGTCTACGCCATCTATAACCATCAATATTTGACAAGTCATTACAATTTGTAACAAATTGAAGTATTGTCTACCTTGTCTACTTTGTTTCTTGTCCTTAATATTCACACACTCACACAATTTAGGTTAAAGAATTGTGAGCCATTATGGACTCGATTATACGTAACTTATCCAAGGTGCTATGACAAAACTGAGAAAAGTTAAATTCTTTGTTTTTTAATAATAATTTATAATATTTCATTGATTACGAATTTATTGAGGAAAAAAATAAAAGACTTTCATAATATATATTTTTTATTTCTTTACCAATAACATCCTTCACTTACAAATAACGTAAACTCAATAGAGTTAATTTAGTATTTCCCAGATAGGAACTTATTTTTATAGAATAATTATTTATCGTGACTGGATCTAGAATCTGGATCGGAGGTGTCTCTCTGTTCGTGGATCTCCATTTCAAAGTCGTCGACTGCCATCGGAGTATCTGTAAAAATACATGAAGTTTTATAATTGAATAAAAAACACTCAAGAAAGTTAATATTATTTTGGCCGCCGTAAAGAAATAATGTTTTTTGGGTACAATGCGGGTCGAAGTGCAATGCTTGCAGTGCAGTGTTGTGGAATCTAGTGCGGTTGTTAGGTGTATGACGGGTGAGTGCGTATGTGCATCTACGCGTTAGTGCGAGCGTGTGTGAATGGTGTGGTTTGGAACGCAAGGGTTTGCGTGTGTGTGTATCGTGTGGTTTGGAACACGAGGGTTTGCGTGTGTGTGTATAGTGTGGTTTGGAACACGAGGGTTTGCGTGTGTGTGTATGGTGTGGTACGTGCAGCATGGCGCGGGGTGTGTGTGTGCGGGGCGGGGGGTGTGCACGTACCGAGGTGCGCGAGCGTGACGCCCATGGCGCGGCGCAGCGCGGCGGGCGGCGCCACGTGGCGCGGCGGCACGCGCTGCAGCATGGCGCGCAGGCAGGCGGCGGCCAGGCGCGCCAGCTCGCGCTCGGGGCCGGCGGCGCGGGGGCACAGCGCCAGGTGGTGCGGCGGCGGCGCGGACAGGCGGTCGCGCTGCTCGCGCTCGAGCCGCAGCAGCAGCTCGCCCGTGTGCCGCAGCGCGGGCGCGATCCCGTAGTCGTGCTGCGCCGCGACCACCTCCTCCTCGATGTCCGCGAGGAACTCCGTGTCCACGCCCAGCTCAGACAGCGTGCGCAGCTCCTCCATGTCGATCTTCACCTTTGATAGATCCTGAAAGAACGAAATTTTTAAGCTATTGCATAGCTTCTATCGCGGTCCTTGAGCGCGGGGACCGAATCCAGAAATTTAGTAACGAAAAACCTCACGCTCCCCACTCCGACGGAGGTGTGGCTTGAAGGCATAGCATACAATAGCTTTACCGCGGCAGACCCCGAGTGCCACACGTCTTTTTTATTTTTTAGAAAACCAGAAGTGTCCATATTATCTGCAATATGCTCACCCTGTTGTTACAAATTGCAAACATTTTTCAAAAGAAATTGATATTTTGTTACAAAAAAAAATAGTCCAGGAGAAAGGAAAAGGCAAAACATCATTTAACCCATTAAGCCCCGAACGGCCCGATCGGTCCACGACACAATAGATTTTCTATTGTGTCTGTGATTCCGGGGCCTGAGTTATTAAATTCAATACCTAGAAAATGGAAGCATATTTTCTTTGTTCACTTCTCAATAAATTATCTTACATTTTCATCTTTAGGTATGGTTGGTTCGGGCTGCTGCTTCTTCTCCGGGAACATCGCCTCCATATCGTATATGAGCGCCCAGGGAGAGTCGGGCGCGAAGCGTAGTAACTCCTCATTGCCTTGACCAGTTTCTGATGCTGAATAAAACAGGAAATTTTAAATTATTTCTATGATCAGCATTTTAAACAAGAATTATATGGCGTGGATTAGAGCGAGAAAAGTGCGTAAAAATTTTCACTTTACACCAAAGTAAAATGTAGTGTAGAAGTTAAGTGAAAAATTTTTTTAGTGCAATATGTATATTCGGAAGTGTGTTTAGGTGTAGATATTTACAAAAGAGAAATGTTTTTTGTGGGAGTAGATGTTTCAGCGATGGATGGGTACAAATTCTACATGAAACGAGAATGCGTGTGCGAAAGAGTGACGTTAATTTGAGCGGTACACGATATTATGTGCGCAGCGTGCGGTGTGTGGCGTTGTGAGCGTGTGTGTTTGTGTTTATGTCAGGTGCTACTAGGGGAGTGGTAAACTAAGTGTTCGAGTGTGTGAGTGTGTGTATAGTATAGTATGCACATAGTGTATAATATACATGTATCCAGGGGACAGGTGCTGCCGATTTTGTGATTAAGGGGAGTGGTAAACTAAGTGTTTCGAGTGTGTGCGTGTGTCACTTACACAGTGTAATGGTATGATACATAATATTATACATGTGTGTGTGGGTTAAGTGTTTATGTAACGCAACACATGTGTATGTGTATAACTCACGCAGCGTGTGATACACGAGGTGCGTCTCGTGCGCGGTGAGCGTGGCGAATGTCGCGTCGTATGCGGGCGCGTACGAGCTGAAGGGCCCGTAGTGCAATGGTTTCACGCCTTTGGCTAAGTTGCGACGGTCCTCGCGGGTCGCTGCAAGTCGTTATGGATATTTATTTATTTATTGGTGAACTCTATTTAACAATGGAATGAGGTACTTTTATGAGATCTATTAGATTTTGTATTGTCTTGAAATCGCTATTATGAAATTCTAAAGTTATAAAGTTTCAGAGCGCAATATTTTAGATATCAAGTGTCTCCGTAAAATATTTTGAAAGGTAGAGGTAAATAATAGGAAATTTAACAGAATTCTATAAATTATTATTTTTCCGCACAAATATATCTTTTCTTCCTACTCAAAATCTGTATAATCTGAGAAATAATACAGGAGAAAGAGCAACTTACTGTGCAGAGTGCCGGTGCCTTGACTTAATTTTCCAATGTACTGTCCCAGTGTTAACGGCTTGTCTTCGACGGCATCAGCCGTGTGCGTCACTAGGCACAGCGTCGTTTTGCCATCCGCGTCCATACGGGGGAATGCTGGAAGTTTGCAATCAGGTTTATTTTATGGAAATCACGAATAAGTAATGGTAAAATAGTACGTAAGTAGCAAGTAGTTGACATATTACACAGCTATATCAAGTCAATATTGTGATGTCTTTGAAAATCAGTGGAGAATCTTAAGTGCCTACTTTAATATGCTTAAGTTCTCATATCACTGAATGGATATCTATTTTATAGTCAATTTTAAGCTCTTTTAAATATTTTCTCTTAACTTGCATAAATTTTCCTTCTTTTTTATTCTTTCATCATATAGTTTACGGAGCAAAAATTATAATTTTAAGGGAAACCATTGTCTGAGATTGGTATTGGCAGAGCCATGTTAAGCACTGAATATTTGAACTTGGAAATATTTTTTGAAGTGAAACTTCTTTAGGTGCATTAAGAGTAAAATTTCAAAGTCGCGTCATGGCAATACCGTCACGTCATGGTGTAAGGCGACGATTTTAAGAAGAAGAGACGAAAAAAGTTCCACTTCTGACACGTGTGGAAGGTCGCACACACGTTCTTTTTTTTTGAAGTGAAAACGTTGCGGCGTTGAGCACTTTTTCTGTAATGGGTATAAAATCTTAAACTCGCGTCAGGACACGTGACCTGATCGAAAAAGCGTAAGACGGATACCATTCCAAAATAATTTGGAAAATCCAAAAGTGCACGCCTCATAATTTTTTTTTTTAATAAATATTTATTAATTATTATTTTTGTTTATTTAATAACAATTAAAACACATCGAATCAGACCCTGAAAAATGAAAGGGTTCTATTCCTGAGCATACTCAAGCGTAAGAGAAAAAAAAAGACTCGATTAGTAAAGTATTTCGGTCGCTATCGTGTTAACAAGAAAAAGGATCCGCACATACAGACACACGGACGTCCAAGACAGAACTTTTTTAAACTGTTTTTTAACTAGTTTAAATAACAAAAATGACATCAAAAATATCATGAACGTTAAAAATAGTGTTTTTTCTTAATATGTGTGTGTATGTATTATCTTACAAGTGCAATGTATGATACATAAAGACATTTTAAGTTTGAAAAATCAGATGTTTTGCGCGAAGTGACAGTAGTACCCACCTCAACGCTTCGCTTATGAGGCGTGCAATATCAAACATGCTCAACGTTAATAATCAAGTTTTCACTTCTGCCGGCACTCCCGGAGTGCAACCCGTCTTTTTTTTTTATTTGTGTGTCTCACCCTGCTTAGCGAGCCGTCGTCGGTGCTGCTCACGCGCAGCCTCCATGTGCATCTTGCGCGCGTCCCCGTCGGGCCGCTCCTGCCCGTCCGACTGCACCTCGGCCTCCGACCCGCCGCTCTTCAGCGGGCTGCTGCGCTTCAGCACCTTGTGCTAACATTTATCACTGCTCACACCTTGCTATCGCTCCACACGACATACACATACAGTGGATAGCAAATAACTTAATTTTTGATATTCTAGATTTTTATAGAAACACCAACAAAAGAAGAGGCAATTCACTTTCTGGAAGCTAATCGCCGCCGTTCGCAGTGTCGTGAACTCTACGAACGTTTCAATGGACTTTTTTATACAAAAAAATATAACTTTTTCGATCGATCGATTTTATTGTTTCACATAGGTCTATTTTTATGAAAATTGGATTGTTAATATATAGAGAAATAGATAGAGACTTGGGTTGATGAAAACTGACCATGTTGTCTATTTCTCTTTTATTTCACCGTAATGTCTCTTTTAGTAAATCAATCAGTACCAAGAATGTCTCTTTAAATATTTACATATGCAAAGATGAATTCAGTGGCTTTTTCCTATCTTTATAACATGCTTTAAAATTTATTAAGTTATTTGATAGACACTGTATAATGTGTTGTGATATTACTGGAAATAAAGGTTTTTTTTTTATGACACCATTTTTTTTTTCTCCAGTTATCCATTCTGAATGCCATAAAAACACAGTTCATTAAAAAAATATGTCAACATTTAAAAATATTAATAACTCAGGCCCCAGAATCACAAACGGACCGATCGGACCGTTCGGGGCTCAATGGGTTAAAAAAAAACACTATTTCCAATAACATCAAATAGAGAAACCCTTAAACAAAAACACACACGCCGCATGCAAAAGTTCGCACTATAATTAAGACGTAATCACAAAACAAACATACAAAATGACCTTAAGCGTATCTATCTAAGTGCATAACACTACGTAATATAATTATATTGCAAACCTTTCTACCGTACGTCCGTAACGGCTGCGTGAGAAACATTTAGCTTGTCAACTTTTTATTATTTCTATATTTTATGGTATACCATCGACCATTGATTAGCCCACCCGCTATACTTTATAAATAAATTAATATACATACAATTTTGGATATAAAAAAATAAATGTTATACAGGGCCCAGACAAATGTCATTAATAAAAAGTTATAAAAACGATCCAGTAGTTTTTACGTAATAGATGATTCAATAATCAGAATTTAGTTTATACATACAATATATAATATGTAGACTAACAAACTACCCTCAAATTAATGCAGGCAATGAAACAATATTAATGAAACAGGCACATTCAATAAATATAGTGAAATTTTTATTATCTTGTGGATATGATTATTGACAAATAATTAAACATATATTTTATATGTGCCATAACATATATTACAATATAAATAATAAAAATGAGTCTGTTTTACAATTATAGGATACTATAAATGTATGGAACTTAACTTCTTCTAGTTTGTTTTGTTTCATAGGACATATGAATTTTGAAAATACACATTACTATTTAATAATTAGAAATATACTTCAAATGTGATTAAAATACTTATAATAATACAATTTACTTGTATAACAATTAACAATATATATTCTTAATAAATTTGATGATAAATTAATTAAATATCATATGATATATTTTAATGAATACACAAAGCAGTGTATATATACCTTATATTTTTTTAACATCAATCGTTTAAATAGCCCACATTACCACAGTATCATTTTAAACAATGACAGAGGCTCTCAATTCTCAGCCCATATTAATTATCACATTACATATAAATACATATACTCACGACATCCATTTTGCCAATGTCAAAGCCGAGTTCTCGTATTGGTATCTCGTACATATAAGTGAGTATATCTCCAAGTGGTCTTAGTTTCTGCGGAGTTAGTTGTTTGAGCCCTGCGTGGAGTAACCGCTTTGCAGCTTTATGGTATACAGTCCCTGGCTTGTTGTATTTCATTGCGTTATTGCACATTAGTTTGAAGTCACTCTGGAAGTTAAAAATAAACATAAATGATTATAGGATTTTCAGTTTTTACCTATTGAAAGTGTCTGTTAGGAAATTAGTGGATTAGTTACAAGTTCAGGCTGTTGAGTGACTATAGATTAAAGGCAACTGTAAAATGATGTGTCAAGTTAAACAATGTAAATTAATTTAAAATTTTCACTCAACACATGGATATTAAAACTATTTAACAAAAGGAGAACAATTATAGGTTATGAAACATTCAACAAATCATACAATTCAAACAACGAAATAAAAAGAAAATCTTTTGCAAAAAGGAAGGTTCAAATCTCACTCACAATAAAACAATTGAGCGATTTATATTCATTATCATCAATCTTCTGTTTCATAGTCGAGAAGTCCATTGGTCGCCTTATTATAGTAGAGTAGCCCGGTGCAAAATTATCATTCACCGGCCAAGCAAAAAATTGGTTGGGATCTCGCTTCTCCAAATTACGCAGCAACTGCTCTAGAAGACGAGAGAGTGGCCGGCGCTTTTGACTCGCCTGGAATGTAAATGTGTCTTTAGTTATTAAGAAGTTATATACACAGTGTCTGGACATATTTAAGCACATTGTTTACCATCACTACATAGTATAAAACAAAGTCGCTTTCTCTGTCCCTTTGTATGCCCTTTAAAACTACGCAACGGATTTTGACGCGGTTTTTTGTAATAGATAGTGATTCAAGAGGAAGGTTTTAGTATATTATTCGGTTTTAGACAAAGCGGGCGAAGCCGTGGGCGGTAAGCTAGTAAATCTATATAATAACAAATCAAATCTATATATTAAACAAGTAAAGTAACATTTCATTTAAGGTAAACACATTGCATTGCATTCAAGTGCATTTTAAACCTATTACAATAACAATCATGTTTTTCTGCATCAGGTTGTAGCATTTTTTATGTTTTGCATTAATGTGCTTTCATATTATACTCTTGGATATGTGACAGGCAGGTTATAATGCTTCTATAAGTTGTATAATATATTTATATTTGGTCTGTACTGTCTCTGTATTGATAATCTTGCTTGAATAAGCATTTCAACCAAAATTGCTGTGGTCCAAATAGAGGTCCTTAGTTTTAAATCAGTTCAGTAAAGATGTGACGATCAAGTAAAATACTAATGATAATATCGGATTATTCACTACAAAGCTTAAGAATCTATTTGTACCTTCAATACACAAGTACGAGGCTCTCTATGGGATGCCGGAGAGTTGGGACCAGGACTATGTCTCCGCAATAACTTCTTTGCCAGACCCTCATCATCAGTGTCATCATCGTCAGACAGTTTTATCTAAAATTATTTGAAACTGCTTACTGTGGTAGGTACTTATTTATTTGACAAACTGCCTTAACTGTATTAGTTTCATTGATCACCATAATATACTCAATTTTACTATAAATACGTTCTACACTACGGTTCTATATTGTCACAATCACACATTTCTTAATATACCATTTATTTCTACATAATATGCACTAATACTAAAAATAAGTTCAACTAACTTACCATATCGATTTCTCGACGTCTTTTCTTACGATTTTTCTTCGGTTTCTCTTCCATTTCCTTATGATCGTCTGTAGCTGAATGTTCCACATCGCTTAAATCTAATTCTTCCTCTAAAATAATTGATAATTGTTTAATACTATGGTAAATTATATGCAAAGATGCGGCTTAGTCAAATACTCACTGCAACTTAGTTTTTCTATATCATCCATATTGAATTTTATAAACTATAGTCAGTAGTTAATTATAATTTAAAATTTAATCTTTATTTATATAAATATAACTCAGAACTTGATATTTATTATCAACCGAATTGTTTTCGGTTCAATAAATTGAAGCTTGGGCAGACGCAAAGCTTGACAATTTGGGACACGATTTGACCACTGACGTTATATGTCAAATATTTTTTTAGGACGCTTTCATAGCACAGATAAAAAAGATACCTTTTTAACTTTGTCGAATCCTGTGGTCGAATCGATTAGGAATAAGATAATCTTTTGTTAAATAAAATATAAATTTTACATTTTTGTTTATTTTTGCCTTAGAAGTTAGAAGAACTAATAATCATAATTACTGTCCAGCAATTTTTACTAGTTTGACCAAAGTAAGTAGGACTATGATGAAAAAAAACATGGTTTATGTTTTTAGCAAGTTTAAGCTATTGCATAGCTTTTATCTCAGACTTTGAGCGCGGCGACCCAATGTAAAAATTCCGTAACGAAAAAACCTCCCCAAGCCAACCAGCGCGGCACAGCGTTGCGATGCTATGCAATAGCTTTTGTGAGCTTTACCGCGGCAGTCCCCGAGTGCCACACGTCTTTTTTTTCTACTAAACTATATTTTAATTTTGTTATGTGATTTCGTAGGTCCATAATAACCGACCAACCACTTACCAACCACATTATAGGGGTCGCACGTGGTACATGTTTAGATACGTTTTCCCTCCTTATGAACCATCCGCGTAGGTACGGTACTTCAAGGAATAGTATAAAATCGGTTCAGCCGTTCTCGAGTTTCCAAACCTACTCAACCAAACCAACACACTTTGCGATTCATTTTTATATTATACTAGAAGATTATGTACAGTAAGTATAATGTAGTAATCACTGCATCCTATCACAACATGTCATAAAACCGTTGCAAAGTCCTCCACTGTGTCTACATGTCTGTCTATTTTCGAGCAAGGCTTTGGAATATAATTTGCTAATATCTAAACTGACGCGCAAAGCCGGGGGCGAAAGCTAGTATACAATAAAACTATCAATATTTATTAAATTAAATAATTTGTTCGAACCAAGCTCTAGCGAGCAATTAATTTGGAATCAATGCGTTTGCAGTAAGATACTCTTCCGCGATGTAAACCTGTTAAGTTTTGCTGCTTCTTAGGCAATGGACACAATGGAGTCTGAATTAATTCATCAAAGGAGATATCATTCGGTGAGCATATACTTATTATGCTAACATGTTTCTTAAAAACATATACGACCAATTAATCATAATTTAATAAAAATATAAAATATTCCTAATATATTGTATAGACTATAGGTATGTAGTTAGCCGTAAGTATATTTCAAATAACATACAATTAACAAATAACAAGGTATTTGGTTATTGTTTTAAAAGATCTCAAGTAAGTAATCAATAGTTATTAAGGTTTATTTGTTATATATAATTGGGAAAGGACAAAAAAGTAGATACGCAAGTTTGTTGGCCGGTAATAATTAACCAATTGCCAATTAGTTTAATTTACATATAATTGGATATAATATGTAATCGATTACATACGTATCACGATTACTTAGAACAGTGACTTGTCAAGTTATGTATTTATAGGCGCTTGGTACTTGGTATTGTCTTATTGAGTTATATCACAGATTACTATAGCTACTATTTATTGTGTAATAATACTAAGAAATTATATCATTTATGTAGGCCTACAGCTAATACCGATTTTCCGTTAGGCTTTTCCTATGAATTGCGAGTTTAAGGAAATTTGATTTTAATTATAGTTATGGATCTGAAGAACATCGTAATGTTCACTAATATTATATTATTTTTTATTTTCGTTGTGTAATCAGTACTCATAGGATCAAAAGTATGGGTTCAGTAATAGGTACTCGATAAGAGTAAGATGAACGTACCCTAACATAATCCGTGGACCGTGTTACAGCATCCTTCCGTGTGATCCTCTAATTAAATTGGCTACAACTAGCTAATGGAGAGTCGCCAATAAATCGCTTGCTCGAGATGTGTAGAAGAAGATGCGAGCGAATTGCCTTTCATCGCAATGAAATATTGATTTCGTGAAATTAAATATTACGCAATTGTAACGTATGATCACAGAAGAGTTTAGCCGTTTTATGTTCTAACTATGCACATAATATAGTTTATTTGTAAAGATTTATAGTTTTTATTTATTTATACGCGTTTAACGTATCTAAGATAGGTATATGAACTCTAGATATTATCATGATATTATTGAGAAAAAAACGCTTGTTATTATTAAATTAGTCAAATTAGAATTGCGGCAACATCTAGATTAGGATTATTCAGTGTTCGCAAGTATCATATTACCATTTTAATGAAGATGTAACACGATTATATAGAGTTACTAACTGATATTATATCTCGCATTAAGACCTCATTCACACGAGAGCTTTTTTAACGTCCGTTAAAAAAGCGTCCAAATAGAACAAATGCATTCCCAAGTATATGTTCACACGTCAGCGCTTTTAAAGCGCGACGCTTTTTTATCGCGCAGTGTTCTATTTTCAACGCTCGGCGTTGGGCGTTAAATAAAATAGACCATAGGAAACTTCTTACTATTCAGACGAGCGCTAAAAAAGCGCCGGCGCTGCGTTCAGTATGCCGCACGCTCGCTCAGCGGTAGCACGTGTTTGTTGTGCTTATAATCATCAGAAAATCGATACGATGTCGTGGATTGTTGATCCCGAACTATTAATTATAGATGTGGAGTCTCGTCCGTTCCTGTATTCAAAATCGTTATAGACATTTGAAAATAATTAAAAAAATTCCGGGGTATTGCCTTAACTCTTCGTACAGTGTCACAAACTGCCCTTTTAAGTATCTCTGTTCATTCAGAGGATGTACCCAGAATGCCTTTTGTTTCCTTTTTCGTCTTTTAATAACACAAATCGCTAGTGCCAATCTTTCTTTCTTTCAAATATACCTAACATATAAAAATTAAAACAGTAGGTTTTTTTATCATATTCCTTTAAGTAACATGTTTATCGATGACGAGTTTGAACAAATACCTAAGTAGGTACCTACAAGTAGTTTATTAAGAACAAACTTTCCGAGGAATTCTAAGCAAATATAATAATATAAATATCATAAAGATATTACGCAACTGACATTACGTAATTATTTTAGCAGAAACCATTTCCACGTCTTACTGAAGCCAGAGACGAGACATGAGTGATTTTAAAGCGTTAGTATGAACAACCACAGAGAGAACGTTTAAAAAGCGCCAACGCCGGGTTTTAACGCAACGCTTTTTTAACTCTCGTGCGAATGAGGTCTAAAGGCTTTGTCAGATAGGACGCGTATTTTAGCGCTGCGTAGTAGCGCTACAGCGTCTTGTTTTAACGTCGCGCGAGGCTTCGTCAAACAGAACGCTTTAGCGCGCGTTAGGACACAGCA